>NC_139483.1:6852722-7469388 GCF_008360975.1 Lichenostomus cassidix
ATTCATCACTCCCCAAAAATCTGGGCTTGCTGTTTACAAATATAATACACTCAAATAAGCAGCACTAAAAGCACTAAATTTTATATTAAGACAAAACATGCAAGCTCCACCTATGCCAGGTTAGCAAACACACCTGCCGGTGGTTCCCAAAAGAGCAAAAATTTAGATATTCCTGCAGTGGCATCTATTGTTTAAAAATTAATCTATTGTTTAAATAAAACCCATGTGTCTGTCCAGTGCCAATGGCATGTCTTCACACGTGCTGGACCACATCACTGAGGGGACACAGGAGGTGACACAGGACCTCTCCCTACAAGTTTCACAAACAGGAGTGTAAAATGACAGTGACCTGAACACCTGCAGGTCTCCTAGGGGACTCCTGCTGGAGGGTAACCCTGCCACCCCCTTCCTACCTCTGCTGCCTGTTGCCCCAAAGAGCTGGGAAGGAAGACCTCAACTCATTGTTTCCAAGGTCTACAAAACACGGGTGGGAAACAGATGATGGTAACAAGACAAAAGCTCCAAGAGCCATTTGCTGTATTTACCCTGTCTTTTCCCTCCCATTTCCCCAAGAGCCCTAAATCCACATCCACACAGCCATCCCCCAGGCTGGTGTGGCAGGAAAGGACCTGTGAAGCTGGTGTGAAGCTGGATGAGCTCTGATTCTGCAACCACAAGTGGCACATTTCCCGAAAGAGTTAAGGGAGTGCAGGGCAGGGGGAGCGCGGGTGCTCGAACAGATTGTTGGTTTCAACAGACAGATTGGCCATTGCTGTGGAGTTTGCTGTTTGGAATTTCCTCCATTATACTACAACTAAAAATAATAATAATAATATTAAAAATAATTATGATTTGTTATCTATTTGTAAGCCAGAAGGAAAACAAGTCTTGATTCCCACCAACGCGGAATGTAACCCCCTTAATTCACCTTTACTTTCCAACTAGGAATGAAAGGACCAGGATTTCAAAAGTGATTTAAATTTTGGAAGTAGGCAAGTAACATACAGCGGTTTGCATTGGATTTTGGGTTTCTTTTTTTTGTTTTGTTTAACATACAGCAGTTTGCATTGAATTTTGGGTTTTTTTGGTTTTTTGGGTTTTTTTTGTTTTGGAGTTGGTTGGATTCTTTCCACACAGCTAAGTGTGGGAAAAGCTTGAATTAAACCCTACAAAAACAACCTCTGCATCTCCTGCACCTCAACATCTTTTAAATCCCCCAGTAAGCCTGACATCACACATTCACACCCCAGTTCCACCAAAGCCAGTGCACATCCAAGGACAACACTGGGAACGAAATGAAAGGGCTGAGATGTCAAGGGATATTTTTAAGGCACTGACTATTCAACCCAAGTCCAAACCCCAAGTTTTCATTGCACGAAAAGCCTTAAAAAAGAAAAATCACCCTGGTAGTCAGACATTTGGAGACAAGAAGTACTTCTAAAGCAGCAGAGATAAGGCTTTATCCTTTCACCATGTGGACACCATATTGCACAGGCTCCAGACCATCCTGCCATTTGTGATTTATCGCTCAGTTAATGTCTTCTCCCCCAAACCTAAAAAGCTGGAATAAGACAACCCACAAGGAAACAGACACCCAGCTTCTCCTGCCTTCCCAGAGAATGCTCCCCATGTCCCTGGACAAGAGACCACCCCACGATGGGCACACACCTAGCTCCTCAAGCTGGAGAAGGCAGATCACACAAGTGTCTCTCCACCTATTTAAGACCTTCATTTCAGGCAGCTTTTTCTTTAATTTTGTTTTTCCTTTTGAAATCAGGCCCTGATTTCACTGCTGCAATGAAGTTATATCTACAGCATAAAGGAGGTATCACTGCAAGGAGGAAGGTGAGTCTGTAAATGGTCTGGGCCTTGCACTATATAATAAGGCATCAACAAGTATTTTAACAGTGCTTTATCTTGCACACAGAGCAAAACAGACAAATCCAGAGGCAACACACTGGGATCCTTTAAATGAACTCTTCCTGCCCCACCCCCCCAGCTCCTAAGAAGTTAAATATTTAACCCCCAATTTGGGGTAGTTTGCATTCCAAATACCCAATACACGATTCATGGATTTCAGGAAGTACCAGTTTTCAAATATAAATGTGATGTTTTCCAATCCAATATATATTCACCCCCCGAACCCAAGTTTTTCTACTAACTTTCATGCCCAGACACATGAATGTGTTTTGCCCCCAGTGTTCAAACAGAAAATGATTCCCACCAAACATTATCCATGCCCAACATCCACATTTTGGCTGGAGTGGCACTGTCTTCCTCTTCAAAGTCTCCCCAGAAAATACTGCAAGGAGTTAACTGATGGAAGTTTTGGGGCAGAATAATGTTGCTGCATTTGGCAGCTTCTCCACTTCTAAACTGACTAGTTTGGCACAAAAAACCAAAAACAAACCATATATTAAGTTTCATCCTAAATATTAAAAATTAAAATGAAGGAGTCTTTTTAGCTATGGCATTGGTAGCTCTTTGTAATTAACCTATCCTCCTCCCCAGAGAAACCTGGGTTTAATTTAATTTTTAAGGGGATGAGGAGCATTATTTATTGGTGTCTTTCAGGAAGGCTGTGGGCAAACACACCAGCAGCAGTGGAAGGAGTCAGAAATATTATTCTCAGTTTGGTTTTCTTCCTCATGCTGGTTTTAGAATTTGAAAGGTGGAAACTGGGATAATCAGTAGGATGCAGTTTGAAAACAAAGATGGGGAATGCAAAATGGAAAGGTCCAGGAACAAAAAAAACAAAACAAAACAAAAAAAAAAAAAGAAGCTGAAGGATCCGACTTTGAAGGATGAAAGCAATGCCAACATTTAGATATCAGCCAAAGTGCATCCCCCATGATAGGAAAAGATGTTGAACCAGATTGAGCCACATCCTGAGATGTCAAGGAATACATGAGACGTGTAAGTTGCATATATTATCAGCTATCCCTCTCTGCTTTGGACTGGACAGCTTGGGCCAAATTCTACGACCCCAGACATGAATTATGAGGGCTCAGCAGCTCCAAAAATTAAGTCTGGTTTGGGGATTAAGCCACAAAAAGTGCAAAAATGTAAAGGCATGGTGTTTCTGCTGCTCTTACCTTGGGCTTTGCTTTCCAAGACTACAATCCATGGTCCTGGCAGGAGCATTACAAACTGCATTTGGGAATGAGATTCTCGTTCTGCACTATCTGACCAGGACTGAGAAGGGCACTACCAGCAGCCCCAAAACACATTTAATGCAGCACTGGGAAACAAATGTGAGAATTCTTTCAACACTTCTATTTTGATATTTCCTCACAAATAGGTGCCTATATCTGTTCCATGCCAAAGGAGAACCACAGAGGATTTTTTCACCTCTTGCAGAGTGAGATAAGAGCTGAATTGAGCAGATGTTTTGCAGGAAACCTCAATTTATGACTTAGGCAAGACCTTGCACAAGGCAACCACAATGCCTCGGGTTTGTTGAAAGGGCTGGAGCAGGGATCTCCTCTGGTTTGCAGGTTTTTATAGACAGCTCTCCTCATCAGGCCATGATATTTATAGAAGACTTGCACCCAGAGAATGAGCCAAATGGGAAAAACAAGCTCCCTTTTTTTTTTTTTGCAGGTGCTATAATTGTGCCTGCTAGTGCTGCCATTGACACTTCTAACTTCTAATTAAACTTACAAATCAAGCACTGGGATGCCAACATGGTTTCCCAGACTGGAAGAGCAGTTTCACTCACAGCATTTTATGCTCAGACCCACTGGGATGGGATCATGGTGGGAAGGCAAAACATCTGGACAGGGATTCCTGTGGAGCCAGGAGCTTTGTAGGATCAGGAGTGTGTCTGTGGCACTACACCACCTGCAAAGCCCAGCGCAGAATTGGGGTGTCCAAGTCCCCTTTCCTTTGGGGAATCCACAGCTCTGCTACTACACAAGTCAGATTTTACCAACCCTCACTCCACAGCTCCCACTTAACCCAGCACCTCCTTGGGCTCTGCAGAGCTAGGCCCAGTGATTAAACAAAAGAAAAAACATGCTCAGTCAGAAGAAGGGGAAGGTTTCAAGCAATTCTTCCTCTGGAAGTGAAAATACCCAGAAATAGACTCTTAAAACTAACACGACTTACTCAGTGTAAATATTATGTTTCCAAGGTCCAAGTCTGGAACATTCAACTTTATGCTGTTTCCATTTTTTTGATACATGCATATTTATAAAATATTCTATACTCTCAAGCATCCCAATCTCACAGCCACAGAGTGGTTATCAATGTCATAAATAAAGAAAACACCAAACATGGTGAAATCAAAAGGTCACTTGCATAACTGTCAGGGAAAGCAGTGGTGAAATGATTTACAGACACAGGAAATATAACTTGGCAGAGAGGAATTCCTTTGGAAGTTAATGGAATTAATTCAGTGCAGCCCATCACTGGTTTAGAGAGGGAGCCCCGAGTGGAAAACAACTCTTTGGGAAGACTGATTCAAGGCCATGAGCAACTTGGGAGTGCCTTTAATGGTGAACCAAAACCTCTGACTCCACGATGAGGTGGAGATGTGAGCCCAGAGCTGAGGGATGTTTCTGATGCTTCCAAGCATCCCTCACTCCCCACAGCAGCTCCCAAGAGGCAGTGGGTACCATGAATCCCATCCCATCACCAGATGCATCACATGGCATCCCTGGCAAGGCTGTTACTGGAATAATCCAATTGTTAAGCCATCAAAAGGCCCACATACACCGGGGGGAAAAAAAAAAAAACCTGAGCGCTTTAAATACTAATAGTTTAATAGTTCTTTCATTGAAAGCCGTATCTTTAAGTGCGTTACAATGTGTCATTTTATGCATGTCCTGTAGTCAAATTACAAACCCGTGTGTGAGCGCAAGCTTAAGTGGCATTTAAAAATAGCCCTGGCTATTACTGCTAGCACATAATAAATTAATGATGGAGCATTTAGCTCTGCCTACAACCCCACAACCTTGCTCCCGAGCAAGCGGGACACAAGCTGCAAAGAACGCCGGGGAGTCCCCGGGGAGGGCGGGCTCCCGAAATTGGGAGCCAGCCCCCAAAAACACTACTTTGGCCAAAGAACTAACCCCGGGGAGGCAGCGAGGGACCTCACCTGCATGCCCACCCTCCTGGAGCCATCCTCCCGTGCAGCAACACCCATCAGCTGATTTTAGTTTTATTCCCCCCCCCGCCTTGCTCTCAGCTTTGAATGGCAATTAGGAAAAGGTTAACCGAGTGCCTTTCTCCCAGGAATCCTCTTCCTCCTTTCAAAATAACAGCGTTAGCAAAAGAAAATCCCAGATTAGGCTAACAGGTAGGAGCGTGGTGCAGCCCTGGGAGATGCTGTTGGAAGTGGGGAGATTGGGAGAATCATCCCAGCGGGAGACTAATACTCATCATTCGGAGCTGCAGCTGAGGCCCGTTTGAGTGACAGGCAGCCGGGAGCTGAAAGAGCCGCTCATATCCCACAACTGCTGGCATGCAGACTTGAAAGAGATTTATTTCAGGATAATTAGCTGGGAGTATTAAAGGTGGCAGGAAAGATCTGCAATTACTGTTTAGCAAACAGAATGGAGGCAAAAAAAAAAAAAAAAAAAAAGGGTGGGGGGGCCGAAAATGAAATTAAAACCCCCCAAATATTTCTCTTCTTGAAAGTTGTTAAATAACTGAAAGAGTTCAAAGGAACTTTATTGTATTCAAAGTAGGGAATTTTGGGTGGGGGGGAGACAGGGGGGGAAAAGGGACCTCCATCATATGCAACGAGCTAAGTCTTTCCCAAGACAGGGCTTTGCAAAGTTGAAATTTCCCAACTTATGTGGCAAACAGGAGCTACCTCCACTTTCTTCCCTATTTGCACAATTCTTCAGAATATTTGCCCTAGAAATATGCATTTTTTGATCTAGAAAAAGAAATATATATGTGTGTGTATAGATACATATTTATATATCTACATGCTTAACAGTCAAGAGTTTTGAAGTGGAGTTTTAAGGTTATTTTCTTCCTGCTGCTCTTTTTCAGGGCTGACAGATTTCCCTCCTTCCAGCAAAGGAGATGTGTTTTACAGTTCATTTAAGAAGGTGGGGACTGCTGGTAGCAATAAATGTTCTAAAAGAAAGGCACACCAGAGTAAGTTTGGGGAGAGGAGGAGACTGAATATATGGAGAATTGTTATTGCAGTTTTCCACAGAATCAGACTGGTTTGGATTGGAAGGGACCTTAAAGATCACCTAGTTCCAAACTCCCTGCCATGGGCAGGGGGTTATGGAAATAACAATAAAGGGCTGTCTGCATTTTTTATGGTGGGGGGTCTGCTTCTTATAAAAAAAAAAAAAAAGGAAAAAAGGGGATTTCCTTGTGGAAACAAGGCTGACTTCAAAGCCCAACAAAAATTTAGAAATTACCACCTCCAGCCTGATTCAATATTTCCTTATATCAGCTGGAAGAAGCTTTATTCAGCTCCATCCACGTTCCCTGGCAGCCGCTGGCATCACACATGAGCTCGTCTGTGCCAAATATAAATAAAGTTCACCCAACACACAGAGCCTCAAAGCATCCAAGATTTTCATCAGGCTTCAAGACTCATTGTTGCCGAGCCTCACGCTGCTCTTTCAAAACAAGGAGCCTTTTCTGCATTCTGCTCAATGATCTACAGTCCTCCAAAATCATCTATTTATTTATGCTCTATTCTGGGATTTGCCCTCTGCGATGAAAAAAACAACACTGCTTGAATTGTGTGGAGATAGCAGGCTTGCTTGGCCCACTTTGGGGAGGTTAGATAAAGACTGGGAAAGGCAAAGTGATTTTTAGTTGCCCAGCACCAGGCCCACGGGGGCAGAAAAGGAAAAGCCAAATAAAGTGACGAGATGGGGCCTCACTGCCAGATCAGTGCTTGCTATACACAACAGCACATTAGGGCTAAGAAAAAGGGCAAAATCAGAGTATATATTGGGTAAGCTGGATTTGTTTTGTTTTTCTTTTTAATTAAAAAAAAAAAAAAGTACCAAAAACCAGCCAAAATCCACTTTGCTAAACACATAAATTTCAACGCAACTTTCACAGGGAAAAGTTTCTCAGCTCCAGGATGAAGCCTCTGACCCAAAGAAACAAGGTAAAAAGTCATCCCAGAATAGCCAAAAGTGAGGCACTGAGGACGTTCCCCTGGGCTGTGAGAAACCCAGTTTCCAGTCCCTGTTTTTCCCTGCCCAACACAGCCAAGGGCAGGCAGGGACTCACAGGAAGCTGGGATGTCCTGCCTCTCTCCCCAGATCTCCTGCAAAACATCTCACCTTTCTGGGACTTGCAAGGAAAGCCCTCCCAGCTCCACCTCCCCATCACACTCGAGAGCCTAAGGAAAGTCACTTGGTCTCTCCCTCTCTGGCCTGGAGAAACCTTATGTATTTCTCTGCCTCTGCTCCCCAGTGTATCAGCCAAAGGATGAATCTGTCTCTTCCATTCTTGGGCAGATTAATTATTTAATATTTGTAAAGCGCTTCAAAGATGAGAAATGTTAAGCATTGTTATTCCCCGCATCAGTAGGATGACGAGGGCTTTATCTCATCTTAATAAACTTCCTGGGGAAAAACAAGAACTTAAAAACTGTCTCCAAACACAAGAGGTGAGGAAGATGTTCTGTCCAGCACAAGTCCAACACATTCAAATACAGGCAGGATTGGCCCCTCTGCACCCAGAATTAGATTAATATTTCCAAAATAATGGGAATAATCAGAGATATCCAATGGTGCTTGAAGCATGTCCCTGTCTTTTCCTTGGGAAGTGAGACCCAAAGCAACCCACAGCATCCAAACCATCCCAAGGCACTCAACAGAGTGAAGAAATTTTCTGCACAAAAGCTGGCACATAATAAAAAAATCAAGAAAATAAGGAATATTCCCCCAGTGTGCACCTTCCTCCTCCTCTCCAGCACCCTCCACGCACGCCAAAGGTTGGGGAAAACCACCTTACACTTCAAAAAGCACCTGTAAATATTCATGTGGTCTGTGTCACGTAACATCAGCACGCTCATTTTCCCAGCTTGGCCCACAACCTGTTCACACGTTAAACTACTTAGAAAGCACTTTCTTTTCGCTGACAGTCTTTGAAGTAAATATAAAATATAAATATTTGATTTTAATGGGCAGAACCACAAGCACAGTTCTTCTGGAATACTTGGAGTATTACACCAGAAAAATAATGCATTTTTAATTAGGCTTGAGGTTCCCACTACTGCTTTCCCAGCTTGAGGCTGTCATTGCTCTCCTCCACTGCCCAGCTTTCCCTTTGGCCTCAGTGTCCCTCAACAAATAGGAAATAATCAGTCTTTACACATTTCACCACGTTAGAGCTCACATTTATGGAGTGCCTCAGCTGAAAGTGTTTAAAACACACATAGGAGAACATCTCCACATGAGTGTGCAGAAACACACTCTCTTTCCTGGGGTGACAACCAGCTATAAACACAAATCACACTAGTTTTGTCATAAAAACTACTGAGAAGAGGCAGAAACATGCTACGGATTCCTGGGCTCTATTTGAATCTGACAAACTGCAAACATCTTTCCTTTAAATACTTCCCAGTGCCTTAAGCCTCCAGAAGAGGTGGTTCTCCTCCTCTGCTCAGTTTTGCTCACCTATTCAGTCCCATCCTCTTCATGATGTACTGACAAAATAACTATTTTTCAGAGTGCCAAGTCCTTCCCCAGTTCTCTGAGTTGACAAAGGCAATCATTAATCTGGGCACCGTATTTAAAACCTGCACCTGCCTGCTATAGGAAATCCATGGATGCTTCTTGATATGATAGATAATACCATGATTAGAGATAATTTCATTATGATAGATAGCATTTCCAAGGCAGAGCCCCTGGCCAGGAAAATAAACTGTTTAGCAAAGCCACTTCTGTTCAGGAGTTCAGCTATTTGGGATTACGGTGTCAATGGGAAAAGCATCTCATCCTGGTGGGAGCTCACATTTGCTGGATGTCACAGGACTGCTCATCCCAACAGGCTGCCAGCTAAGACAGAAGCTTTTTCCCACTTAGAGGGTAGCCCTTAGGTTGAGGATGAGCATCGTGATAGAATCACAGAATGGTGTGGGCTGGAAGGGACCTAAAGACCATCTAATTCCATCCTCAGTGCCATGGCAGGATTATACCTATATATACATATATGTAACCCACAAAGCTTGTACAGGATCTTTTTATAACTAGATAAAGAGGGAAGAAAATACAAATACAAAAAGGCAGGCTGTATTAAGAAAAAGTTATACATCTTCATATAGGGGAGTAGTATATTCTGATCTCCTCATATCATTTATGTCTGTGCATACATATGGGAAGAAAAAAACTATATATATGAGATGTGGATAACTTTTGAGATGAGGACTCATTTCCCAGGGAATCCAGGCAATATTTTCAAAAGGCTGGTGTAACCCATACTCAGATGGCCAAGCACTTATTGGGGAGAGAAAAGAAAAGGAGGTTTCCAGAAAGTTAAGTGCTGTCCCTCTGGCTGCACAGCAGACTCATGCTTGCTCCCAGCCATGGCTGTTCTTCAGTGGGAGTTGTCACTCCAGTGCTAATAAAATGTGATGGTCTAATTGTATTAGCAATTTCCCATCATGTTATATTAATATGCATCATACTAGTATCCATTTTCACTAATGTGACATGAAAGGCAGTAATTTGATTACTTTTCCCTATGATTATGGGGAGGGAGCTTGGCTTTCTGGATGGGCCATACTCCAGGCAGCCAGAGCACTGAGCTCCTGGTCCTGGTCCTGTCCCCAACATTCTGCTCTGCCTTGAGGAGGTCACCCCACCTTTGGGTGTCCCAGTGCAACAGTGCTAACTAAATACAGAGTTCACAAAGTTTAGGGGAATCTTGGGTTAAAGCAGACACTGGACATGGGATGGATGGGCTGGAGGATTGTTTCACCCATCGTGGTGTTTCCTTCTATTTTCATATTTTCCAAAACTCTTAACCACCATCTCCATTAAAATGGATGGAAGTGTTCATACAGGGAAGGCCTCACCCACAGCCTGGCAATGCACATCAGTGATGCTCTCCCTGACCATAAATCACACCTTTTATAACTACTTCTTCCCTCTTTCATGGACAAGCCTTTTGGAACCCTTCTGCTACCACATTCCTTCTGCTGGGCTCCTTAAGAGAGGCAAATATGGATGCTTATAATGCAGAGGAAATTTGTGTCCAAATGCCAAAGTTATTCTGCAGATTTCACTCCAATTGAAGCTCAGGGTTTGTTTTCATGCAGCCTTAAGCAAATACTACAGTACCAATGTGCTGGGGCTACAGCTATAAAATTGGAATCATATTTTTTTTTTATTCTTCTCATGATTTGTGAGGGTTTTTTTGTAGCAGAGATTGTTCCTTTCTATGGCTATTTGCTGCCACTAAGGTAACCTTGCATATGTCCATGGCATAAACAAGCAAACAGCATCCTCTCCATACCTGCAGCCTTCAGAAAACCCCCTGCAAAATCATGGTGCAGCCACCACTTATTTTCCTAATTAGAGAGCTGGTGGCACTGGGAATATCTCTTCAGGAACACTCACCAGAACAGGTTAAGGACGAGCTGGGCTCAGAGAAGGTAAGATGTGCCCCCAGTCCTGAGCAGCCTCTAAGTGGCCAGAAACTACTTGATGTGGCCACACATCCCATCCCCAGCAAGGACTTGGGTGTTAAATCATGCAAGTTTGGATAGTCCCACACCACTGATTTGCTACCCTGCCCAGAAGGATAGTCAAAACTCATCCAGCAGCTCTGCTTGCTGCAGAACAATAAACCATGGGAGAGCACCATAAATCCTGGTAATGTGCTCTGAGGAAGGCAGCCACTCCGAGGTCAGAGCCAGAGCTTCTTGGGAATTTTCAGACGAAAGATTTTTCATCAGAAATTGCTGATTCACCAAAACTGAGGCTTTGCCATACAGCAAACCAATCTTGCTGCAGCTTTCATTAGGGGAGATCTCCCTGGCCCTGGACAGAATTAATGACCACAAGAACAGAGGCAGAAATCTCCTCTGAAACAACCTGCAGCTTCCACCTGGCCCACAAGGGACCAGTGCCAGCAGCATCCTTCAAATCCCATGGGCCCATGCACACCAGGATAAGGCTGTCCCACACCTCCCTGGAGCAGCTGTGCCTCCTGTAAGAAATGAAATACCTATTTACCCTGGGAGAGGGATGCTCTGTACCAGACGTCTCTGTGAGGATGAGAGCAACAGGCCAATTTCCTTAAAACAAATGCCTTCCCTGCCTTTCTCCTTTAAAAAAAGCCAAGCCCCACCAGTGGTGGGTGCACACAGGTCAGCCCCCAAGCAGGGGTGGATTCCAGCTCTGAGCACCTTTCTGTGCCCAAAGGAGAGGGGAAAGCAGCAGCAGAGCCCAGAACCTCTCCCAACTCCCGCTGGGCTATCGGTTGCTGCTGGAATAAATCAAAATCAGTTATGGGAAATGTAAAATTATCATTTGGAAATCACTCTCTCTGAATAATTCAGTCATTGACTTTCACATCAAACAACCATTCCAGCCACCCACACACACAGTTCAGTCTCCTGCTTAGTTTTAAACTCTCTTTAATTATCGGCATTAACCTATCGCATCGCTATTTCATCCTCATTCCATGCCGGGGGAGGGGGCAGCCACTTGATAAAGCACAACCAACTGGAAGACTTTGAGCTGTCCTTCTGCTCCTCCTGCCCAGCCTCGTGGGGCAAGGACATCCCAGCCACAAGTGCACCTCCAGCATCTCTCAGAACCTTCCCACAGGGCGAGCAGCACGGAATCACAGAGCAGTTTGGGGTGGAAAGGCTCCTGAATGATCATCTCATTCCAACCCTCCTGCCATGGGCAGGATACTGCCTGGATACTTTCCCCTAGACCAGGCTGCTCAAATCCCATCCAGCCTTGCCTTGAACACTTCCAGGGATGGGGAAGCACGTTAGTCCCAGTCCCATCATGGTGCAGCTTGGCAGGAGCTGCTGCTACACCTCATCTCCCCCAACCCCGATAAGGAGTTTCTCCAGATAACATCTCCTCTTCTTCATACCTGCATGGCATCCCAGAATGCCCAATGCTTCTTCATCCCAGAATGCCCAAGTATCCCCTTTCAGGCTGCTTGTCAGGAAGCCTCTCATTAAGCAGCAAACCAGACCAGCCTCGTGTCCTCACCTTCTCTCAGGGTGTTAATCACATCCAGCAAGCAGGACCCCACCACATACCTTGCTCAATTAACATCCCTCATCCAACTCCCCAAAACGGCTAGAAATATAAAGATTATATCCACAGCAAAAGTTTACCCCTTTTTCCCTTAAAGTTCCTCATTCTCCCTGCACTTTGACAACATGTTTAAGTTAGTTTCACATTTTATTTGTCTGCTGAGCTCCCAAAGTTGGGGAAATTAGTATTGTGCGTGTGGTTTGATTTAATTAGTAATTGGGGAAATAGGTCTGGCATGTTTCATGGAGGCTTGGGGAAATTGTCAATTAGCATTGTGTTAATTGGTGTCTGCTGTCCTTGCTTTTTAGTTTTTAACCCCTTTTACCTTGTTCCCACTTTTGCTATGTAAAAATCTGGCTGCTTATTATTCTTTAAGTAAAGGATTAATTGCTTGAATTCCTGCCTGTGCTGAGTGTCCTTTTTCCCCCCGTGTGGTGGGATTTGTGCATCTCCTCCAGGCACTGGATTTGGACACTGGGGTGGAGTTATCCCCTGACCTGGTGTCACCCTGCCCGGGGCCAGGATCTCTCCCCTGCCACCAGCACCAGCCCATCTACCCAGCTTTTGCTCCCACAGCTTCCTTGCCTTTCCCCTCTCTCATCCATGACATTAATCACTGCCTCCTTCCAACAGGCACCAAAACAAAAATTTGAATAAAGGAAAGATGAGCAAAAAAGAGGGAGCTTGCCACAAAATTACAAAAGTAAACTTTGACACATGAAACACTAGCCAAGGAAAAGGAAGGATATTCCCTTTAAAAGCTCACACTGCACTCTTTAATTTGCCGTACTGAATGTCCAGGAATAAGCCAGAGGTTTGCATATCTACCTGATGGGAATAATTAATTAATTGTTAATTGTTATTAATAACCAAGGTCCTGATCTTGCAGAGAGGCACGCAGACACTTGGATTTAGGACATCCATTCACACGAGGGTAAGGCACTGGCAATCACTGCCAGGAGCAATGCTCCCAGATCTGAGAGCATTTTAAACACACACTAATTCCCAGTCCATGTGGAGCATCTCATGGCAGAAGGGCACTCTGGAGGAAAGCAGGATTTGTGAAGGCACAAGCACAACACCAAGCACAAATGTTTCATTTCAGCACCTTGTCCAGAGCATCCCCATCCCTGAACAATTTTGGGTGCTCAGGCAGCTGAATCCCACCAGCCCAGCCCTGACCCCATATCCAGCTCCTCAGGCATGGCTTTGGGAAGAGGCAGCAGCAATGCCCAGGAAGGGATGTTCCCAAGGGTAGGGCAGGGGGCTGTCTATGCATCAGCCTGGCAGGGAGCCAGGAAGAGTAAGCAGGTCTCTAAATTCTTCAGAGCACAATTAAGAAACCTTTGCCAGCAGAGCCATTTGCATGGAAAACAGCAGAGGCAAAATCCCTCCTTTGGTCCCCAGGTTGGAGGAGAGAGTGTGAGATGATCAGGTTAAATTAGCTCAATTTGCCTCAAAATCTACCTGGCAGTGTCCTTAGTCTTAGGCTTCACATTCTTCCCAGTGATTTCCAGTCAGCCCTGCCCCTGGAGGCCAGGTGAGCATGGAGAGGGTGACCCAATCTTGGAGCAGGTATTTGGGAACTGATGATGCCCAGACTTACACAAACAGGGAAAAAAATCACCAAATCACGCAAGACATGGTCAACCAACAAAAAGCAGCAGGACCCACAACCCTCAGCAAGAAAATCTGCAGAATCACTGGTAAAAGATGCTGTTTTCCAGGGAAAAGTGCTGCCAGCACAGCAATCCACCTGAGTTATGTAATAGGGGAATTGAAGGAGTCAGCACCATATTTGAGGGGGTAAATTCAACCAAGCCATGAGATGGTTACAGGGGCTTTAAATGATATTTGCATAGAATTAGAAAGTAATAATTAAAGTAGTGAATCATTTGAAAGGAACTACACTAATACTGTCTCACAATAATTATCTCACCAGAATTTCAGAGGCTGAATTATTTTCTATTGGATTTACAATTAATTTTGTAAAAATAACAAATCCTCCCTAAGAGGGACCACGGTACTATAATGATAGCACTTGAAAGTGCCACGCAGGCATTAACCAACTGATCTTCCCAACACTTCTGGAAGAAAGGGAAGCACTGTTATCTCTCTTTGGGAAGCCTACAGATAAGGGAGTCGAGCTCTGCTTTTAACCAAAGCTGGGCAAACTTGTCCCAGTCATTTCAGAGATACTAATCACCTGGAGTCCCCAGGACACACATTTCACCCAGTGCCTTGTTCAAGACTGTTTCAGGTCCTCGGCAAAGCAAAAATTAACATCTCTGTGGGAGTTGTGGCCATCAGCCCTCTCCTACATTCAGGTGCACCTACCACAGCATTTCCATCCAGGGCCAACTGCTGTCAGCCATCCATCTCCAACAAGCACCTTGGGAAACAGGGCTCACCCAGAAATACACCTCGTGGGGAAGGGAGGATGACCACAGAGGACAGACAGACAGGAGGATGGACCCAGCTCATTATGGGCTTCTCACCACCACACCTTCAAACAAAAGGCGAGTTTTCCTAATGGCTCAGAATGACATATCCCAAATTAAAGCATCCCACTTCCAAGCCAGCATACAGGACTGCAGCTGTTAGGGAACACCTCTGGTGATACCAGGAATATCCCACACACTCTCAAAGCATTGACCCTTGGGTTATTCCTGGGTAATGGCAGGGGTTTAGAAAGCTGAGCTGGCGGAGGGGATCACGGATGTGCTCAGATATGTATTAATTAAAATTCCTGCACAGTTTTCTTCTGTTAATTATAGCTTAATTTGATTGCTTAATAGCTCTGGTTTTTGTAATGTTTAGCACCTGTTGTAAATTGCACAAGATAAATTGTCTTCTACCATCTACACTGTTTACTCCTAAAAATTTTCATTTCCTTTTCAGCTCCTGGCTTTGGATTTGAGCCTTTGGCTTTTCTCATCTTTGGCTTTTTTACCAAAGAAATCTCTTCTTTTTTTTTTTTTTCCCCAGGGGGCTATTTAGCCACCAAAGGGGGTTTCTGTTAAATACTTTCCCAAAAGCAAGGATTCTAAAAAATAATAATGGGCAAAGAGAAATACACACACACACCACAGAGCATGCAAATGCTGACCCATGGTATTATACAGACTTTCACTCATGGGTCATCCTTCTTCACCTTGGTTGTCCCCTTCTCCTTTACCAAGGTGAGGGGGGGACGTTCATCCTTCTCTTACAGGATTATTAGACAGAAGTGGAGGCCCTGCATCATTAATTGATTTCTTCCATACATTGTGCTATGATACAATTTTTCAAGGCTGTGCATAATTGTGTTCCCTGTGCCACTGCTCTATGTTCTGTCCTTGTCATATTGTCATTGAAGGCTGATTCCACCCTCTGTAATTGGAGATGTTCTACTTTTGGACAAAGGTGTGGGGGCAGCTCAGGGGAACAGCGCTGACATTTACTTCATCAATTTATTTTTATTGTTCCTACATTTATTGCAGCTATAACAGGCCTTTAATAGTTATATCTCCTCCCTGTAGGGTATTCTGGTATTTGAAATTTTTTTAACTCATTTGTTCTCATAGATAACAGTAAAGTGCATTTCACGCTAACCTTTAGGTTTCAATCTTCTCTCTTTCTTTGGCTCCGAAGCAGTTGCAGCTTTAAACTTTTACTGCATTACCAGTCTAAAGGCCACCACCACCGAGTCCATTCTAGCACTGGAGTAACCACAAATTAGTGGTCCTGAAAATTTCAGGGAGGCGAGTCCTAAACCCTGAGTGCCGCTATTACCATAATTCAAACTTGGCCATCCTTTTAATAGAGGGGGAGAAAAATACAGTAAATACTAGCATTGAGTCTCCTTTTACAGTCTTCGGTCAAACAAGGGGTGATAATTGCATCTTTACGACTGGCAACGTAAGTGACTCTGCCACCTCCCAGCCTGTGCCCTTCAGTACCTGCAGAGGCAGCAAATGGGCTCAGTGCTCAGACAAAACTGTGCCTCTGTTCCACAGGTTTCTCTGTGTCAACTTCCCAGATGGACCTTTTCCTCTCTCTCCGGTTTTATCACACTTGCTGCTCGAGCTACAACTAAACGGCGCCACAGAAAACAAATTATTTCTGATAATTGCCTCACTGATGGATTTCAGCAGGTGATTTCTTGCTGTTCAGAGATGTCCCAGTCCAGAAGAACATGGACACAGAAGGAAAGTACACTTTGCTGTAAACACCCAAATCCACGCTGCCACCATAGGGAATGTCAGTCCACTGTCCTTTTTTAAAATGGAAGCTCCTGGCAGAACTATTTCTAACGTCACCAACCCAGCCCTGCTCTCATTTAGTGCACAGAGATGCTCTTCTTCCTCAAAGCCTCTTCTCTTCAAGACACTGCCAAGAAACAGCCTAATTAAAGTGAATGGAGACGTTTGGAGCAAAACTAGGCCAGGGAGATAAACTAGAAATGAGACAATAAAGAAGAGGGAGGAAGTACTTAAAACAGTGAAAAGCCCGTGGGTTTTTAATGGTACTGTGTGATTTCAGTACTCACCCAACAAGGCTCACCAGAGGCAACAGGATTGATCACCTGGCTCAGCCTTCTACCCAGAATGGCCCAAGAATACAACTCCTTGTCTTCCAGGGCTAATTTTTCAAAGCAGTTTTGGCCTGATCTCTGACTTTTCCCATCCTCATCATTCATGCACCAAGTTGGGTTCATGCACCCAAACGTGAGAGGCTGCAGCCTGGAGAAGTCACATTCACTGGGGGTGAGAGCATGGAACCACTCTGGCCACTCTAAAAATGTAATCTATACTTGAGATATTGCAATTTTTTTCCTTTACTTGAACAACAAAGAAAAAATCATGTAGAAGAAATACTTTAAAATAAAAATCGAAGTCTTCAGCCCATTACTTCCCCTGTATTTCAATTTTGAGACAAGCTTTCAGCCATACATGAAGGTGACAACCCCATGGCTTCCCCACATGAAGCACCCTGGAAATAGTGCAGGGCTCTCCTAGATGGACCATTAATTGGCATTAATAGGACAAGGAGCTTCTCTCACTGTGATTAAAACCAAGCCTGGAAGGAACAAATGTAATTTAAAGCACCAATTCAGTGCTATTGGTTGAAGCAATATTTGTGTATCTGTTTCTCAGGAACCTTAGTGACACTTATTTACAAAAAAACCACAAAGGAGGAAGGCAAAAGGGAGGAAGGAGCTTCAGGAGAGGCTTGCTCATAATTTTTAGACTTTGTGTCACCTGAACTCTCTCAGGAAGTCATAAAAAATAATTTCATGTGAAAAGGGAAGGAGGTTTTCCAAAAGCTTCTGAGAAACAGACTGAAGAAGTTACATTAGATTGCTGGCAGTGCAAGAGTTTATACTTTCAAGTCAAAGAAAGCTTTCAAATATTCAGTTTGATAATTTGAATTCAATTTGAGAACAAAGCAAAATTTAATTTTATTGATGATGCACTTGCACTTCAAGCAATTTTTTTTTTTTTTGTAACAGCAAACTATTTTCTGAATTTAGGCAAATCTTGCTACATACTCAAGCAAAGCCAGAAATTGAGGGTGGAATTTTCAGGCACCAGAGGCATTGGGATCTTGCAGCCATTCCATGCAGAAGGTGATATGGAACAGGAGTACACTGCAAACCCCTTAACCATTCACTCACAAATAATACTGTTTTCTAAAGGTCAGGTTTGGGGTTTTGTGTTGGTTTTGTTTTAAGTACATCACAGGTTCTGTTCCTCCTGAACATCCCATTTGGATGAGAAAGGTAATGAAACTCAGAGAGCTGAAGAAGAAACTGAAAGCAAAGGTAATATGTCATAGCCAGATGTAATGAGGGAAAATGGCCATTATAACCATATTGAATTTCACTGTTACCCTTGATTTAAGGCTCTATCATAGTTTCCATCAGGATCCTCCCGCTATCTTGATTCCAAAGGATTTAAAATTAAACCTCAAAAAAAGTTGCTGTCATTCCACATTTGCCCCCTGCTCACAGGTAGGTCTGTGTTCATGCTTCTAAAACTGACACTGCTTTCATTAATTTATTTAGAGGAGATCTGAAAAAGCAACCCCAGAAGTTAAAGCAAGGCAAGTTTGCAACAGGTCACACACTTTTCTAAAGTTAAGTGCTCCAGCCTGGTAGGATTCCAATTCCAAGGCTTTTCTAGTGTGGAATGAGAGCAATGATTGGATTAAAACTACAGTTACAAAACCAAGATGCTTTTGATGTTTGACTGACCCAAAGCTTAGCACCTTGATTGAGCAGTATTCCTGCCCTCCAAACAGGAATTTCAGAGGATCATAGAATGGTCTGGGTTGAAAAAGGCCTTAAAGATCATCCAGTTCCAAACTCCTTGTCGTGTCCAACCTAGTCTTGGTTTCTAACATCGATATCCATCAGGGAGGCTGCAGATACTCCTGAGTCTCCCCTCCTTATATTGTCCCCACCACCACTTCTCTTGGAAGGAATTTTCCTTGAGGCCAAATTTCTCCACAGTCTGTCTTTAACCAAAGCCACTTGCACCAACCAAGGAAAAATTCAGCCTTTTGGTTAAAATCAAACACGTTTCTAAAGGTCAGGATATTTCTGAATCTAAGCTGTTTTTTTTCTTGTTGCCACCTCCTGTTCCCCTATTTTGTGGGTGAGCACTACTTGGTTTTGACTTTGCAGACTTTGTTCCCCCATCTTTTTAACTTAGTTTCCTGTTTATCAGAAATTATGTTAGATTTCACTTTTGCAGCAACAACAACAAAAAACACCCTCCTGATTAGTTTACCTGTAAAAATGTGTTTACCTGTAAAAAAAAGTGTTTACCTGTAAAATCGACAACATTGCTGCCCCACCACGTAGCAGTGTTGTGAAGCTCAATTAATGCTTGTGCAGTGCTTTGAAGATGACACACCCCACAATCACTTAAGGTTTGATTGGGGATTTTTTTGTTTTTTCTGTCTTTAAGCCCTGTTGGACCATTTTTGCCATGAACAGGACTTGACAGCACACAACAGCTCATGCTCTCACGGCAGATATCGACAGCAATGAGGGCCTGGCTGCTGTTCCGGCAGGTTGGTTCCTCATCCCCAGCATCCCTGCTGCATCCTCTTTCTTGGAGCCTCCAGAGCAAAACCTGTGGAAGCTGCTCCGAGCATGGACTGTGCCACTCATGCACACCATGGATAACAGAGCCTAGCAAAGCTGCACTTGGGAGTTATCCTCAACAGCACCAACTCTGCTGAGCTTCCCATGGAGGAACAGCCACCACGGCGCACATTTGGCTCACATTTAGGAGCATCTCAGACCTGTCTTTCCCTTTTGCTAGTTTCCTTTCCTGTTTTTTTAATTTTTAATTTACTAAAGATTTCAGATGACAGGGCGCTCAGCTACCTCCTCATCTGAAGCACTTCCCAGTGGCTCTGCAGAACTCCCCTTTGATTACCATACGATTAGTTTGTTCAGCTGATGGCCTTTCTTCTCCAAGATCCTCATTGTGTCTCCTGCCTCCCATGCAGTTCTTAAGAATTTAAATGAGCCATTTTATGTCTTTCTACAAGCAGAGACCAACAAACCCAGCCCCACCCTTCTGCTTTCACTTTTAGTGTGCCTAATAAAAGTAGTGTGAGGGTTGGGTGTTGGTTTGTTGTTTTTTCTTTTCTGGGGGTCGTGGCTAATGGAGAATTTTATGCTGTTTCTGACATTGTTTGTGGTGCCTCCCACCAGACTGTGTGCTCCTGAGGATTTGAAAGACGGTGACATAAATGTCAGGGAAATGCCTCTGCTGTGTCAGGTCTAATTAGACGTTTGTACTTGGGGGACAAACACCTTCCTCGTAAAATTCAAAGCTCAGCCTCACTCAGCACATGCTCAGAGAGCCTGGCAAGAAGGGATCACAAACAGCACACAGACCTATCCAAACACAGCATAATTTTTTCCAGCATTTCAATTCAGCCCCCCAAAAGACACACCTCCATGCTCACTCCTGACCTGAGAGACTTCCAACTCACCAAATAAAGTTGCCTTGCTGTGTTTTACCTCGTTGATTTCCAAAAATACAGAAAAATACAGACTTGGCAGGCTCATCCTGGGTCCCCTTACAACACTACATGACGCTGACATGTCTGACAATTCAAACAGTCTGCAGATACATGAACTGCCCAAGACCTCACTTGGACCTGAAGCCAGCAAGTACCAGCAGCCATCTCTCTGCTAGGGCAGGTTTATGGCAAACCATGAAGTCCTTCCCATGGACAAGTATGTCCCAGGGTTGTTAAGGCTGGAAAAGATCATCCAGGCCAACCATTAACCCAGCACTGCCAACCCCACCACTAAACCACATCCTCAGGTGCTGCACACACACCCACCTTTTGAACACTTCCAGGTTCCCTGGGCAACCTATTCCAACACCTGAACACTCTTTCAGTGAAGAAATTTTTCCTAATATCTAACAGATATTAGGAAAAGTCTTGTCAAGAGAGAGGCGCTGGGGGAGCCTCATCAAGGCGCACAACTGCCCTAGAACACAGCTTTGCTGAGTGCCTCTGGCTATGATCCACCTGCTCTGGCCATGATCCACCTGCTCTGGCCATCACTGTGTGGACATCCAATATCCCTCAGGACAAGAGCAGGGAGAAACCTGCAACTGCATGTTCACACATCCCTGCATTTGTACGTTCACAGGTCCCTGCACGCATGTGTAGAAAAAAAAAATAATAAGGTTGCGAGCTGAAAAATTGGACTCTTAAAATAGTCTCATCTTGTTCTAAGTTTTAACTTCCCCTCCTTTGTCCACCCAAATCTGAGAGAGCAGCTCCCTCTGTGGGTTTTCCTTCCCAGCTGTTTGTTTGCTGCCTGAGGGTGTACTGGGGAAGTGGAGGGGCACCTGGCTGGCACCCAGCATCACTCACCGCCACTCCCTCACGAGGCAGGCAGGAAGTTAAAGAGCACCACCATCACCACCCAAAGTCCAAAAGGTTTGTGCTCCCCTGCCCCCGAGGATAAAATCCAAGAAATCTTTTGCTTTCTGGATCCTTATTTGCACAGGTAGCTCGCTCAGCTGCACCCGAACACTCCCACGACTGCAAGGCTCAGCTGCCCACGTGAAACCTCCATGCTCCTGGCAAGCACGAGTGAGGCACTGCAGAGTGAGAGCAGCTCTGAACAAACAGAACTAAGCAGTAAAATTATCTGTGATACAGCTGCAGAGCCACTGTGCTCACTGCTGCAAGTGGCTTTGTACAGCAGGACTCTTGCCTGGAAGACATTAGGATTTAGTGAAGGAACTTATCACTCAGGCGATTACACGGAGAAAATCAGCAGCAGAGCAGTATCTCTCTCTGCCCTGCCATGAAGAGCAGGTGAATCAAAGTCAAACACACATTCAATAAGCTTTACCATCCTGAAACCCCTGCCCCTGTAAAAATCACTTTCTGATCTTTAGGTCAGATTAAAATGGTCAAAGCCCATGATCCATTCCTCGGAAGACTGACTTCTGAGGACACAGGAGATGGAAGCAAGCACCACTCTGCCCTTTGGCATCCACAGCAGGTCCACACTCCAGGTGCTGTCTTAGTGGAAATCAAACTCCACCCCATGGTAGAGTCAATATACACATGAAAGATCCTGGGCTCTGTTTCACAAGACACGGCCCCAACCCTAGCTGGATTCCAGGGTGAATCCATGCCACCCACATGAGATGTCTTCTGCTGTCCTGACTGTGTGTGCCACCCTGTTCTTCCAGACAGGAGAATGAGCCTGGGCTCTCCACCTGAAATCCCAAATCTGTTTCCTTCACCCTACTGCTGCAGGGGAGCCTGCAGCCAAACCTAAGCTGTGGAATTGCCCTCCACCACTGCAGCAGAGCCAAAGCCCAGACCTGGCAGGGCAGGGGATTGATTGCACAGACACAGCTGTGCCTGGTTGGGCTAGATCCTTTGGGATAGGAGCACAGGGCATTAAAAGGTAAATCTGCACCTATGTTGCCCAAGAATGTCCAAGGTCTGCAATAAGGAAAAGCAAAGTCCTCTGCAATGCCAAAACCTTCAGTGCTTTAAAGCTTCACAGGGGAAAAAGGGATGTGTATTCAAAAGCCAAGGGCCAGGACCACTTCTGTGCTTTGAAACTTTAAACCAAAATCCAAGGTTCCCCTTTCTGTTCCGAGTACAATGAATTGCCAGACCCCAGACATCCCACTCCCACAATGGTCTGAGGGCTCCCAGCTTCCCCTCTTCTCCCAGGTTTGGATTAATGCTTCACATTATTCTGACCTCCATGCCTGCTGGGAGGGGTTGGTGTGATATTCCCAGCCTAATCCAGGAGGATGCACATCCACAGCTCCCTGTGACTGAGACGAGAATGTGCCCCTGGGGGAGATGAACCATATTGAGGCAGAGAGGTGAAGCTGTAGGAGGCACTGAGGAGAGCTGTCAAAAATGGATTGGAGTATTGAAACAACAATCTTTGCCCCAAATGGAGAGGGCTTCTCCCACCCCTCGTTTTGAGCCTGCACCTCTGAGTCCTGATGAGCTCCCACTTTGTTGCTTGCTTGGGGTGGTTTTCTTCACAGAACTAAAAACGTTTCCAAAACTACCTTTAATGAACCGAAAACGTTCATTTGAAACTCTGCTCTGTGGAAAGAGGGAGGCTGGTGGAGGGAAGGAAGTGACAGGGCTTGCTGACCAGTGGGAGGCTGCTTTCAATCCCCCCTCAGAGATACCCAGATGAGGTGTCAGAGCCAGCCAGAAGCCCACAGCCAGTCAAGGAGCTTCAATTGCAAGAACTGACCCTTTTTCTCCCCAAATTCTGATTTTTCAGGCGGAGATACCACCCATGCACATCCCTCCTGCATCTCTGAACGCTTGAGGCAACCTAAAAAAGGTGTTCAGTAGTGGTTATCTGCATTATTTTGGCCAAAGGATGTTCCTTCACAAGGAGGTGGGAATCAGGCAGGTTGTGTCCATTGGGATCAAGGATGAGGGAAGCTACCTATGCTGCTAAATCAGAGAACAGCTCTGCATGCCTAAACTTTGACTTTCCACTGTCCTGACCCAGCACACAGGAGCTTTCCATCTCCTGGCGCACTGAAGAAAGGAGAAGGGAAAAGGGAAAAAAAAAAAAAAGAAAAAAAAAGGGAGGGAAAAAAGGCCATTTTTTAACTGAAGGAAAAGCCATGCCAAGTCCTACAAGTACCGCCTGGCCGGGCGCCAGGAAATGTGTAAATTTTCGTGAGCTTGGGCTATTTTGCCAGAAGTCTGCAATGTGTCTGGACACGACTGGTTCCCCTTTGTCAGCCCCGGCCTGACCGACCAGGAAGTTTAAGAGAGAGGGGGGGGGGAAAAAAAAAAAAAAAAAAAGACAGGCAGACACATTTCCCCACCCCCAGTAACACAATGACTCTCCTGTAATACCTTTCATTTCTGTACCAACAACCACAGTGGTCCCACACTTTGGGGTGGGCGAGGAGGGGAGACCAGAGCACTTTAATTCTTCAAAACCCGACTTTTTTCCAGTCCCATGTTTGCTGATAACCTCCCAGCCACCCTCCCAGCTCCACAGTGGTTATTAGCTTGGCTTGTTGCTATAAATACCAGCGTTAACTCCTTGTATTCCCCGAGGACTCAGCTGGGAAGAAAGGGGGCATTAAGGCAATTTTTTTTTTTTTTTAAAAAGAAAAGAAAAAGTAAAAGGCTGAGTTTCACATAACACACATTTAATAGGTTTACCCAGAGTTTGAAGTGAGGTGCTGGAGGTGTCAAACCTGTGCCCAGCCTTCCCTCCTGGCTTTGGGCTGGCGGGGGTGAAATGCATTTAGGAAACAGATTTCACTGGACTGAGAGAGCCAGGAGAGCTGACTGTGCTCGCAGAAAGATCTGCTGCCATGGCAAGGAAGAGGAGGAGGAGGGGGAAGGTCACTGGTGGGGCACGGGGAGGAAAGGGCAGGGTCCACTCACACCCTCGGCTGTGCCCCACTGGCCACGCTGGTCTCACCCAGCATCTCTCGCAGCGTGGGGAACGTTCAAGTCCATTTCACAGCTGGAGGACACACCTGCAGGGGCAGCCAAGTGTGCACAGGGGGAAGTTTAAGAGTGAAAACGCTGCTGTTTCTCATCCCACAGGCTCTGAGCCATCGCCCTGGTGAGACACTGTGCTAGCCAGGTCGGTGCGGCTGAGCAGAAGGCATGAGGTGCTCTGAGTGCAGAAATCTCATCTCCAGCCAGGTGCTAACGGGTGAAACCCGAAGGTTTCGATCCTCAGCTCCCATGACTAACGTGACGAGCATGATTAAACCTTCCTGCCTGAGGGGGTTAATTCATCTGGCTCTGAGCCAGATGCCCTTAAGTATCCAACCCAAGAATCCTAGGATGGGTTTGGTTTAAAGGCACCTTAAAGATTATCTGGTTCCACACCCCCTGCCACAGGCAGGGACGTCTTCACCTCGACAGAGTTGCTTCAAATCCTTCCAAAAGAAAAAAAAAAAAAACCAAAAAAAAACCCCAAAAAATCCTCTTTTCAAGGGTGTTCAAAATTGTCCTAGAAGTTTATTTCCAATTATTTTTGATGCTTATAAAAAGGAACTGTAATTATTTAGATAGCCGTATAGCCTCCTCACCCATCAACAGATAAGTTAATCTAAATTAAAATGGGAAGAAAAGCAGACTCTGGAAAAAACTGTGTGTCTCATGTTGAACCAAGTAAATTGATATCCTAGAACTTTTGTGTGTATGTACACATACACAGAGGGGAACCTTTCCAGAAATGCCAGGAAGCCAAGAAACCTGTTCAAGACAGGAAAAGGGATGCAGAAAAAGAAAGATGTCCAGGTGAACATATGAAAAGAATGGTACTGATAAAGACTAGTCTGAAATCTTTTTTAAAAGTGTCTCACCCCAAGAACAAGGCAAAGTGTTCAAGGGACCTCACTGGCATCAAAGGTTATATCCAAATATTCTCAGGGATGAGATATTCTTGAGCAAGCTCTCAAGTAAAAAGGTACAAATTTCTTATTTTTCAGGATCAAATGTGCTCTTCCCATCAGCCCTCCCTGAGTGAATATGTTCAGTTTAGTCAGAGAAATTAGACTCCATGTCCATTAAAACCATCTTTCCCTTAGACACCTGTCCCCACTGCATTCAGCAGCCACACCAGAGACCTTTCCCTGCCTCAAAAGCTTTTTCAGCTGCTCCGAACCCCTACTGCCAGAAAACTGTGTTTATTCCACTTATCCAAATATTGTTTGGTTTACTAAAACTGAGATTACCCCAAAATCATCCTGGCTAAGCACATACAAGGCACCAGATGCAGAAAACACAGGAACAGCAGCTTTCCAGCTGCAGTGGCTGTAATGAGGGCATCTCTTGGCACCAACCTAGCCATTTCCATCCAGGACACTGCCAGGCCTTAGGATGAGGGGACAGAAGCTGCCCTTCAATGGCCAGATAAAGTCTCAGGTAGACACAAAGGCTTAGTTTTAAACAAGAATTAAAGCATTTGCACATAAGCTTCCACAGGTGAGGCTGGAGAGGTTTGTGAATGTGCTTGGATGTGCACCTTATTATGTCCCACCATGAGTGGCTCCTGTTATGCACACAGGTAAAGAGAATTAAGGTGTTTCACAGGAGAAGCAAGTCCCTCACAGAAGAGAGGGAAGGGAAAGCTGAAGACGAAAGGAATTCCCAGCTTTGCTCTCAGATTTTTCTTTTAACCCCAAAAGTCGGTGGTTTTCACGTAAGATTTTAGCAAATTAATTTCTTCCCTCACTCATGGAAACATTTTCCTCTACACGATGGAGGAAAAAAAAAAAAATTCATCCCAACTCTCTCAACACAGTGCCTGCCCAGAGCCAGAGTTTCTGGTGGCTTCCTTGGGCTGGCCTGAATCAAAGCTGCCATTCATCCATGGCCCACTCCCGCACGAGACCTGGGCACACTGATCCACCATATACCCGTCGGGAAGGACACCAAAAGAAAGCAGATGCCATTAGCATTCGGAGCACACAGCCACTTGCTAACCCCCCTTTCACAGCCCTGTGTATGCATTGAATCAGAGGGCTAACGAGACAGAGTGCTATGAATAAACTCGGTATGAATAAAGTATGAATTCTCTGTATGAATAAGGTCTTGGAGTAAGTGTTCAAAAATCCAGTGCCACCCCGAAGCCTCCCAATACAGGCAGGGATAAAGGGAGAACAAGAGTGGCCCAGCAGTGCATCAGCCACAGCTTGGGGTCCCTCCTGGCAAGGGCAGCCCACGAGCAGGCATTGTCCTGCCCAGCAAACACACAAGAGGTGTTTGTGGCTTGCCATCTCCAGATCACCTACTAAAAACTTCATCACAAGCCCAGCCTAGATGAAATATCAGACTCTGTACATCTCAATAACTCCTCGTGGGACCCACCCAGTTCTCCACAACTCATTACACTGTCTATCACTACTTGTAAACTCAGGCAACTTCATTATTATGGCAAAATGGCCTTTCCCTCCACCTGTATTATCTATAA
Source organism: Lichenostomus cassidix (assembly GCF_008360975.1). Lineage (NCBI taxonomy): Eukaryota > Metazoa > Chordata > Aves > Passeriformes > Meliphagidae > Lichenostomus > Lichenostomus cassidix. The sequence goes on from NC_139483.1 coordinate 6,879,432, forward strand.
TTACTGGAAAGAAATTTACCCTGCGCCAACACTCGGTGTTCTCCTTGACTCCAACCTTCTTGAAAGGCCAGAAACCTTGGAGCCATCCTTGACACTCAAGCTTTCTTTCCCTCCTGTCCCCCATGCCCATAAATCCACGTGTCACCACCTCTGGTTCACTGAGAGCCCATCCTCACCTTGACCCTGCTGCTGCCAAAATCTCTATCCAGACCATGATTACTTCCCATCTCGACTCTAGTAAATTCTTTCCTCCTCTTTCCTTTTCACAGCCTTTCTAAAAGTAAGTAATCCAGATCCCTGCTCCTCTCCCCTCTCCAGGAGGTGCACTCACAGGAAGATAAGAGTGAAAAAATTAGAATAAAATACTAGAAATCAATTAATAAATAACTAAACAAACCAAAGCCTGATGTCAAAACCCAGACTGAGCAAGGATGACCATCGGCAGCCCAGTGTGACTCCAGAGGTCCAAGGCAACAAGGCAAACCATGGCTGAAAAGCATCCAGGGAAGATTAAAACGTGGAGCACAAGAGGATAAAACTTTAGGGAGCACACCTGGCTCCTTGGTGCTGCTCTGAGAAGGGAAGCTCACAAAATACACATGGAAGAAGCACAAAATGAATGTGATGACCAACAGTCCCCACGAGAAATGCCAAAGGAGCCCAGCTATCAATTTCACAGGTCAGCTCAGCGAGACGAGAACAGAAGGGAGGAGAGCACCGGTGACATCCCAGTGGGGTCCTGGGGGCTCCACCCTGTCCTTTGCTCCCCAGCTCCTCAGGAGTATGGAGTGATTAATTGCTCATGCAGGAATCGATCCAGCTTCACAAAAAAACACGGGATTGCCATTTCTCTGGGAGGGGCCACCTGGAGAAACTGAAATTCAGAGGACCCGAAGTAATTGTGTTTCTCTGTCTTTTCCTGGCATTTTTAGGTACTGATTAATGCCGAGCCCAGGGAAATCAATAACGTTAACCCTTAGGAAGTGTTTGCATTTATGCAGAGGATGCTGCATGCCTGGTGGGTTGGGGTTTATCCTCTTCAAGCAGGATGGAAAGTTGGAGAGGTCTCCTAGTGCCACCCCTGTGTTTTTGGGGGATGTCCAGGGAAAGGAAGGGAGAGGAACCCCTTTTTTTTTTCCCCATGGCATCCCCTCCAGGATTGCAGGAGGAGAAAATCAGCTTTAAAAACATAACTAAAATAATAAAATAATGAGGTGAGGAATAGAACCAGAGGCATGTGATGTTTTGGGGGGGCTCTCCAGGAGTGCCAAAAGCGCCGGTGGCACAAAGCGCCGCAGTCTGTCCCCGTCGCAGCATCTTTCACTCGGGTGCAGACAAATTGATTTGCAAAGGTTGAGGCTGGCAGCTCAGCCTGCTTTGCATAGCCAGCGCTCCCCGGCCACACAATAAAAAGTAGCCTGGCAAACAGAGGCACGCAGCGGGAACTGGCCGGTTCAAAGTCCAAACCCCACACCCCCTCACCCCAGTCTGGTTTGAAAGGTCACTGTGTGTCTGGGAAAATAGTCTCAGGATACGATCCTTTATTAAAGGTCACTATTTTTCAACGGCACTTAACACACACTTGCACACAAATTGAGGCTGGAGAAAAAAAAAAAAAAAGGAGAGGGAGAAAAAAAAAACCTGGGGGCTGCCTCGCATTGTACATTGTGCTCGCAAGATTTATGTCTTGTGGTCACCAGCAGTAAACACACACTGCTTCAGTATTAAAGTTCACATTAATCCACCCTTTTTTTTTTCCCCCTCCCCTCCTCCTTTAAATCAGCCTCCCTCTTTGCAAGGCAAACAGTGGTGAGGCAGGACTTTAACTAATCACTTTTGTTTTCCCTCCCTGCTGTAGGGTTTACCTTCCCATGTGGTTTTTTCCCCCTCTAGTTTTGTTTGGATGCTGGCTTTGGTTGATAGGTTGCTTGGAGGTTTTGGGCTGCTGATGGGAGCTTTATGTTTTAACCCAAGGACCTCGACAGCTCATCTCTATGCAATACATTACTACAAACATACTATTTACAACACAGAATAAGTATAAAAAGATACTATTAAACAGTTTTTTGTTAGGTTTTTTCCCTGAGTTCTACAATCATATATCAGAATGAGACGTACAATGATTAACAACAAAGCTTTTTTTCTCCTCTCGGAAATATCTGTATTATATTTCCTTATGCAAATGCATTAAAATAATAATTCCTATTTTACACACAAGCCCCCCATGATAAATATTAAAAAAACTTTTGAAACTGTGTTAAGAGGTGAACTGGTTTTAATGAAAATACCAAATTAACTTCTAAAAGAACTGGAAAAATAAAAGAAGCCCACCCAGTAAATCTCACCTAGTAAGCAAAGAATGCATTGCTTTGGATTTCCATTTTTCTACATGATAACATTTTCACCCTATCAAAAACACAATAGTTGTTTTTGTTAAAAAGTTTGTAAAATATATACTTGTAACTGTGAAAACATCCCAGGCTTATTGGAACATCCCAAGACAAACTACAATTTTTTTTTCACATATGCTAAGTAAAATTTAAATTATTTTGCATGGCCAGCACCAATATTTGTATAAATACTTAGATCCCTTTGTCTGTTGGGTTTCACCTTGCAGGGTGGGAGTTGTTAAGGTTGAACTCCTCTGCAGTGCCCTCAGAGCCCCTGGAAATGATCACTTCCAAGCTATCCATCAGGCTGGCATTAATCCAGCCAGACCCTAACTGGGGTGGCCAGGAAAAGTACCAAGTGGGGAGGTAAAGGGGAAATGAGAGAAAGGAGGTAGAAGTGAAACTCTGAGACAGATGAACCCAGGGGCTGGGTCTGAGAAAAAAAAAAAAAAAAAAAATCAAAAAGTTATTTCCAAAGGTCACTAAACGCACTGGTTTGGTCATGTTATAAATAGGTGGTTTTTGAAAAGGGTTTATAGGGGTTTTTGGGTGTGTACATGTAAATAAAAATACAGTCAGAGGTTCAAACTCAGAGGTCCCACCTCTCATCTCTGTTTCCCACAGTCTCACCGACATCAAGGTGCTGCTGAGGGTAGGGAATAAGTGTAGTTATCTGCTCCTGCTTCCACAGTCCTCCTGCCAGCACTGGAGTGGGTGGGCTCAGGAGCAGCATTCCTACAGGACATGCCTCAGCACAGTGTTGTGGAGGGGTGCTTTAAACCCAAATTCTCTGCCACCTTATATATGCCTTTGAAAGGGGTTGATGCAGCAGCAAAATTAAGAGGAAAATACCAGGGAGTGTCCCAATATGCAGGAAAAAACGGGAGCTTTGTAGCAGCATCCCCCAAATCAGCTTTTTAGCTTCAAAATGGACCCCAAAAAACTGAAGGTGAGAGAAAGAGCAATGAGGACCTCTCTGCCAGTAAGGTGGAGGGATTTTTGCCAGTTTTTTTTAAAGCTGTTTTGTTTGAGGGTTTTATGTGGGTTATTGCTGTTGCTTTGATTTGGCTTTTTAATTTAGGTACTCTTGGTTTGCCACAAGGATTAGGGCATGATCCTGCCTCCTGAAAAGCCTGTTCCTAATCCCTAGGACATTTCCAAGCACAAAAAGAGTCCATAAGAATACAACATCTCTCAAGGTGTCTGAGCATCCCACACTGGGAAACTCTGACAGACAAACCCATGGCCAGAGCCAGCTGAAAACCCCCAGAAAGAGCAGAAATATTTGGAGCAGTAAAGGTGTTTCCTGGCAAACAAACTGCCCCACACACCACTTTCCCCTACCCAAGATCTGCCAGCACTGGCTGCAGGGGAAGGAGGGAGGATGCAGCAAGGTCCCAAAGCATTCCTCCTGATGGCTTTATTGGATGAAGCTGCTTCTGCATGAATTACAGGAGTGTCAGATTAAAAGGGTTTCCTTGAAATCCCCAAAATCCAGTCAGCATGCCTGAGTGGGAATCTCCTGGAGGGAGATGCACACAAGTTCCCATGGTTGTGAGCCCAGAACTTCAGAGTTTCAGTAGAATTTGATTCAAATGAAACTGGCTTGGGCAGGCAGCACCCTGAAGTCCCTTCTTTACAGATCAATATAGCTTTTAACAACAAGCCAGCTCCCTGCACCCAGACCAATGACCCACATGATCCAGCTCACCCTTTCCTGGGCAAAGAACTCCAAGGAAATCCATAACCCCCCGTTACCATTTGCACAATACCCCCTACTTCTGCCAGCAGTTTGAAAAAAATAAATCAAAAAAAATTCCCACGTGACTCCAACCTGAATTTAGAAAGAAAATTTGGGAAGGGAGAGTGCCTGCCTCATCTCAGTTGTGGCCCTGTGCTAAGAAAAAGGAACTGCTGAGTCCTGCTCTCTTCTGCTCCCATCCCACACCGGGGCTGACCACAGCACAAGGAGCCTTCCCAGGGCACAGCCCACTCTGGAGCTGCTTTGGGGGGCTGGGTTGTTGTTAGCTAGCATAAAAACAATATAAAGTATTGTACGCTGCACTGAATTAAATTCTAAAAAGAAAAGTGCTTTTTAAATAAAATATTCAAGGACATCCTTTCACGCGCTAGGAAAGGGATGTCCCTTTGGAGACCCCAAGCACACTGGGATCTGCTTGCACTGGGTGATTCATGTGAGTGGCTCTGTCCACCTGCCTAAAAATGAATCCAGGGAGAGGAGATCAATGCACCAGCTCATTTATCAGGCCAGAGAAATGACAGGTGAAGCTGCAACTCCTACCAAAAAAAAAAAAATATATATATATGTATAAAGCTACTGTAGGGTCCCCTCTGCATCCAGACTCCAAAAAGAACCAAAATATCACAGGCAGCTACTAAACTGACTTGAAGTTATAACAAAGTCCTGTTATAAATCACTGGAAGCTTAAGGTTTCCCTTGCAAATCAAGCTGCTTCTGGGTTTACAGATTTCTGCATGAAAACTTAGAAGCATTCACACTTTTGTGTTAGCTTTATTCAATAAAACTGTTCCCTTTAAAAGGGCAGCAACTATTCACTGGCAAAGATCTGCAAGACCATCTCCAATACTCTATTGCTTTGCAGGGTGAGGGAGAACTGTCGTCTGAGGGTGGCTTTTTTCCTCTTTTGCCTGCTTTTCAACAATACATTTCCTTATTCCCTACTTGACTGAACACAAGATCTTGATGTGAAGCATCAGAAGCCAATCTCTGCCAGAAAGACAGATACTATAAATGGCCAAAGGTCTGATTTGGCACCGAGCAAGCCCTGAAATATTATTTTTAAATTGGCATCTACTTTCAGACATGCTTCTTACGCAGCTGAAAGAGAATTAATGTCACACTGTTGGTGCATTTTGTGAGCTTGAGCTCAGTGCCAGAGCCATCAAATTCTACAGTTAATGCAAGTGTGAAGTAAATGAGCCCAGAGCCAGAGGTTCTGGTTTCTGGCAAGAAAACAAATCTGCAGTGCAAATCTGTTCAAATCCTAACATCCACCTCCCTGACCAGAAGATGCTGGGAGAGGCTGCTGTGGTACAGCTCATTCCCCAGTGTTCAGACCAGCAGCAGCTCTGTGCCCTGGCTTCTGCTGGGAAAACCCAACGAGAAAAACTGCATCTCTCTGAGAAACAGGGTGAGAACTGCCTGAGACAGTCCCTGCATCAGGAACAATGCCATCCTCATCCCAGTGCTGGCTTTGTTCTGTTGTCTGTGACACATCACTACAAACCCCAGTTTGGAACTCAAAATCCACATTTCTGCTTTCTGAAGGCAGAAAAACCTTCCCCAAGAGCTAGCTTTTAGGGACAAGACAAACCTCTTACCACCCCCAGCAGAGTCATTAAACCCTTCATTAATCTGCCAAAAGGGACCATTTGTGGCCAAAAGTTTTATGACCCGTGATCAGGCTGGGCAGGACCACAGGAGAGGGATGCTCGGTGGGTATGGAAAGAAGATCATTAATTAATTATATTTTTCGGTCACTACTTCCACAAGCTGGATTTGAACTGGTGACCTCCAGCAAGAGCACCAGTCCCCTGAGCCCCCTAGTTCCCCTCCATAAAAGCTCTTATTTTAACCAGTGTCTCCACACACGTCTCAGCCCTTCCTCTCCCCGTCACTTCACGTCCCAGCATTGACATATGGTTGAACTGATATCCTTCCTCCACTTCCTTTCTCGTTGCTAAATGTCCAGTAGAATTGCACAAAAGCACCCGACAGGAAAGGTCAAGCTGAGTTTCATGCCTGAGGTCTGGGATTACATCAAATCCTCAACGTTCATCTGTCCTGAGCATCGGGCAAGCACTTCCCAGTCTCAGTCTAACCATAGCCAAAGGAACAGAAGTGTTTTCACATGGGTTTGCCCAACTCTTGCCTTGAAAATCCCCATCAGAACATTCCCACATCCCTGTAGGGAGGAGGCTGGATGTGTCCCCCTCAGAGCTGCATGTGCAGAGACCTACAGAGCTGCCACTGGCAAAATGAAGGCTTGCTAAAACTCTCTACTGCTCATGTTTGCAATTCACTACAATATTATTGACTAAAGAAATAAGCCTGGGAAAGCTTTGAACGTTTCCAAGCAGCTCCACAACTGCCTCAGATTCTGCAAACTTGGAATCAGCATTCAACAAACAAAAACTTTAAAAAAACCCTCTCTTAAAAAAGCACAAGCTTTTGATGAAAATGTTTAGGAGGAGATCTGACACGAAGGGATTTAATCAAAGTCCATGCAGTAATAGCACTCTAAACTTATTGATATGCTTAAGTGGCTCCTAAGTATTCTGCAAACATTAATGAGTTTATCTGTACAATCCTCTCATGGATTGAGCTATATCTCTGGGTTAAAACTCCAGATTAAAACTTCCAGATGTCACAAAGCCTCAACTAGAGCCAAGAATTAAGCCCAAGTCTCCAACAAATGCCTTACCCACAGGTAAGGTGGGCTGAGCTGAGCCAGAGAGGAGGTGCTTTGATCTGCACTGCTTGACTTTTCCCCAGGTGAGACCTTGCCGTGCCCAGCTTTATCTCATTGGATGAGGTCACCACAAAATACTTCTCACTGTGATTCCAAAGCAGAAATATTAAGTAATATTGCACCAGCAATGCCCATTTCATTTCACTTCATTCCTGTACCTGCTTCCCCAGCCTCTCCAGAAGAGGTGATCTCTCCCTGGCTCCCAAGGGCTCTGCACCCACAGCCACAGATTTTAGTTAACCTGGGCTGACTTCTCACAGGAGCAATTAAAGTCTCTATGATCTACCCGCATTTCAACAAAAACCTTTTCCTTAAAATAGTTACTCAGATGCTCCTGGGCCCAAGAGCACTGAGATGCAAAGGAAGAAAAGTGACTGCCTTATTTTTTGTTTTCACCACAAATTAGGTTTTGACCATGGCTAAAGCTACTGTTAAGGTTATTCCTGATTAAAAGAGAATATAGTCTAAGCAGGATTGTCAGGGTTTATTATAATTAATTCAATCTCCAATGCTGTGGTAAAGCCACTTGGCTCACCAGCTTCTCCTTCAAGACAGGCTGAGCCCAAATCCCATCTCTCCTGCCACTGGCAAAAGTTGCCCAAGCAAAGAAAGTACAACCCAATGCTGGAGAAGACAAAATTCAGCCTTGGTAAGGAAAATGTGGCTGTCATCCCTCTCCCCCTTCAGCTACCTAGCAGAAAGGGGCACTTCCAGGAGCAGCAGTTTTGGGCAGAGTTCACATAGCTAAGATAGAAAAGGTCTCCCACAGCAGCAGGAAAGAAGCAGCAACACATGGAAAACTTCATTTCTGCAACAGGTTTGCTTGCTAGTTACTGGGAACACAGGACATGCAGCATCAAATCAGAAAATTATGGGACTAAAGGCTGATCCAGAAATACAAAACCAGTGTTAATGTAACTTTAAAGCTCCAGTGGACAAGGTTGCCAGGCAAAGCAGGGACATCCAATCCTGGATTTCAGGTGCACTGGGTCTGCCAGAGAAGGACCTCCCTAAAACAGCAGTCCAGGCTCCAGCCCCTCTGAAAGTTCCAGAACCATCCTCAGGGAAAAGTGCTGCCTCCCCCCTGACCTGGGAGGGACACCACAAGTTTTAGTTTCACCACCATCTCCTCGTTATCAAAGCTGCATTGCAGCTTGAATATCATTACAGGAAGATATAGCAGCTCTACCTACAAACACCTTCACCTTTAAGACTGAGGAAAGTATATGAGTACCTATTGTTAGTTTTAAAAATGAAATTAAATCCTACAGCTTTTAGGCATGGCAAAGCTGGTCTTAAATGTATAATATCTAAGAGGTGACCAGCCCTTAAAAGAAGGGGTAGTCTTCAGTGAATAGGGTGATTGAAGCAGATATATAAAGTGCCTTCCAACCCAAACCATTCTACAATTCTCTGAAATCAATGATCCACAGCTTCCTTAAGAAGCCAGGGAGGGAAAAGCTGTGGCTACAAAGCAGTGCTCAGGCTGTTCTTCCCGTGGCCAGGCATTTCAGACTTGCTTTTGCAAACATGAACAGGTGGGAGTTGTTAGAAATGGTCAGTAGAGCATCACTTGTCAAGTGGCAGCAGATGCTTGTATTACTCAGGCATCGAAAGCAGGGATAGATGTATTGACAAGGCCTGAGCCTCCCACAGGTGGCAGCTGAAGAACCAAAGCTATGCATCACTTGAACTAAACAAACATGAAATAATTAAGATGCAGATTTTTATATTTATTTTTTTAGTGGCTTACTACTAACCCTGGGCCAAATCCTGCTCTCAGTCACCTGAGACATCAGGGCAAGGAGCCACATAACCCTGCACAGCAGGTTGTGAAAACACCAGGAATGCAAGGACAGGGAAAGAGCTAAGGAAAAATAAAGCCCTCGCATCTTTCATGTAGAAAGACTGGATGGAAAAGAGAAATAAAGATGGGCTTGTGAGATTGAGTGTTATTACTTAAACAATGGGTCTAATCCTGGAATGCGCTGAGCACACCTTGAACCTTTCCCAGCTCCTCCACCTGGTGTTGACACTGTCTGGAATCGAAGACGATGCACTTTGCACAAAGAGGAGACGCAGTTCAGGCTTGTCCAAGATTTTCCATTTTAAGCTCCCACCCCCCCAACTGATAATTTGGTTTTTGACTAAAAATAGGAGAGTGAGGGGAGTCTCAGCCTTCCTTAAAAAGAAATGGAGCCGGGGTTCAACACAGGGACTGCCCAAATGGGTCAGCCTTGACTTTTCTGTAAAAATTACGCAAAATTTTGTTTAAGAGATTGTGTAAGAGTAATCTCCTTGCAGCCAGCTCTGGAGGCAATAAATTAACACGGAATCTCTTCTCTCAGACAACTAAGACAGGCTGAGCTCTCACTTAACTCATTGGAAAGAGTTTCCATGATTCATATGCTATGGATACATTGGGAAACTCAAGGCATTGACATCCAGGCTTCTAGCAGATGAACCCATTCCTAGCAAGCAAATGACACTCCAGCTCAGGATATTCTATGATGCTATTGTGATCTAATGGCCAAGAGAAAAGCAGCAGTGAGAAGAGGAGCTGCAACACTTTTAACCCTCTACAGAATCCAGGAAACAAAAAGCACAGCCTTGACTGACAGCAGAGCTGAGGTCAGGCAGATTCCCAGTCCAGCCAGGAAGAGTTAAATGTTTTGCCTTTACTTTGGACAAAATTTGCCAAGACAATCTTTCAGAAACTTTTGAAACGAGAAATAGGCATTTAAAATATTAAGATATCTCTCCCTTCCAGCCAAAGCCCGCAGAAAAACCCCAGGACTACATTTCATTCATGCTCTCCTTCCTGACACTGCAACAGCTGCTAAAATTAGGAGAGTTGTAGCTACAAAATCCACAAAGGAGTTAAGATCTCGGTTATAAGCTTCCCAACCCATTATCACCCATTGTGTGATAAACATCTTCCTAAGTAGGCACTCTCCTTTACCCTCAAGCACCTTCTTTAATTGTGTCTTCAGCTAAAAGCAAATCATCCTGCCTCTTAATATCAGGTTTGATTAAGTTAATCTTGATGTGATATCATGAAATAATATTTACTGCTCTCCAATAATTTATGTAAATAGCTTCCCCTTTCACCCCAGCCGCACGGGATGACAGGTGATTCAGTGCTGCTGCTCCACACACACATCTGTGGCCAAGGCAGGTGCTTCTGCAGGGCTCCTGATGGATCGAGCTGGTGTGGCAACCAAACATATGGTCCATCATGGCCATGAAGCCTACCTTCCTCTTTGGCCTCAAAACCCCCAACCTGCTCCACAACTGAACAAAAGAATGCTTTCAATTTTTTTCCCCCCCCAGCAAGTCTTTAAACAGGTATTATTATCATATTAAAGTTGTGTTGTGCTGTTGAGTAAAGAAAACCCGTCGCACACACCGATATCCAGCTACCACCAGCAGTTTCCAACAGGCTGAGATATTGCTGCTTGCTGACTCGAGCCCAAACCAAGCTCACACCACACCACCACCACAGCCACCACTGCTGCTCACAGATTTCAGGGCAGCCTGAAGCCTGTGCAGACAGCTGAGATAAGGAGGGAGATAGGAGGAACCACGTGCGAGTAAATAACCACCTGCAATCACGGGTGACTTGCCAGGGAGGAAGTCCAAGCCAGACAAAAACTACTCAAGGCCTCAGACAGGAGACATGGTACAGCAAAAGGGGCTGACCCAAAACCCACTCTTAGAAGTTGAGGTCTCCAAGGATGCTCAGCCCCACCATGGCAGGGCAAGTGCTTCCCTTTAAACAAGCTTTAGTAACCTCTGCACTCATGGTGGGCCTTGCATTTCAGAAAACATGTCCCTTGGAGACCTCCTGTGAGCAGAAAAGACCTCCTCCCAAACTGAGGGCTTGTGTGAGGCTGTGATGACCCCATGGAGAGACAGAAGGTGACCAGAGAGGAAAATCAGTACAAGGGGTGTTAAAGCAGCAGTGGAAAGTCACTTCTGAGGTGGAAGACCATGACACTTCTCAGGCTATATCTGAGCTGCATTTACTATCCCACAACATGTCCAGCCCTCTCCCTACCATGGGAACATCCCCTGCAGCACCAATCTCCCCATCTCCATGGCTCCAAGTGCAGAACCCAGCTTTGCATGATTTTGAATAACATTTTGAATTATCATCAAGCCAGTAAGAACCACGAATGCTTCCATCTGATCACAACTCTGAATATGCACTAGACTTTTTTTTTCTTTGAGCTACACTTTCTGGGCATGCATTTACAAGACAGAGCACTTTGGAGCAGGCACCTATTGACTGGTGGGAGGGTTAGGAAATAAGCCAAAGGGATAGCAGTGTGGTTTTGTTGCTCTTACTTCATCTACTATAGCTCATGGCCTTTGATTCCTTCTTTAAAGAGTGTTTAAGGCTTGTATAACATTGCTAAAAACTCCAAATCCCTTCTGCACATGAAACACATCGCAGCTGCTGGAAAGGCATTTTCTCTCCTATTACCCCATTTCTTGTGGAAAGCACTTCCATGGCCGCTTGTAACTAAGAATTCCAATTAGTGTCCAGCACAGTGATGATGCGTGTGATCATGAGGAAGAAAGTGAGAGGGGACAGCTGTCTCCTAGAAACTCAATTGAGATTACCCACTCATTAGTACAAGACCATCGAAACATCACCAGATGGTAACAACTTCCAGTCAATAATGTGACGTGTTTTGCAATCACCAAATCCCTTTGCAAAAACAGGGCAGGACGAATCTTATCACCTGAGCACTTGGGCAAACTGGTGGAAAGAGCTGGAGAAGCTTGGCAGCAGCTCCAGGCAGGGTTTGTCCTCACTTGCTCAGCCCAGCAGCCATGGCAGGGAGTCAGGCGAGTGTGAGTGGAGCTCTATCAGATTTGGGATGTTCAGACCTCAGGGAGGACCATGGAGCAATTCCCATTCCTCCCCTCTCATGCTCTGCTTTCCTCCGCAGCAGCAGGAGCTTAATGATGCTTTGTGTATCTTGCAGAATGTTCTCAGACCTATGGCTGGATTTTGGCCATTTCACAGTAAATCCAGAGCATCTCTCACTTTCAATAACTTCTACTGCACACCAATCTAGCCCTAGCCAAGAAACTAGATAAGGAATTCCAGCTGCAGGGAAGAGCTGGACTAGGGAAGGCACCATCCAGCTTGTGCAGAGGTTTGCAGTAAAGCAGGGTGATCTGTCTTACTCCCAGCTCCAGAGTATTTCTCATCATTGTGAATTTCTCTCAGGCCAGCTGCTTTAAAGTAAATATCCTCCCTTCCTGGTGATCACAAGCAAATTGAAGTGGATCACCTGAAAATTAATTGTTCAGGGCAAGTGTTGTCTCCGTGAAGAGTCCAGTAATACTGAAAGACCATTTAAACTGTACTTGGAAATAAACAGAAGAGAAAGTTTCAGAAAAGCACCTGTGTCACATTGTGTTGGGTTTGGGGTTGTTACTTTCTCCCCTCCTTTCTTTGTGTAGAGCTAATTTCAGACTTTCTGCATCTCACCTGCACACTTTTGCAGGTTCTGACTTCTGATTTAATTGCAGAGGTGGAGCAACACCCAGTAAAGCCAACAGAAAGATTTTCCTCAACTTCATGGGGTTTTTGCCCTCAGTGCACAATCTTTATACAAATACAACCAGAGAGCTACCATCACAGGGTGCAGCTATGAGAAGGCTCCCATCAGACCTTCAAGTCCACCCAAAAAGACCTCTTGGAGAAAGGCAAACATCCACTCTGAAAGGGAATGTCCCAAACTGAGCTGCGAGACATCAAGCGCAGATTACCCCAGGGGTGAATGCCAGATGTCCTCTAGCAAAACCCAGGTCTCAGCTGTGGAACTCAAACCATGTCTTCTACCATGCACAAAGTAATCTCTGGTAATTTCTACCCTGAGACACAGGGAGAGAGTCCTTGCACTGCCCAGGAGAAAGGGGAGATGCCCTTGAGATGTGAAGTGCTTCTAAAACACCAAAATATCTAAATTTTTCCAGAGCTCTCCTTCAAAAAGTACCCAAGAGCATAGACAATCCATGGAAAGCAGATAAAACTTGGCACATGGAGAGCCTTAAAATCAGCAAACCCATGAAGACACTGCAAAAGAACACAAACCTCTCAGTGAATAGAGTCTCAGACTCAACTGATCCCCTCCCACCTGTACCTGGCTTTTAGCCTCACCCTTCAGAGCCAGAAGCTTTGGACCACTGAAGCTCAGGCTGCATTTTGGGTCACACACACAGCTCAGGGAAGGTCTAATCCCAGCTCCCTGGGAGCACAGCAGGGAGCCCCTCTGCTCTGCCTTGCAACACAGGCAGAGTTGCAACACTCGAGACCCCCTGGCACAGCATGTGTGCCAAACCCTCTTACAGCAGCACCTCAAGGCAAGAAGGTCTGGAGTGCCCATGCTAGGCACAGAGGGTGTGTGATTTAGTGCACAGCAAGGGTGCACACGTCTGACTCGGTTCTGGGGCAAGCACCAGTCCGGGTGCTGGAGGTACAAACTGCACAGGCAGAGAGAACCCGAGGCAGGGTCAGGAGCAGCCCTGGGGAAGCCCCGGCCATGCAGGCACTGAGCAGGGCTGGGATCTTGCTCCATAGCTCCGGTGTGGGTTCCTCACATCCATTGCGACACCCGGCAGCTCTGCCAACGTGGCTCTGGGAAGCCTCGCGCCTCCCGACTTTCACACAGCACACGATTGCTCGGCAAGCCATAAACCTCCCGAAAAAGCCATGGAGCTGCACAAAAGCCTTCTCCTAACAGATGATTTGCACCAGCCCTGCAGTCTCAGCAGGTGATACACTGTCATAAAACCCATTCTCATGCTATTACAAAACTCCTCACCAGCACGGCCGCTGCCCTGCTCGGGTTTTATTTGCCACGTTACCCGAGCAAGGAGGGTACGTTCCAGTTGCACAAAATGCAAACGGGGAGCCCTGGGCCATTTCACCACCCACTCAGTTAATTACACCTTTGACAGCCAGCGAAGGGCTGGGTGTAGAGGATCCAGGCCCTCCCGTGGCTCGCAGAGACACGAAGACCAGTTGGCACCAAGGAGGAACGTCCCATCAGCACCTTGGATCACGAGCTGGGTGAGACATGAGTTAGTTTTTACAGATTGGGTGTTCATGAGCCTTAAAGGAATTCCCTATGTTTCCTCCCAACTCCAAAGCTCACACACATACACACAGATTGTGCTTTTTTTGCACAGGTTACTCTGAAGCAAACTTGGCACATGAAGTTTTCAAGCTTGCGTTGTCAAAGAGCTGAATGTCAGGGGCGTGGAACTAGATGGTCTTTAAGGTCCCTTCCAATCCAAGCCACTCCACAACTCTGTGCAAGTTATTTCAATGAGAACCAGTCATTTATAACCAGGTTTCTTGATCTGACCAGTCATTCACCAAATTATTCTTCCTGTCCCAAGATTCTTCCTAATGGAGTTTTTTCTTTTCCAACCCCACTAGGCTTAAAGGCAAAAGCAGTGCCTGGCACAAAGAAACAAAAAAAGCATTGGCCTGCTACAAACCTATATTTATGGCACTTCTAGGGTCTGGTTTCACTGACCAGTTCCCTTTCATTCAAGTCCTCCTTCTCCAAGTCATTGAGCTAATGATCGGGAGAGCAATCTCCGAATTATTATGCTTTGTGTTTTCTGTGCAGAAATCTCATTCTAAAGAAAGGTCAGCATGCCTGCACAATTTTCTTATACTGTGAATGTGGAGGGCACAAAAGAATTAAGAAAAATATAAACCTTCTAAATAAGGAACAGCCTACTTGATTAGCTGCTAATTGAGAACTACATGGCTTACTACTGAAAATTTATTTCCAATAGCATGGGGGATACAGGCATACAAAAGCCCTTGTCAGCTTTGCTTTTTTTTTTTAATATTAGTGAAGTTGCATTCCACGTACATTAATATTATACGCAAGGAAAGGAAAAGACACGATGAAGTTATCCAGAACTTTTAGTCTTGGCTCCTTGCCATGACATCCTGAGGTTGATGTGTGCTTGCTGCCACTGGGCTTGTCCTCTCTGGCAGAGGCTTGGGGAGTGGTGGGAAGAGATGATAGGAGAAAACGTTGTTGGACACCCTAAGTCTATAATTGACTGACACAGGCACTTATGGAGCGTTACTGCTCCAAGGGGAGTGTTCACTGCAAATTGGGTTACTTGGAGCAGCCCAAGCCACAGGTTGTTCACCACTCAGATTTCCCCGTCCTCTTGGCCCCCAGTGGCCTGTAGCTCCAGCAGACCACTCTCGAGGTTTGGTGCAGCAGGAAAACTTGCCAGAGAGACCCAGCATCGCCCTAAATCATCAGGAGGGGTGGCTGCTGTGGATTCCTGCCCTAAAACCCCAGGCTTTCCCTTCTCATACACCCTCACTGCCCCATGACTCCAGATGTGCTGCCTAACACCAGACATTTTGGCTGATGGATCTCAGCTGACCACACAGTTAGTTCCTAGAGATGATCTACAGATTTCCTGCAGATCAGCATCTTAATTTCTAGGAAAAATCCGAAGAAATAGTGAGGGGGAAGAAGGCTATGGTCTCATAGACCTCAGTGGGACATTGCCCAGCATGTTTCTACTCCTGGAACTGGTGCCCCACAAAGGTAAGACAGGTCAACTACTTGAAGGTCCCTCAAACTTTATGCTTGATATCCTTTTATTCCCAAACCACCAGGAAAAGTGACTTCTCCTGGGCTGGAAAGAGGCACCACAGCCTTTGCCAAAACCATTTATATGGATTTGTACAAGCAGGCTCCCAGCACTGAAGGCAACAGGTCCCCATTACAGGCTACCTCCATTGGTACTGAAGTCAAAGAAAATTTTACAACTATTAAAACGCAATTTTTAGGCTTTTCTTCATGAGTTACTACTCAAATATCATGGGCCTACATGAGGCAAAATTTAAGGGGTTTATTGGTTGTCTAGAAACAGGCATTCATGTACTAGTTTTACCATCTAGTATCCAGCTTATCTCTTCAAATTTAGGATTTACCTCAAGTGAGATCAACACTCAAAATGTTATTTCAGCTCTTGCATACAGCTGAGCATGATCCAGTCTGAGCAAAAGGCTTGAAATACTTGACCTATCCGTATTCTGGCTGTGTTAAAAATAATCTACAATAAGCATAAATCTGATGGCATGAATTCAGATTTCAATGTGAAGTTGTATGAGGTTATTATTAAAAAAAAAAAAAAAAATCTCTGAAGAGAACTTCTCTCTTGAGATAATTCCCTCAGCTCAGCACAGCACCAAGAAAAAGTAATTCATCCCAACTGGAGCTGGGACTCAGCCACAGCATCATGAAACAGATCCAGATCTGTTCCCCCTCTTCTTGTGGGGTGAAAAAATATGGGGTTTTGCTCTGACCCAGCAGAGAAGAGGGGTAGAGTGTGGATGTGGGGTTGTGTCTCAGTCCCTGTGAGAAGGATGAGGTGTGGGAGTGCTGAACCACCACCGAGCTGCCTCGTGGACCTCTGTGTGCACACTCACACCACGCATTAAAACACAAAAGTAACACTTTCTCAGACCTCTGGATATTTCACTTCATCTCAGTATCACTTACAGCCACCATAAATCAAGCAGTCCCCCCCCTCTCTCCTTCCCTAATGTTTTATAAACTGCAGAAAGTTGGAGTATTTTTTGGCCCAACAGCCTACATACCCCATAATAAATGCCTCTCCTAATGTTGCTTTATTTTATCAATATTGCCAGACTTCTTAATGGGACTCTAAGCTCCTGACTAACAAAATATATTGTCTGTCATATTCTGTATTTACTTTTCCTGCAAGGAACAATGATGCTCTATCAGCACTAGCTCAGGGTAACAGAGGTCAGAGCCCATTAATTGGAAAAACACATGGTCTGGCCAGCCAGCCCCAGACCCCATGAATAACCAGCACCCCTCTCACAGCCACCCTTTTTTGGGACTGGGACGCAGCCCTGCAAGAGGGGCTCAGGCAGGCTGTTGCTCCCAGGTGGGAAACAGCACCTCAAGGATATTTTACAGCACGTTACGGATGGGTTTTGGTGGAAGGCAAAAAAACCCTCCAGCCAGGGTAGCGCAAGGTTGGCTTGCCTTCAGGAAACGCCTGGTTGTATGCAGCAGCTGTGGTGCGAGTAGTACAACAAATTCACTTACTGAATGACAACAGCTTTATTGGCAAGCCAATTCAATTAAAGCCACTGCAACCAACAAAGTCGCAGGCAGCGCTCGCCGCATAACGAATATGGAATCATGCCTATGTTTCCCCAAGTGCCCTCAGCCCTCCCTGTCCCTCTGCATGAGAGGGAAAGGGATGAATGAATTAGGCTCAGATGATGGTAATTAATGGCTTGGCTGTCAGAGAGGCATTTTGTCGGCCCAGTGGTTGAAAGCTCCATGTTAGAGATAAAGTCCCAGCACTGCTCAGACAGGGCAGCCCTCCTGCCAGTGCAGTGGGGCAATGCTGGTCTGCATTGATCAGCCTGGCCTGCTATTGATAGGTAAATAACATGTTCATTTTTCATCTTCACAAAACACGTCCTTCGGGCTATGCTTACAGTAGTTCTGACATGAGCTTATTAAGAAAAAGGTATCCTTAATGCTGGGCTAAACACAAAACAAATATTCTTATGAAATATACATAAGAATTCATTTTAGCCTTCAGTAAAATGGATAAAACCTGGAATTTTTTTTCAGAATGTGAAAACTTTGCTTTCTAAGGCAACATTTGAGATCTCCCCTACACATGCATGCATGAGACAGGTTTTCCACCATCACTGAAATTACCCAGGTTTCATTGCTTTCTGAACCATGAAGAATATTTGAGTGGTGCTGCCCAGCTTAAGTGACAGAGCACTGCTTTCCCCAAAATTTCAGTAAGAGAAGAAAATGAGTCTTAAGTCTCAAAATATTTTGCAAAGCTTCTCTCAATAACTCATTTATGAATAAGTTAAAAAAATTAAAAAATAAGGTACTGAAAGCTGCTGGGCAAACCCCTTGAACCACAGGGAGTTTTGGTGACACAGCAGCAGGGTCAGAGCAGATCATCACCCAGCCCTGCATGTCCATGGGCACATGGCCAGCCAGAGCCCATGTCCCTCCTGGAGCAAGACAGCTTTGCTCCCTGCTGGTGATACCCACCTTCACCCCTCCCAGCATTCCCCTTGCTACAAAGGGCAGCCAGGCCTCATTAATTCTAATTTTTCTTTCCATGGAAAGAAGAAACCCTTTAGAGAGGCCTTCCTGCCCTTCTTCCCTGCTCCTCACTTCAAAAAACCCAACACTAGCTCGACAGCCCCAAAACCCACATCCCTTTTTAACCTGGAGCAAAGGCAAATTGAATTCAAGGCAGTGACCAGGAAGCACAGGGTGCTGTGGGCCTTTCTTCAAGTTTTTTGTTATGAAATAAAATCTCCTCTTTTCAGAGCACACCGATGTAATTGCCTGACTGCTTCCCCCGTCAAAGTGACCAATACTTTCTGCGCCTCTGGGAATGCAAAACCGAAGAAAACATCACTCATTTGGACATTCATTATGTGACTCGTTATTGTACATTAAACATTTGTATTCTTAAAATAATGGCCTCGCTATTACCAGCCACAAGATTCCCACTTCTCCCTTCAGCTCAAAGATGAGGGCGTTGCTGGAGCTCCAGAGGGGTGACACCCAACACTTAGGGACCATCCCTCTAAGTGGAAAACATCCCTGCTTTGTTTGTGCCGCAGAAAAAGAGATGCCTTTTCATTTCCAGACAGCATTTCAATATTCATTAAGCAGCAGAGTAATGGCACAATCCTTAATCGCTCAAACAAGGACTGATGAGTGTGGCTCCGGGTCTGCAGGAGTCAAGGATGATGTTTTAATGGATAAGCCTTTATCATGCCATCCTGGCTGCTGGAGTTACTCAGAAGCTAAAGCCTGGTCCCCTGTGCCACAGATGGAAGGGGAGAGGAAGGAGCAGCCAAAATAATTTCTGCATTCCCTCATGTTTCCTCCAAGGTAGCACCACCAACTTTACCCAGAGCCAGCTGGCCAGAGCAGGATCAATCCAGGCTGTGCCAGCTGGGTGGATAGCGGGATGGACACCTAACAGTGCACAGCCACACTGTCCCAGGAGTGACTCATTCCCTGGGAGAGGCAATCCTGAAATGAGATTGCACGAGGCTGCAGCTGCCACCAGGCATTTCAAACCAGTCCAGCCAGTTGCGGCGTGAGTTTGCCAAGAAATGCATAAAGCTGACCTTTGCTGGGGTTTTCAGAGGGGAGGAGTGTGGTTTGTAGGGGAGAGAGAACAGGACTGTGGTGTCCTCAAGCACGAGGTGATACAATCCTACCAAAGGACAGGGAGGGCCGTGAAGACTGGAAACAGATCCTTGTGTCCCAAGAGACCTGGATTGAGCTCTACACCATGCAGACCCCAGACATACCGCTGGGTAAGCTTCCCCAGTGCTTCTGGGAGGAGGAAAATGGATGAAAAGGTGTTTCCCTGGGCTGAGTGTTCTGACTGGAGCCAAGCCCAGTCGGGGGGTGTGAAGGGAATAGCAGGACCTGGGACCAGGGGAGCTGGTCTGGCTTTAGTGCAGGACCAGAATCTCCTGCACCTTACTTCATCCACCACAGTCACAGGCAGGACCAGCTGTGGGCATTCCCCAGCTCCAAATCCTTCTACCCACCTCCCTCCAGCCCCATCCTGTGCAGGGAGGCCATTCCAACAGCAAAGTCCAGCAATTCAACACAACCTGGTCTGCAGTCACCACATTTGCTTCCTCAAGATCCCTGCTACTTCCCCAAGGCAAAGAGGAATTAACCCATGGTGTCATCCCTGACTCATCAGCAAGGGAAACACCAGGCATGGCACAAAGCTGCACCTCAAAAAGGATGAGGATTCCCTCCCTCTCAGCACTTACAAGAGACACCAAAGTCCCCAAGCAATACAGGTTTGCAATTATTTTTTAGTTTATCAACACCTAGGGACCACCAATGAACTTCAAACTCCCAAGGTAAACCTGCCAGAACCTTAAAATGTTCTGCCCCCTGCAGCATTAAAATACAGCCTTTCCTGAAAGCAGTAATTTCAGGTACAGAAAGAAAAAATAAAAAGTATTTCTGCCCAGAAAAACAGAGCAACACATATTTTCACAATGAATACCCCAGCACAGAGCATGCCTCCAGCTCCAGAGCTGCCTTCAAAACAGCACTGCACAACCCTGCATACTCGTAACACACAAAATATTTCTCTTACACAAATAAAGGACTCAACTGAGCCCTCAGTGCCAGTAAGCAGAGGCTTTCCAAAAACCTCATGCATAGCCCACACTAAGCTCTCCCCTCTGGCAAACGTGGGAGGAGGACTGTGGTATAACAGATCGAGCAGATGCCATTCCATGGGCACAAGGAGATCCTTGGGAGATAACACCTATCTGCAAAGAGCTGGAATCTTAGAGACAGGAGCACTTTAAAGAGCAGCAGGTACAGCAACCACTCACCTGAGAGCAGCTCCCTGGTGAATGTGCCGTCCTTCCCATCAGGAGAAATCCACGGTGGTCACATAGATGAAGCCTGATGCCCTGAGGCCCAGCTTGGTGCACAAAGGAAGTTCAACTTGAAGCGCCTCACAAAACCTCCATCCTCTGGAAGCTCATCCTCGCTTTTCTCCCAAAGCAGCACAGCTTTGCTCCCCCACAATAAGCTGGCACTTCTAGGCACCAACTTTGCACAATCCCAGGGGGAGTGTGAACCCACAATGTCCTTTTCTGAGCCAGACAAACTGCAAACAAAGACCACAGGCAGCGCCGCTCCAGCCTAGTCCAAGAAGCAAAGCCAGCTGGGGTGCAAGCAGGAGGCAGAGCAGACAGGACAGCACCCCACACAGGCCAGGGACTTCCAGAACATCCAGATAGCACCAAGGCAAACCCCAAAACCTGCTGTTAGGTGTACCTTTGTCAGCTCCAGAGAACATCCAGACAGCACCCAGGCAAACCCTCAACTGGCTGCTAGCCGTGCCTTTGTGAGGGGATTGCAATCACCCTAACGAGGAGCACCTGGGCCAGGGCAGAGTGCCCAGCTGGGGGCAATCAGGGAAGGGCAGGCTGGCCACAGCTGAAGGCCATTAGCAGCCCTGGCTGAGCAGGGCAGCCCTCAGTGCTCTCTGAGCCCAAGGGGTGGTTAGTAGGACAGGTTGCTGAATACTGAAGGAATGTAGCTTTGTCTCCTCCTCTCCCTGCATCTCTGTCCCCAGCTCTTGGCTGTTCCTGCCCAGGCTCCTTGGATGGCTCCTGGCTGATCCCTGGAGCTGTCAGTGGAGCCTGTGGCCTGCAGGCAGCTCTGCCCTCCCAGGTCAGGCCCAGTGGGACAGTGAAGTCCCAGCAAGTGCTGGTGTCACCCTTCCCTCATCCCCCATCACTGAGCCAGCATGCTGCAGTGTCCCTTCTGCACAAGTTTCCCAGTTAAAATCATCCACGAGTAGTTGTGCTTTGGGGACATGAACTCTCTTTTTCCTGCTGAAGGTGACTGCATTATCAGCACACTGATCCTTGTCTTCATGCCCAGTAGAAATCCTTGCAGGAAATCTTTGCAGAGCACAGACTTGAGTTAAGCAGTAGGGAGGACAGGCTCCTTCAATCCAGAAACTGAATTGTTTTGAACCACCAGCACTGGTTTTTCTAATCAATGGGGAGCTGTGATGTGCTAGGAGCTCACAGGAGGCCCGAGGTGCAGCACCACATGCCAAGCATCGCCGCCCCTCCTCTTGTGCAACCACCAGGTTTCAACAGCACAACATTTCGGTGGAAGGTCACCAAGAAGCCCTCAGTGCTCACCTCTAATTGAGCAAGACCTGTCTTGACCTCAGTTAAGGGAAAGGGGACATCCCACGTTAGTTTGGGAGGCCTTTTCTTCACCCTCCCCACTCGTATTTTTCTCCCCATGACTCTGTGCAGCTCATGGACCCAGCACCTAATTAGATCCTCTAAACATCCTCTCTTTTTCTAAAAGAGAAAATACACAATATAGATCTGCTTTAATCAGAGTTTAAAGGAATCTGGGACACTGACACTATAGAAGATACTAAAAGAGGCATTGCCAAACCAAAATTCCCTGGCCTTTTAGCAACCCTGAAAAGAGATGGGGGAAAAAGAGCTGAAGGAAAAGCCATGCTGAGGAAAAGGCAATTTTTTCTATTTTTTGCCAAACTATCTCTTTGCATAAAGCCTTAAACAAGGGTGGTCAGGAGGGAGCAGCTCACCACGCTGGCTGCTCCACTCCCTGGATTTGGCAGGAGCTGCTTCCCAAAAGTCCAATGGTTAGCCACAGCAGGCTGAGCGTCCACAGGGCACAGCCAAAATACCCCAGTCATTAACTACAGGTTAATCATATCCACTGCAGCTCTGTTGTTCCAAGATTCTCAGACAAAGGCCAAATTCAAGAAAACTTAAAAAGAAACAGATCTTCAGAGCTGATTTATTGTTAATGCAATTAGGATGAGGGAGAGAATCTAATTACTGAGGACTCTCACTTCTCCCCGCCGCAAGCTGATTTAAAGAGGAAGCTCTCAGTGTAGTAACTACTTTCTGGTTTACTTTACTTCTTAGCACAGAAGTTGTTGAAACAGCTTCAGTGTTTTCTCAGCTGCATTTTTATGTCAATACTAAGAAAGGGACGAGATGATTCAGACCTGTCAGAGGACAGGGAAAAGGGGTGAAAAAAAATTCTTGAATTTTTCTGTGTGCTAAAGACACTCGTGTTCTGGTGTTTTATGATTCCAAGAGTGGCAAGAATTATGTAAAAGCATGAGTTGACTCCCATCCCTTATGTATCCCATAAGGAGGGAGGAAATGGGAGTGCACTGGGGGCTCACTGACCTCCTTGGAGAGTGGTTTTAGGAGGTGGGTGGGGAGAAGAAGAGGAAAAATGCTGAGCAGAGGACCAGGGTGGGATGCAGACGATCAATAAATGTTCATCTCCAGGAGCCCAAACTCTTCCTTACTCATCCATCGGGCAAAGGCAGGGCAGGAGAGCTTGACACTGCTTGCAGCAAAACCAAACAGGTAAAAGCTCCAAACCTGCAACAAGACACCTTAAAAGCATTCCCACAGCCCTTTGCCAGTCCACCTAAGTCCTGACCTTGAAGAAAACACCCCACCTTGTCCCAGGCTTGGGAAAGTCATGCCAAAACCTGCCAAGCAGTGTGGGGAGAACTGGCCAAGCCATGGGGGCTCTGGGTGGGAAGAGCAGCACATCCCAGCCCGAGCCATCAGCAAGGATCATCCCCTTCCAGGCTGCACCTCCCTGTCCAAGGAGGACTCACTTCTACCTTCTCACTGCACTGCAAGAAACAACAGTAAAGTTTTTTTAAAAAGAAGTATCAAGTACTTCCAGGAGTCCCACAGATTTTTGAGATTGCTCACTGGTTCTGAGCCTTCCTCCTTAAATCCAGCTCAATGAGACTCAGAGAGGGGTTCACTTTCTTCCTTTAAAGAAGAATATAGGGATGCATGAAAGGAGAACTGAGCTGGCCCTGGTCTGCAGACAGCTCTGCTGCTCCAGCCCCAGGGCCAGGGGTTACTGGAGCAGGTGAAAAGTCAGGCCTTGCATCATGCTCATGGCAAGGTGCTAGGGAAGGTATGAAGAGAAGCACCTCTGGAAAGACATCTGGCACCAAGCAGGATCTCTGCCACAGTTTAAAAAAAAAAAAAAAAAAAAAAAATCATACCTGGAAAGATTCTCCCAGCATCTGGATGTACCCAGGAGCCCTCACCCATCTGATCCACTGCAGGCAGTACAGGAATGGGAGGGAGCATCTGTAACTGGGTATGAGGCAGCCACTTGTGTTGCTGAAAATCAATAATTCCTTATTTCCCAACTCCTTATCCCTAACCACCTCAACACACACAATGAGTTTGCTCCAGCTTCCTCCAGCCCCACTGCACCTCCTGGGGAGCTGCAGTCCAGCCATACCAGGAGCCATCTCCAGAGGGATGGCAAGTCAGATATTGGGCATCACTCCATCCTGGGGAAACCCTCCCTGCAGCCTTTCCAGAGCATTCCCAGCTACAGAGAAGTCCAGCTCCTGGGAGAGACCAACCCTCCACTGGTGCTGATCCCTGGGCCTTTCAGGTGGTGCAAACATCAGTGTGCAAGGGGTGTGAGACACAAACACATCACCTGCTCCCACAGGCTAAAGACTTCCCAGGGACAAAACACGAGCACAGGCACAAAGGGACACTGGGTTTTTTGGTTGTTTTTATTTATTATTTCCTAAAGCAAGGCGCTGTGTGATACAAAATGCTCTTCCCAAGGGCTGCCAGAGCCACACATGGGCACAGACCTGCACTGAATCTCCCAGGGAGGTTTCACAATCATTTTCCCAACTCGCTCACCAGCTTTGTTTCCCTACACATCGCCCCTTATCTCACTCCAGGCTGCAGGAGCACGGCTGTTCCCCTCCACTCCGTAATTGCCAACCGCAAGGAAGGACATCCTTCCCCATTTCACGGCCTCGGAGCTGCGTAACCACAACCGCCTTCCCGGCGGCGATAGCGGAGCCGCGGGAGGATTTCCCCCGGGCAGATGTTCATCCCTGCCACCCACGCCGTGGTTTCGCAGGGACAACCTGGGGGACCTGATAAAGCAGCCGAGCCCGAAGGATTTATGAGGCTCCTGCCCCAAAGTGGATGGGAAGGAGAGGTTTGTGGGGTGCAAGGCGAGCTGGAAACGGCGTGGAAAAGTTATCACTGGGGTTTGTCTGTGGGCTTTATAGTGTTGTGATATTTACCCTTCACATGCCCACAAAGCTCACTTTGTAAATGATGAGTGAAGTTCTCGTCACTCCACAGCCAAGTGATTTTTGGCCACATGATGCTTCAGGCACTCCTATGTGAATGCAGGAAGAGGTGGGGGAAAAACACTACTAAAATACCTCTTTTTATAGATCTGTGGATCAGGGTATGCCCTGCTCTGTCAGAAAAGCTTGGTCTGTTGTTGGTTTTTTGGGGGTTTTAATAGGTGTTTAATACTCTATGCAACAAGTGCTGAGCCCCCTCAGTGTGCCTGGCCAGCAAAGCCCTGTAAATATTCCCAACCTGACTAACCTGTGGCCCCAGACAGCTGTCCAGAAGGACCACTTGCCCTGTTAGCTGCTGAATTTATGATTCTTAAAGAAAATAAAAGGGTATACAGGATTTATTTTCCCTTTTTTTTTTTTTTTAATTCCTCAAAGCAAGGAGTCTGTTTCTCAGGGCCCAGCCAGCCCAGAGCCTGACACAAGCATTGCCCACCACTATTTTATAGTCTTTGCTGGGTGGAGGCACCATTTCTGCTTTAAAAAGCAGCAATAGTGCTTGTGAACAGTGGTTTGGAAACAAATAAGGATTTGATTGTCAGGAAGAGCATAAGGAGGCAGCCTTGGGATGAGAAACAAATTTCAAAGGATGAAAAACAGGCAGAGACCCTGTGCAAGCTCAGCCTTTGTGGTCCAGCTGGAGACCAGGGTTTTCCTCAACAGATTAACCTTGGCAAAACCCTGTTATTTCATGCCCTGAAGCCCAGGCAGCAGCTGAGGTTAGGGGAACAGAGCCTGACCCCAAAGTCCAGCTGCAGAGCCCCCATCCCATCCCAGTTTCATGCGCGCTATTGGAGAGATGCACTACAATGCAACAAAATAAACAAAATCCCCAGGTTTCAAATGAACATATTTACCTGGTCTCGCTATTTTACTCAGCCCATGACCTCTGCACATCATATAGGAGAGCAGTATAATGCCCCTCTGAAAAGCAGCCTTCCAGGGTAGGGCTTTTTGTTTTATTTTCTACATTTGAAAGGACAATTCCAGGCTCCGGATGGCTCCAGTTTGCAGGCGGCTGAACTGGCCCTTTTGTCTTTAAGGATGTGAAATGAGGGTACCACATTTTCTGTGCTTTTTTGAACAAGTCCTGACCTTTCAACCCAAAAGCTGGATGGAGAGTGGGCCTGGCATTCAGAAGTTCTCTTTTTCATTTGTTCCAGCTGTCCCCACCTTGCATGTCAAGTCCTTCTCCTGGCTCGAGACTTTAACCTCCAGCATGTGACAAACAGCAAGGACAGAGACAAGGGCAGCGATTACACCATCTTCCAGTTTCAGAAGGGAGGAAAAAATAACTTTAAAAGGCTCCAGGAAACAAGAAAGGGCCAGGAAAACCAAACTCAGCAGATAAGGTTAAGCCTCAAATCACTCCCATTGTGAAGAAGTGCCACAAGCTAAGCACCCAAAAGTCTCGTGGTCCCTTTGCCACTGAATGTTTTCTATAACCAGCAGCGCTGTTGGCAACATCACGGCAGCCCAGGAGGAGATGCAACGCCGAGGGCAGGGAGTGTGTTGTCCAGAAAATCCAAAGGACAACACAGATGGGGCATCAACCCAGTGCTTCTCCTCGACCCACAGGGCATGGCTGTCAGAGCTGAGATGCACAGGGACCCAGCCAGCTGCTGTGGAGATGAAACACTTACAGCACACCCCAGGGCAGGGTCTGACCCTGTTTGACACCACTGAAATCCCACTGCCATGCTGCTGGCTTTAACCATGGGCTCCCCATCACATCCAGGGTGAACACATCCTCTCCTGCCCCCCATAAGCATCAGCTCCTTCCTCCCACACCCAAACCACTGCTCAGCATCCTCAACTCTGCCTTCAGCAGCTTGTTCATGGCCTGACTTACTTTCTTCTTTTTTAAGTACACAGCACAAAAAACCACACACAGGCCAACTTCAGAGATATTCCCACTAGAAAAATTAAATACTCATAATGCTTTTTTAAAGTGAATTGGGCCCCTTAATTTGCATCTTATAATAAGGATGTTATCGTACTGGTTTATGGCTCAGCTCTTTAGTTTCTATCTCTCAGGGGCTAGATTTCCCCTCATGAGTTCAATAGATGTCTGTGAACTAATGTAATTTTTTAAAAGGCTTTTCTTCTGTATTAACATTACAACCTTTATGAGTTAAAGGTTCTCCTTGCCGGAGCACGGGGTGTGTTTGAGTTCCAGAGCCAGGCTCTGTACTTTCCAGAGAGGATGCTGCAGCCTGGGGTTAATCCTGGGCAGAGGGTGGGAACCTTCCTCACCTCCCCACACCGAGCTCAGCTCTCCAGTGTGCTCCAGCTTTTACATTTAGCTTAATTATAAAACATTGTCACTCGAATATTAAAATAATGTTTAATACACAGAAGGGAATAAGCCAGTCTGGAAAAATGCATAATTTCCCTGCACCTGCCCTGCTCCTCGCATGCAATGAGCTCTGTTCTTTTCCTCCCTTTCTCCTGACTGTGTCCCACAGCAATGCTGGGAATACACTTCCAGGAACTTCTAAAATGTGTTTAAAAGCCAGGGAAGCTTCCCCCATCCCCACAACTTCCAGGCATGCCCATCCCCTGGTCCTCTCACCCTCAGGAGGTAGAACAAAGCCAGGGTGGGATTTGTCTTCCTGTCACCTTCCAGCCCCATATCAGAGCAGCAGCACCCAGGTCTTCAGGAGAGGAAAAACAGCAGCAACTTGCCTAAATCCCAGAGGACGTTTTTAAACTTGCCCAAATTATGGCCCAGGGGTGGATGCTCGGCATTTCCAAACAGCCAGGCTCCGAAAGTGCTCAAACACGCCGTGAGCAGGAGCGATGTCGAAAATGCCAGCCCCTGCTTTAATGTACCCCGGGATCATTCATCACCTCCACACCTTATTTTATATTGCCAGGCTCTGCTTTAAATAAGCTTTTTTTTTTTTTCCCCTCCCCTTTAATCACTACAGCTGCAGAAGGTGCTGTCTCTTTAGCAGGGGAGAGAAAGAGAGAAGAGGGAAAAAAAGGTAGGAAAAACAGCTAAAGGGGGATTTTAGGCAACAAAAAAAGCCAACTGGAGCAGCCAGGTGCAGAGCAGCTCCCAAAGGGATGTTCCTCCCTGAAGCCTCCAAATGGAAAAGGCAAAGCCCAGGGGAGCCAGGCAGGCAGCAGGGAAAAGGTCTGCTGGAAGGAGAACATTAAAAAAAAGTTTTATTCATAGTGGAATTAGGGGTGCAGGGGGCTTTTGGGGATGGCAGTGCAGGCAGAGACCCCACTGCCCACCAGCCAGGGTTTCATGGACACAAGCCATGGAACAAGGGCTGCCAGAGGACACCTTCAGCCTGCAGGGAAAGGGGACTGAAGTGTCACAGCCACCAGGCTCTGCTCACCAATGTAGAGCTGCAGGGGGAGGTCAGGGGAAAGACAGACACTCAAAAGAAAAAAACACTTTATTCAGGGCTCCATCCCCTGCCCTCTCCCTGCCCAGTGTGTCCCTGGTTTCCAAAGGCATGGCTATATAAAGAGTGATCTGACATCCCTGTAGGCACTACGAGCATTGATACAGATACTCAAGAAGCTAATTCAAAGCCCCATTTTCTGCTGCCTGCAGGTGTCTGTCACAGGAGAAGCCTGGCCACCACCACCTTCACCCAGCCTCTCGTGCACAGGCCCAGAGAACCTGAGGGAAAGGGTTAAGTAGCCTGTGGAAGCTGTGCCTGTGCACTCAGCACCTGGAGCGGCTGCACTCACAACTGGGAACCATTAAAGGTTTAGCATGAGCTGGTGCAGGTGGTGGAGCTTTTGGCTGCAGGCTCTTTGATGCACTGGGCTTGGCAAGCTCTGGGGATCATCTGCCAGACCTCAGGGACAACCCAGCGAGTGGCCACCCTCGGCCAAGGGGACCCTGCCACTGGGGTCAACCCCCCATCAGCTCTGTGGGGTTGGGCAGGGGCTCTTACTGCTCCATCCAAACCTCCTCAATGAGGAAAAACTCCTGCCCAAGCCTTTGTGAGGGGTTAAACTCAGCCACACCATGCTGGGGGAGGAGGGGAGCTCCAAAGGTACCACCTTCTTCATGCCATTTAAATTAGGATGTTGTAAAACGTGAAAATAACTTGAAAGGCAGTGGCCCCATTTTATTAATAGCAAGTATTTATTAGCCTCCTTGATTTACAGTACGTTTCTGAAAGTCATCAGTCCATCACATTCTTCAGCACAGGGGCTGAGGTGTTTTTCTTGGTCAACACAATATGGAATATAGATCCAAATATGAGAAGCCAAATACAACCTTCATTTTGCATGCACATATCCCACCGACGGGAGGCCCGTAAATGAGTCCTGTATAGCCCTTAGACACATGCAGACATTGGGGGAGAGCTGGGAGCTTCTATACATCACCACTGGAAACCCGGAGGGTCATGGAAATCGCCAGGGAAGAGCCATCAGGGCTGGACCAACCTCGGAAAGCGTCGCGGCGCACACACCCCAGCCACCAAAACAAGGTGGGAATCCACCTCACCTGGGTTTTGATAGGAGAAACCACCTGTCCATCCATCCATCCATCCCCCTCGCTGCAGGATATGATGCTCACACAGCACAGGCACCTCCACCCACCTGCTACCATCCCTAATCCCAGATTTTCCCCCTCCTCCCAGCCTCCCGGTGAGGTCTTGCCTGCCCAGCCCGCAGCACTGTGCCCAGCCCGCAGCGCCGCAGCCGAGCCGGCGTTCCCGGGATCACCTCCTGCTCATTACGGGAGGCCAGGCGAAATTAAATTGGGGCCCACTGGTTCTGCCATCTGAACTTCATCACTGCTAAAGACGCAATAAAAGTAATAGTAACAACGAACAAGCCTCTACCAGATGTGTAACTCTATCCAGTGAGATTAAGGAGTAAGGGCCATATTTGGGGTTATGGGGGTTTTTTGTTGTTGTTCTCCCCCCTGCAGCACAATCTTTCCTTGGGAATAATTGATTATTTGGACCCCTGTAGAAGATGAATGTTAAGAGGGTGATTTTTGGGGGGAGAGAATTGGGATGGAGGGACAACAACGTTTGACTTGTAGCAGATACAACACACAACTGAATGACGCCTGAAATGGGAAAACTGGGTGGGAGAAGCAGACAATAAGAAAAGGAGCAAATGAGTCATCAGTCTCATTTTTGGGGGGTGGGTGAGCTCATCTCACTGCTCAAAAAGAATTTATAGGAGGATCAGGTGAAACACCACAGCAGAGCAGGGAGCCCTGGGACAGCAGGGATGTTTAGCAGGTCCTCCCCATCACTGCCAAGAATCCACAGGGAAAGGCTCACCCCAGGCCTCACCAGCGCCCAGACAGCTCAAACACACACAAGAAAGGAGATGCAAACCCAAAGTAAAGGGTAAAGATTGTAAAACAACATCCAGCAGCCCAAGGAGGATGGAGCTTTCCTCCACCTTCCCCCAGAGCCCACGGCTGTGCTGCCACTCACCAACACCACGATGCTCCCCAGACAGATGCTGCTGCTGGTGCCACACTCACTTAATGGGACCCTGCACAAAGCTGGGGTTGAAGCAAAACACAGGAAGTTTGAGAGTTTTGCTTGGAAACTCACTCACAAAATCTGTTTTCAGATCCCTTCTGGGGAGAGGTCTCTCATCTTGTGAAAGTCCACAGCCCAGGTGCATCACAAATCCAAAATAATACATTTACTTTGAAAGCAAAATTTAAGCTAGACTTCACAGAAGGCTTGACCTTTGCTGCATTTTAGTGTCAGGAAAAGTCTGCTTATAAATCAAACACAGCACAGTCAGATCATCTCCAAGTCTGAAAGCAGCTTTTTAAACCCAAAACCTCAAAACTAAGCTAGGTGATTCCCAGGAATCTTGTTCATCTCAACCCCCTGGACTGGGAAGGAGACCATTTATCTTTTGTTTATTAACTACTCCAAAACTTTAGGAGCTTTGTTTTTTTAATAAAGACCAGGCATACTTAGTTTCCAATTTGGATGTGCAGACCAGCGCCTGGAGAATATGCTAAAATACAAAACCCCTGGGAATACTGCCCCTCTTGCACCAAAACCACAGCAACCTCCAGCTTTGAGACTAACAGGTTCCCAGCCCTCCCCTCACAGGAAACCGTGGACTCTTATTAATTGGCAGAAACTCATTAAGCTGCTGGCAATCCCAAGCACAGACACAGCTGAGGGACTCAGCCAAGTCCTCAGACAAAGAGAGAACCCTAATGACACCCTTAGTTAAAGCACACAGCCCCCTTAGGTCACCCAGGGCAGTGGAAACCCTTTGGACTCTCCACCAGACCTCGTGCTGAGGCTGTCCTGGTGCTGTGCAAGAGCCACAGCAGAGGAGGAGCAGGAGCAGGGCTGGCAGGCAGGGAGAGGAGCCCCAGGGCTTACAAGGAGCTTTCAGCACAGACATCACACCTGTTTGCAACTTTAAGGCAACACGAATTCTGAAGATGTTTCAAAGTCTTAAGAGTTGGGGGAAAGTTTAACACCTGTATTAAAAAATAGACATTTTAAAGACTATTTGCCTACAGCACTTCAGGTATCACTTCTGTGCTTGGCAGAACACATTCAGCCATCCCCACTTTGTTATTTCCTGCTTTTCCTGGGAGAAACCCCTGCCCTCACTCTGTCTGCTGAAAGAGAGACAAGCCACAGAAAGCAGATCCCATCACACTTTTTCCACCAGGCAGAGCAGCAAAAGCATAATCAGCTACCCCAGAAGACACCCATGAACTGAGTTTGGCCTGTAGTCACACAAAGAAGAACCTTTAAAAACACCCCCTAATGATAAAAAAAGCTGAGGCTGTGCGTAGACTTTTGGGTAGTTTGCCCTCAAAGACCAAATCACCTTAGCAGCAGCAGCAATAACTCTGTGTCCCTGAGCACCGAGTCCTCCAGGCTCCCACAGTGGCACCCCTTGGCAATGCTCCTGCTGCCCACCCCAGCCAAATTTTAAGGTACCAAAGTGTCTGTGCTTGTGCTGTGCCCAGGCCACCACCAGAACCACAGCCCGGGATTTTAAAAAACAAGAGAGCAACCACTACCCATGGAAAAGGCAACATCATTTTCCCTAGGCTGTTTCACCAGGAGAGAGTCACCCTGAGTGAGGGTCTCGCTCAGGTTGTAAGGAAGGAGATGAATAAAACAGAAGTGAGGTTGAAGTTAATACGCAAAGCAAATAAACCCACTGGCCCTTTCCCCACAACTCGCCTCCATCCCGCTGATGCTGGCAGCCCAACATGGCCAGCCAGCCACTCCACTCACTACCCAGCTGGCTTCTTTCACCAAATAAGGTCCATTCCCACTCGTCAGCACAAGGCATGAGCAGCTACAGCCTATAAATCCCATCAGAGACAGCACAAAGCTCACACATAACCCATCTTCTGTTCAGCAAAGCGCCTGGGCCCCAAACCAGGACACTCCTTGGGTGGGTGATCAGCTCCAAGCAAGGGATGAGCAGGAAAGCTCCTGCCCCTTGTGCAAAGTCTGGGAAACACTGGGACAACAACCTGACAGCAGCTCCCCCAGCTGAGGGCAAGGCTCTGCACCCCCTGGTCTGACAGCATCTCTACAGCACAACCATCACTCCTCCTGAAATGTGCACAGACCTCACTGCTCCTCACGTGGCCTTGAGCAGACATCAGGGATCCCAGCAGCCCCAAAAGCACGGGGTTCAACAGCAGAAATGCAAAATGACAGCTGGCATTCACCGAGGAGGGGCAGGCAATGGAGGAGAGCTGGGAGACCCCCCTTTCAGCATCACCAAAGGCCAGGGGGGCTCAGCACTGCTCAGAGGGCCCTAAGCCCGACTCCTGACCTAGCTCTGAGGGAAAGGTCTGTCTGCCGGGGCCGTGCAGCCCCTTGTGCCAACACCACCCCCAGTGAAAACTCAGCACTCGCTTTTCTGCAGCCGGAACGGGAACACAAAGTCACACCAGCCGTCTGGCCCTTGTTAGCATTAAAAATTAAAGACAGAGCAAACAAAACCTAAAGCTCCAACATTTATTATGGCAATTTCCCA
Source organism: Lichenostomus cassidix (assembly GCF_008360975.1). Classification (NCBI taxonomy): domain Eukaryota; kingdom Metazoa; phylum Chordata; class Aves; order Passeriformes; family Meliphagidae; genus Lichenostomus; species Lichenostomus cassidix. The sequence goes on from NC_139483.1 coordinate 6,912,160, forward strand.
CCCACCCACAGACCTACACTGTGTTTTGCTTTATTTTTAATTCATCACATCAGATGTGCCTCCCGAGGAATGGCACGTTGCAGGGATAACCAACAGGCCTGGTTGTCCATGAGAGCAAGACAGTCTTTTCCATGGGGAAAGGAGCCAGCCGAAGCCACCATTAAGCCCTTGACCTTGGTGGGTGGGTTTGCTTTTTTTCATTTGTTTGTTTGTTTGTTTTTAGAAAATGAAAAAAGAAACAAATTAACAAAAAAAGAAAAAAAAACCAAAAAAACAACCCCAAAGTGTTGTACTCTATTACAAAATATAAATACGATAGTCTTGCAGGCAGGAGGAGCCCGGGGAGCGCTGCCTTCGGCGGGTGACTCCTCAGGCTCTCCCGGGGACACGGCGAGCCAGCAGGACAGAGGCCACCTCCGGACGCCGAGATGCCACCAGCCGCTCGTCCCAGCTTCACCTCCTTTCAGAATTTAAGTGCTCTTGAACTTCCATCCGAAAACTGCCAGACATCCGGGGCTCCCTGGGCGCTGCGCCAGCTGGGGGGGTACGCCGAACCTACAGAGAGCATGGGGACAGAGGAGAGAACAGGTGTGACATGGCCCACAGTGTGAGTCATTCCCTTATCCTACTTTTCTTTTTGTCTCTAACAACTAGGACACCCAACTGCCACAAAGGGATACAGCAGGGCGGAGCCCTTCCTCCTCTCAGGCCACACTCTCGCATCGGCATCCTCGGCACCACGCAGGAACCACAGGGATCATTCAGGAAGAAAAACCTCTGGACTTTACTGAGACACCCAGGCAAAGACCAAGCCAGCCTGCCTTGCAAACCTCCTATTCCTTCCCAAAACTTCGTGGCTTTCCCCCAGGTGCTGAAGGCCCTCCTAAAGCCATCGGTACTGTTCACATGGCACACAGCAGGTGGTTCACAGAGGGCTTTTCCCAGCTCCCGGCAGGCATGGTGGGTATCACATGGCATGGAAGCAGCAAAGCTCAAGCTGCACAGCCCCAGCCCAGCAAAGCCATCGATTCCAGCAGCACAGCATGGATGGGGCACTGGGACAGCAATCACCCCTGAGCCCCTGCTCCAATGGATCACCCAGCACTGTGCTAGACACGACAGGCTAAGGGCTACTCTGGTGGCAAGGCTGGCACGTCATCAACACACCCCTCAAAATCCACCTTGGCAGCCTAACAGGGTGCTGGTTTCTATGGAATTTACTTCATTAATACTTAACAGAGTGGCTAAAGGGCTACTACATATGAACTGCCATCAGGACTCAGGAAGCAGCTCTGGATTCAGGAACCATCTCCCTTCTAGGCCAGATCTTCACTGGGTGTTAACCGAAGTGTCTCCTCTGAAGTCAAGAGCACACGTCCCATTTCCCCCTGGGGAGGGCTTGTTGCTGCTGCTGTCTGAGCCCAAGAGTTTCCAGGCTAATGTTAAAGCTGTCTCCAAGGCAGCCAAGAGCAGCACAGCCATCCCGGCCACAACCACACTACCCCTGCAAAGCTTAAGTCCTGCCAAGGGACACAAAACCTTGGGGTTCCCCCATGCCTCCTGCCCATCCTGCATCCCTGTGGCTTGTTGGAAACCAGCAGCCAAGCATCTGGGCTCGAGGAGCAGCATCTCTTCAGCAGCTCTGGCAAAGAGCCCTCTGGGCAGTATCACTCACCTAGTCAATACTACAATGTGTCCCTGCATCCACCAAAAGTGGGTTTCAGCCTTTATTGGAGGAAAAGAGAGAAGGAGGGATCTAAAAGAGCAGCTGGTATTTCTTTTCTGTTTCGTACAAACTCTGCACTTAGGTAAACCCTGAGACTGTATCTCATCAGATACACCACAGCCTCCTGAATTTCAAGCAAAGACATGGTATCACTTATTGCGGTATTATCTCAGCCCTTGGAAACATAACAAATATGAAACATCTGTAGTCTAAATTCTGGATACTGTTTCAGCACCTTCATTACATTAATCATTCAAATTGGAGGAGATTAGACACTAAAGGCAAAGGGGTCTATGCCATAAAACCACGTTCCTCCTCAAAAGCTGAAAGGGTTTGAGCTTCGAACAATAGAGACACTGTTACCCAAGTATAACTTACTCCTAGAGACATCATCTTTTTGCCCAGAAACAGCGTTTCTGGGGAGTGCAGCTCACATGTGCACGGGATGCCAAAGCAGCTTGAGAGCATGTGGTGGGGCCTGGGACACCCATGCCCCAACCCCACAAACTTCACTGGGTTCATCACACCATTAACTCACCCTGGCAGAAAAACACCACATTCATGAATATCTGCTTTGGTGTCGGGGTGACAGCGCGTTGCCATTCGCAAGCTACGCTCTCGCCAGCCACTGTTCAGACAATTCCTACAGCAGGAGCTGCTTCTCCCGCAGCTCCTTCCTCCAAACCACCACCCCTGCCCTGTGAGCCACACAGTGCCCACTGGGCACATTCATCTCTGGGAAACCTGGAAAATTTAGCTTTGGGAAACCTGTGAATCACACGCATCACTGTGCCGTTTAATAGAGGTAAATCATGTGCTTTCCACGGGTTAATCTTGTAGCAGCACAAGGAGCCCAGGCTACCTAGTAAGGCCCATGTGTGCATAGATGCAGATGCCTGTCTATATGCTTCTATTTGTGATTATTCCCTAAGTAAAATGCAGTAAGGGAAAGGCAGTGGGACGATGACCACTGTAGGACTGACACAGGGTACAGTGCCGGCTCTGAAAGACAGTCAGGCTACACTCGACCCCAGGCACAGCTAACCAGAAAGTCCTCCAGAAGACATCTCCACCGCGGTCTCAACAACCAGCAATAAAAACAGGGACAGGGAGGGAGAGACCGGACTCCGTGAGGGTATTTCACAGCATGGGATCAAAAGACGTGTTATCGAGGCAGCTGCAAAGCACATCCCTGCAGACACCAGCCCTCCGGGGAGCAGGCTGTATTGATCCCTGCCACCTTCAGCTCCCCACACACGGGCTGGGCTCTGCCTCCCCTACGCTGTGCTGGGGATCCCTCTGGCACAACTCCGGCTCCAGCCAGTGGCTACCAGCCTGCTGAAGGGAAGCGCAGCTCGAGGAGCACTGCCGGCACCTTTCCATCACTCCTGCATGCTCATCCCACTAGCCCAGCCAACACCATCTTCATTCCTCCTTTCCCAGGATTAAAACAGAGCTTTATTACATTCTTTTCAAGTCTTTTTTAGGAAAGGAATAATTCTTTTTCTTTAGATAGATATCTCTGTCTTTTTCTAAAATCCCAAACCTCCCCTTCAGAAGGCACCAGGCAAAATACAGGCAACAAATGATGCCATCACAAGAAGACGACAGAACAACTGGAAGGTTTTACAGAAATCAAAAAAAAGGAAAAGAAAAAAAAAAGTATTAAATCCATTACACTAGGAACAGCAAGAGACAATATCACAGCGGTACGTGCTTTAATAAAGTAAAGAGATGCTGCAACATGCAGTATTTGTCAAACTGACAACATATACAGACCCCTAAGGGGGGGGACAGGGGGGACCTCAACTCCGGATTTTAGAGACAATGCACAGAAACCTGCAATTCCCACCAAAAAAAAAAAAAACCCCAAAAAAAAAACCACCAAAAAAACCAAAGCCCAGGGAGAAAAGAGGGGAGCTGGGCTGGGGTCAGCATGATCCCAGAGCCACGGTGGGAGACCTCTGTCCCCCGAGAGAAATCAGCTCCTGCCCAGGTGGCCGCATGCACCAGTGGCTGATTTCACCCCCCGTCCCCAAAAGCAGCCGGGGATGGGGGAGTCCCGGGGGGCTGCAGAGCTGTGGGTTTGCTCACCTCTTCTGCCAAAGATCTGCCAAACGGGGAGGGAAGTCCCTGCTGCAGACCGAGTGAAGGCCGGGGGTGCCACAGGCTATCGCGGTGAGGGGGTCACAGCTCACTCCTGATCTAGAGGGGGGAAAAATCCCAAAGCTACAGGTCCAGAGTGCAAACGCTTTCCACTGGCTGAGAAATGAACTCCTTAGCCCAAAAATCCTCTTCCTGGGCACAGGGGGCTTATTTAAGACCAAGCTGGGTGGCGGGCGCTCCCTGGGGATCAGAGCGTGTCCCCCTAAAAGCCCCTGTGTGGGACCTTCCCCTACAGCCTGCCGCTGGAAGCCACCTACAGCGTGTGTCAAATGAGGACACCAGAAGCTGACACTGTGTACTTTAAGGTTTTTTTTTTATTTTTTCAATAAAGGGACAAAATGGGTGTATGAACAGGATAATGCAGACAACTGCCAAAAAAACACAGACAGTGGTTTTTCCAATAGAACTTAACAAAGACCAGAAACAAATACAATAAAAAGCCAGGTTGTAATGACCTTTGGTCATCCAAATAATAAAAAAAAAAAAAAAATTAAAAAAAAGTTTAAAAAAAAAATCCCCCCCCCAAAAAAACCCCAAAGAAAAATAAAAGATCAAATTAAGTGCCTCTGTTTTGAACAGAGCACATAAGCAATAATAAATAGTGACTCCCATAGTAAAAGATAAAATTTCAAGTTACGACAAACAGCTTTCATTACAGGAATAGAAAAGGCCAATAACAAAATATTCTGCATTGCCATTTACAAAAAAGTATTGACTCAAGCGGGCTTTCTCTTTAATATGCTTTGCATATGAAATTCTTTCCAATCTAAATATAAAGCACCATTTAGTTTTTGGCAATGAAAAAAACTGCAAAACGGTTTTTTCTTTTCTTTTTTTTTTTCCTTTTTTTTAGCTTTTTTTTCTTTCTTTCTTTTTCTTTTCTTTTTCTTTCTTTCTTTCTTTCTTTTACTGCATATGAAGTTAAGATGCTGGAATGTTGGGTGATAGAAGGAAAGGGACATAAAGCACACTACATAACAAACCAACGTTATTAGCTTGCAGTACTGCATACAGTATGGCAGCAGGAAAAAAGAACGAAAAAAGATATGTACACCCCTCTGTGACGGCCAGCAGCGTGACACCGGAACAGGTTTTCCCCAAAGGGCCATTATATGGCCTCGGATCTGTACAATGTCACACCTTTTTTGTCTTTTTGTCTTTTTTCTTTTTTTTGAAACATACAAATAATTTGCACTATATTATCCTGCCAAATTAAAAAAATATACTGTGGCAGCCTGTGGTTTTTTTTTTTCCACTACCAAAAAAGGTACATCGATACCTTTTGAGAGAACAAGCAACAGTTAAAAATACAAGCTTCAATATAAATACTATAGTGCCTACACTAGATGAACATTTAATTCAAATACCATTCTAGAAATACAGAAAAAAGAGACCATAAATGTGTTTTAGCATAGGAATCAACATGAGTGTGCATTTTCCTATATTTAAGTACTATATAATCTTAAACCTTTCCCCAATGCATGTTTTTATACAACCTGAAGAGCTGTGTATATCCAAGGCATAGAATTTCCACTACCATTTTAAAATGAGTAACAAGTCTTGTACACCACCAAGACAATGAACCCTAAAATACAGTTTCCCCCTAAACATAACGAAGTGTTGTGGTTTTTTTTTTCTTTTTCTTCCTTAAAAAAAATTTCTTAACATTTATATTTAAAAAAAGGTTTTGTGGTGTTTTTTTTTAAATCCTTTTTTTTTTGTACAAAAAAAAAAATCCTTGCACTGTAAGAGTGAAAGCAATCATTCATTTTATGTGAGTGTAGAGTCTGTTTCCATTCACAGCGCTGTAATGTCGCGTCCGAGAAGATAAGCTCATTAGTCAAGTAAATGGCTGGCAAAGTTTGTGGGTTTGGTTTTTTTTTTTTTATGCTCATCAAATGTGTTCAATATTTTTTGTTTGTTTGTTTTTTTTTCTTTTCAGCATTCTTGCAACTTTTCCCTTAAAGTATAGACTGTAAACTGGGAAAATTGTACAGTGCACTTAATTGTCCTATCTGAGCAGTCTTATTTTATACTCAACCTCTGTACCTTTGATTAAAGAAAAGATACAGACATCACAGGCAGAGTCAAGTGCTATTTGAACACCAACCGGGGCGGGCGCTAGCTTAGGAATAAAACAAGGAATCCTCTTCCACGTCAACACAAATAGCACACAGAGGATGGGAAAAAAAAAATGAAGGACAACTTTTAGGGAGCACAGACAGATACTGCTACTCTTTTGCTTTTTTTTTTTCCTCTTTTTTTTTTTTTAATTTTCTGTTACTTCTTCCAAAGCATCACATTAAAGGCAAGTCTTAAGAGTTCATAGTTAATCATCACTGTGTCGATATTAGCTTATACACCTGTTCTAGTTTTAAATGGCAAACAGTACCACATTGTGCTAATAAATCTCAATTTATTTATTTTTTTGCTCCTCTATCTGTTACACTCAGTAAAATATTATTGCCAGTCTTTATTTTATTTTTTATATGGTATACACGAGGTCTTAAAGTTTATAATTTGATTGTCAGCTTGACAACCAAGTGGCTCCAGATTTATTTGTTTGGGTGCCAGAATCAATAAAAGATATTATTAAAAGTAAATATCTTCATAAAACAGATTTCCTTTATTGTGTGTTTAATGGCGTTGAAGGGCCTCTGCGCATTTCACATTCTATTTAATCATTGGTGGGGAGGGGGAATAAAAGTTTGGGGCAGGGTGGGTGAGGAGGGGGGGGAAGATTCTACATCTCGTTTTAAGCTCTCTGCACGAGCCAAGCAGGTTTTTAGACTGGTATGATCAGTTTTAAAGAAATAATAGTAATAATAAGAATAATAATAAGAATAATAAAAGGCAGAGGAGAATGATGATTAACTAGGACTGAGCAGGTAATTTCTTTCTCTTCCTTAGTTTCCTCTTCCCTCTTCGTTCCTAGGTGGCCAGCGTTGCGAGGGGCACCAGGCGGCTCCCCGCGCGGCCGAGGTGGTGACGAGTTACGCATGGAGGACGAGCAGAAAGGAGCCATCGGCATCGGCCGCGACAGATCCAAGGCACTCGGATTATTTATTATTATTATTATTAGTCTGTGGGTGTGTGGGTGAGTGTGTGTTTGAAATCAAACGCTAAGAGAAATCTACCTCTTCCTGACTGGTGGCGGTTGGTTATTCCCAATTAAAGGCCTTTTTTATGTTCCCAAGGGGAACTCTGTCTCCAATCATGGGTTTATTCGTTTTAAGACAGCGTCTAGGCTAACACAACGCTTCTTCGGTGCTATCGGTCCTGTCCGCAGAGGGTCACCCACAGCGAGTTTTCCTTCGCACGTCACAAAACAAAACTGTACATGATATGTATTACAGGATGTATGCAGCATGGTCGGTTTTGTTTGCTCTCGGGTTTGGTTCTGTTTCACTTTTTTTCTTTCTTTTTTTTTTTTCCTCCTCCTCCTTATCTCCTCTTTTTTTCCTCTTTTTTTTTTCCTTTCTTTTTTTTCCCGAACGGAATTGGAAACAGCGACGTATTTGCTCAGCAACTAATCAGGGACAATTTAAAAACAGCCATAACATACCATACATGCTGTCTAATCCAAAAATTAAAAAAAAAAATTTAAAACCAACCAAAATAAAAAAACAACCCAAAACAAACAAAAAAAAAAAAAAAACCCCAACATACACAACATGTAAATTATTGCACAAGAGAAAGGCTCAAAGTTTGCGTAAAATGCAATAGTATTGCCCCGATACAGATCATGCATTCAAACGGTGAGAACAAAAAGAAAATAAACAGGGTGTGCTGGTGACAAGCACTTTCCAAATATCCTTAGCTTCCATGACTTCCATCACAAGGGACTAGAAAACCTCTACAGGGATGCGGGATGGGTTAGGGACGGGGGTGGATGGGGAGGGGGGTACGAATATACCTCTATTCAGTTTTTATCTCGTTATTCAAGACTCGATCACTGTGCCATTTTTTCATGTGTTTCTCCAGGGTACTGTACACGCTAAAAGGCATCTTACAAATCTCGCATTTGTAAACGTCCTTTCCCACCTGCCCGTGTGTTTTCATGTGCCGGGTGAGCTTGCTACTCTGGGCGCAGGCGTAGTTGCAAAGCTCACACTTATACGGCCTCTCGCCCGTGTGGCTCCGTCTGTGGACGGTGAGATTACTACAGTTCTTGAAGACCTTCCCACAGTACTCACAAGTGTCGCTGCGTCTGCCCTCTTTTGAGCTGGGCCTGCCAGGGCCCGGGCCACTAATATGGGGGGTGCTCCCTCCGCTTCCCGTGCCGCTGCGGCCTGAGATCCCTCCGTCCAGCTCGCCCGGCGGCGTGGAGAAGCGCAGGCTGCCGTTCTCCGAGGAGTGCTCGGAGGAGGAGGCGAAGGGCGATTGTCGGGAGTCGCCGAAGCTGAGGAAGGGGTCCTTCAGCTGCCGGGAGGCGGCGTAGCCCGCCAGCCACTGGGAGTAAACGTTCTCAGTGTTGGGCATGGCGGCGGCCGGCAGGTCGAACTCCTTCTCCAGCTTGATGCGTTTGGAGAAGGGGCTCAGGGAGCTGGGGCTACCCAGCAGCAGCTTTTTGGACAGGCCTCCCGAGGCAGACTCCCCCGGGGAGCAGCCCCGGCCGTTGACGGCCCCCTCGTCGATGCGGTCGGACTCGCCGGCCACCGAGTCTTCGTCGCAAGTGTCCCTGTGCACCTCGGGCTCGGGGAGGTGGCCCCGCTTGTGTTTCTCCCCCAGGACCTGGTGGAAGGCCTCGCTGAAGTGCTGCATGGAGCTCAAGACCATGCCCTGCATGACGTCCGGCATCGACCGGCCTTCCTCGCCAGCCCGCGAGTTGTTCTCGTGGTGACGGGCCGCCTCCAGGCTCATCCCAAAGCCATAGTCTGGCCTGTCGCTCTCGTTCAAGTCCTCCTCCTCTTCCTCCTCCTCCTCTTCCTCTTCCTCCTCCTCCTCCTCCTCTTCCTCATCCCCGTTCTCAGGGATCATGTTGGGGTCGTTCTCGCTCTTGAACTTGGCCACCACGGATTTGAGGGCACTGCTGGCGCTGCCCACCAGGTCGCTGGTGCCTGGCTCAGGGGAGCTGGCGGTGGAGAGCCCATCGTCCGACTTGACCGTCATGGGGGAGGACTTGTGCATGTGGGTCTTCATGTGGCGCTTCAGCTTGCTGGCCTGCGTGCAGGCGTGGTCGCAGAGGTTGCATTTGTAGGGCTTCTCCCCCGTGTGGCTCCGGCGGTGGACCACCAGGTTGCTCTGAAACTTGAAGGTCTTCCCACAGAACTCGCAGGACTTGGACTTCATGGGGGGCTGGGAGGGAGGAGGAGCGGACTGCAGAGGAGGAAGGGGTGGCGTGGCCAGGAATGGGGGCTTGCTGCCGGGCTGGAAGGGCTGCAGCAACCTTTGCATAGGGCTGGGCCGGCTCGGGGACAAGGGTGGGCTGGAGGTGTTGCCGGCCAGCTCCCGCAGCCTCCGGGAGAAATCCATAGCGGGGGGCTCCATCGCCATGGGGTTCAGTCGCAGCACCCTGTCAAAGGCACTAGGGTGATGGGTGGCCAGAGCCATTTCTTCCGCACCCAGGCGCTCAATGCGATGCGGATCCAAATGGTGCCTCGGGGGAGGGCTAAAGAGGGGCGGCGTGGGTGGGAAACGCCCTTCTCCCAGCCCCGACGCCTCCCTCGAGACCGAGCCGGGTATTCTGAGCAGGTTAAAAGGGTTATTGTCTGCAATGTGAATCCCATGGAGAGGTGGCTGGGAAGGGCATTCTGCACCTAGTCCTGTTGGGATACCAACCCGTGGCGTCAGGGGGCTGCCGTGCTCGCTTTCTAGGTAGATCCGTAAGCCGTGCGTGTTCTGTGCGTGCTGCAAGAGGAACCAGGCGCTGTTGAAAGGCTGTTTACAAGTCGTACACGTGTAGCTGCTGGGCTCATCTTTACCTGCAAAATAACACAACAAGCAGCGTCAATCTCCGGCTGTCCAGTGGTGGGCGAGCGCTCACCTCCCCACCCAAGCTCCTCTCCTCTGGGACACTCAGCTGGGAGCTGGGGAAGGGACATCCCAGCTGAGGCACAGGCAGCAGACATGGATAGGAAGAGGTGAGAGGCATAACAGGGAGATCCAAACCCATGCCAAGCACATTCACCTCCTCCCTCCATGCCCAGCTCTGGGTTCAAAACTGAACCACAGGGGGTAACCATAGCATAAAACAAGGTAAGAATAAGAAAGAGTTGTTAAAGTCAATCAATGGCAGCTCCAATTCAGCAGACTTTATGCTGCAAGAGGCTGCTAAGATTTACAGTGGGGGTAAATAAATATGTAAATAAATTATACAGATAAATAAATATAAAATAAATAAATCCCCTTCTGAGAAGCACTCCACACAGATCAGTTCAAAGCATCACAACTGCCAGCAAGCTGGGCATCAACACGTTATAAGTCTCCTCCTTATTTTGAGACTAACAATGTGTACAAAATTAGGCATCCACTTCTGCTCCTTAGCAAAGTTTCACCTCCGGGACAAGGAAAATAATAAAAATAAAAAGAGAAGGAAAAAAAAAATCAAGCATGGGACAGGGAAAAGGGGAAGACAGAGAGAGCAGCAGCTCCGCCAGGGAGAGAGCTGGAGGGTGGCCAGGAGGCCTGGCCGAGCGCCCTGCCAGAGCCGCATTATTTCTCTCATGCTGAAAAGAAGCTGAGGATGGTAAATGCCACTTTGGCAAGTAGAGAGCTAACTCTATTTCATGATAATTTATTTTTGGAGATAACATGGACATTATAAAAGAGCAACCAACTAATAAATAACTAAACAAAAAGCCGGCTAATAATGACAGCAGAAAGCAGCCCCTTCTAATATATAGCAAAACAAGGGGGATGAATAACTTTTTGAGGGCCGCCCGCAAGGAAAGAGTGGCGTGAGATATGGCGAAGGTGAGGGTGCCTTTATTGATTACTGGGATTTTGCGAATAATTCACTTCCACCCCCATATGGATGCTTTTTGCTAAACGCTGGTGAACCGAAGCTGGAGCTAAGAGAAGGATATAAATTCATTTCCAGCCTTGTTCAGCAGTTCTCATAAAGCTGTTGTTTAGTGATATTTTAACAAATAAAAATAATGTCGAGGTTTGTTGAGAGATAAACCAGGAGCCCTGCAAGGGCATCAGCACCTGGGGTGGTACTGGCCTTCACCACTTATTCCTGCCCTGACCCAACATTTACATCCCAAGGAATCTGCTCCTTAGGCATCTCTCTTGGGTAAACAGGCTGCACTGAGAGTTGCCCCCATTAGGTTTCCCCTATTTGCCTAATACAAAGAAAAGGAAAATCAAAAAAAACAAATACAGCAAATTTGGAAAGGGAACATCTCTTTATCTGCACCCATCTTGTTTACCATCTCACATGGGAGGAAGGAAGGAAAAGAGGCATGTGGGCATTTTCCTCCTCAGTGATCAGGGGCTACAGGACAGAACTGGGCATATTTAAGGTCCCTTCCAATCCAAACAATTCTCTGATCCTAAGAGATCCAGCACTGGCTGCACTGCTCCATCCCAGCTTCCCTCCCTGCCTCCCAGCTCTGCTGCTGTTCTACGTTTGGCCTGAGAAGCTGAATCAGGCAAGCAAAGAGCCTCGATCATCTACAGCAGGCATTTAACACTTTAATCACTTTAAAAGCCCTTGGAATAATATTTAACGTTTCATCCTGAAGCCGGCGCTGGAATAAAATGCACTTTGGTGTTTAGTATGTGCCAGGCATGAGAGCACAGATAAATACTTAAATCTGCTGAAATTAGAGAGAAATTCAATTGGACTTTCACATTCCTATGCTCATTTGTAAGCTCTAGGAAAAAAAAATATCTTGGTTCACCATAATGAAGTGGAAGTTTTTAACACCACGGTAGGAGCTAACAACGAAGCACTACCTCGCCTCTCTACCTTATAGATCAGGTCAGAGAAAATAGCATTTTATCTTATAATGAGGATACAACATTGAGCGTTTGCTACCACATTTTAGTATTCCCATCAACCAGATATTCTAGATCATAAGGGCAGCTCGTGTAATCATAATGTCAATGAGAAGGGCTGTTACGACTGAGACTAAAGATTACACGGAAAAAGCTGCTTTGAAACTGGTAATTATTACCAGTCCACTAATAGCAAATGATGCATTACAGTTTCACTGTATAATCTGTATTTCACTCAGCTCCTGCCAGTGCGGCCTTATTATATTACGGTGCTCACAAATTCCAAATTCCTAAGCTACAGTCATCAATAAATGTGTTACTTGCCATAATTTGCAAAATTACTTTGTTCATAACATCTTCGACTGTTATAAAGACTGGAATTGATTTCCTGCGTGGCAAAATTAGGGCTACATTGATTTAGTGGAGTGTAAAATGTAAGATTATTCTTCATGTGCTTGCCTGAAAAACAAGTTTTCAATTCACTGTCCATGTTTGGTAATCAAGATAACAATTTATATTTAAAATCATGTTTATGTACAAAACTTCCCTAAACAACCTGCCATTTTCAAGGGAGCAATGTAAAACCAGGCAATAAAACAAAGGAGCGAAACGGTTAAAATCCACCAGCCATTTGTCTCCACCTCCTGCTCTGAAGAGACATGATTTCTAATTTGTCTATTAGTGCTTGATTAATTATGAAGCCTATTGACTGACCATATCACCACCTAGAGATACGTTCCAGTCTGATGCAGCCTTGCCAAACTGCAAAAATTATGGCACTAATCCACAGCAACAAGACGGATCCTTAGACCGTCAATCCCTGGGTTTGGAAGGGACTCGCCTTCCCTTGCTCCAATCTCACCACCACAATGATTTTTTTGGGACACCATTTGGGTCCCGTTTAAGAGTCAGATGGGATTGCAGGACCCAAAAGGCCGTATCCACTGATGTCTCCTAGCTGTGGGCCAGCCCCTGTGTCCACACAGCCTTCCCAGCTAACACATCTGGGCACGACCACAGGCAAGTGAGGTGGGTCTCAGCAGAGAGAAGCAGTAGCCTGTGCTGGCCAAGGACAGAGCTGGAGAAGGTCCCACAGGGCTCTTCATGCCTCATCGTCCACCAGGACAATGTGAAGAGATGTGTTATCCATCATGATGCCACTGGGGCTTTCAGCTGATTTCCAAGAGTCAGGAGTCACTGCTGAACCAGCCCTCCTTGCCCACCAGCAGCAAGGCTGGAGCTCACATCCTGGGGCTGAAGCTCACACCCTTGGCTACTTCTCATTCAGGAATTTGAGGCGGAAAAGGACCCTCAGCTCTCACCCTCTGACTTTCCCTGTCACTCTGTGACCAACACAGTGTCTTTCAGTAAAGCACAATCTCCCCCAGCCCTCCAAAACGTAGGGCAGAGCACACAAAATCCCAGGGAAATCCATTCAAACCAGCTCAGGAGACAAGGAGAGTACCCATTGCTTGCCGCCACAGTTGGTCCCCACAGCTAACCACACTCACAGAAGGGTACTGGGATCCACCTGAACTCCTCTGGCTCTAATCTCTACCTGTTCTCTTTTTCTGTTGGGTTTTTTTGTGGTTGAAACACTGAAAAGCTCTTGATACACAATGGGCCCCCTGACGCACACTGCATACTTCATGCACCCAGGAATCAAGGCAAACGTCAAACTCTCACTATTTTTCCATTTTGAGGACACCCCTCCAACACTCAAGGACCAGCCTAGCCCTTCTCATCTTGGCATCATGCTGGGAAGGACTTGATTTTCCTCTCAGTCTCCCAGAGAGCAGCCGCCTTCTAGGGTACCTCACCCCAGCTCTCTAAGCACAGCCCAATTCCACTCTTCCAGCCAAGGACCACATCAGGCTGGACCCAGTGCCTTCTCAACACACCCCTCCTGACAGTCTTTCCACACCACCCCATTAATCTGCCCCTCTTGCTCTGCACCCGCCTTTGCTTTACCCACAACACTCATCAACTGCAATTGCGTAATAATTTCTGAATCACTACTGAGGCTCCCACCAGCACCTGCTGAGCTCTCCAGCTAAGCCCCAACATCCCCAAATCTGTTGGCCAGCTCCGCATCACCTGTGCTAGCAGTACCACCCAGTGCTCAGTCTTCCTGTACGCAATGTCACAGCACTGTGCAGAGTCTATTTCATCTACATTTATCAACCAAAGTTGTCATCTAGAAGAATGAAATCAGGTTTATTTGACAAGATCTATATTCCATAAATCTAGGTTGAGTGGCACGAATTATATTTCTATCCTTTAATTCTTTATCAGTTGAATCTTATATTGGTTCTTCCATTATTTTGCCCAGAAGAGATAAGCAAAGTGTTGCCAACTCTCCCATGTTACTCTGACCAGCTCTTGACAGCATTTTCCCAGTTCGTAAGCTTTTTTAAAAACCAGCATCATATGTCAACTCTTCAGGGTTCCTTGGGCACAACTTTTCAGGACCTTTTTATTTAAAAGTATTTCTCTCCATTGAAGGAGAAGTATTTTTTCTCTCTCCTTGTACAAAACCGTCCCTGGCTACTAAAGAGCAACAAAAAAAAAGTCATCACCCACCTATGATACAGAAACATAGCACTGCTGCTTTCCAGTTCTACAGAATAAATATTTATCAAAAATTTCTACCTTACTGCTTCTTGCATTTATCCCTTCTCTCTTCTCCAGAACCCTGAGAATCTCTCAATTTTCCTCTCCCCACTGGTGCCAGGCACAAGTTTTCCTCAGCATCTTCAGCTCCCCTCACCCATCCTCTACTCTCCATGGTTTCTCACTGCGATTGATTCCTATCCATTTTCCATTTTTTTAATTGTCATATATTGATTTTTTTAATATCTAATTGCTGTTCTCATCTCGCCACTGAAGCGAGTGAAGTGGGTTTTGGACTTGGGCCAAAGTTGCCCTCTCCTTCCTGGACAGCTCATCAACTCTTTACAAATAGCTTCCAATTACCATTCGCATTTTTGTGTGTACATTTTTCCTCCCAGTCAATTTTACTGCTCATTTTCCTCCTACTTGTGAAATTACTCCTGTAGGAGAATTACACGGGGATACCATGACCCAAATACAAACCTGGGGACAAGATGACACCTGAGTGGCCTCACTCAGTGAAGCATCAACCACCATTACATTTTTATTCCTTCTCTACATGCTGGATGGCAAAACACCAGTGACGAGGCACAGCATTTTACTACAGCACAAATGTCCAGTGTTTCTCAAGTCATTGGCTCTTGCTTAAAAAAAAGCTACAGAACAGCTCTTGCCTGCCATGCCCCCAGAAGAAGTGACTTAACCAGTGACACACGAGTGACAGATTTAGCTTCTGATCCGCAAAATGTTAACAAATGAGCAGGATGGATATTGGCATTTGAGTGCCTTTAAGGGCAGTTAGCACAATTACAGTAAAATATGAAGAGATGGCTGCTTTCAGCATTAAGGGGCTTTTTTTATATTAAGGAAAAGCTGGCGCTTCTGTGCTGTGCTCACAGATACACCGAGTCCGAGTCAGAGCAAGCCAACACCTCCAGGCACAGTAGAGCTGGCTCCGAGCAAGAACCACAGCCATGTCCACAGCCACCAGCAGCAAAGCCAGACAAGATGATGGGGAGAAGACCAGCTGGGAGGAGAAGCTGTCAGCTAGATGCCACTGCTGGGAGGGAAAAAAAAATTTAAAAAAAAAAAAAAAAAAAAAGCATTTCTGGAGCTAGGCATGCAAGTTCAGGCATTGCCAAGTGAGTAATGGAATAATCTGCATGCGTGTGCCAATGTGCTTTGGAAGAGCTTCCTTAGTTTCTCAAAAGTCAGAGCTGGATCCAGGAAAGCTGCTCACTGGACACAGCACATGCAGCATCCTCTGGGTGCACCTAACCAGGCACAGGACACTGTTTGGGGAAGGAGCCCCAGGTTAAGGAGCAGGATATTAAACACAAGGTGTGTTTAACCCCAGGGCACCACACGGGCTGTGCACACACACAGAGCATTAGAGACACCCCAGTTTTCCCAGTGTTTTACCAAACAAACCAGCAGTGTGAGCAGTGACTGCGCACTGGTGTGCCAATGCTGTTCACAAGGATTTCATTCACATCTGCAGATCTACTCCCTCAGAGAAATCCCCAGGCACACCTGGATGTGACCCTTGCTGTCTGGACAGCCCAGCCCTTGTTCTAGACAGCATCCCTCCACAAACCAGCACCACAGGCCTTGGTGGTTTTGCTCCTTCCCAAGAAACCTCCATGCGTAAGCAAAGCCAAGCAGTCTTCACCAGGCTACCTGCACCTACAGGACACATACACACCCTTCTCTATCCAACAGCAAAGACAGAAGTTAAAAGTGACTCAAACACATGCAGCCTGCAGGAAGCATCCCCCTCTCTTCGCCACCAAGCTCGCCACCAAACAATCATGGGAGGAACAGCCTGAGCCAAACCCAGGAACTTCTTTATTCAGCTTTAATGTCAACTGGCTGCTTGATTTTTGGACTGATAAATCAGAGTTGTTATGGTATTTAAGGGGGGGGAAAAAAAAATTGAGTTAATTGTTACCACTTGTACTTGATTCAGTTCTCCATCTGGCTTGTCAAATATCTCTTTTTTTTTCTTTTTTTTTCTTTTTTTTTCTTTTCCCTCCTCTCTCTCTCTTTTGGAAATCCATACTGTTGAAATTCCTTTCAACTGCAAACTAGTGAAGTGAAACAGTTGGGACACAGAAAGCATCGCAGGGCTGGGAGATAAGCAGGTCCTGCTCCATTTCTGCAGCAGCCACTTCTCCCTTGGTAAAGAAGAGCTGCTTTGGCATTGACTCACCTTTTCCTGGTAGCATCAGTTTAGAAGGGAAACTGTAAATGTCCAAACCTATTTTTCCCTTGTTGCACTAATTCCCCCTCCTGATCCTCTGGATTGCAAAAGGCGCGTGATTAACCTGGTCAGTCATTAACCGGTTCTAAGTAGCTGTTGGCACTGAGAGCATCAGCACTGTCACTGCTGCTATCATAATAATTAGAGTAATACTAAATAACAGCAGTAGCTGCATTTGTGTACAACAGGGTACTTCCTCTCTAACCTCTTCTCTTTATCAGGAGAGGAACCAGATTCAGAAACACTGAGAAAGGAAAATAGCCCCAAAAATCTGAAGGAAGTGATGTAGTATTGCTTGTAAAAGGAAATACCATGGCTGTTCTGCCTTTGAAAATAAAGTTCTGCAAACAGGGTCCCATGCTGTTTATGCAAAGGCCTGGTGGAGTCTTGGGAGCAGCTTAGTCACGAAAATGTCAAAAAATCTAGAAGAAATTTTGTTTTGCAGGACCCTCAGTGTCCCATCTGCCATCTTTACCAGATTTTCTTTACTATAACTTACTGATAGAAGATGTTCCTGAAATTGATATTCAATACTGAAATTGATATATCAATATTGATATTTATAGTCCTGAGAATAATTATTCTGCCTCCAAATTCAGACTTCCTGAAATCGTGTTAATAAAACTGGGAAAACACTTTCCGAACCAACTATGAGTAATGCCATTTTTTCATTACACCTCCTTTTAAAAACCCTCTTTAAGGAAGAACCAGGCCAAAACATTAATGCTGTGACTCAAACTTCAAAAAGAAACCCAAACCCCAGCAATAATAAAACAGCAGCTGGCACTGCTTTGCCAGTCAAAGATTTAGACTGGAGTCAGGAACTCCAAGAATTCCCCATTTTCTCCCAAAGCCAAATTTTCATTGGGTTTTACAGCACTGCTCAAATTTCTACAAAGCAGAAGTTTTTTGGGCCTGAGGAAAGACCAGGAGGGAAGGGGTGTGATCAGGGAGACCAGTTCCTGCCTCCACAAGAAATGGGTATTTCATGGGTGACCAATTTGGTTGTAGCCTCAACATTACTCACTCTTCTAACCAGAACCAAAGTCCATACACTTAGATTCCCACCCCAAAAAAATATTTCATTAGCAACAAGCAACAAAACACACGGTTTGTCAGAGCCTCAATGGGGTGCTGGGGTCCCATGGCCTGACCTCAGCATCTGTCACCATTTTCAAGGCAGTGATGATTTGGCCACCAAGAAAACCTGCTTCAAGCTCCAACTTGGCAAGTAAGGTACCAGCCTGCAACTGATTTTGTGCTTTCTTAAAACCTAAGGGGGGTGGAAATCTGCTGTGCCTTGATTAGCGAGGAACAGAAGAAACCTGTCATGGGAAAACAATGCTGTGCTTGAAATTCAGCTCTGAGTGAGTTTTAGAAGAAACCCCTCAAGCAAAGACAACCTGATCACATGCACATATGCACCCTGTACATTAATGCTATGGGGTGGAGAAAGAGAGGCAATGCAGACCTCAGCACCACATGGGAAGCACCAATGACTTACAGACACCAATGGTGGGATCTAAAGGGTGAACTACACAGTGTTTTCAGCCCTACAGGAGGAATTCTCCACTGACACCATCACATGTCACTAAAAACATCCTTAGTGAAGTAACTGACACCCCAGATGCCACCCCTGGAAACGTTCAAAGCCTGGTTGGATGGACATTGAGCAACCTGGTCTAGGGGAAGGTGATCCTCTCCACGGCAGGGGAGTTGAAATGAGATGAAGATCCCTGCCTCTTCTGGACTGCCTCAACTGAGCACAGGCAGAGATTGTAAAGGAATGGATTAAAACAGAACTGGCATCACCCGAGTGACACTTGCTAAATCATCTCTCTGGACCTGCCTGGCACCAGGTATGTCCCCTGCTGGAAGGTCCACCTGGACCCACCAAGGACCAAGGCTCATCTAAGCCCTGCCTCAGAAAGAGCATCAAAGCCCTTCCACAGCCTCACCCGACTATCCAGCAAACAGTACCTGGCTCCAACAGTCCGTAATTATGCATTTACCCAGTGGCTGCTGGGGACAATCAAGTCAATAATTCACTTTTTAAATGCAGTGTTGTAATTATACGGCTACAAAGAGCTTCCAAATCATTTCATTCACTCATACACCTACGCAATGAATTGTTTCCCTTTCTACCTGGCCGGCGGCATCTGAAGGAAAGGCAGCGCACACTTCAGAAAGTTCCTTGCAAAGAAGAGGAAGGAGATCCTCTCCCATGACATCTCGGGTCAGCCCCATTGGTGTGAGGCTAGGGCCAGCGATGGGATGTTTCTCCCTGTTTGTATCACAGTTTTGGCATCACTCAGTCATGCAGCCAGTACCCGGCACAGGCCAGGGTGAGTCGTGGATGCTGCTCTGCAATGCTCATCATGCACTCAGTATCTCTTACACACAGAGACTCCCAGACCAGTGCTAGGACACTGCTTTCCCAGGAAGAGTGCTAATGCCTGCTGACCTGATTAGTGCCGCAGGACCTTGCTGGAGGATGCAGCAGCTCTGCCGCACGGGGCACTCCTAGAGAGATGAAGTGAGCTTCGAAACGGCTGAGCCCCATCCCACAAAGGAAGTGGGGCTGGCACCTTCCCACTGCTACTCACCAGCAAGGACACTGCTGCCAGAGCATTGCTGGCCCATGAAGTCCCCTCATCTCCAAGGGCCTTGCTTTATTTTTGCTGATTTTTCACCTCTTCCTGTCTACTTGATGCGCTCAGCCCTGTAAAGCCACGTGCATTTAAACCATCACCTTGCAGAGATCCGGCGGTCCCTGCCAGCCCCTCCTAGCCCTTCTTATCAGCCAGGCCTCACCAAGCCCATGGCACCCTGCTCCCACCCATGCCTCGGGCAGGGTGTCAGGGGAGCTGAAAAGCCCCAGCCCTCAGCCAAGTTGGTGGCTGAAGAGCTCCCTGGAAGCCTCATTCCACCATATCCTTCCCAAAACACATCCTGTTCAGACTCTCCTCTTTCCCAGCCTTCTCCTCTGGCTCACTTTCCTCTTGCTTTCAAATTAATGATATTTAGCCAGCAGCAAACTATCCTGACAAAGTGGGTCAGGGGAACTGCAGGTCCCCCCAAATGACACCTCTGCCTGCAAATCATCTGCCAGGAAGGCAAAGGTTTATTCTGTCCCTGAGCAAGTTCAATGTCACCATGGAGTTGCAAGCACAGCAAGTGCTGAACCAGATCCTACAACGTTTAGTTTCATAACTTGCACAAGCAAGTATTAGTCGAATCGATAAATTATATATATTTTTTCCCCTCTCTGCTTTGCAAATAGGACCAAAAGGTGTCGTAAAGTTGTCCCGTCTTCTCCGGTTTATCCTGTCTCCTCTCCATCGCTGAGATATCCTTGAAGTTGAAAATGATATAATACTCTGAATATCTGGAGTTTGGAAGGATGTAAGACTTGCAAGAATTGCTACAGCTTTATTGCATTCTCGGGGCACAGAGAGTATTTACCACACATACATCAAGTCAAGGAATGCAAAAAGGGCATGCGGAAATTTGGCGCTCCGAGCTCAGGAGCTGAAACTCCCAGAAAGGCAGATAAAAGAGTGGATTTCCTTATTTATAGATTTGCAGATGAAATCCAACAAAACCAGCCCTCCCCTGTCCAAAAAAAAAAACCCACCTCCCTCTTTTATGTCAGTAAGGCTGATTCAATTTCCAGGCTTGCAAGGTCTCCTCTCGCCGAGTATTACCCGACCCCAATAACACGCGCCGTTCCAAGGTTAAGATCCGTTTCCTTACAATAATGCAGAAAGCTGTTGTTTCAGTCGTGGCTGCAGAATTCAGCTTTGAAGGACAGGTTAGTACCACACTACATTTAACTGAATTCAGTTCATCTGATTATACAGTGCCTTGCTTTCTGGAATATGTAATCATCTCTTTCTGATGACATTTTAAATATCCAACTAGACAAATAATTGCAGCAATAATTGATAGCTGAGTCAAGCTGGAAGATTATTGATTGGCACAGTACCCGCTGAAACAAATGTTCATCTTTCAAACATTACAGTGAGGATGCTTAAATCTAACTTTTGCTGATAAATGATAAAAATTTGATTTACTGATAAAACCACCAGAATAGAAGATGCACTTCAGGATTTGATTACCTGGGGAAATTTTTTCAAAGAAAAATTAGGCTGTGGGATTTATATTCTATTTCACGTGAATAATTGCCAAGATATGGATAAGCCGTTGGAACATAAACACATGCGGAGGAGTCTTTAAGAGTTGCTGATTAACTCTCTCCCTTCCTGAATGGAATTTTTCTGTTCCCAATCGCTCTTTCTGTGGGAGTTTATCCTGCTGCCTTCCCAAGGATGCATCCACGGGTCTCATTACCGGCAGCAGGAGTTACGTGTCAGAAAAGATCCCCCAGTCGTTTTCCCAGCAGCTCAAAGCCCACAGTTTAAATGTGCATTATCTAACTCTGATGTGAATGCAGCTGAAAGGAGGGTTCAATCTCATTGTCCATGGTGTAAATCAGGAGCATCACCTCCCAAATCTGTGGCACCATGGAACAGGGAGAGAGGAAAGTCAAAACCAGGTGCATTTCCAAACTGTCTCCCTATCTCAAAGCTGAAATAAAACCACTTTTCAGCTGCTATTACACAGGGCCTGCTTAAACATGGGTTTCCTTCTAATTATGAAATTCCAGACCCTGCAGCACTATCTATACATCAGGGGGGAGAGAGGGGGAATTTCTGAAACTTACTGATTAGAAAGCAGAGCAAGTGGCCACGGCAGAGAATCGCATGCAGGGAAAGGCAGGCAATGAGCTGCCTAGTTAGGGCAGAGGAGCTGTCGCAAGGCAGAAGCCTGAAATTAAGGAAGAGCGCCAGAATATTTGAGCAGGGAACAAAGAGCATAAATTCCAGAGTAAGAGATGAAAAATGCACTGAAACATTTTGAAACTGAGCCATTAGGAGCTGATTGAGTCTCAGAGCTACTGTTAAAAATCAGCCGCTTGTTAGATGCGGCGATCAGCTGAGCCCTGACACTTAAGGCGTACAAGGGGGCTTGTCGAGTGGCTTCGCTCTAATTTAGAGATCCTCAGTTAATTAGAAAGCCCTCAGATTTTCTGCAAATGCAGGTCGCTATCGACAGCTCGTGCTTTTGATGCTTTCCGGGTGACAGTTGCCGGACTGACCTTTCCGGCGCTGGCAGGGCTGCCCAGACCCTCACCATGCCGGGGAATTCAATCACGGCTGCCAGCGCCGCCGGGAAGTTACACATAAGGTTACTCCGCTCCTAGATGTAGTTTCCTTCTCTGAAACAAACCCTGATGAAATCTGCATCTGTTTAATGCTATAAATAGCTCCAGCATTGAATTATTATTACTATTTTTCCTCCCTGCTGAGTGGACGTCACAGCCAGTCCAGAACTTCAGGCTGGGAGCTGATTGAAGGCAGCACCAGCAGAGTTTGGGAGAAGGGAATTGCTTTATGGGGGACAACCTGTTCACATTGAACCCCCATCCACAACTGCTAGAGGGAAACCTCCCTTTGAGGTTTCATTCCCCAATGCCTGTGGCTGCAGAGGGTGTAAACCCTGCCCAGGGGACAGCAATCCCAGAGCTTCCCTTTGTACCCAGTATGCCCCAGCCCATGGGGACGCCTTTCCCAGCCACAAGCAAGGTCTGATGGTGCTCTACAGAGTGGAAACCACAGATAACACCTAATACAGAACAAACAGCAACACAACCACTGAACAAAACAAGGCTTGTTTGGAAATGCATGGAAATGCGTGGAAGTTACAGTGACAACCCAAAGGCAAGATGACAGACCTGCAGTCACACAGGGAGTTGGCGGCAGACACTAGAAAATTAACTCTCAGGAACTGTCTAGCATTGGCAGGGAAATGAATGAGATGATCTAAGAGATATTTTCCACCTCTAATAGGATTTGATGATGATTTTGCATAGGCTTTTGTGCTAGTCTGGCTTTTGATAAAGGCATGGTGTCTCTTTTCAACCCACATGCAAGGGAGAGATTAATAAGTTGCAAACTCGGCCCACCTTGGTTATAAATGGTTCCTGTGCCCATAGGGGTAAAAAATACAAGCTATGACTGAAAAAAACCCCCGTGAACTGCGTGCAGTTAATGCTTTTACACCCAAATCTTCAGTTATTAAGAAGTTTGGAAAGGAGAGAAAACTTCTCCTCCAGCATCCAAAAAAACCCAATATAGTAGCCAGACAGGCAGCAATACACAAACTGTGTCCAGCTAAGAAGCACTGGATTGAGACCTTTTCAGGGAGAGCCTGTTGGGGGCTGTGGGAGACATGGAGAGATGAGATGGCTCCAGCATATCCTGCAGGAGAAGGGGGCAGAGCCATTGCATTCATGTGGGAAGACATGGCACAGACATTTTTGTCCGTTCACAGCCTCAGACTAGCAGAGGATAAGACCTGAGGACTGGCTTTGGATGATGCATTAAGATGGCCATGATGGTAAAGAACTAAATGAAAAACAGAGTTTTTAAGCATAAAAAACTGATTGTAGAGAACCCCATTTTTCAGCAAGATAAGCATTTTCTTACAAGAAAATGCAATTAAATGTTATAACTGCCAGCACTTCGATACCAGTAACAGCCTTTAAAAAAAACCCCATACCCTCACCTGATCAAGCAAATAATCTCCCACAGAGTCTACATGGTCATATCATAATGTCTTTTCTTACTCCACGGGCTCTTCTGCTGTTATTTTTCAGCAGGAAAATTTGTGGATCCAGGCCTTGCTCTTTAGCATCCTTGGGACTAAACTGAGCTTTGCTGCTGTCTAACCCTAGTGCTGGGCCAAATGAACGTGGCTGAATGAGCCACTCTCCTTCTTCATCCATAAGTTTTCCTCTTCTGGCTCTTCACCTCTTTAACTCTGAGGACACATGGGATAAGGAGGGTGGAATCTCCATCACCCATCTGCTGATGCTACCACAGGCTGCCCACACAGACACAGGACACACTGTGACCTGCCAGCAGCACTTCCACATCCACACAGCGAGGACAACCCATCTGGGAGCCACACGATGGTCCCTGCTGGCATCACTTCCCTTGCTGCCAACACACAGAGCAGCTCTGCTTTTTGGGAAGACCAGCCCACAGGGCCAAAGATGGACAGCCAGATTCATCTGTGGGTGCCTGACCACAGACTTTTGTCTGCAGCAAGCTCTTCAGGTTCAGGGTTGCTGTTATTTGTACTGCAGCCAGGTCCAGCAGCCACCATGGGGGACCAGAACCCCTCAGAGCACAACACTGCACCCAGAGATAACAAAATGACAGTTCCTGCCCCCAGAGCTGGCAGCTATCACCATCGCTATTATAACCTGGTGAGAGGGCCTGCCAGTTTAAACAGGCACTGTCTCCACACCAATGCTCCTCACTCCTCGGGCTTAAGAGCACTGAATATTTCAGCAGGTGAGCAGCAGAAGTCACAATCCTCCCACATGCTGCTACATCTCGGAGCACTCTTGAAAAGCCACAGAGGGCCATTCGTGGTTGGAGTAAAAGAAATTGGCCTCACCTAATTTTTTAGCAATAACACAATAAGAGCAGTAACATTTAAAATTTTTAACACCAAGATGTTGCACTTAAGTCCGAGGAACTCCGTGTGCTTTGCAATGGCCATTAATGCCACAAATACATTAATGACAAAATGGTCATTAATGCCACAAATGTATGGGGAGTGGAAGAGTTGCTCATTACACCCACTGACCTCTGGGTCCTCATTTTCCTGGGGATGGGAACACTTTCCAACAAAAATACAGCCCATATTTGCCACCTTCAGCACCTCCAACACTCTGCCTGTGCCTAACATCCTGCACTTCACAAAAAAGGGTGCTGGATGCTGCTGGGCAGCGGCTCCCTAAAAGATGTACAAGTCCTTGAGTCATCACTTTACCTGAACATGTTATCAGAAAACACCCCATACCGGGGCAGGCTGGGAGATGGCCATATATACAACAGGTCTGAAATTGCCATCAGCTTCACCTCGATCCTTTTCTGATGTCCTTGGCCATCCAGTTAAGATCTGACAGCATTTAAAGATGACAGTGCTTGAGGTAATGGGACAATGCCATAACAGGATTACAGGAAATGTGAAAGAAAGGACATACATACGTAATGTCATTTAGGTAATGTCATCTATGAACAGTTTTGCTGCAATTTTTGCTGACAAAGAAGTCAGTCTCACTTATACAATTCCTTTAAACTCTATTATTGCTGTAAATAAGTTTACTTCTTCCTGAAAGAAAGCTTTTTAGACGCATAGTCACAAATATTTTGTCCAACTTTCTGCTCTGAGGCAGGGTATCCTGGGTGGAAAAAGTCATATAAACCAGCATGAGGCAGTGAGCAGGATGAGACAGCAAGATCGAAGGACCCACCGCCACTCTCCCACCCTTGCTGCAGAGCACCCAGACTTCATAAGATCCTCCCAATTAATTTCCACCCAGCTATTTCCTCCCTGCACCCTTTTTCCATCAGTATTCCCTTTCAGTCCCACCGCAGCTGCCCCCGAAACAGCTTCCTCATTGTCCCCCACCAGAAGTGGTGTATGTGTGCCAAGCAACTGACCGCAAACAAAAGCTTGTTTGACCAACGCTTGTTCCGAAACAAAACCCCGGCTGGAGAAGGAAATCCCGCAAAGGAGGGGGGATTGATGCTGGGACAATTTGGAAGGCGAGCCCAGGGCGACTCACATTCTTGCCAGACAATGGTGTCTGGCCTCTCCATTCACTGCCTGCCTCGCACCCCTCCCCAAAAAGTCCCCCCTAAAAGCCATGTTTATTATATAGTCTGATAAGCAGGGGAGATGCCGTTAAATTGAGCCTGCGACCATCTCGCGTGCTGCCCGCAGTGGCTCGGGGACACAGGGCAGACAATAGGAGAAGCCTCTAAGGGGACTTGGGAAAGGATTTCTGGAGCTGAACATATTGCTAGGCAATACTGCAAGGAGTTGATTCCTTCTAAATGGACAGTGAAAATTCATGGCCATGGGTGTGTCTGTGAATTCCCCCCGTGTTACCTTGTATTGGGGAATATTTACTTGTTCTGACCAACATATCCCTTCCCACCTCCCCAGCCTGGCCTTAGGTGACTCCTTCTCCTGAGCAGCTGTTAAGAGATGGCCGAGCCTTTGCCCCCTGCACATCTGCCCGACACCAGCATGTGAAAATACTGATTAGAGGAAACACCCTTGCTGGGCAGGCAGCCCCCTCCCTCGATAAGTACGGTTGGAAACCACAGGAGTTGCACAGGCCAGCTCGGGAGCCGTGTGCCGGCCTGACCATCTTATCCGTTAATAAACAGACACTCAGGTCCTACTGGCATTGAGCAACGCCGACATCTGCCTGCTGAGGCAACGCGTGGGGCAGCAGCTGGGTGTGCGGCCAGCGGGGTTTGCTGAGGGCTTCCCGTGGGCTTTTGTGGGGCAGCATCCCACCACCTGTCTGTCTGTCTGTCCACTTGGGCACATGCCACTGCTAGAAGATGCTTAGAGTAAAGACAGATATGTGAAAAATCCTTACAAAGTCATAATAATCATCCCTTGAATGGCATGTCCCATATCACTTGTCACCCAGTTGTCCCCAGAGCGCACTTCACCACCCCCTGCAACAGGTAGAGACCGAGAAACCAAACGAAGCAGCTCCAGTCCTTCCCCCTGCACCTGCACTCTGGTCAGCACCTAAGTAGAATGAAAGCCTTTGCTGTGATTAAGGGCCCTTTTCTAAAGCAATTTACCATTTCGCTGCCAAGGCTGCTCACAGTGTTTAGTCATTACATGGATGTTTGCAAGCAGGTGCACAAAGCTTTGATTTCTGCCCCACAGAAGTGCAGGCACAGGTGATGTAAGATGCTGTCTAAGGCAGAGTCTGCAGGGACCAGCCACAAAACTGAGGCTTTACTTTGGTACTGTTTAGAGAGTTACAGCCCCAATACTGTGGCAAAATGCTGGTCCCTTGCTTTTGGAGTAGGATGTGGCTCTCTGGACCCTGTCTATCTACCAGTTTTGCTGATGCTTGAGCTCTCAGCTTTTGCAGAGATCCCACCACTGCTGAGCTTCCTCAGTCTTGGACAACACCAAAATGGGGGCCATGGGAGCCATCCATCCCCCTGACGCAGCTCCCACAGTGCCTGCAGCTCCTTGTCCCCTTCAGTAGGACATGTGGGTGATCAGGATCAGATCAGGTCACAAACAGCTGCAGTGCTATGCCTTCTGCTGCACATCCCACATTTTTCAAGCTGTTTGAAGCAATGCTGCACTTACTTTCCCATCTCCTCTAAAGCTGAGCTTTTAAAAGCCCTCCAAAGTGGTCCGTCGCTACAGGCACCACTTCTGGACTCATGGTGAGGATGTCCCTTGCCACTAAGTGTATCCAGAGAGCTACTGGCACTAGAGGAAACAGCACGGAGGACAGTTGACAGCTTCAAAACCTGCCTGCTCCAGCTATGCTGCCAGTGAGACACCAAACAGAATGTTTCTGGTCCACAGAGCTACACTATACATTGAGCAATACACTACACAGACTTCTTTTTGGGGTTGTGACATTAATAATGCTGCCATAAAGCTGCCCTGAGCACTTACTGTTTCCATCTGCCTCCTCTGAAGTTGGGACGCTGCAGTGGCAGAGCACATCCCTGCTGGAAGCTAAAGGAGAGGCTGCCAGGAAAACACGTGCAGCCCTTCCAAGCCCAACAGGCATTTTTAAGCACAACTCTACTAGTTTTAGAAAACCAACCCTAATTGTTCTCATCCTGGTAAAGCCTCTCTGAGCACAGCACTGCCCCAGGAGAGCTTGAATAACTGCATGGAGGGAGGGGTCTACCCCATCCCATCCACTGCAGCCAGATTCAGCAGCAATCCAATAACCAAATGAGATGACTTAGACATTAAGTTTGCAGGTACAATTTCACAAATGGGGCTGTTCCTGTCCACACAGTCAGAAAAACAGGGTTAATGCCCTTGTTATCTGGCTAACCACATTGCTGTGCTGGGCATGGTCTGTGATACTGACCAAGCAGGGATGCTGCAGCACTGGGAGATGAAAGAGCAGGGCCACAAAGCAATCCAAATGAATTAACCAGCCACTGTGGAAAACCTGGCTTTATTCCTTACCACGAGCATCAGGAGGTGGTTTTTCCCTCTCCAAGTCACTTGATTATTCCCCTGCATGCAGCTCACCTGTCCAAGCCAGGGTGTTGCAGCAGCAGAGGGGATCATCCAGGGATGTGGATGGCTCTGCTCTCCCTGTACAGCACCACATCCCAGGCCATGGGCTGACACAGGCTGCTCTCTGCTACCCAGGCTGCTGAACCTGACATTGCTCTGACACTGCTCCAGGAGGCCAGAGCTGAGGCACACAGGCCTCATTATAAATTATATACTACTTTCTTTTTTCTTTTAATTCAAATACTGTTAGGCAAAAATTCCACAGCAATTTGCTTTGTTTCTTTGATCAAGGGATTGCTACTCTTCTTTCCTTGGGGAAAAACATGCCCTAAAAACAAACAAATGCTGCACTGGAAGTAAAGAGCCCATTCCTCTGAAACCTCAGGAGAGACACTTACAGCTGTCAAAAGACACACAATTGTCCCTAAAAACCAAGGCTATCCTGAACTGTGACACTGAAGGACACCAGGATGCCCTCAGCAACCCCGGACTCTGGTTTCACAGCCTTGTAAATATTTTCCAAACTCCTAATCTTACAAATAAGTGGAACAGGATAGGCAATCACTATCAGCATGTGAAAACACAGGGCTTTCTCTGCCAGGGCTAGAGCAGCTACTGATGTATTCCAACCCTGCTCCAGGACAGCCACTGCTTTCCACTGAGAGCACTCAATTTATTCTAATCACTTTGGTGGAGCCTCCTGCCTTCCCTACCACTGACTCAAACTCTTGTTGGTTTTGAAAATCTGGAATAATCCCTTTGGCCTCATGGCAGCAAACAGTGTGAACCCTGCCTGCGTATATCCGATCTGAAGTGGAACTGAAGTCCTGTTGTCAAATTCTATTCCAGAGCACCAGTAGGATACTGTAATCCCACGGCTCCAAGAAAGCTTTAAAGAAACCAACAGATCTAGTGAGAATAACCAGCCAACCACCAGCAAGACCTGGATACCCACCTATGTGGATGTTTGGACTAACTTCCAGCAGGAATGGCACAATGTGAGTTTTCCTCTGCACCTTTCAAAATCCATCTACATCTGGCTCTGCACATAAACCACCAAAATCTCTTAATCTCTCCTTTTGGATGACAATTGCTATTTTGCTATATGGGGCCTGATGCAACATTTGTGTCAATAGGAAGCCTCCAACCATCAGCTGCAGACTTGGGATCTGACCCTCTGTGAGTGACACTGGGGAGGTGCAGCATTCCAGGACAAGGCGGGAGTTTGCAGCCTGGCATAGAAACACGTCTCACAAATACAGGGGGTTACCTCTCCATCACCCTCTGCTCTAAGCTTCTTCAGCCCACAGTCTCACTCCGTGGCTGCTCTGCGTCAGCCCTGTGCCACAAAATTGCATTAATTCAGTGCTAAGCCTGAACTAACAGAGCCAGGCTCTCACGGGGCTTATCAGCTGGGGCTGGGTGCTGCAGGGGCTCAGCACCTACCCGGCTCCCGGCGGGGCTGTGGCATGGGTCCAGCCGGCTCCGAGCGGGAGCAGAGCTCACCCGTGTCCGCTGGCAAAACCAGCACAAGCCCTAAAAAGTACGCCTCAGAAAGCCTGGAAATCTGACAGCTTTTTGCGCTGTAATAATGCAATTCAAAAGACTATCAGGATTGTATAAATATTTGTACAGACACTTATCGCTGGAGCAGTCAGATACTCGGGCCCCCTGCATCAGCTGATCGCCTTCAACTCCTCGCCTCCTCTGCTAAACCAAAACCGTGCAACCCCAGCATCACCATCCACACAGCGAAACATAAAGCCTCTGTTTATATAAATAGTCTCCAGCCTCTACCCTCCCCACTTGCTGGGCGGTTGTCAGCAAAATAAAATAAAAAGTGGAATCGGATTCCTAGCCCACTAAAAAAGAACAGGAGCGGGATGTACGTTTTAGCCAAGGAATTAATTAATTATTATTAACACAATGAATGCTCGCAAGGAAATGTTTGTACTTTGCCACTGTAATTAAATATTCTCACTCATGCAGCTCTCAGCCCTCAGAAATTAGTATTGCATTTTATAGTCCAGTTTGGGGTTTTTTTAATAAGGAAATACTTTCACACTGAATTTTTCATTTTCTGCTGGCATGGGAAGGCGGGAGAAAGTCTCTGAACATGCATGCCCATTTGCCTTTCCAAACAATTTCAAATACTTTTTTTCAGTGGTGTAGAGTTTTCAAAATGAAAAGTCCTCTGTCCTTTTTGCTCCAGTATAAGCTCAATCTTGGTGAATAAAATAGGTCCCATCACCCTGGGTTCCTTACTCCGCACTTCTGCTGCTGCTATTTCCACCCTCATAAAGAGACTGGCTAAATCACCAGTCTCTTTATGAGCAGGTACCTGTGCAAGGCTTGTGGGGAAAACTCATTCAAGAAAGGACTCTCCACAGCACAAGGACTGCAACACCTCACCCAAGTGAAGGGCCGGGTTCTAATCCCTTTACTCAAGGTCTGTTTGCTTCAACCAGCTGCTCACAGAAAACAGGCAGCAGAATCCAGCCCTCTGTCTCCGTGAAATGGGTCAAAGACACGTAGGATTAGTACTAATTTGGAAAGAAAGCACCCAAGACATAATGTAATTCCACCACTAGATTTTATCTCTCTTACTCACAATGAGCAAATAGCAGAGGAATCACTGAGCAGAGGGCTCAGAAGGAAACCAGACCCAACTCCTTCCTGCCGGAGCCGCTGCCAGAGCCAACCAGAGCCACCACCAAAGCCATGCAGCCCCAGCTCCCCATCTAGGTAATAACCACCACACCAGGTGAGCCTCACCTGCCTCACCCTTCCCACAAAAGAAAAAAAGCATTGCAGCTCGGGTTCAGGGATTTAATTTCTCCTCTCTACCCTCAGATGGACGCGTGCAATCGCTTCGTTTTGCCATCGCTGATTTAGCTAATGCTCGGTTCCAGCAGGAAACATCTTAACTCTGAAGATCTGATGATTGCCCCAGCAATCAGTTGTTCAAATAGTTGAAAATTAAGATTATTGCACACAAAGTAAATTAAGTAATTTTCTACCCTCCTAGGGTCTCCCCTAGTCTATCAGATTTCCAACGACTGGTATGTCATGATGCCTCATTACCGTAAAGAAAATAGAGCTCTGTGAGTCCTTTAAGTGGCCTACCCTCAAAGACCTAGGGAAAAAAAGATCTTAAAAAACACAGATCCCACTGCAAATGTAACGGAAGACCATCAGCAGAGCTTGTTTATCTACTCCTGTGCTCAACTCTCATGGCTTAGGCCACATAAACCCCAAAAAAGAATGTTTGCAGCTGTTCTGTATCACACTAACTCTGTCACCTGAGACAAAAACTGACACAAAGCCAACTGTGGTTTTGTTTGCAAGGATAGCAGCAGAAAGATCCCCTCCAACCCAAAAAGACTGCAATCTGATCCTAAAACAGGTACCACTTCAGCATCCTCAATACAGCAGCCCTACATCTTGGTCTCCTTCCTAAAATAAGGCAGCTTTTAGGCCATGTCTGATTATTTTTAAATAAGCATCTTGAACTCAGCCTGCAAACATTCCTACTGCAATGCCATGGGATGCTCTGTTAGCTTTAGTCATTAAAACAAGCCTTCAGCACGGGGATGGTGCTGTGCTGCTTCCCAACACTCCCTGGATGCCTTCCACCCTGGCTGCAGCATCACGGAAAGGTTTTGTTCCCAAGCCCAAACAAGCTGGAATCATTCCCAAATGTTTAGGAATCTTGAAATCAGCAATAAGCACTCGGCAATATGGTAATCACCTGGTGGAGGCCACTCTAACTTCAGTTCTATGTTGTGACTTTTTTTGAAACCCTCTGATTTGGACTGGTTTTTTTGGGTTTTTTTTTTTTGCAGCACAAACTGTCCCTACTCGGTCTTAAGCAAAGAGGTGAGCTTTTGTAAGATGAAAATCTTTAAATCAGTCACTTATTTTTAGCTAAAAACAGAGGAGATGGGAAAACCCCATTGATAAGAGCTTTTTAAGACAGTTGGTCACAAGTTACCAAAGGAGGGGACAAATAGCCACCCCATGTTCACACATGTATCAGGCCCTTGAAGAATCATCACTTTACAGACTGGTGGGGAAAGTCAGAGGAAAAGAGAGCAAATGCTGTTAACACAGTTAAATATTTTAGTGTGTGCATCAAAACATGTCCAGCAATCACTCTGTGCTGTGTTTCTTCAGCAGAACCTGACCTGTGAGGCCAAACCCCACCACAGAAGTCCATTAAGACACACAGAGAACCCTCCTTTGATCCAAAAGACAGAGAAGAAACTGGAGCTATTGCAAAAACACCAGCCATGACGGTCCAAAATGACACATTCACTGGAGGCACCTCGACTTGAGAAGCCACATTTCAATGTTACTTGTGCTTTGGCAAGGGGCTGGAAGCACATGTCAACCCTTCAAGACAGGGGAAAAACCCACACCTCAGTTGACCATCCCAACCCATATAAGCACCAGGGAGAGGCTCCAAGTTCCCACACACAAGTGTGTGCACAAAACAGATGGAAAGATCCCCGTGCTGAGCCTGAAGCATTTTTCCTGGCGTGTATGCAATACAGAAGCCTGAGAAATGCCAGAGGCCTGCTTGCCACCAGCATAATTCCAAACACTTCCCACTGCCTGGGTGTTTAGGTCTTGCATATCCCCCCTCTTCCTCCTCCATCCCTCCGAGCATGCAGGCACCCAAAAGGAGATCGCCCACCATGGCACAAGAATGTTGTACAAGCTGTGACTCTCCTCTGGTTACCCCTTATCTCTCTCTGAGCCCTGATAAAAATCCACCTATGACCTCCTGCTCCTTTTTATTTATATTATTTTTCGCTTTTGAAAACCTCGTTCAACTCTCAGGATCCTAAAGTGAGCTGCAAAAAGCCCAGCCCCACTCCCACTAGAAATGCCATGGTTTTAGCATTTTGCTTGGAAATGGGTGCATACAAAAGGCAATGGTGTAAGCAAAACCAAAAAGTGCTAGAGCAGTTCCTCCCATCCTCTCCCAGCCAAGCCTGCTATTCTTGGGCACCGTCAAACTGAAGGAACTTTCCCTCTCATGACAATACGTTATTTGTACATGTTTATGCTGAGGATTAAATCCCCATCCGGGCTGGAGAATGTGGTTCATTCACAGCTTCTGCTCTTCAGTGGAGCTTCCCCTGAGCTGCCTTTCCAGACCTGTTTAGCAGCTCCCTGGACAGGGAAGGCAGCCAACAGCCAGAACCCACAGGTACAATCCAGCACAGCAGCTGGCAAACTTGGGAAATGGCTCAGTGCACGACGACAAGGACTTGGTTTCACCCGGACAAACATGTCCTCCACGTTGGCTAATGTAGGACTCTCTGCCCTCCTGCCAAGTGCCAGCTCACCCTTATCTCTCCATCAGGACTCCAAGGGGCTGTTGTTTCCCTGATCCCAGCGTTCTGGATCAGGCCATGCATCCTCCTGACCAGGAAACTCCCCACAGAAAGGTGCACCCGCAGAGGTTCCCGACAGCCAGGACGAGGCCCAAACTCCAAGAGATGACAAGCACTGCACTCGTAGTGAAATACCCCATTTCTCCCTCAAAAGCACTCAATGGAGTTTCATTTCCCTGCCAGCAGGCTTGAATAACATTTTAAATGCCAAGATTTATACACAGACACTTATAAATGTATTCCATTATAGCCTTTGCAAAACTACATTTCAACCTAAACATTCAATTAATGTAATTAAATTGCTACCTGGCGGTATTATCTAATTTCACTTCGGATCTGTGCTATTGAAAAGCATGTGTCTTTTAGCACTCCGACTGGCAAGACATGTGATAAACAGACCTATAAACATGTTGGCTCAACCGAGCTGTTTAAAAATAAATTAGCAAACTATAAAAATAAACAGTAACATACATATGTACTCAATTATGAACTAACTCTAATTTTTGTTCTGAAATACTGTCTTTGACCTTAGTCATAAACAAGCACTATTAAAAAAACATAATATCTCAACAGACAGAAGGGCAGGGATTAAATGCTCATCGCACGCGGCAGAATGCAAAATAAGGGATGAAAAGAAGGAAGAAAGAAACAGGGGGGGAAGCTCACCCTTTATTAAATGCGGCGACCCATACTCACCGCAAGCGTTTGTCGATTAAAGCTGCTTGGACTCAAGACAAAAAAGTTAAAACCTACTGAAGTGCATATGGAGAAAAACCTTGTAAGGTTCAGCAGGCAAGAGGAAAATTTAGCTTGCATGGGAGGGAGGGCAGGCAGTGTGGGTCCCACAGAGCCACCCGCAGCCTTTAGCCGTCCAGGTGCAAACCCTGCTACTGTCTTGCAAGAATCCAAGAACATATGGCAGAAAGGTGGGAAGCGTCCTCACGCCCGCTGCACCACAGCCGAGGGGGAAAAACAAACAAACAGATTTTTTGAAGGTTGTAGAGCAGCATCCAGACCATGTTTTTGCCATTAATCCAGAGCTCCCCTCAGAAAAGCACAAGGCACTGTGCTACAACTGCCAGCATTATTCTGTTTTCTCTGGGAAGGAAGGAAGGAAGAAAGAAGTGTTGATACTATAAGGCACATTTTGCAACCAGGGCTGAGATTTTCAAGGTTTTCAGGCTATACTGGCGCACCAATGTCTCTCCCCACAGCAGAAACCAAGCCCACATATGCACCCACGAGCAAAACCTCACAAGAAGCCCAAAATCAACAGCAAAAGTAGTTGAGTAACTGCCAAGCTCATCCATGGACAACCAGCCTAAGACACTGACTGCTGTTGGGGCTGTCTCCCCAAAAAATCTTGTATATATAGACAACAGGAGACAACGTGTGTTCATCAAGACATGGGCTCAAGAGCAGCAGAGAGAGGTGGCTGGAAGAAACGCTTTGCCCCAGGCCGGCTCCTCGCCAGCAGTGAGACACAGAGACTCAGCCCTGCAGTCAGGAACAAGGCAGGGACTGACATTTCCACTAACAAGAAGGGCTGCCAGTTGCTGAGACATAAACAAAACATCACAAGGCTTGTCTTTCAAGGGATGCAACAGGAAGGGTCCATAGCAGAAAGTGAGAGCACAAATCTTTTTTTTTTTTTTTTTTTCTGAGGACTTCCACATTGGCAGAAGCAGGATGCCAGAGAGCTCCGCACACCAGAGGAAACACCAACTGGATGGGCAAAGAGGGTGGAAACAGACAAGCAGGGCTGTGATGGGTCTCAGGGTTAGTCAGGAAGACCACATAGTTTAAGTCTCTTCCAGCCATCAAAGCTGGCACAAGCTGCTTCTTGGTGGGATGGAGCCAACAGCCTCTCCTCCACAGTCCTCAACAGTATCCAAAAACCTGTAAGTATTTACACTCATTTCTGGGGCAAATATTTCCAGTTTCTGGAAAACACCCTTTTCTTTTCTTTTCTTTCCTTTTTTAAATTCTTGTTTGTTTGTTTCAATTCTTCAATTAAATGTCTATCATTTTCTTAAGCAACATCTGCATGCTGGTGCCTGGAAATGGCCATGGGGATGATCAGTCAAATGTCAACCAGGAAAACACCAGCACAACCCAGAGCTGCTCTTAGCACGGCGACTTTTCCGTGGTTCAGCAGTGGGAACATCTCACACACCTCGACCGACCAGCCCTGGATGTTACAGTCACGTTTCAGTCCACACCACAGCTATCCCCTCACTCTTCTTTCAGAGCTGGACGTCTCAAACACATTGTAAGAGCAAAATAAGAATAACAACAGGTCCTGTCCAGACTATCTGGTCATTTCCTCCTTCTCTGGCAAAAAACTTGAAACCCAGCCGTGCCCCAAGGCCACCCCCCCACCCAGAGCACACCCTGACCATGAAGTAACCATGAAGTAAAAAAACCTGCAGTTAAAGCAACAAGCCAGTTTGAAAACAAATGCCATTTTCTGCCCATACTCCCTGCTCTGTCACCAATGAAATACCTACATCCACTATTCATGCAGACATAAAGTGCTAATGGCTACCTGTTAATACATTTCATCATGCCAGCATTTTTGCTCTGATTTTGACAGCTCCCCTTTTGTTATTTTAAACTAAGAGGGTGCTAATCTGGGTTGGAACTGAAGGCTGGAAGAATTACAATCTACATCAACTGCACAGTTACTGACACCATTTCCTTCTACTCTGCACCATTTCACGGACACAGTCTTCTTGCAGCCAAGCTCTTTTCCAGACTATAAACTGGAAGTGCAGAAGAACGGTAAATGGGGAAGATTGTAAAATGTTGCTGAGAAGTCCTGTGAATTCTTGCCCTGGCCCATTGCAATTGAGGGCCAATGGGAGGGGAGAGAGCAATGTGAATACCAAAATCCAACATACTGAGAAAGCCACTTTTAATGTCTTAAGGAGAAAAAATTAAGTGGCCAATCCTGTATGACTTCAGGGATGAGTCTTCAAGATTAGAACAACTGCTGGGGCAAATTGGCCGGGCAGGTCCCATCTGATTTACACCTCAAGGGTTGCCCTAGGCGTGACTACAGGTGATTCACTGGCTCTTCTGGATGTGGTAAGAACAAAACTCCTCAGGTATCACCCCAACAGTCCCTGACACCAGCTGGACATCAGAACAGGTACCTGGTGTCCTCCACACACCAAGCTGTGCTGGGCACTTTAGCCTGCCTCATGTGAGCACACACTGAGAATACATCTACTGACATCCACAGTCACAGCAGGTGAAAATCTGCTTGTGTGGAAGAAGAACCTGGTCCTCTCATCACCAACAGCTCAGGTCAGAGCCAGAGTCTGATTTTCCATGGGGCAGGAGAGGGACAGAAGCGCTTTGGTCTCCAGAGCTGTGGCAGCCTAGCCAAGATCCCCAGCGGCTTTGAGTGCACACAAAGGGATGTTTCCTTTCCCCAGCTTTGCAATTGCTTGTTAGAGCAAATGAAGACTGCTAACAAGTCTTACTGCAGCCCATTGCAAGGAGGTTAAGAAACACGACTTATCTGATGCAATCAGCAATGTAATGCAACATCCCAAGTGCCAGTTCAAGCAAAATAACCAGAGGGGATGGGCACAGCCTTGAGGGAAGAATAGGGGATGCTCCTGTCCAACCCACAAAGCCAGAGACGAAAGACAAGAGTGCACAGCAGGGAATAGAAAATTCCCTACCTGCTTTGTGTCTTCTGCTGCTTCCAAGGGCTCCCACTCTGACCAGGCCAGACAGGGGACACCAGTTGGGATGGATCTCTGGTCTGACTCAATATGGATAGTTTTCTATCTTTTTTGATAAAGGCTGCTCCCCAGTACAAGGACATGAGGGAGACCTTTATTTGCTGGGCTGAAAGGGCAGCGTCAGGACAGGTCAAGTTTGCTTCATCTGCAGACCCCAGATGCTCCCAGGACCTGACTAGGATGGGTGAGCATAGATCCCCACAGCCATCCTTAGCCAGAGGGTGTTCCCTTACAGCAAATCGAAGTGCACAGCCCCAGGCCGCGCTGTGCACACCTGGTGAGAGGGTTGGGAGGGCAGCGTTGCCCACATGGGGAGGTTTCCACCACAAACCGGGTTGGGAGGCTGAAAGGCGGGAGAGCAGATAGTATTTTCGAGGGAGTATGAGATAAGAGGAGGTGGAGTTTCCTGATAAAGAGGATTTCCCTGCTCAAATATCAAAGGATTCACACTAAGAAAAGGGGGGAGAAGGGGAATTACATCAGTCTGAGGCACACTTTCTCTTTTAAACTCTGACCTTCTATTGTCTGTCTTCTTGACTAGGATTTAAAAGCCCTTTGTTGGGCTGTGTTACATGGTGTGATCTAGAAAGCCGTCACAGACGAGGCACCGTGGGCTTTTGGCTGCGCTGACGCTTGGGCTCCCCCCGTGCCTACACCGGACTTTCAGGAGGCGTTGAGCCAGCTCAGATAAGTCAGCACTTTCTATCAACACCCCTTCGAAGCCAAGCCGCAGCTTGTGATGCCTCTTCCATCACGGCCAACACTGTCTGGTGGAGCTGGGCTTTGCCACGGTGCAGCTCCCAGCCAAAAAGTGGGCTGCTCATCACTCCAGCCCACTCTCACCTCCCCTCAGGTCTCCTCCAGGTTCTTCTGGCAGTGTCCTTCCCATCCCAAACACAAACAAATGGGTGAAGAGCAGATGACGGAAGTGTAACAGATGCCTAAAATGGTTTAGAGTGATCTACAAGCATCTTTTGGTTATAATGCTCCGTTAATGTGACATTTATGTGGAGTAATATAATACTGCTCACTTAGGCGCACCTCCACCAGCCAGTTAGGTTTGCTGGTGTGCAAGGATAACCAGGAGGGTTTCAGCATGACCAGGGATCCTACAGATGGAGTGAGAGGGGACAGGAGGCACCACTGCCTAAAGGGGATGTGTCAGGTCTATCCCTGAGGGAGCAGAGATCGGTGGATATTAGGCAGGGAAAGGCTAGAGCAATCTCTCAAGAGGCAGCCAGAGAGTCACAAATGGGGAAAAGCCTGGCTTGAACCTATGGAGCCGAACCGTCCCTCTCTGCAGAACGCGAAATGTGATACCCAAGGAAGGTCTGACCCTGTCCCAAAGGCACAGCCTTGCTGTCATCTCCACATGAGCTGCAGCATAGCTTGAGCATCCATCTGATTTTACAGCAGACGGTGTTACACTCTGCAGCTAAATGCACCCTTAATGTCACCCAGGCCTAACAAGGGCCTAACAAAGGCTCCTGTTTTGTTACCCTGATTTATAAACACAGTGGCAATAGGCTGGAGAAGGGACAGTCTCACAACCGCAAGCCTTCCTTATTCCCCACAAATGACTTGTTTGTAGCTTTTGAACTGCCTAATTTGTTTGCCCCTGCATTTTGGTCATTCATCTCATTTTTCCTAATGGTGCTCCTAACACTGACACTTTGGGAAACGTCTCAAATGCTGTAACCCCTACGTGGCCCCACGGAGGTGAAAGGACCAAGGGCAGCTGCTGAATCTTCCCACAACAAGAGGGATCATCCATCTCCTCTTGCCTCTTCCTTGCCCGCCGCTCCACCCTGAGCACTGTTTTCATCTCAGTGTGTTTTACTCAAACACAAAATGAGGCCACATGAAGCCATTTCAGCACCTCCAGATGTTGAAGGCCACAGACTGTACCCGGTGACCTGGAAGGTCTCCCCAGACATTTGCTCCTACGGCTCTGCCTCTGAGAAAAAGCATCTGAGAAATCACGAGGCTGGTTGCGTTCAGGCTGTGGCAATGCCATTCAGAGAACAAGGGGGAAAATCAACTGGCAGTCTGCATTTTGGACAAATGGGGAAGGAATTATATCAGAATCTCGAGTCTGATCAAAAACCCAATTCACCAGAATTCCACTATTTTGGCACTGTGTTTCACCACCTAAGTGCACACTGGGAAGAAAATGAACAATCCAACTTTTCACTTTGCATGCCCAGCAAAAGCAGTTGACAGGTTTCAGCACTTAGGAATAAAAGCAGAAAGTATCAACAGTGTATTGTCACTAGCCTTTTGCCAGACACCAGGAAATCCAGAGAAGTCATCTAATGTCACAGGGAAAAAGCTGAGGACATAGCAAGTGTCACGAAAGGACAGGTTGAACAAACACAGAGCAAACTCCTACCAATGGATTAAATCCCTGACATGATATTTTACCCACATTTTGCACTACTCAGATACCTTGAAATACGTGCACGCAACCAGAGCTGTGACACCAGACCTTTAAAGACGTGAGAGCCGCAGATTAAAAACATGTTGGAACGCTTACCGTGTCCAGTGCCAAAAATGTGTCTCTAACCTGTAGGAAGAAATGGGTGTGGAGCTGCTCATGGAACGATCACTGCACTCACACAGAAGGGTATAAGGTCCCCCTATTTGTTTCTCTCTTGTAAGAAACACGGCAACTAAAATATGACTGAGGAGTTGTTTCACCTCCCCAAATTTTTTTGAGAAGTACACAGAGCCGGATGGGAAAATGAGGTGGGAATCAGAGAAATCCAATGTGATTTGTGAAGACTAAAGCCACTCTGCCATGAACCAACATGAAACGCTGATCTTGGTGCTTGCTGCTTCTTTTTGGGGACTTCAGCCACCTCCTGAGTGGCACTGAAGCACTGCAAGTAGATACAAAACATACACAAAGCCTGAAAGTATTTCCCTGAAATTGAAGCTCAATTTACAGCTCCCGAGACTGAAGGGTGTGTTTGAGCAGCCTTTTGTTGCAGGGTTTTGTCAAGGTATGTTCTGACTTGTCCCCTGCATGGTTGTGCAGTAATTCTTGATACTGATAGTCAATTACTTTGTTCACATCACTCAAACACCGAGGGTTTTTTTTGCTTTTTCTCCCGCTCAGCACAGCTAATCCGGGAAAGACAACGCAGAGTGAAACCACCACTTCAAAAGGCATTAACTCCTGGCCAGTCCAGGCTGCCCTCCAGTCCTGCCAGGCACAGGTAGGAAAGCGACCTGCAGAGCTCTCCTTATCCTTATCTCTCTTAAAATACCACTGGGCCCAGGCTCCAAAACTTCCTTCCCGACTGGATAAGCACTTACCCAGGTAATCTCATTACAGCCATTGTTCTCCGAAGGTTAATAAATACTTACCATGATGAGTAAAGGCTCCGCAATCTGACCCCAACGCAGCAGAAGTGATTGCTCAGGGCCAAATTTTCATACTCTTTATTATGCTGAACACCATATTCCTCTGCTAACAGAGCAGCGTTAGCACCAAAATAAATGTGACTGCTTGCAAATAAGGTGTTGGCCCCACTTCTGGCCTCAAGTTTTTATGTTGCCATCATTGTGATGGCTCTGAAAATTAGCAGATGCTGCCAGTTCCTAATAAATACATGACTAAATTATTCTGAAACAACAGCAAAAGCAAATTATAGAAAGAATAAAATTCAAGGAGACGCCTTTCTCTCTGATTTCAACATGTAGAAGAAAATAATTACAGGCTTTTGTTAATTTAAGGAAACACTTTTTCTCCCATCAGACGTGAGGTGTGAATTATGCAAACATGATTCGAATTTGACTGGGTTGACATACTGCAGCCCCAACAACTAATTTAAATTTGAGAGTTGTGGAATGGAAAACCAGGTTTCCAAGAGCTTCTTAGAAAGAGCAGCAGCCACCACCTTCCCCAAGGCCAGGCCAACACACATCAAGATGGACATTCCCATCAAGATTGAAAGCAGCACAGCCAGCACTCCGTAAAATCCTCCTCCTAACTTCCAAAACACCACGGACAAGGAGGGCTTTCCATCCCAACAACACACATTCACAGCAATGCTAACTCTGGTCTGTTGGGATGATTAAAATACATTATCCATTTGTGGCAAAACTTTTACTGGCAAAGCATATAGGTGAGGTGTACCTATAGATGTACCCAGAAATCCATATGAAACCTCTACGTTGCCACAATGCTAAACAAAATTTTAAATAAGATGAGCAGATAACTCACTTTCAATGGAGGCTGTCAAATCATTGTGCAGTCATTAGTAACTTAAACTTAATCCCCTTCACAGGAACTGCATTTCCTAATTAGTGCAGGACATAAACCAGATTTTCCATTTGATTTTCAAACAGAAAATTCAGAGGGAAAAACAGAATGGAAATGAAATAAAAGTAATTAAGATTTTGGTTCAGTGACCAAAAGTTTCCTAATCTTTTTTTTTTTTTTTTGGCCAGCCAAAGCTGTACCTAAATTCACCCACTCACACTTTCCAGCAAATATATTACCCGCCCAACGAAGGTTCTCATTTTCCAGGTGAACACACCACCACGTAGTGAAATCGAGACAGAATCCTCCCCCTGCACCACGCCAAGGTGAATTATTTGTGACTCTCCTGAAGTCCCCCAGGGAATGAGGGAAGTGCCAGGACCAAAACTTGGCTGGACTCGCTGAGTGTGCCTGCAGGCTGCTCAAGGAGGTCCAAGGGGCAATCAGCCTCCCACACCAAGGCTTGCACAGCACCCTCTGCACCTCCTCCCGCCACTGCCATGACCTCATTTTGAAAGGCAGCAGATTTATTGTGATCATCAGACTCGTATGGATCAAACCCAAAAGCCAGGCTGGGCAGAGAAACCCAAGAGGTGTTTCAGGTTTGCCCTTTACCCATGAAAACCTTGGCTCTGGAACCTCGGAGCCCATACCTCCTGCCATAGAGACGCCCATACAGCACCTGTGCATGCTCCCCTGAAATGCACCCTGCACACAAACCACAGCCACAGAGACTCTCCCACGCCAGGAGGCAAATAAATGGGAAGAATGGTGATGAGCAGGGTGCAGGATTCACAGAAAAGGAGGCCAGCCTGCCAGAGCTGCACATCGGTCAATGCCGAGATATCACAGAGAAAATGGAACTTGCTTATGCCAGGCGTTGGCCCCAAAGCTCTAAGAAAAAACAGCAATGAATTCAAGATTGTGCCTAAGTTTTAATCCAGCATTATCTTTTGTAGTATCTGCTGTTTCTGTGAGTGGCTGCTCACCCCAGCTCTGGGCTAACCCTGTTACCCTGCCCAAAAATCCCACCCCTCAGGTTTTTGGGGCAATGACTGGTCTGATGCCTTATGTCAGAAGCACTAGGCACCAGCCTGGAACAGCATCAGCCAGCTAAAGAGAAAAAATATCTCCTGACTCAAACAACTTTGCTGACTCCTGGCCTGCTGCTACCCTTCTCTTCTTGAGGAAGGTTATTGAAGAAGCAGTTTTGGAGCAAGGCCAGCCATGTCTTGATCTTGAGAGGTGCCTCTGATCCCTCTCAATCTAACTTTAAAGATAGAGTGATATTAGATCCAATGTCTAAGAATGCCCTTCAAGCAGCAGTTGAAGACCTCGGGGAGAGGTCTTCAACCAGATTTTTCTATCCAAAGCTGACTCAGAAGAACTTGGTCTCTGACACAGACCCTGTTTTCAAACTCCTTTCCCTACCCCACTTGAGATGACCATCCCTTGTGCCACCCATCCACAGCAATAAATGGCAATTAAGTCAGTTTTATCTCTGGCAAATTTCTGGGTCTGGCCCTGACCTGATCTGCTTTTAGGGCAAAAAAAAAATTGTGCAGAATCTTCTTGAAGGCCTGCTGCTTTTTAGCCAGAAATAAGTAAGACAAAAACATGCCCAGCAGCAAAAGGAATGGATTGCACCAACAGACTCATCAATAAGTAAATAATATTTATCATGAGCTCTGCACTGGAGTGTTTGGACAGACACAAGGTAAGCACCAGTTTGGTGCCTGCGCTTGCCAGCTGGTCACATCCAAATGCTCTCCATCTCAACATGCTTTGACTAATAGGGACATGGCCCAGCACTGAGCTGGGGATGCAGGTGCCCATGCTCCAGAGGATGGTGTTTGAAGTACCAAAATTGTCCTCTGCGTGTAGAGACCCTCCAAGCACAGGCGGAAGGGAAGACCAGCTAGGGCTGTCCACCCTCACCAGCGCCAGATTACATTTCCACGGCAGCTGCTCCCTTTGTCTACACCCCGTAAAGCCAAACCAGCCTAAAAATTAATTTAATCTGCTGTAAACCCAAGTGTCAAGCACTTAGATGGCAGCTAAAAGCGCCACTCTCAGATAACCGAGTGACACCAGCTAATAATAGCCTGTGCATTAGGGGAGCAGGAGCGGACATTTTGTGTAACCAAAGAGGAACCTGTGCCTGGGAACAGCCAGCGCTGGCCGGTCCCAGCCCCGCCAGCAGCGCCCGAGCCCACCCGGCCTCTGCTGTGATTAGCTGCACTAATACCACCGCTGACCTCTCTTTCAAGCTCAGAGGCAACAATAGTCCTGGCTTTTGTTAGCGGGGAGAACAAAATGCCACCTTTTACAGCTCTGCAATCATAGCTGCTTCCCTTTTCATCTCCCAGAGGCTCTGCACCATGCCTTGCTCACCGGGGAGGAGGGTTAACCCTTGCTGGGCAGCCTGGCCACAGCGGGAGGGAGGGGTGCCATGGTCCCCGCAGGTTCCCCTTCTCCCACATCTCTTCATTTGCACAGAAACCACCAAACAAGTCCTTTCTGATGGAGGATGCAGGTGTGCAACGGGGCTCCTCTCTGCCTGACATTGCCATAGGCAGGAAGTACCTGGTGGCCACTTCAAGCCCCTCTGGTGCATCCGCAGGTCATCAAATTCTGTGCTGAGCTCTCCCCCTTTCA
Source organism: Lichenostomus cassidix (assembly GCF_008360975.1). Classification (NCBI taxonomy): domain Eukaryota; kingdom Metazoa; phylum Chordata; class Aves; order Passeriformes; family Meliphagidae; genus Lichenostomus; species Lichenostomus cassidix. The sequence goes on from NC_139483.1 coordinate 6,956,144, forward strand.
CTCTGCCCTTGGGAACTGCCTTAAACACACCCAGAAACTGGCGTAACTGAGGTGACCTTCTGTTGTCCAAACTTAGGAAGAGCAGCTTAGAAACAAAGGAGACAACGTTTTCCAGAGCAGCACTTCCCAAAGCTCAGGAACTCGCCCAGGGATGTGGCACAAGGTGCAGGTATGAATGTGTTTGTGGGTTTGCATACAAGGCTCTTCCCAAAAGAGGATGGATGCTCAGAGGTCCTCACTTCCCGCTGCCCATGGGCTGGAGCAGGGCTTGCTCAGGACCTGGAAAAGACCAACCCTCATCCACTTTGGGATTCCTGAGGAAGCAGGGCACCTCATCCACCCCACCACCCCTCCCTCTCTCCTTCTTCCCAACAAGGGCTAAAAGGAGCACGGGGAGCTTTCTCCCAGGGCGTGCAAGGGTCTTGGATACACAGCTGACTGCACGTGTCAGTTATGCTCCAAATGGGTTGTCACAGGTCAAGGTTCTGCAGGCAGCAAGAGCAAATGCTATTTTTAGACAGGATAAGGTCACGGTGCTTTTAGAGACAGTGAGGTCTACAATAAAACCTATTGATCAGTCTCTGGAACTAGCGCTCCAGAGAGACGCCTAAATTGAAACAAAAATTGCCTGGCCGTTTTCTCTATAGACTCGGTGGGTAAAAGCTTGTTGGAGTCTTTCAGGAGATAAAATAAGTAAGAAGAACCTGCTTACAGGCCACAGTTGTCCATTTAAGTGGATGCACGGGGGGGGAAAAGAGGGAAAGTGAGAGCTATGGGAGACAACAGTGGGAAGCTCTGAGCATCCTTCTGCTGTAGTGACAAGCCAGTTGCCCCAAGGGTGAAGGCCATCCTTATCATGCCCTGACTCCCACCTCCACAGCCCAGGTGTAAAGCCACTACAGCAAACTTGACTTTTAAGAGAAGTGACGCTTTACTTGCATCTTGGAGGGTAAGGAAGCCTCTGAAGGCATTAATCACTGGGGCCCCCAACAGCACACGCACATCCACCAACCCTGGAAGCGCTCAAGGCCGGGTTGAATCAGCCTTTGAGCAACCTAGTCTAGTGGAAGGTGACCCTGGCAAAGGCAGGGGCTTGGAACCAGCTGAGTTTTAAATTCCCTTCCAACCCAAACCATTCTCTTTGGCCATTTGTGCTCTGGCGATGAGTATCATCCAGCTGACTCATGGAGGCCCAAAGATGAAAAACAGACCAATACTTCAGTCAGGTAAATTATTTAACTGGATGGTTTGCGCATCTCCAAGGTTTTCACAACAAATTCCAAGCATTTATCCAGGTCATGTAAAAAAAAATACCACAAAGCACTGGACAATCACACCTTCAAGTTCAGCCACGGACCTAAAACTTTAAGTCCACTACAGGCACATAAACTCCTCTCTATCACAAGAGGATCTTGACTGTATTGGAGACTTGGAAGCACAGGGACAAGCACGAACCCATGTAGTAACTTCATTCATCATCTGCCCCACTGCCACAGCCTCGCTCACAAACAAAACACGCCACAGTAAACATAATCCATACATCACACCCTGACATGGGTGACTCCATTAGTGAGTCCCAGCCAGAGCACCCCACCAGACACAGCAATATAACAACCGATGCGTTTGTACGATATAATAATAACAGTAATAATAATAACAACAACAATACTATTAAGCTGTGAAAAGCTAGTGTGGGTGGTGGGATATGTAGTTTACTTTCTACGCCAGACAATAACAAGAAGAGCAGAGAGAGACATTCAGCTGCTCAGGTAAAAGCAGATCATGTGAGAATTAAAGCACTCACAAGCCTGTGGCGTGGCTCACTCACCATCCGACTGCCAGGTTAGGCTGCAGTTTAAATTTCTGCACAATACATATGACAAGATGCAAAATCTCAAGCAGTATTATCTGTACAGTGACTGTGCTGCAGAGGAATCATAATAAAAAACATGTTTCAAAGCAGTACAGTAATTGTGAATCTGGGAAAAAAACCAACAAAAAAAAGACAGGCTGATCTTTCCAAAAAACATACTGCTGCTAGAAAAGCCAGGGTAATTATTCTTCTATTTAGGAAATCAGGCTTGGGGTTTGTTTGGTTCCTTTATATAAAGGTCCTTAGGCTACTACCAACACTGTTACGATTTTCTTATTAGTGCCCTGTGACTCTAGGACAAAGTTTGAGATAAAACGATTATAATAAATAAGGACAAAGTTATTTGGGAATTAAGGACACTGCTGCAGCCCCTCATCTTCTTAACTGATTAAATGAATGGAGCTTTAGTGGAATATATGTCTGAGAAAATTCAAAGCTAATTTCTGTTTATAATTACTGATAGAACACAAGTATCCTTTCCAAAAAGCCTACTCTATCACCCAGAAAGCAGATGCAAATATGGGTATAAACAGGGAGTGCAATGAAGCTTGTGGCAATGCTCACATTAACTGCCATGCAGTCAGACTTCTACCCCACATATGTGCATGGGTACACACACATATACACACATCCTCCTCTGGTGATTTTTGACAGGCATCACTTGTACCCAGGCTCGACTGCCATCTTCTCCAAGTTTTTTTCCTAGATTCAACCAGCTGGTAGACAAAGCTCTCTGCTAATGTGAACATAAAGAACCATAACAGGTTGAGCCCAAGCTCCTTTACACCACTGTGCCTACCAAGCGACTCTCCTAGCTGCAGGGAAGCCACTTGGAATTTACCCCTGGGGTAACTCCAAGCAGGATCCGCCCCCACAGACACTTTGTGTCTAGCCCTGCCCTTGGGTTTTGCATGAGTACAGAAGCAGTGAGGGGACCACAGGCATCCCCTATGGCTGCCCGAGAAGGGCTTTTGTAACCTGCCTGGCTGCTGTTGGGCATGAAATTGAGAAGCTGGAGAGGCTGAAGTGGCAGAGAGTGGCTTTCTCTGTTTAACTGCAAGATGCATCTCGATTTGTGGGGCTTCCAGTACAAAACAACTTCAGGATCAGCACCGCCACGAGACAGAGGCCAGGGACATGATGCCATACTCCCCAGAACCACCTTCACCCCTCTCCCAGGAAGGCACAAGGCACTGAAAGACACAGCTCTTTCCACAACAGGCAGGAAAAGGAGGGAAATAAACCCCCAAACTTTTAATTTTTGTCTTTTCCATTTATTTTTGAATTAGCATTCAGCGTCTGCCACAGTGACACGGATAGCTAAAAATGTGTGTGCGGATATGTCATCCATGAACAAAGTGGCTCATGTTTGCTCTTTATTATTTAGGAAATGCACATTAATTACTGCAGATTTTCTCCTATACATCTACTGTATCTCAGACAGAATTGCTGAGAAGGTCTGCAGAATAAAAATGTATGGGGTAATTAAATGGATATTTATAATTAGAACTTAATAATTTGCATCAGGGACAAATGAGCTCTGATTTCAATCTGTAGTGCATTTAGATTAGCCTGAAGATAGTGTAATTTGATGTTTTATAGTCCTCCTCTCAGATTATGAAACAATACAGTGTCTTTAAAGCAGCCGTGTTTGTGTCAGGAGTGTGTTAAGAAGAAGCCGCAATGAAAATGTTTGACAACGTGAAAGCAGCCATAAATTACATGACAACTGTGTAAAAGTCGTGATGAAACAAATAAAGAGCTGACCTATAATGCATCTGATTCAGCACCGCGCCCGGACCACTCAGCGCTCATCCCAGAGCGCATCCTTACGCGCGCGGCTACTTAGCGCCGAGAAAACTGTAAATTATCCCTAGTCAACAACATTGATTTTTAGTCGACGTTTCAATCAGTTTGAAGTAGAAATACTACACCACTTCCCCGGCAGCCTCTCAGCCAGCCGGCTGCTCGGCCGGAGCGTCTTCGGGCGCAGCTCTGTTACAGCCCCATTGTTCCCACTGTACAATATTTATCGCAGGCTCTCCAGACACAGGTACTTGACCCAAAGGTCACCGCCTTGTCTCCTGGACATACAACCACCTCTGCTACCAATGCCTTTTGTCCAAATGCAGGGAGCCCCTGCAAATCCCACTACCTCCACAGATGTCCAGGTGAATCTCACCCAGGGGACGTGGCAGCACACGGCCGCAGCCCAGCACATGCCCAAGAGGCTGCATCTCCATGGGGCCAGAGGTGAAGCGAGGTGGACTCCTTACCGTGGTCTTGGTAAAGAGCAGGTTGGTCTGGAGAGGCGACCACATCTTTGCTTGTATTCCCAGCTTTGCCCAGCCACCAGCAGGGAGGAAGAGCAGTGAGGCCAGGACAGCTCTGGGCTCTCATTCCCGCTCGGTTACACTTCTCCGGCCTTACCTGGGGTGAGCCACCCCACCTGTGCCCCAGCAGTCGCCTATCTCGTCCTGGCAGTGTGAGAGTGTGCTCATTAACATCTCCAAGGCACTCAGGTCCTCACGTAATAGATGCTGCAGAGGTAAACACCTCGATCAGCAGATAACAGGAGTCCTGTGCAGGCATTACACACATGGGAGCTGCGCACGTGAGTAGGCAAACGCCTGGGAAAAAACGCAGGGGTGCCAAGTCACTCACCATCAAACCAGTTACAGTCTGACACGCAACACAAGGAGCAAGGGAAGAACCAGTGTGAGGAAGGAGATTTCTAGACCCAGAGCCCTGGCACCCAGCCTTGTGGAGACATATCCCACAGCCTCTCCCCAGCCTTTGTACTTCCCTCCCACAGAGCAGAGCTCAGTGCACCGCACACCACCAGCTGCTAGCTAAGAACATGGACAGAAATGAGGAGACAAGGCTGGGACTTTCAAACCACGACAGCATGTGATATTCCCAGATTCCTCAAAAACTACAACTCTCAGACCTGGATGTCCCCATGGAGCAAGGCAAAGCTTTAACCAACAGAGGTCATCCCTACGTGTGACCACTTTTGAAAAGGGACAGCCATTTGCCTCTAGTGCCAGGCAAATCTCATCATTCCCAGCAAGGCATGATGCTGGGAGCACATTGAAGGGACAGAGGACAGGCAGGTGACCCAACCCGCTCTGACCTACCCTTCACACCTCTGAAAATGCTGCCCTTTGCAGTGGGGGGAGCCCATGTTTTCCCAGCTATGCCCTTTCTGTGCATTTTGAAATCCACCGTCCATCAGCATGACGGGAAACAAGGCGTCGAGCTCTTCCTTTGAGGACTTTCTTGTTTGACCAGAGTACACGTTATTCAAATCAGCCAGAGTGAAATGCAGTTAAGCTGCTGTTTGTTCCAGCACGATGAGACTGGCCTGTTAAAAAGCAAAAATGTCAGGATGTTACAGGCTCAGCATTCTGCCAAGACTGGTAAGTGGCTGAACAACTGTCAGAAATGGCATAATCGGAAACAACAAAAAAATAAAAATACCCAAAACAACCATGAATTCAGATTGTGTTTCCAAGTCATAGGCACACTGGGGCCACCCACAGCCTCAGCCAAGCACCCTTGGGAAGCTCCGACCCGGAGCATCCCTGCAGCCTCATTTACTACATCCCCACCACATCCATCTCTTGCAAAGCAAGAAGTTTTACTTTAAGTAAAAAAAAGCAGTAACCCAGTAAAAATATCTGATTTTGTCTTTATTCTCACCACCACAGCATAACAAGGATTTTGTCTTTATTCTCACCACCACACCGTTTATTACACCACCATGGCATTTTGTCTATATTCTCACCACCTGATGAAGCACTTCGACGTCGGGCATGGCCCGGCAATGCTCTGTGAGGGCTGCATGAAGGCTGGAAGTGCAGCCACCTTCACACCCAGTGCAAGTCTGCAATAGCAGATCAATTTGATTTTTTTTTCTCATGAAGTCATTGGAATGGGTGGGAGCCACCATAAAAAAGTGCTGTTGTGCACAAGCTATGGACCTGCACTGGGTCTGCCCCCGGGGCTCACCCTCCCCAGCCAGGCAGGCATTGCCTTGCAGATGCTTTTTACCCCCCAATTTAACTCCTGCTATCTCTGAAATCTGCCAGACACACGCACGCCCCTCCTGCTCTCCACTCTCGAGTTTAATTTGCCTCTCAGAACAGCAAACCCCTTTTTTTTCCTGTCCTGGGCCCTCAGGTTACTGGCACGGCGACAACTTTTTTTTCCCAACAGCGAGCCAGGAAAGATGATAGAACCTGCGTGCGTGGCCAAGGGACTGGTCTCAACTGGTTCAGAGGGAAAAAATGGAGCTGTGTCTTTTTCTCCCCCCCTCTCCCTCTTCTTGCCTTTAGCCAAAAGACCTGGGAGCATTTGATGTACAGTCAGCAGGTATAAAAAAAAAGAAAATTATTGAAAAGGCTGGCCAGCTCGGGAGCTGTGACACTCTCTCATCAAACTCTGGACTTCAGCCAAGTTCATCTGTTAATGGAGAGCCACAGCCAGGGCCTCCCCCCGCCACCACCCCCTCGCTGCCTCCTCTACCTCTTCCTCCCTCCTAAAAAACTAGACATCGATTATGTCTGTGCTTTTCCCTTTCTATTCAAGATAAACAAAGTGCTTCAAGTTCAGGGCACACCCTGGGACCCTTGACAAAGCAATCTATCATCCTGTCTGCTAAACCAGTCTGGCCACAACACCGCCGAGGAGACTAATGCTTCCAGTGTACAATTTTCCCTTTGTGCTGCTGCCCTATTACTAGTAACCTCTTTTCTTCCCTACCTTCCCAGGAGCAGATGTGCTTGACCACTTTGCCTAAGCCCCTCCTGGCAAAGGCATTTTTTGCTGAAAGCAACCTCAAGAATTTAAAAAAAAAAAAAAAAAAAAAAAAGAGCCAGGCCCCCGCCTGCCCCCTCCTCTCCCTGACTCCTGTCTCCATCTGTATGTCCACCGAAGAAATCCAGCACAGAGCTTGATTCTTCCTTCCCCACTGAAGATTTCTTTTTAGGGAGTGAGTTCAGGTTTAAATCATATCCACTAATTCATTTTGACTTGCAATTAAATGCAAATACACTTTTATAGCCAGCATGGAGTGTATTAATTTTAACAGCAAATGACAAAATAAGAATACAGTCCCTCCAATACCAATAATGAATCGCACTATAAATCACGTTAGTGGTCACATTCATTAAAGCTTGTAAAGCTCTTGGCGATCCGCGGGCACGATGTGCCACCAACCCACAGGACAGTATCAGCTCGCCCAGACCCTACTGCTGGCACCCAGGTGCCCCAGACCCCAGCTGGGGGGCACAGGGGACACCCCACCAAGTGCAGGGCACCCAAATCCACTCCCAGTCCCTCCCAGCAGCGCCACAGGGAGCTGGTGCTTCCCAGGTGAGCTGCGCCGGTGAGATTCGCAGCCCAACATTGAGGATGCATCTCACTACAGGGCCAAGGAGTCAGGGCAACGTGGTTCAGGTTAAGGGAAGGGCCAGGCTGGGCGCTCTAAAACACAGGGCACTTACAGAAATTAATAGGAAACCACAAATCACCATTTAAGGGCACTTCCTAACAGCCAGCCTGGCCTTTTCCTAATGCTCCCAGCTGCCAACAGCTCTTACCCCTTCCCCAGGTCTACACAGTGCTCCATTTGCTTGCCAGCAGTAAGATCCTCTGCAGGGTTTATTAGCCAACATGGGGGAAAGTGAGGGTTTTCTGGCTCCTTTGTTTTGTTAGGACAGCTGTGTGCCATTCCCACCCCCTCCCACCCATCCTCTCCTAAAGAAATAATTAAATCCAATTAGGACCAGAAAGTAATTTACATTTTGGTTCTGTGTAAGATGGGGGAAGGAAAAAAGAAATCCCATAAAACACGTTGTGATGAAATTTCATTCCTTTGCTACTTATTTGTCTGGTTTTGCTTTTGAGGATAGCTCAGACTGCACTTTTCCTTTTTAAAGGCTGTACATTTTGGTGCGTGGACCGAGATGGAGACAAGGAAAGTAGAAGAGAAAAACTTGTTCCCATTCCCTGCTCTGCGAACAAGACAGTTCTGCTGGGCTGCCCATCCTGCTCCTGCTCCTGCTCCTGCTCCTCCCCTCGCCGTGCCGGGGGCTCCTCTGCCGCGGTTTACTGATTTACAGAACCTTGGTATGTGAATGGCAAAAATTCCTTGGCATAAGTATATGTTTGCTGATCACATTTCAGATCATGTGTTGTTCATTATTATGACTTGCTCAGAAACAGTTTTGCTACAGTTATGTGGGTTTGCCTTGGATATTTTTTCCTCTTTTAGTACATTGAAAACATCATGGCAGGGGGGGAAAGCAAATGAGAAAATGTTTTTGTGTCCACACCACCTCAAAAGTCTGTTTTAAAAAATTATGGAAAGGAATACACAATATTCCAGGACTGTGAAGCAAGGGGGAAAGGAAATGAGATTAACAAATCATTTCTTAAAGACCAATGTGATGTCAAATTTTCAATTGGAATATTTTCCTTTGGATGTGGATGGAATTAAAGGTGGATTTAATATTTATACACTTCTGAAAACTCTAAAAATATAACCAGCTGAACTGATGCATTGATTTTAATTTGGTGCATTATTTAAGCAGCCAGACGAGAAGATCTTTTTGCCAAGCAAGACACCAGTGTCAGGACCTTCTGCAACACAGAGCAGCACATCCAGGACACACTGATTTCTAAAAATACTACCCACTGCCTTCTGCAGAGAACTTTTTCTGAGTTTATATTCTGGCAATTAGAAAAACAAATAAGTCATCGCTCCAGAAAAAAAAAGAGTTTTGGAACAACTCAACTGTTTTGCTTTCACCTATGCTGTAAAACTCTATTTAATTCCAGAGAGTTTGCACTGAACTTCTCCAGTGATTTACCTCCATCTTTGCTCGTGGGAGATGGTCCACGTGGGTTTCCCCTCACCACGCAGGTCACCTGGGCATTCTCCTCTCCACGCCCGGAGCAAAACAGGAACGTTTACTTTTTTGTCATTTTCATACAGTAAATTATCCATTAGATTTCAACATATCTTACTAAAGCAATTACATCAAGAAAATGATAGCGTGTGTGGAATCAATTATGCATGCACTTGGCCAAGGACCAAAGGCTATGAAGTCGGAGAGGGCAGAATCGTTCGACACACACAAATAAAAAGCTCCTGGATCTCACAGATGGACCCCATCAGTTCATCTTACTGCCGAAAAAGTTCATGCACTTAATAATTTATTTGTGTTCTGGATACTGTTTCCCAGCTGAATATTAACAACTTTGAACTGAACCACGCTTTTAGCGTGGTATGGGTGGAAGTCATGGAAGGGCAGCAGCAGGTCTCCCCCAAGGTTAAAATTATACTTCTGTTCCTTCCAGAATGGTCCTTTTCCCTCTCCGTTTATTTTCTTTCATTAAGCAGCTCCTTTAATCAGGGTATCCATTTCACCCTTCCAATTCATCTTCCTACCCAGTGATAAACTCTCCAACCAAAGCTGAGCATCAATTACCAAGGCCGGACAACCAAAGGGATGAAGTAAAGGCGAGGCCACAGCCAAGAATTGTGGTGCTGCCAGCGGGAGGGACAGGGGACAGGGACCAGGGGACAAGCCCCAGCCAGGCAGGAGGGGTGGTGGATGGCCTCCAGCGCTGGCCAGGTGCAGATGCCCGGGCAGGTTACGACAGCCGGGCACGCTTCCAGCCAGGCTGCTCCCAATTTCCCCTCCCAGGGCTGGATGATTAATGCCTTGCCCGGACAGGCAGGAGAGAAAGACCCTTCCTTGCGATGAGGCAACTGGGAGACTGGAGTGCAAGAGGAGCAGCGCCGGCAGCACAATGTGCTGCTACCAACAGGGCACTCCTTGCCCTTCATGCAGCATCCCCCAAAGGCAGGGCCACCACCACGATGGCAGCAGCAGCTCTGCACCCACAGGCAGCACAGGACGGGGCCTGGGGCACCTGGTTTCAATGCTGGTCACACAGAGAAGGGTCCAGGCGCCACCACATCCTGCCCTACTGTCACCTCTCCCTCTGGCCCTGGCATCTCCAGAGCATGGAATAGAATTCTTTTCTATCTACACATACAGAATTATTTTTTAAAGGAATGTCTCCCCCAAATGGGAACAATTTCCTTCTACACTTCCAACCAAGTGTACTTAACATTAAAAGAGAACTGATAGAACATATTTAATTACTCAAGGTTAGACTCCTAATTCCTCAATTCACTAAAGGAAACTTGGCAAGAAGATGCATCATTTTGCTGCTTTCTACTGGAGCATCTGAGGGAGAAGAGCCACTGAGGCAGCTAATACACAAAACATGATCAAAAGTGATTAACAACAGCTTCATATGCAAATTGCATTAATGAAGGAGTGCAAAGTCATCATGTAAATTAAATATGTCAAATCTCTTGGTGAACTTTCAATCTTGAGAAGAAAAAACACCGCTTTAATTTTTTTACATCATCAATTTTCCAAGATTGAAAATCTAAGAATCTTGGTGCTATAAAACAATTTTCACCTTTTTTTTCTCCTTCAGCAGCCTGACAGGCTGGCCTGATGTGTGCCGAATGCACATGTTAATAGGCCAATCAAAAATGCAAAACAATTCGCAATTACTGCAAGGACCTAATGGTCATTAGAATTTACAACTAGGTAATGAACTAAAGTCTGCCCACACCATGCATATTCATAAAGCAATTTAGCCTTTGAAGATTAAAGAAGTGCTTAAAATTCAAATGAGCTTTAGCAAATTATCAGTAAGATTCATCCAAAAAGCAAAAGGGTTTTTCTTCCTGTGATTTCCTTATTTTTTTAATGCAAAATTGTTATATCTTCCAGACGGAGCTTCAACTAAACACAGGGCTCCGAGTCAAGCCAAAGGGGCTGGAGACAAACAGAGGCAGAAAACATTGTTATGGACTTTGTTCAGAAAACTAAGCCCTTAAGAGCCAAACCTATCTCTAAACATGGTAATTTATCAAAAGCAGCACAGACTTGCTCATAGGCAGTATTGTGTGCCGCTCTCCGAGAGCAGATTAACAAGATTTCCACCACCCTCCAAAAAAGCCTTTTTCCCCTCAAGTCACATCTTCCGTGTAAACAGCAAATGTATTATAAAAACATTATTTTCATCAAAGTGCAGCAGCATTAATTTTAGGGACTCGCTGCATTTAAAAGGGAGGGATGAAAAGATCTCGGCACCGGAGCGTGCCACTGAGAAAGTCGCTGTGCTCCCGGGGAGCGGAGCTGCAGCCGCCGAGCGAGCAGAGTTTGCGGGGACACCGCTCAGCCCGCCGGCCGCTCCCAGACTTGGCTCCGCTCCGGCCGGGGGCTGATCCTGCCATCCCTAAGGGTGCAGAGCACGGGAGACACGCTTCTGCCAGCCATTCCAGGAGGACCTTGAGGTGGGGAAGCGCTGGCTGCCTCCCTGCCAGCCCGACTTTGAAGGATGGATGATGAATGTAAATAATTCCTGCTCCCACCTCACCAGCCTTCTCCAACTTCATGGCTTATCCTACCTGCACCCCTGCAGAGCAAAACAGAGGACGCCCGGAGCTGTGCTAACGCCCCGCTTTTTCAACATTTATTGGACAAAACGGGACCTGGTGCCGTGCCACAGACACAACAGCAAACATCTGGATTGGCCACAGGACCCCATTTTTAAGCAACTCCCCCCAACACCAATGTAACTTCACACAAGAAGAGTCCAGGGAGGGCCAGTATGGGATGTGACAGCATAAATCAGAATTAGATTAAAAACGAAAGTTTAGAAACTACTGCCGGGCCGCCGAACTGAGCTGTTGAAGGCCATGTCTCCCAAACTGCCTTTAAGTCATGTCCCCCATTTGAGATTTTTTCCCCCACTTCTTTCTCTGTTTCCAGAAATGTAAAAACCACACCACCGGGCTCTGAGCATTCCTTAAAATAAAGCAATTAACTTATTTCCAGGCTCCAGCAAGCGATCGTGACAGCTTCCCCCCAGCAGAAAGTGGGAGCCGTGGTCCCTGACCCCCGGCCAACACAAAAGAGGCAGCCCCAGCACAATGCCTGCTGTCAGCAACTGAATTATTTTTATACAGGAATTTTTATCTCTATGGTACAAACAAGTATGTGTCTGTGCTGACTTGTTAAGCAATCCACTTGTATGTAGAATAAGATTTTTTTTTCCCTGCTACCAGTCACACAGCTCTAAGATCAGAAGAAATACATACTCTTTGAAGCTCCTCAAATGTTTTAGTTAAAAGGACAGCAGTTGTTTTCAAAGATCCAAGAGTATCTTTATCAGAATTTAATTTTTCCTTATTGATTTTTTCTAACGTAACACAAATTTAACATAGGACAGTTTATAGTTTATTACAAAATAATACAGCCTCTATCTCTTTTTCCAAATGCATCCCACTGTGTTCTAGCTCCTCAAAGAGAACAAGGCTCCCAGACTAGTGTTTCTCATCGCACAACAACTCTTTCCTAAACATGAAAATCAGCATTAATAATAGAGAAACACAGGGAAAAAGCCCCCGGCCACCCTCACACAGTAAATGCTCTGCACACTTGCGATGCCCTGGCTGAAGAACATCAGTTTTGCTGATCTATTCTCTTACTTCACAAAGAATAAACTCAGTAGCTAAAATGCAACAAAACCCAGATGATTCATTCAATGTCTGGGAAAAAAAAAAAACAGCTGTGACGCTGAAGCAAAGTAATGCTGGGTGACAAATTAATTGTTGCGAATTTTGAGTGGGGGGATACAACACAACACATTTTTATTTTTTGCATTTTGTATTTCCCTACCTGATAAATCAATTAAGCAAGCAATTAATGCAAAATTAAACTCCTTACTTCCTAAAGGAACAAGGAACTGCAATGTGTAATTTTAAAAAGGTAATAGCTGTAGTAATAGCAGTAACAATAATAATAATAATATTATTATCCACAACAACAATAATAACACCACTAAAGGCAAGGCTCTTCTCTGAGCCTTTGTTGTTCAGCAGTAATTCCATTGTTTATTTAGGCAGAGGTTTTTCTATCTGCAGCTAAGATCAAATTGTAGGTGTAATTGTTCCGCATTTAGGCAAAGCAGGGGGAGGATGGAAGCAGAAAAGTCCTTGGTTCTGACTGACCAAAGCTCCCCAGGTCTCCCTTCACTCTGGTGGGAACCCTGCACCCTCTGAAGCACCCTGACAACACCTACCTGGAAGGGCAGAGAGGAAGCACTGCTTCTCCTGACAGCTATTTCACAGGGACAGCGAGCCTCCCTGCCTTGTCGGCAATGCAGTTATTTGGGTTTGCTTCTTGCCCCACTCTACATGTCTCAGCTATTTAGTGTGAAACACAAAAATCTAAGCTGGAGCTGAGCTCTGTACCCAAACAGGGGAAAGTGATGGGATTTTTTTTTTAACAGCAACCTGTTCAGGTAAAAAGTTCCAGCAGAATTACAGGAGGCAAGCGGGGAGAGGTCTCCGGGGAAAGCAGAGAGAAGAAACACTTCGGTGCACTGTCTGCAAACCCAGAATTCAGCAGCTTTTTTTGGCAGCCAATTTGTTTCAAGTGTTTTGTTTCAGGAAACGTATGTATTTTTCTTTGTGCATTTTGTGGATTTACTACAACCGCTCCTGACAGCTGTTGCTTCAGTTAAATGAGTACATTATTAAAAATCCTCAAACACAACCACACTGAAAAACAGACACCTTTGGATGGAGCTGAAGATTCAAACACACAAGGAGATGCAAGTGAAACCACTGCGAGGAGGATGTACAGCCTGGGCCGTGCCCAAGCCAGGGGGCAAAGGGGGCTCCAGCCCCTATTCATGGTGACTCTATTTTCTTTGTTTCAAGCAGACGCAAACGCTAAAAAAAGAATGAAAAGCAGTGCCAACAAACCCAAGTATAAAAAATAAATGTTTGCTAATACTTGAAAAAATTACATCCCCCAGCGGGCTGGCGTTAATGTGCTTCAAATAATTCTGCACCGTGCCCCATACTTTGTTTTCTTTTCTTACTTACTATCCAATTTTGCAGAGGATGGACAACTATTCAGAACGAGGAGGGAAAGAAGAGGATGTTTTCATTTTGCTTTAGATCAAAGGCAAACAAGAATGCAAACTGTGGCATATTGAATGTTTTTTTCCACTGCTGTCATTCACACTGGGCTATCGAAGTTTTATACAATTCCCCAGCCCGGCTGCATATTAAGCTGGCTGTGTACAGCTTTATTATAGCGTGGTGCTGAGGAAACATTAATATTCCTGTGTTGCATCTGACAGGACATTTACATGCGCCCATCTGAGCTCACACCTGAGAGCTGCTCCAAGGTACAGTAGCTGTGCTCCGATTGTAAAGGCAAATGAAGAACACAAATTCCCTGCTGGGATCGGGGCTGACCTCGCCACACCCCACACCGCAAACCTTTCCCTCGCCAACCCCAGGCAATGCCACCTCCGAATGAAGAATGAGCCACCAAGTTACCAGCCCGTGTGACAGAAGAGCAAAAAAAACCTCGCTGAAATATTTTAAAGATGCACAGCGAGTGCAGCTGGCCAATAAAGGTTGGAAAACAAACTGGCTGAACCCCGTGTGAGATGTGTTGCATACTAAACCTGATTAGAGAGATGGGGAGGATGTTTATGGGCTTTAAAACTGGTTTGGCATTAACACAGGAGGCTTTGAATAATGTGAGCACTTGGTCTGCTCATCCATAGGGGTCGACAGCCACTGGTCCAGCTCCTGCAAGAGTTTGTTCCACGTCTGCCAGAGCAAAGCACAACCAAGATGGGGGCCCTCCAGCATGAACTGTGTTACATGGAAATTCATTATCAGATCATCCCAACCTCTTGGGTGGTTTGTGGGTCCATTAATGCGCCTGTTATTTTTAAAAGTAAGTCATAAATCACAGCAATCCATGTACTGGTATCTACCTACATGGGCCCAAACCTGCTATGCCCGACGTCACCAGGCGTCAGGCTGGAGCTACTGTCTATGCACAGTTAGACAAAATTATGTTCATTAGCCCAAGGGAAAAACAAAGAAAAGAACACCCAACGGTTAATTTTAGGGCCATGCTACCTGTATGAATATATATACACATATATATATGTGTGTGTATGTGTTAATGTATTAAATGTATGGACCTGACGTGTTTTATGGACTTGTGCAATACCCCAGTAGCTGACACATAAAACCGAGCGCTCCCAGATGGAAGCTGCGTTCCAACGCCTGCCAGTGGGAGAAGACAACTTCCTTGGACTCACGACATCCCTGGCAGCATTCTGACCCGAACAAAATCACAACAAGCAGAAAGGTAACGAGAGATCCTCAGCGATTAGCTAAAAAAAAAACCCAACAAAACACAAGTGGCACTGTGCCAGGCCATGTCCAGCTTGATGCTAAACGCCTTTTATTGCACAAAGCTGATACTAGTGGATATAAAAACAGACCGAAGCTTGAAGGGAATTTTGTCCAAAAAAATTTCCGTAATGAGGATGCGTGCAGGCAAACAACTGGAGGCTCCACTCCCGTTGCCTGACAGTGCCTCGCAAGCCTCTTTAATTGTCTTTATTATTTGAATGAAACAAGAAAGAGCTCGTGGGCTGAGGGTTGCATATACTAAACAGGGTGATGCTAATAGGCCTCCTCCTCTTTAAAAGAGGCATTACCAAATTATGCGAATGTTTCGGGAAGACTTTACTTCTCCCATCGGGCTAATTAGAAGGTGTTTAATTTACTCCCTGCCTCAGTTTCCATCGTCCGGCATTCGTTGCTGGGACTCTCCCCTCAGAGCTTCGTGTTCATTACGTGCATGATTTTTAAAGCTTTCGGCACGTGATGCCAACATGCACCTTTCAAGACCTATATGGAGCTTAATGTGTGCCAGGCTGCCTCTTGAACCACCAGCATTTTGGACGTAATGATGCTTGTGCTCGTGGACAGCTCCACAGTTCAGTGTCCCATGCAAGAGTAAAAGGAACACACACAAAATACACTTCTCATCCTCTCAGAAAATCTTATTTGCAGGAAACAAAAAAAACCCACCAGAAATATTCAGGGCACCACAACACTGTGATGCTCCCCTGGAAGGCAGAGGCAGAGGAAAACTTTCTACCCTGCTTCTGTGCTTTGAGTGAACTCATATTTGTGTTTCCAATACAGAGCCATTTTTACATTAACTGTCTGGAACAGCAGGGAATAGGAAAACTAACACAATCTTTACCTCGTACAAAGGATGATATTGGTGTCACGTGTTTGCTTCTTCAAAAAACGTTATTTATAAAAGGCAATGGGGAAAGCAGGGAAACTATTGACTCTTCTCTGTATCCCCGTGCGAGCAGCATTAGAGCAACTTTTTGATCCCCTACATTTTTTACATTTTCCCCCCCCAGAAGTAAATTTCACAGCCGCACAGGCCACCGCCTTTAATTAAGCTTTCAAAAGTCTTCTGACAATGCCAACAATTGCAAGACACTTCTAGAGCTCAATCATGCAATCATCGTGACACTTCTATTTACAATTTGTCTTAGAAAGAGTTTCTCTGACATTGTACTTTGACAAAACAGCCAAGCTGCCGGTTCACAACCTTTCTCAGTCTTATTTACAAATACAGCTTGTACACAGCGCTCCAAATCTCAGGAGCAGGAGCCTTTGGGTAGCACCCTCACTATTTTTTCCTGCCTGCAATATTTTACCTAGCCTGTGCTCTGTTTCTTTGTATGGGGAAAGCAGACAGAATTTGACTTCAAAATATTCCCGTATTCCTTCTTCCCCTCCTCTATCTTTAAGCTTTCATCTTATTGTCCAGATGCAATGCTAACTATTCAGTGCAGACAGCAGTATTTTTTTGCCTCCAGAACAAAACAAAACAAGGAATCGACATTTACAACCTACAGAATTACAATGGCAACTACTAATAACAGCCCAAGAAAATTTCTGCTTAAAGACATTACCTCCTGAGAACTGTAATAATCAAATATAGTCAGTCTGAAATTTAGTACCAAATGATGTTCACCTTCCCCCGACTGCAGCACACAGAGGGGTTTCTTACATTATTTTCCCACGTGTTTTATTTGAATGTCACAAGCAGCTTGAGAATATAGGATTCGAGCAGTAAAAATGACCTCCCCTCCTCCTCCCCTCTTTGTACAGTAAATAGAGCATCCACGGAAACACACTCGGCATTATACACGGGAATACACAGCAGCACTCCAAAGTGTTCCCCCAACTGCATCCAAGTAACATTTAAGATACTTCTTCACCCAAACCCCAACCTTTCATTAATTCCCTCGGATTTATACATTCAACAAACAAACCGCCAAAACCTGACATGGGCAGGCGATAAATATTTCCTCAGCTTTTTCAATAAGTGAACAGCGATTTTACATTCACTGATCTCCAGATACTTCAGTTAATATTTCCCTCTATTGTAAAATACGAGAGGGATAACTAAAGCCCTGCAGTCGCCCTCACTGCAAATCACGGGCTGCCGGTATCTGGTGGTGAGGCTTTGACATACATATTGATGAAAGCTGCCTCGTTGGACCCACACAACATATCCTATTAATTTCCAGTTAAATTTATGGCATTTCAGCTCCGGTGCTGGATCAGTATCACTCAAAATTTTATAGCAAGGCAGAGCTGTGCACAGGCAGACACCCACATGGAAGAGCCAGGTACGGACACAAGCCTGAACCTATATGGATAGTATGGCTGCTGCACAGGTTGCACACACACATGCAAGCTCCTGTCCTCATGCCTGTCTCTGGAAAACGGCAGGATAAAGAGCAGCCTAGCGACAGTTAAAACAGACATCATTTCTCCCTGCATTTGAATGCGTCGCTGCCTCCTTCCTCGTCTGCAGATCTTTAACCATTACTTAAGATTCTCTTTTACTGTAACACCCCAACTTACGACTACTAAACTGCAGGCAGGGAACAAACCGCACCCAGAGTTCACCCACAGCACCTCTGCATCCAGGGCTAACCTGGAACACCTCTTCCAGCTTCACAGCTAATTGGGGACATTTTTATATTGCTACGAAATACCTATTTTCTGGTCTCTTAGAAGAAAGAATCACTTGCCCCAACTTCTGTCTATTTTTCCAAAGGCAGCCTCTGTTTGTTTTTTTTTAATTACACACTCATATCTTTTGCATTTTGTATTCTTGCACAGAAATCAGATACAAATAGCAGAATCAGAAGAGCTTGAGGTTCTCTGCAGGGGCCTTCCTGAAGCCTGAACTCCACAGTTCAGGCTCCAAGACCTTCACTGGGAATTTTACTGCCAGACTCCATAGACTACTGGCTATGAGCAGTGGGTCACTCCAGCTATCATCACACTCCTTTGTGACACAAGGAAGCTGAATTTATCCAAGTAAAAAGGGAGATGAAAACACAAGGGGGAGGAACAGTGCAAGACCCCACACCTCTTGGTGCACCTTCTCCCTTTCCCAAAGCCAGGCTGCATTTCCAACCAAGGGGAAGAAGCAAGGGACCTCAGTGTTCCTCAGTGCCTGCCCAGTCAGGTAGCTCCAGAGAACCTGCATTCTTGGACCTCCCATCTATAGGCATGGCTGGGCACCCCAGCCAGAAAACTTGGGGCAGACGAACCCTGACAACCGCAACTCCACCTCTACTCAGGACACACTCATGGTTTGCCCTGCAGACCCTCCTGCATGGCACCAAGCCTGCGCCCAGCCAAGCCCATCTATGTGTAAGAGTGAGCAGGATCAGGCCCTGCCACTGTGCCCGTCCTCAGCCACTGCCTCTGCTCAGCGAAGCATTTACAGTCAGTTAAAACCACTGTCCTTTCTGAATTAATGGCCCTGTGACGGCGCACGAGCCCAAATCCTCCTCGCTTCGCGTCACCTGCGCCATGCAAAAGCGAGACTTGGCTCCCTGAGCCTCCCCCGCCAAGTGAGTGCCAGAGGTAAACCCCCAGCAGACGAGGTTCCCCTCGTGCAGAACTCCTTGGTGTGGCAAACCCTCCAGCCCAGGGACCTATCTGGGACCATGGGGACGACAGCCTGTTTAATTCTTGCTTGACAGATACTGTGTTTTGTCTTTTGAGCGAAGCGGCACCATACGTAAATACAGCGTTACATCATACCACCGCTCCTCCATATTTGGTGATTTAGTATGGCTCCAGAGCTCGGAAGACTACAAATCCCTTCCGCCAGGCTCCTGCTTCATTAATCATGCCCTACACTTCTGCTTGTTTTCCGTCAGATTGCAAGCAGCACATGGAAATGGGCACTGCCCTCTACCACTCGGGGAGAAATACCTCACCTTTAACATCCATGTCTGGGAAGTGCAATATGGGGAATTATTTGGGGGTTTAAGTCTCATTCAAAATGTAGCTTAGCAGTAGCTGAGCCTCTGTTTCCTCTTAAATGTAGAGATATTCACGTTTTGAGGAAATACCGATTACCCTGCAGGAACAGCACACACTCATTCACATGACGTCTGCGTGTGCACACACATGGCTCTGCACACAGACACGTGCACAAGCAGATACCCATACACCGATACGGATCTGCTGCCACCACAAAACCTCCAAAACTGCAGCTCTCCAGCACGGCTTGGCGGCCGGCTTGGAGGCCAGGGAGGCTGCGGGAGGATCCCACTGAACCTCCCAGCGCCTACTGCCCTATTATGGTTTAACTTTGTGGCCAAACCAAGCCCGAGACAAGCTCCAGCACATCATGTGATGATGTACTGTGCCTCCGACAACCCCCAGCGGTCCTGTGGGCTCCCCAAAGAGAGGTTCTGGCAGTGCCACATCCTTAACATCACTGGAGGGGGAGTTTGAAACTCGTTCAGGCATTTGTTGGGGTTGATACACTACAGTCTCTTCTCTTTCGACCCTCAGTATTGGCATGGTTTGAAGTGATTCAAAACGCTCTCTGTAAATGGGCAGAATTTTTGTTTACTAGCAGGGTTTTAGAAGCAGAGCGTGTCTTGTTACACTCCCAGGGCTCTGGGATTTTCTTTAGCATGGTATACTCTATTTTTTTAACCTCATTTGTGAAAATATCTGCATGGCCAATAGCTTTCTGATTTAAAAAGAAGAAAAAAAATTATGCCATGAAATGGAATTATTTATCCCTTTTTCTTTTTTTTAAAATTACATTTCATATTGTTTGCTGCACAAAACAGAACTCTGCCTTGGACATTTGTACGGCTGACATGTGGTTGTGTAAACCGCAAACAAAATCAAGATACATCTGTCAAAACCACATCAGAGACAAGAGAGAGCACAGCGAAGCATTTATCATTTGGCTGAGGAGGCAGGCTGCAGAGAGCAGCCTTTCCTGTCAAACCAACCTTTTGAAATTTCCAACATGCCCTTAAACTTTTCGAATAAGCATGTCTGTGCGCTTCAGCAACTGCCCTCTCTACTCTGGCCTGGCCAGTCGAAAATGGCATCTTAAAGTCAAGGTCGGTGGTGTCACTTTGCCATGGGGCTGTGTTTAATTACAGTCCATACGCTGACAGCCAATATGGAACCAAGGCTGGCTGATGCTCGGTTAACTCTTTCACCCCTGACTTTGCCAAAGACTCGAAAGCTCCTCGCTTTCTCACACGGCAGGCTCGGAACCCTCCTCCCGCAGCGCTCCGGCAGGAGAGACACCGGGAGACGGTGACTACAATGCAGGCAAATCACAAGAGTGGCCTCAAACAATACCACCAGAAACACTGGCTGGCACGGCACGTGCCTGTTGCTCCTGCCGCTGCGCAGGCACCAGGAAACACCGCTAACCCAAGACAGGGAGGGCATGGACACCCCGGCCATCAAGGCGAGAACACACAGACACGGCAGCGCACGACTGCCAACATGCTACATTGCAACTGAAACAGAAATAAACTCGCAAAAACTTCTCCTTGCTTTAATTTACCTGCTATATGTTCCTGTTTAGGGCAAATTCCTCTAGATGACGTTGATAAACAATCGTCATCCTCTGGCGTAACCTGGATGCCAACCTCCACAGGATTGGATGCTTTTTTCAGCTCACTTGGTGAGGGTGAAGGTGGCTTATCCACAGCCTTCTCTAGGCAGAGACTGCCATTGCATTGTTTCCGTTTGTGCTCAATAAAAATAAGAATGTCCCCCAACGGAAAGTTCATCTGACACTGGCCACAAGTGAGGAGGTCGTGGTCCCCTTCCGGAGCTCCCAATGTGCCATGTTCAGGTTCGTCATCAGTGAGAATGGCTTCAAGAGGTTCGGCTGCAGTTTGAGAAACAAAAGGAGAACGGTTAGGGCTGTTGGGAAAGGCATCGGGCGCGGGGGGAGGAACGCGCCGAGCCCCCTCTTCATGAATATTACACCCCGCTCGACGTCCGCCTGCTCCCCCCCAACCAAACCCATGCAACACGGCTGTGAGCACGGCCCCGAGGACAGGGATTCATCAGTTACAGGGAAGAGATTTTGCAGGAGCAGCTGTAGCAGGCAGAACTCGGAGGGCGAGCACCGCAACTGTCTCCGTGTTCCTACACGAGGGCAAATTTCTGACTCCTTGAATGATTCGGTGCTAAAATAGAATGGATAGGCGGAGAGAATACACTGCAAAACTCTTGTGATACTAGGACAAGAAGGGAATACAGTGTTTTATTGCAGAATGTATTATTTATGTACATGAATTCAAGGCTAAAAGCACGGCACACACTCTCACACACATGGGTGTGTATCTTCCACCAGCCACAGCAGACTCACTTTCTAAAATTCACAAATACAGTGGAGACAGAAGGTGTTTCAATACACCCAGATAGAGCATACTCCCTGAACAGGCCGCGCAGGTAACGTGTGCATGTATGTGAAAGAAGAGAGGGAGAGCCAGCCCGCATGGCCACACACACCCAGGCACCGACAGGCAGGGTACATCCAGCCCTCAGAATGCACGTGCAGACGTAAACGCATGGATTTGTGTCACTGTCCCCATCGGCCCATTTGCGGCTTTCAATTTAAAAAAATCCTAAAGGCGGTAGTTATTCGATGTGGGGGAGGGGATGAGGCAGATAAATAAATAAATAAATATATGGCAGAAAACCGAAATGATAAAAAGCAAGTGCAGCAGAAATGCCTGCGGGGAGGGGGAGGCACCTCTCACTTTTGGGGTACTCCTCAGGATTCAAACAAACAGCAAATTCACCACCAAGTCCACTCAGAGATATTAGCTGGATGGGATATTTTTTAGCACTTAAGAAAACAAGGCAATCAGTCAGTTTTCACTTTTTAATCCTAAACTAAGGGAATGCTTAAATTATCTTGAACATGTTACCACTGGTGGCCTTCAGCATGTAAAAATCAGCCCAGCCAAGCAACTGCCACACTCCTCCAACACTGAGAAGCGCCTTCTTTAAACTCAAAATACCTTGCCTAATGTTGTCAAAGTTGACAAATTTTCTGAATGAGCTCCAGAAAGCTTCATTATGAGGCTATTTCTGCTCACAGAATCATCAGTGGATGCTTTAACGAGGCAGACTCAGCTCTCTTTACTGTTGGCTTTTTTTTTTACGTTAAATTTGCAGAGAAATACCTTGGCAATCTCCGTGCAGTCTCCATCACTATTGCCTTTCACGAGGGGAAAAAAAAAATAAATACCAGCAGCGTGTTGGTGTTCCTCTGTCTGCGCAACACAACACGCACGCTAACAGCAACGAGCAGGAGGAGAGGGTACTACAAATACACCCCACCTCAAAACACTGCCAGGTAACACAAGTGAGACAGAATACAACTCCTAAACAGTTAATCAGCCTGACCTTCTTTAGCTGGCTGCCAATTTCACATTTAATGAACTTAAAGCCACAGAGAATCAAAAAATAGATTTTAATTTGACTGCACAATATTGGAACTGATTTTGATAAAGTGCAAAAATCCAGTGAACTCAGGTTAAATTTATTTCAACCCTACCTAGGCTGAATATTGAGGAGGAAGATCTGGAGTAGCTCCCAGTTGTGCTGCGTAAAATAATATTGAAAGAGCACACTACCTCGCCGTACCCTCAGCTCCAACTAGGACACAGGGATCCAGTCCATCATTTCTTGCCTCTAGTACTACTTCTAATTTAACGTAAGGTCAACCACAGGAATATGAAGGTTACATTCGTATTAATAAAAACAATGTCTTAATCGCTGGGGTTTTCTTCTAAACTTACAGACCGACAGGAGAGGAGGCACAACGTGCGTCTCACGCTCCTCGGGAAGCCGGCAGAGGAGCAGGGTGTTTCTGCGGGATTGCCGGGCATGGCGTTTTTCTCCCCAAGCCGTTCCTTGCGTTCGGACCGAGGGAGTAAATTATTGCAGGACTAATTCCACCGGTAGCTCGCTGCACGCCGCAGACAAAGGTATTTTACGAATCTAACTTCGAGCTCATCGAGTCTCCGCAGCAAAAAGACACAAAACCACCCGTGTTCCCCTTACAACTGGCTTAGCGAGGAGCTCTGCATAATCATTACTCAATTATAATGTTTTCCCGCGGCCTGATTCCTTTCTGACGCTGTCACTATTATTTAGCAGGGGAAGGTAACCCGCTGCTTTGACACCAGACAGTTAAAAGTGGCACTGAACAAAAATAGACTTTGCTAAAAGTCTGTACGGACTGGGCTGATTTACAATCAAAACCAGGAAATGAAGTGGTAATTCAGAGGTTGCTGATTACACCTCCACATTTCACCTAATTAATTTTATAGGAGGCAAAGTTCTTGAAAATAACAAGATGATCAAATGTACAGATATAAAACCTGTAACCTCAACATTTTCTATGCTCTTAACGTAAATTATTGCTAATTAACAAGAATTATATACTAATGTATGAAATACGGCTGGCACCGTGTTCACTGCAAAACATTTGGCTCCTGATGGAGGCAGAGCCAGCAAAAAAATATGCTTTTTATTATTACTGCTACTTTTAGAACGTAATATAAAATACCGGGATTACAAAGAAAACGCCAAAATACAATTCACCTGGTCTTGCCTCCGATTTGCAGGATGCATCTTTTAATTCTGGGGCAATCAAAATTCCCTGCCTGGGTCCCTAATCATCCGTCTCTATTTTTCATGCAAATTGCCCTTCCACCAACATGTCTTTTCAGCTTTCCCCCTTCGCCCACCTACTCCCCCCTTCTTTCCCCTGTTCCCAGCCACCAAAACAACCGCACCGGCAAAAGCGGGATGGATTTTGGAGTGTCGGGAGAAAGGAGGTACTGGGGGTGATGGGGCGAGGAGGGGGGGATGCCACAGTATGGTGCGGGGAAATGCCCGCGGGGCAATGCAGACGCTCTGCCGGGGCATTTCCCCGCACCGTACCGTGGGAAGGATGGAGAAGGGTTGTTTAATCCCAAGTTCGTATCTTCGGATCGTGCGGTGCAAGGAAGGGGAGACTTGGGGGTACAATGGGAACCGCCGAAACGTTATGGGGAGGGAGGGGAAACCCGCGGAGGGGGGAAGGCGAGCATCCCCCGCTGCCTCCCGGAGCAAGCAAACTCCGCGCAAAATTAAGAACAAAGAAGAAGAAGGGGGGGCGTGGGGGGGTGGAGGGGAGGGAGCTGGGCGCCCTCCCCCTCCCGCCGGCCGGGAGGCAGCGGAGGAGCCGGCCAGGTTCAAGTTCGCGGGGCTGCCCGGTTGTTTGATCTCGCTGTGCCTCCTAGCGACCGAAGCGGGCACGGAGCCCGCCTGCCGCCTCCGCCGCCCCGGCCCCGGCCCCGGCGCCGCATCCCCCGGCGCGCCGCTCCCCCGGCCCGGCCTCCCTTTCCCCCCAGCTCCCGACCCACCCACACCCCCCTCCCCACCGCCGGGGCGGCTCTCGCCGGAGGAACCCCCCAGGCCCGTCCCGGCCGCCGCTCCCGCCCCGCACGTGCGGGAACTCCGCGCCGGCCCGCGGCTTTCTCGGAGAGCAGCAGCCGCGGGGATCCCGCCCGTCTCCGCTGCCCCGGGGGGCGAGTCGGAGTCCCCCACCCCCTCCTCCGGTCCTTCCGCAATCCCTGTTCCCCGCTCCCCACTCTCAGGGCTGGCCGGGGAAAGCACCCCCCCCGTACCCCATTTCCAGAAGGGCCGCACCCCCATAAGCCAGTGATGCTGCACCCCATCCCCTTCCCGGCAATAAAAAAATAAAAAAAAAAAAAAAAGCGCGCCCCGAAAAGTAGCGGGAAGGAAAAAAAGGGAGAAACTACTGGAGGCGGGGGGAGGGGCTGAGCCCCCAACACCCCCCGGGTTTTAGGGCAAACTTTGGGCAGGCAGAGCCCGCGGCCGGCTCTGCCCGCGGCGCGGCAGGCCGCCTGCAAAGAGCCAGCGCTGCTTCCTTCGCTCCATGTGCGAACCTGGCTGGAATGTCTGGGCGGCCGTGGGGGAGAGAAATCGCGGCGGAAAGTTTGGGGGGTTTTGCGAAAGGCCGAAGGAGCCGGGGATGGTTGGCAGGAAGAAACGGCCCTGGCTTTTCTGCCATCCCTGGGAGGGAACAAAACCCGCCGGGAGGAATGGGAGAGAAAGGAAGAAATAAAGAAAAGGGGGGAAAAGGAGTAAGGAGAAGCATGCAGCATTTCCTCTTCCCCCCGGCTCACCCCGAGGAAAAGGGGATTTTTTTTTTCTCCCTTCCTTCCCACCCCCCTCGCCCCAAACCTTTCCAGCTCGAGTTGCCTTTTGTTGTGCAAAGAGCGCTCCCGCTTATCTTGCATCTAGCCCTGGTGTGTGTGGTGGCGGCTGGAGGGAGGGACGGAGGGAGCCGGAGAGTTTTTGTTGCGAACGGGGTGGTGGGGCTCGGGGTTTGTTTTTTCTCTCCCGGGGAGAGCGGATTTGGTTTGGGGTTGAAATGCGGCGGCGAGAAAGGGCCGTTCGCGGGTGTGAGGGTGCGAGTGTGTGCGTGCGTGTGTGTGTGCGCGCGTGTGTGCTCAGCCCGGGCTCGCTCTCGCCTGTGTTTGTTGGCAGGAGGCTCCCCGCACACGCGGTGCTTGTAAACATTCAGACACGAGATTTTTCCCAATCAAAATCCACTTCCACTTTTTTTTTTTTTTTTTGAAAATCTTCCAAAAAATAGTAAGCGAGCGGGAGAACGCGAGGCGAGGGCGAGGAGGGAATCCCAGCCGGCGCGGCGCGGCTCGGCTCGGCTCCCTCGCCGCCCGGTGCCGCCCCCCGCCCCAGCCCCAGCCGGAGCGGCGGCGGGGCGGGCGCGGGGCGAGGTCGGGGCGGCGGAGCCCCGCACGGCGCCGGCCCGGGGCGGCGGGGAGCGGGGGGCGGCGGGACGGCCACCCCGCACCCCGCGGCGGAAACAAAAGGGAGGCGGCCCGGCTCGGCTCGGCTGAGCCCCCCCCCGGGAGGGCGCCGCGGGGCGAGGGAGCGAGCCCGCCGGCAGCCCGGGGGGCTCCGGCCGCCTGACTTTCTCCACGCTCCGCTCGCCCTTAGATCCCGCCCGACCGGCCACCGCGGTGTCCGGCGTCCAGCCCGCCGCTCCCGCAGGAATTTCCTCCCACTTTCGGCCGGTTGTGCCCCCGGCAGCCCCGCACCTCGCCCGCGCCTCTCCCGGTGCCGGGGCGAGAGCTGCCGCTCTTGCCGCCAAAGAGCGCGGAGAGCGGGAGGCGACAGGCGAGCGCGGAGCGGGGCAGCGCAGTGCGCGCCGGCGGGCGAGGGGCACGGGCAGAAAGAGAAGAAAAGTCATCAAGGTGATTAAATTAGAGAGAGAGAAATTAACCGGAATGCTGAGAATCCCGAGCCAGCGCTGAGTTAATTTTTTCCCCGATTCGCTCACTCGCTCTCACTTTTAAATTTTTCTTTTCCTTGCTCTCGCTCAAATTAAAAATTAAATCCGTGAAGGGGAAATTAAATAAATTGCTCTCCGGGTTACTTACGTGAAAATTCCCGTTTGCTTAAGTGCTGGGGTTTGCCTTGCTTGCGGCGCGACATGGTGGGTTGGTGGCTTCGGTGGCTTGTGAGTCGCTCGGTTCACATCGGGAGAGACGGGTTAGAGAGGAAGGAGACTCCAGAGAAAATATCTTCATCAATGTCTTTTGACATCCAAAATAAATTAGAAATAATACAAAGATGGCGCAGGGAAGATGAATTGTGGGATAGCAGTCATGGCTTTTTTTTTTTTTTTTTTTTTGTGCAAGGAAAAAAAAGAGAGAGAGGGAGAGGGAGAGAGAGAGAGGGAGAGAGAGAAGGAGAGAGAGAGATGAAAAAAATGGCAAAAGCCCCCCTGAGCTGCAAGTTCAAGTGCGGACGTGACGTCCCTGCGAACTTGAACGTCAGGAGCCTGGATGGACAGAGACATACAAAACATGGGCAGGGCAAGCCGGGGAGAGGGGAGGAGGGAAGGCGAAGGCAACACCAATGGACACTCATCAGGGGCTGGACATGAAAAAGAGAGCAGGACAAGCCAATGGACAGTGATCGCAGGGGGGAGAGGGGAGGGGGCGCGGCGGGGGGGGGTGCACCGGCCGCCCGGCGCACGCTGCCGAATGGAGCCGGGGGGCCGGGGGCGGAGGGGGCGGCGGCCGGAGCCGCGAGTGGCCGCGGAGGAGCGGGTGCAAGAGGGGACCCGGGAGAGGGGCGAGGGGGGGGAAATTAAACACGCACGCGAGGAGAGAGAAGGGAGGAAAAGGAGCGGGAGAAAGCGAGCAGGCAGGCAGCGGCAGCTCTCGCACGCACACCCCCGCTGGAAAAGCAAACACATCGGTGAAGCCAGAGCCGGGCAGAGAGGGCTGCGGGGCAGGCTGGCCGCGGGCTGTGCCGAGGAGGTGGGGGAGCTGGGGGAAGCCAGGTAGGACCGGAGACCACCCAAAAAGCAAGGGGGGGGCATCCGGCTCCCGGCTTCCCCGCTCGCCCCCCCCCCCCATCCCCCTCGAAGCCGCCGAGTCCCCTCCTCCCGGGAGCTGCGGCCCGTCCCCGGGAGACGGCGGCGGCGACCGCGCGGGGAGCTGGGGGGCGGCGGGGGCTCGGGCCGGGCCGCGGGAAACTTCGGCGGCGGGCCTTGCCCCGGGGCGGGCGGGGGAGCAGCGAGCGGAGTTTGGCGGGCGAGGAAGCGGCAGGCACGGGAGGAGAAGCCGCAGGAGAGGGGCGGGGGGGGTAGCGGAGGGCGGCGGGACCTCGCAGCTTTCCCCGCGGGCTGCTCGCTCCCGCCAGCCCCGGAGCCCCCCTTGTTTCCTGGCGGCGCTCCGACTCTTGCCCGCAGCCAGGGGCTCTGAACGAAAGCGAAACGCGGGGCTGCTGGCGGCGGGGCGGCGCGGGCAGCGGGCTGGCAACGGGGGAGGGCGGGAGAGGGGGGGAGCCGAGGCGGCAGGAGGCACCGAGAAGTGGCTGGAGTTGGGAGGATGCGGCGGCTGCGGCTGCAACTTCGCCTAAAGGACCCGGAGCGAGGCGGGCACTGCCGGCACCGGGAGGTATCAGGTTGCGGTAGAAATAAGCTCTGGAGGCGAACGGGTGTGCGGAGCAAAGTGCGGCTGCGAAGGGAGTGCGAGGGGGTAACCGTGCCCGGGACGGCGGCGGACAGCCGGAGCGGAGCGTCGGACGAGAGCCTGGGGAGCCGAGGAGCTGCCCGCCGCCGTAAGGGAGACTTCGCCAGGCACAGCCGCGGCCGCCCGGGGGAGCGAGGGGGCGGGCGGGGGCCGGGGCTCGGCGGGGACCTGTTGGCGGGGCGAGCCCGAGCGCGCACCGGCGGAGCTGTCAGGGGCCGGGTCGAGGCGCTCCGCCGTGGGATGGTTTCAGCTTCCCGCCAGCCGCCCCCCGGCTCCGCCCGCCGCCGCTCGGCCCCCCCTCGGCCCCCGCTGCTGTTCTTTATCCACCGGCACGGCCGACCCCAGCGCGGGATGTGCCCCGCGGCCGCCGGGGCAAGGGTGCAGGAGCAGATGCGGGACGTGGCGGGGGTGACACAGCCGCAGGTGACAACAGCGGCAGCTCCTGGGTTCACGCCGCTCGCAGGGCTGGCGGTGCCAGGCGTGCACATGTCCCTACGCGAAACACGGGCGTGTGTGTCTGTACCGGAGATGTAGATATATATATGGGGCTTGATTTATATCTAATGGCACGTATAAAGCTTTGAAGGTGGCTGCAACGTAAAAAGTAATGACTTTATTACCCCTGAAAGGTTCTGCGGTTCGCAGTTAACACTCCTCTGAATTACAATTCATTACGCTCTCTAAAGCCAACCTGCATCAGAACACCTACCTGTGCTTATTCCCAATCACAGGCATCGTTTCATTGATTTTCTTTTTTAAAAATCATAGCAAATTAAGCACTTGGTGACAACTAAATCTGTTTCATTATCGTGCCGTGTTTGAGATTCCAGAGGTGACTTCCCAGACCGCATCTCAAAACCTATAGTCAGGAGCTAATTTTACAGATGCTTTCATGAATGGCAGCGAGGATGTTCTTACCATCAGCATGCCCTTAATTCCAGGACCGTAAAAATTCCTCGAATTAAATGGAAACTCGCTGCCTTAAAAATAATATTTCATCCTGGCTGGATAATTATTAATATTAGCATTTGATCGCAATAGTGCTGGGCTCCCCCTCGTTCCTGTACCCCCCCTCCCCCAGCGCTTCGCATTGTCATGTGATTGGAGGGAGATAACAAACCTCAAGAAAGAAAAGGAGTGAGAAGACATTTTTAACACGGCATGACCGCAGATTAATAATGCAGGTGGGTTTTTATTTCATTGTATTTTTAGGGGAAGGGAACGAGGCTGTTTAACGAGCAGTCATGGACACAAAGTGACTGTATTTACAATCCTTGATGTGGCTTTCGGTGGGTAATAAATTATGGCAATATTAAAATTATTTTCTGGCAGCCCAGTTAACTGTGCTGGGGACTGTAAAGCCCCTACTGATTCCATTTATGCCTTGTAATTGCAGTCCACGGTCTCTCTCTAAACCTTTTGGTGTATATTGTGTGTAAACTTTTAGCTAATAGACTTTTTTTTGAATGGAGGGACTTTTCTCTGTACTTCCTGCCGTATACATTTTGTCTCTGATCTCTGTATTTAATGGCCAAGTCCTGGTTTATGCTTTATAATGTGTTGACAAGTTTTCTAACAGACTTTCTGAAATAATACACATATATTCACGTCGGGTAGAAACTCCACAGTATTTTTAGAGTCGAGTAGATCTATATCCTAATGCACTGAGAGGGAGTGTAAATCATAGAGGATTTCATAGCCCTTTCAGTAGTTTTCTGTATGAAGTATGAGCAGCGTGGCCTCCAGACGTAACCTTTTAGAAAAAAAGACAGTGCTTTTATTTTATGGTGTAAAGTGCTTTTAGCTTCAGGGCTCTGAACGTGAATGTGGTCAACAAACAGCTCTTGCGAGGGAGTTTGCTACAGCCTCAGCCCCAGCGCCGGGCGCTGCCTTCGCTGTGGGGAAGGATGTGGAGCCGCCCCCTGCCGCAGGACCGGGCTGAGCCTCCCCAGAGACACGGTATCCCCCCCGGGTCCCCCCGTCAGTGTCCTGGGCTCGGACACCCCGCGAAAGGAGGGGTCAGATGGCCCCCGGCGCTGCCGGAGAGGCTGACGGTGGCAGCAGGGTCAGCCCCACGGGGACGGTCCCCGGCGCGTCCGGGGGCAGGGGGCTGAACTGCCTCCGAGCTGGCCCCGGCACCGGCGGCAAAGGCAGGGCCAGGGGGCACAGCTGGGGCTGTGGGAGCTGTGGGGGAAGGGCGACACACCCCATCACTGCCCCACTGCACCCCACAAGCTGCATCTCTGCTTCTGCCCTCACAGCACATCTACCACACACCGAGCATCTTGAGCCCTGTCTGTACCTCTTCCACACTGCTGTCCCTTGCTGGGTTGTACTAACAAACCCAGTGTAAGTGGCAGGCAAACACAGTGAGAAATGCCCAAATGCTGACTGCTAGCACCCAGAAATGCTGCTAGTTTGGAAGAGCAGGTGAAAACAAACCCGGGCCAGCGCAGGGGATGACCCAGCGATCGTGTTCTGCAGATGGACACAAACTTGTGTTGCCTCCTGCTCCTCCACAACAGTTTTTTGTCCAAGCTGCAGGGGATGCCTCGCAGTCCTGTTGCAGCATTTGGAACTGCAGTCACCCCTGGCCATGTTATCAGCTGCTCTTTGGCTACGGACTCCCAGCCCCAGAGCAAAGTCAGCTGGAGGAAATGTGGCCTCACACCTCAGCAAAGTCTGAGGTACACGCTGAAATCAGGGCCATGGTGGGTTTCAGGCTGCATCCAAGGGGAAGCCAACCTTAGAGAAAGGTCTGTCTCAGTAGCTGAGTGCCGATCCCATGTCAACCTGTCCCTGCTGGACCAGAGCCCTGAGACACCAGTTCATACTCTGGAGGAGCTGAGAGCAGAGGTGGGCACTCATCCCTGTCCCACAGCAATGGCAGTAACCTGCAGCAGCAGGACAGAGTGCCCAGGTGAGAACATTCACGCTGTAAAAATTAGTCTTAAGATTTAAATCTGCCAAAATGTATCTGTCCCTTTCCTCATGCCTCTGCCTGAGAAACAGCATGGTCCTCCTTGCATTCAAGCATGTGAGATAGTTATAGGCTGCTGTAGAAAGGGACATAAAACTGTCTAAAATTGAGACGTGTGGCCTTCCTCCATCTCACAGGCAGGCACACAGGACTGGGACCCGAAGGTGCAAAGGAGTGTGACACAGTTCATGCCACGTACTGCTGTCCCTGCCTATCTGCTAATTTAGTGACAGACTTGGCAGTGGGTGAGTTCAGCAACTTTGGTGGGCAAATGTTCCTGCTTCGAAGCTCCAACTGTCACTCACTGAGAGCAAGAATCTCACTTGCCAACATTACAGAACATTAGGACCAAACACAAATTCCAGAACTCTGCCAGTTCCCTGGAGCTGGGCTGCATTATATAACGGCAGATCGCATGGGGTGCTTTCCGACGCCGTCTTGATAGTCTCAATCAGGCGGAGGCAACGTGGGTGGAACTCTTATCGCACCAGGCTGACTCCTGTGAATGAGCAGAGGACTTGCACGTTCTAGAAATAGTACGTGCATTAGTATTCCCGCAGGAGAAACTTGGGTGCGCTGCTTTGCCTTTTCTCCTTTTTTTTTTTTTCCTCTTTTTAATAAAGGCTCAAAATAAACTCTGATTTTGCAAGCTCTTACTAGCAAGCACAGCACACACAGCAGCGAGTCCGTGCAGGATCACAGACATCTGAGTGCCAGGTGACAGATTTCGTTATCGGTTCGCCCTAGGCAGGACCTGGAATAAAATCCTGAACTTGGGGAGACTTTTTTCCATGGGTTTCAGCAAGGTCTGGCATTTCAGCCTGTCTCTGCTTGCACAGCACCTAGCACGATGGAGCCCTGAACCTTGACTGGGCTTTCTGGGCATGACTATAAAATAAATGGCACAAAGTGCTCAGGGAACAGACTTTGAAATGGTCAAAACCCTCCCTTGGAGCACACAAGGAGTTTTGCTTCTGTGTGGGCAGGCAGAGGAAGGCACTACCAAATGCCCATAAAATCTCATTTTAAATCAAATGATTGATTTCAGCCAAACTGGGTTTAGTTTACAGTACTCAGTTATTTGTCATATTGTAGATTTAATATTTATGTATCTTGTTATAAGTAAACATGTAACCTGCACCGAGTGTTTCTATGCTGCGTTTCAAGCCAACATGATTTAAACTATGTGCATTTAAAGCCTCCCAGAACCTGACCTATAATGCAAATCCATACAGTCTTAATTATTACACCAGCAGCAGCCACAGCACAAGTGAGGTAGTTGAGCTTTTGTTACTAAAGAGGCACAGTAGTTATGGTCTGTCAGTGCTCCTGTTACAATCTCCATCTAGAAGAGGTTATAACTTGGGCTGTGTAAATTTGATTGAGCTGAAACTTGGGATTGCAACTTTCACTCCATATAGGGAATTACCTTATGAATAATTGGCTAACCCATTGCTTGATTCACACACTTTTCTAAAATTATTTTTAATGGGTTTTAATGTTTTTTTCTTTTACTGACATCTAGGGTATGAATTTGGTACTTCTAGCTCTTCTGAAGCTCCCTATTCAGTGGAATATGTATAGATACCCCAGGTAAAGCTACAGCTATCCAGAGGATTTCACGGGGCACACCTGCCACCCTGGCTCACCTGCATGTTCCTATACACTGAGAAGAGGCCAGGAACAAGAAAAGACACTTTAGTTATCTCCAAAGAGGGTCTTATCTTAAATGTGTAAGATAAAGAGAACATAAATAAATATTTTTGCTAACAGTTTCTCGGAATCTTTTAGTCTTCCTGGGCTTTATCTTCCCCCCAGAAAGGTGTGGAAATGGATCCTACCTGTGTGCTGGCATCACTTAGAAAGGGATGAGCCATTCAGCTTTGAATATTAAGCCTGAGTTTAAATACTGCTTTGTGTTACAAAGGAGTCTGCTGATAAATGCTCCCTACTTTTCTCTAGCCTTAAACTTCCAAAAGGTACCTTTTATCACCTCAAATCACACTAAGACAAAGAGTACATGTCTGGTTTAGATGCAGACTTGAGATTTTCCTTGACCCTACACAAAACAAAGCCCAGCCCAGGGCCACAAAGATGAGCCCCAAGCTGTGAATGGATTGCTCTCATAGAGCTGGATCTCACGGTTTCCATGCCCACCTCCCCACACAGTTACAGAGCAGGGACACTTGAACTCATGAACAGCATCTCCATCTGTTTCAGGAAGGGTTTTGACCAAGCCAGGCTGCAGCCTCGGGCTCTCTCACTGCAGGGTTGTTGTGTGCAAGCCATTCCAAAACAAAGCCCTGTGAGAAGTCAGGTTCTCCTCAGCAAGATGTTCCACACATCCAAATCCCCCCTTCACCAGGACTGCTGTGTCTTGCCTCACAGGAGCCCAGGATGGCACAAGTTGGTCCTTCCAAGTCACTACTGAAATCCCAAGCCATGCATCTAAGAAGATCACTGTGTCCAAGCCTATGAGCAGTAGGAAGACAGGTCATTGACACAAACAGCTTTTTAAATTCCTTTTCTGACTTGATCTGATAAGTGCACTTTTGTGCAAGATTAAATCCAAGGGGATCAAACTCTCCCTATGAGGAAATCTGGAAAGCCCTACTCTGGGTGTGGCAGGCAGGGAAAGGCAAACATTTTGTCTTGAAAAATAAATCCAGCTATACCTCAAATCAATTTTAAAAAGTAGAATAACAAAAACAACTCACTAATCTGGGAAACCAAACATCAACAATCAAAAAGAAATTATTTCCATTGAGAAATTAGTTTTGATACACGAGATGAAGAATGTTTTAGTTGTTTACTTATCTACTGCTGAACACAGTCCTTCTTTCCTAGCATGCTTGGTGTGACGGACAGTGGAGAAGGACAGTGCAATAAAAAAGGATTTTCCTCCTCTAACTCTGCTTGATATATCCCCTACCAGAGGAATCTACTTGGCCTTGGGTACTGCAAAATTCTTAAGCACATATTTATCTTTGGGCACATCAGCTGTACTTACATGCTTAAAGTAAGCATGTACTCAAGCATGCTGTTAGATTTGTGCCTTAACATCTTCTGTAAATAACTCACACTGCTTTTTAGAGCTTCAACTTTTAGTCACTTAGAATGCATTGAACTGAAATTTAACGTACACAATCATCATTCTCTATATTCATTTTATATTACTGTTTTAGGTGACATTTAGGTTTAGCTTTTAGCTTCAGCCAAGAAGAAATGCGCCTGCTTTGCAGAACGACATAGTTTGTGTGAGGATCTAGATGAAAAATAATTAATAGTTGAGAGAGCAGAGTCCTTTCTCTGTGCTTAAAAAATAAGGACAGCTTTACTGTGGATTTTCTCCTTTACCATATTTATTCCATGCAAAATTTCAGCCTAATTGTTAAAATGCTTACAATAATATTTTAATGCAACTCTCTGTAGTCAGAAGAATAAATTACTATCTAGCCCAAAGCTGCGCAGAAAGACACAGTGCTGAGGGGGAGCAGGAGTGTTGGTGAATAACCTGTGATAAGAGCCCAATTCTTTGAGCAGTTTGGATAGTTTTGCCACCATTTGTTATTGTCAGCACATATAATTTTGTAAGTGCAGTATGAATCCTGGCTGCAGTGAAAAGAATGCCTTCTCCCACCAGTATGAATAAGATTTCACTCAATTAAAATAACATGCAAGTATATTGTATGGTATTACATAGAAAGCTGATGTGCATTAAGTATGAATGCTGGGGTTGCAGGGAGTTATTGTACTAATGCTATTGTTCACTGAGCAACTATTCCCCAGTATTTAAAAAAGCAAGGGAAATTAAATACAGAAATCAGAAATAAGTACAATGTTTGATATTACCATACTGAAATTAATGTATTCACAATTTAGACTGTAATTTGCCCTCTCGTATTTAGTTTCTCAGCATCTGAGAGCCTAGAGAGAGAGAAATAGATGTAAACACACTGAGAGGGCTCGCTCCGTGGACTGTCTGTGCTGATACACACCTCCCTCAGACGTTTGGGTGCTACAGATATGCACAGGGTAAATCCAGGCCATAGCAGAGCACCAGTCTGTAAGTGCTATCCCCCACAGGCAGCAAGGAGAAGTTTGGTCTAGATGTGGCTGGAGCAATGTGATCCACTGCCATCCCCTCCTGAGCAGCCCCTCAGCACGGGGGTGAGGTGAACCACAGGCTCCTGACACCCTGGTCGGTGCTGCCCAGACCTGAAGGAAGCTGAACACTTAGGGATGTACGAGGACACAGCCGTGGCTGCTCCTACGAGGAAGGCCAAAAGTGCCTCACCATAGGTGTGTCTTAGGCAGCCACTGTACTTGGAGGCAATAAAAGTGAAACTATTCTCAATTAATAGAGGCCAAATTAGCTCTTACGTGCAATGCCATACTGCACATCTGTACATTTCTTGTGAGAGGGACTGAAAAATATAGGTACCATGTCACTGTACTCTTAAAGTGTCTATTCAATGCCTTTCCCAATCTCCGAGGATTGCCTCCTCCTTAGACTTACACATTCAGTGAATATGACGCAGCTAATTATTTTTCCCTGAAGTGATCAGTGCTCGTCTCTAGCAGTGAAGCACGGACCTCACATTTTTAGCCTGAGAACTTAAAAAATAAACACACAACTGCTTTCAAATCCTAAGACAAAAATCAGTGTGGCAAACAAATTTCCTGCCATGGGCTTTACCAGGCTTTACTCTTCCGTCAGAGCCCCCGTGCACGCAGAAGCCTCTTTGCCATTTTTAAGAGGGGGTTCTGTATTTTCCTGTTACCTTTCCTTCCTGTAAAGCAATCAGGGAGAACGGCAGGAGGCACCATCAATATGCAAATTGCTGCCAGATAACTGGTTTCGCTGGTTCCGCCTTGGGAAGCGGCACCGCCGCCGCGGGGGCACCCGGGGGGCCCTGCGGCCCCTCCGCGCCCGAGTCCCCCCGGATGCCCCCGCGGGGCCCCCGGAGCAGGAATCGGCGGCAAGGACAGCGCTCCTCCGAGTCCCACGGCTTCCCTGAGTGCTCGCAGCCTTCACGCTGTCTCACTCGATGTGTTTGTGGGCTCTTCTTCTTCGGAATTTCTTTTGCAAGGGGTGTCCGAGTGCTCTTATTTTGCTCCGAGGAGCGCTGGCAGTTTGATGTCGCCTTTCTAATGAAAAGATGAAGATTTTCGTGCCTCCATCAGCTCACCTAAGAGGTGTTCCTAGGCATGGAGCAGGAAAAAGACTGCCTCATCCCTATGTGGCATCGCAGACTCGCTCAGGAAAATCTGCGGACGCTCACGTGTGGGTCTGTATTCAAAGCACACACCCAGGCCCTCTCTTTTCTAATGCAACGTTTGAGGGATGGAAAGGGAGCCACTCGTTTCTAAATTAAAACGAAACTATAATTCACAAGTAAGCACTTGCAAAAGTACATTTTAAAAAAGTCATAAAGAAATGGAGATCTCAGGTGGGTTCTGGGTTTGCTCTGCTGGCAGATTCAAAGCAGCACTGCTCATCACACCAACCTTTTGCAGGGCATTTGTCAAAACCATGAGAGTATTTTAAAAACCCCACCAGAGTAAACAATACTGCTAATTTATAAGCATTCAGATGTGCAGTAACTTTAGCACAAATATCCCTATCGGTATGATGGTGGCCCCATATAATACAATAAGACACAATTCAGACCTGTGACGGTCTATTGAATACATAATATGCGTTTTTAAAATTGCCTGGAAACATATTCATATTGTAAAATCTAATGGTTCAGGTGGAGCTTTTACTCTTGATCAAATAATAAAATTGTTAGAGACCACTCTGTCATCCCATTGCTCACCAGTCTCCATGAGGACTGTTTTACATTCCCATTTAAATAGGACAGGAGAGCAAAAAGGAAAACATAAACCACAGAAGAGTTACTACAGACATTAACTTTTAAGCCAGAAAAGCAAAAGAGCTGAGAAAGAAGCTCCATTCCAGGGGAATTGTCTTTGTCACTCTGCATCCATTGAGGTTTCCTACAGCTAAAACCTCTGGATGGCAAATCAGGATAAGGCTGCACTCACTAAGTCCCAGGGGCTGTCTGGGCCAAGGTGTCCCTGTTTTGCCTCCAAAATAGCTTCTTCCTGTGGATTTAGGTCTGCCAGGGAAGGGGACTGGTGTGGACAGACAGACAGAGCCTGTGGACAGCTGAGACTCCCTGTGGGATGGAGTGGGTGGCGATGGCCTTGTCCGTGGAGAAGGAATCTGAAGTGCAGACTAGCGATAGTAATGGTGATTACTATTAAAGTGTGGAGCTTTTCATTACTGAAAACTTCAAATAACTCTCCTGAACTATATTTGAGACATATTTTTTTTCATGTTAACTCTGGGTTTGATTGCTGAAAAAGGTTGACTGCTAGAAAAGGAAAACCAGTGCAGTGCACAGCAGTGGGGAATCGAAGCCCTTCTTTACCAGAACCCCTGCCATATACGTACTGTCACTCACCTTCCAGACACTCAGTACAACCATTCAATCTATTGAATCAAGAGACTGTTTGATCTTATCTGCATCTGTGAGCTGACTGTCAACCTGCTTAGGCTGCATATTAAATCATCTATAGTAGCTGTATCAAGCTGGGATGATCTGTTAATTCTAAATTTATTAACCCTTAGAGTGCAGTCATCATGTTTAATCTAGTGTAGCCAGCATTTATTTTACAAGACTAAATCCTTCTTTAAGATATGGCTGTGCTGTAGGTTAAGGAATTGGTAACGTGGAGGAGCTGGTAACTGGAAAGAGCCTCACTTTGATCTCTGTAAGCCAGCTGACAGCACTGCTGCTCCAAACACGTATGCATGTGCTCACATCACGCTCCTGTGTCTGGGACGTGGGGTGTCTGCACACATGTGTACACCTAATGGCATTTCCTCAGAGTTTTGCCTGACATGAGCCAGAAAATGAATGGCCTTGAACAATGTCTGAACCCTGTGCTTCCACCAGGACTGAAAATCAAAAATCAAAGTGACAGTGACCACCACGATGTGAGCCAAGGGTGGCTGCAGGTGGGGTCCTGCACGGAGCCACCACCAAACCTCTCCTCCGAGTCAGCTCCCACTTCTCAGCCCATAACTGTGATCCAAATCAATTTACAAATGTCCTGGGAGTGCTGAGGACCACAGCCACTGCAGGACAGGCAGGAATTCAAGTGCTTCTCTCTGCGTACGTACGAACACGCCCTGGCGCAGACAGGGATACGCACATGGACAATTTTATACGGATACATACATCCGCATCAATATGTTAATCTGTTCGTTACACACATGCGTCTCTCCCTGCCCCTCTCTCCTGTTATCTATTATCTTTGCACATCGCCGATGGTATCAACATATTCACAGCTTTTATTTCAGTCGCAAACTGCTAGGCATGCTTCCTTTTTTGGTAATCATGTGCCCGGTATCTCTCTAATGTAGCCTAATAACAATTTTAGCATTCAGATGAAGCGATTTCATTCTGTGACTGCCTTTTCTATTAGATTTGATTCCGAGAAGCCCCAGTGGGTGCCTCGGAGGCAGAGATCTATCTGTGAGGCTGCAACCGATTCAATAGCAGCCTGAGCTAACCTTGACCTTTCCCTAGACCCTGCTCCATCTGGTGCCAGCCTGGTCCCCCCCTTCTCCTCCTCCTTGCTTCACAGTCAGCATTGATCAAGGCGGAATCGAGCGTCTCTCTCCCTCCAAGGGCTGGGCAGTCGTGGAAAGGACAGCACATTTCAATATATGGAAATGATTGAGCCTCTTATGCAATCATAAATCTACATACGGCCTCGTGATTTGATATTTCATTCACCTCCAAAGATTCTCACCCTCCCTCCCACCAGCAGGGATTTATAAACTATAAGACAACAGCTTTCCCCAACACCTGGATATTATAAAGCTTGCTGTTTATCGGGAGTGAACGCCTGGCGATTTCATATGATTCACTCTGTGGTTTATTCATCACTCCGTTGTTTTCCCTGCGTGCCTGGGTTATTTTTTTTTTTTTCCGGGGGGTTCCCCCGCACACCCCCGGCCCTTTCGGGCCGTGGCAGCGCTCGGGCAGGGGCTGTTGGATGCCGCTGTCGCAGCCCCCGAGGGAAGGGGCGGACGGGCTCGGCTCGATCCGCGGCTCGCAGGGCACCCGAGCCCGCGGCCCCAGCTCCGCATCCCGCTCTTCTCCGGGAGCGTTTCGGTAGCTGGGAACGAGCGCAGGCTCCTACTATAAATCAGCGCTCGCCACTTTGTCACCTTCCCACTTCTGCTTCGTTTCCTTGTCCCCTTCCCCTCTCCCCCGTCCCCCCACCTCACCCCCGCAGCCGCCGGGATGCCCCCACTCGCTCCTGGGGGGGTGAGTCCCTCCTTAGCGAGAGCCAGCGTGGCTTTCACCGCCGAGATACTCCGTGCTGCACCATCCCTCCGCACGCCTTCCTCGCTAGGACGTGCGCTTCACAATCAATAATTTTATTTTTCTTCCGAAGAATTCTGACGTAACGCCAGTTTCTCACTGCATACCAGCCTTGAGATTACATAACCGATTATGTAAAATTATAATTGCAAGATAATATATGCAGACTCTAATTATTACCTAGAGTTTCCCGTGTAGCTGTAGCCAGGCACACAGCACATATGTTAAGAGTCGGTTCTGCAATATTTGCATAGCCAACACTTCTGGCTGGAGACGCGGTGTGGAAAAGGAATGGATAGATATTTGACAGTACATTTGTATGAGAGAGATATATTACTTAATAGGAAAAGGTATCTGGAAATATATTTCTCTCTGTTTTGAGGAACTTGTTTTGCTTTATCTCCATGGGTAGTAAAAAATAATGGGAAGAAACTGTGAATTACATTGAGAAAAAATAGATATATTCAATTTGTCAGTTTAATATTACACTTCCTCTCTGCAATGCTACAAAGAGTTAGAACATTTCCAAAACTTTCAGCTCTAATCTGTGCCTCGGGTTTGTTTGGAGGACCTGCCACCACATGCCGGCTAAAAATGAGTGTAAATTAATAATAAAACCCACTCTTCCTTATTTCTGCACTCATATAATTTAACAGGTTTTGAGAAAACCACGGATGTAATGGTGAGAATTTTCCAATGCGTGCAATATTAACAGCTTTCATTCGAAAGCACCAAAACTTCCTGGAACAGCTCAATATTTTTTCTCTTTTCCCAATGGCCATCTCCATCTATTATTATACACTTAAAATGTAAAGAATATTCAGCTCCTTAAAAAGTGTGGTTTCTTCTACCAGGAATATAGTTGGTAGAAACAATATCATACTGAGGCGGTTCAGGTAAGCACACTATTATTTGTGGCCTGCAAAATTAGAAATAATTTGAAACAAGAAGTGGGAGAGGTTTCAGCTTGTGTTTTCCACCCTGTGAGACTTAACTGGAAAATCCTTGCACTACTATGCAACAGGATTCTTAAAGTCTCTGATTTCTGAGCTACCTGAGCAACCACATAACCTCTGCAGAAGTGCCTGAGCACGGCTTGTTGTTGAAAAGCATATTGTACTTATTAGTAAAATGTGAAATGGCTTAAAAACAGTTTGAGCTATGAATTGCCATCTGCTCAATGGGGAGAAACAGAAAGTAACTGAATATATTTTCTCACCTTTTTTTATAGTAACATAAACAACACTCCAGAACACTATAAACTTGTAGCTATACCAAAGGCACTGGTGCAGTTCATTGCGCTTCAGGTCAGGATTTTGTCCACACTGTTACATGCTGTTTCTTTTAACTCTCTGCAAATGTCCCAAGGTATTTTTTCCCCCTATAAGGTAAGATGCCCTTTTTAATTTCAGGGATTAAAAGTTTGATCCTGCTGCCCACATGGAAGCTGTCTCTGATATGGGGCTAGCCTGAGGTCTGTGCGTGCCTTGAGACATCAAAATGCAGGTAAAGCAGTGTACCCAACTTGTTCTGGCTCCCTGTGTGGGAGGGGAAGAGGGAAGGGTTTATGTTACCCAGCTTTCATGCAGAGCTTTGCATCACTTGTGTCCGTCACAAGAGAAATTCATCATTGTCCACTCTCTGCCCCTGCCCCCTTTTTGCAGGGAAAACCCGAGGAAGCACTTGGGACTGCTTCCTCTGGTGTCATGCTTTGCCAGCGCCGAAAGCACATTCCTCCAGCGCCTGCAAACGCGGTGACCTTCCCGAGAGCTATGGGGGCAAGGCCGTGAACTCGGCTCGGAGCACGGGGAGGCCTCTGCCTGTCCCAGGAGAAAGGCCCCGCAGCAGGGTAGTGCCTGCCCTGCTCTCTGCCGGGAGCAGGACTCCCTGCAAGCACTTAGGGAAACCATCCATGCTGGCAGCTGCTGCTCCACACAAAACACTACAGCAGAAAGGACAAAATAACATCTTTTTGTTTTCTGCTTAGCCAGGGTGATTTCTTTGCTCTCCTTCAGCTTTATCCACCTGGGAACACAGACTTTTTTAACCTGTTTGTCCCATTTCTTGCCTAACAGCAGCTCAGCTATCCTGCCCCAAACACAGCTCCTGGCACCTGTGGATTGGAGGGAAGAGAGTTTCTGGAGTAAGGAAGCCATTCAAACCAAATGGAGGCAAACTGGAAGATCTTGGCCTGGAGTGAGTTTCACAAGCAGCATGAGGACAGGAGAGCTGTGAATGGTTAAGTTCCATCCCACAGGACAAGCACATGTAAGACAGTAACTCTGCAATGCAGAAATTGTCTTCACCTGCCTGCCTGATGCTTTCTTCTCTCTGAAAGCCTGACTTGTCGAAAGCATCACTTAATAATAATACAAGAAGCACCTTTTCTGCTCCCTTGGAACTTGGCAGGAGTATAAATACACAGTAAGGGAAAAGAGGAATCAAAAACATAACAATAGGAAAGGGAGATACAATGGTATAAAGCAGCCTGCACCACTCATATTTTAATTTCCACCAAATGCCCCTAGAAAAGCTGGGCATAGCAAAAACCTCTAAATTGATATGCAAAGCGTGTGAGCTGGTTGCAATAGCTGCACCACAGCGCACGCCTAGGTGTTCTACACCTCACACACACATCACCCCCTAGGATTAAGATTCAAATCACCTGTCCTCCATCGCTAATAAAAATGAAATATATTAGGGGAAGTTTGAATACGGTGGCTTGATAGAGCATGTCATGTCTCACATGTGAAAAAATGCGATGAGTGCACAATCAAAAAGCAGCTGCCCATTTTTGTGGCACAGGATTTTTCTGTTTCAGAGGGCAAAATGTGTGCTTGGAGATGAGGTGAGCCTGAACCCTTAAACTTCTGTGGCCTCCTGACAGTGCAGCGTGAGGTCAGATCAGCATTTACTGCTACAAGGAGGTAAATCAGATAATTTTATGAGACTTCCAGATTTTCTTTTTTGCTTTCCTTTTTGAGTGTGCAAAGCACGAGAAGCGGCACTGTACCTTGAGTGGTCCTTCCCCAGTGAAGAAGTTGCCACAGCAGAACACCACCCAGGGTGGAAGTTGTCAATATTGGCATATTAAGGGTTTCCACTGTAAACCTAAGCCATCCTAGCCTAAGAGCCAGATCCTACAAAGGCTTTCTGGAAAACAGTGTCAGACAGGTAGATGAGCACATCTCCAAAGAGCTGACAGGACTGGCAGCTTTTTCAGCCCATCCTGGGCTCAGTGTTTCAGGAAAGCAAGAAGCCAGACAAATTTTAGGGTGGAAAATGATAAGCAGCACTCCAAAAGAGATGCAAACAAGGGACAGGGAGTTGCATTAAGGAACCACCAGGCACAACAGGTTATTTTGTTCTGTGTGAATGGCTTCCATTATTGACACAAGGATGAACATGACCAGTTCAATCCCTGTTGGAAACTGTGCCCCTTCCCTAATTGAGACAATAAAACTGATTCAAAAAGGTACATCGCAGCTCCAGGTGCTGGAGATAGAAATACTGTAAAGCCTGTTCAGTATGGATTCCTGCAACTGCTTCAAAAATAGCCCCAACTTCCAGGAAGAATGCTTTAAGAGGCTGTAAACAGCCAAATCCTAGGCAGCCTCCGAGAAAAGCCCCATGGAGGTACAACAAACATGTCTCAAATCTGCCACCTCAACAGGTGGTCGTGATGTTGGTTTCTCTAGAGAGGCACCACAGGCTCTGGGGTGCCCTTTTCCTCCTGAATTATCAGGTTGGTGGTGGAGGAAGACAGAAGAGGAAGAACTTAATGTGCCACTGCTTGTGCCGTGATCTGCAGATAGCGTGAGGACTTTGCTCCTCAGGACTGTCCATCTGGCACCATTCCTGAGCAATAAAAGCTCACCCACAAAGTATTTTAAAGCAAACAGTTGGTGTAATGAATACCTTAATACTCCTAATACAATACCACAAATAGTAACTATTATAAAAATACCCACTCAGTGAAAGAGCCCAAGTTCCCAGCCCAGCTCCTTCAGAGAGCAGGAGACAGGACCCAACAGAGGCTGTGAGTTTATATCACAGGAGGGTGACTTCCGCCACCACTCACTCTCCAGTGATTCCCCATGGCTAATCCAAGCACACCTGCACACCTTCCAGCAGAAGAGGTGTTCCAGCAACCCTTGGACCTAGTGAAAAGGTGAGCTGGCCACCAGAAATGGGAGTGTGTGCATGGGGGGCATGGGGTCAGGCATCACATGTTCTGAGAAAACCAAAAACAGGATTCTACAATTTACCACTTTTTTTTTTTTTTGGTGATCTCTGCACAGATTCTCTGCCTTCTTCAGACTTAGAAAAGCAGGGCCGCTGAAACAGCCTCAAGAGCCAAATACTATCTCCGATTCATCAGCACGCACCATGCACAAGAGCAAGAACTGATTTTGCAAGATACGTGGAACAAAAAGTCTTTATCATTTAAGATCAGAATTTGTTTACCAGGGCCATTATTTAACCTGAAGAAGACAGGCAGAAATCTGAAAATCTGCCTTTAATTTACTCGTTATGATCTGTATTATT
This sequence comes from Lichenostomus cassidix, assembly GCF_008360975.1. Lineage (NCBI taxonomy): Eukaryota > Metazoa > Chordata > Aves > Passeriformes > Meliphagidae > Lichenostomus > Lichenostomus cassidix. The sequence goes on from NC_139483.1 coordinate 7,000,371, forward strand.
GTTCTTGCAGTTCTCTTTTTAGGTGACTTTACAGTAAACAGGCTTGAGCAACACAGGGTGAAATACTTTGTGGAGAGTTGTATCCTAAGGTCTGAATTCCTTGATTTTAATTTTGTTGGTTCCCATTTTTTTTCATTTCGAAACTGCTTACTGTACAAACGTAAAATAAGCATTGAAACCAGATGTATGTAAGTATTGTACCCAATTAATACTTACAGTACCCGAGAACGAGCACTGTGTGGAGGGTTTTTTTGTTTGGTTTGGTTGTTAGCATAGTACATCAATTATTTCATGCCATTTTATATCATTTTACCTTTATGCCTTGGCCTAGGAAAAAAGCAGTATCTGTTCATATCCTCCTTTTAGTCTAAATCATACAGGTAAAAATAAGGTCTCTTACATTTTTCAAATTAAGTGTACCTTCCACTAATCTTATTTGTCTTCTTTTTTATTTTAAGTGCTGTTTGCTGTGCCTCTTCCAGTGAGCTAAATATCTGTTGAAAACTCAAATCATTCACTGGCCTCATTTTCTCTAGTTGTTGCATTCAGATTAATAAACCCGTTTCCTACTTAAAATGAAAAGAGAATTCAGAAACATTTAGCATCAAGTGAAAAAAAGCAGCAAGAAAATGACTAACAGATACCAGGACATCGCATATTTATTTTGTCCTGTCAATTATTTTTAAAGAATCCCTTGCTTATGGAGGAAGATTTTTTAAAAACCTGGGCTATTAAATAAAGATGTCCACAAACACTGGTTTCTTCATTTTTCCTCATTTTGGTGAAAGTGAATACTGGAATGGTTTGGGTTTTTTTAGTTCACATTATAATACTTTTGCCAGTGCTGAAGAAACCTCACGTTTCAAGGGTCATAGAATAAACCTGCACAAAGAGTTTATGACACTGCGGTAACACATTTATGAAGCCAAATACTCACGGGCACTTACAATATCAGGAAAACACCAATATCAGATGTTCTCCTCAACACTTCAAAGCTGCAGCCGAGTGCAAAGTTCCAGAGGTACCAACTACTCCAGGGTCAGCGGTGGCTCCGAGTAAACGCGTTCAGAGGCTTAGACCTGGAGGTAATTTCACTGTGTTCTCATCCAGTCATGAGCACACAATCACCTATTGAAAGTGTCTGGCTTGGAGTGCAGACAGATGGAGAGCACGGGGGTTAGTACAGCCAGGCCTTGGACTGACCTTTGCAGAGAGAATTAAATCAGTCTGACCTTGTTGTGAAGCCTAAATTATATCCATAGACCCCCAAATAATGCATCTTTAATGCATCGCTGCCCTCTTTTTATCAGCCTCTTTACCTCGAGGGTATCTTGTTTGCTAACTACTGATGTTAAATTGCAGCTATTTATGCTTACATTTGTGACCTCGGTGGACATCTTGTCACATTTTTCATGAGCACTTGAAAAAGTAGGGAAATATTTATATAGAGAGAATATATAAAACTGAGGTCTTGTTTCACTTAGACATAAAATAAACATTAATAGGAAAAGAAACCTGGTTCAACTGTGGGGTGCTGTATTCATTGTAAAAGTCTAACAATAGTCATTGTATAATTCTGAGCTTCAATATCATCCATAACCTATCATCTGGACAGCCTGGAAAACAGAACGGTGCCACATAATAGGATTTCCAGTATCTTACAAACACCTTTTCTTCTCAGATATTTTTAATATTTCAGGATTTTTTAAAATTCAAAATAGTTCTAAGAACAGAATAACCCCTGTGACACCTGTCAGTTTTGGTAATACAGACCTCCGGACAGACACAATACCGAGTCCACGGGCAGGAATCTCGACTGGAAACCAGCTCGGTTCAGATCAGGAAGCGTTTAATTGGTGCTTCTCTTGACTGTAACAGCAGAGGAGCCCAGTGGAAGTTCAGGAGAACTGCATCTCTTCCCATCGCCTGAAAGGCTCCGTTTTGTGGTTTTCTGCTGTACCTTAACCCGAACAAAGGTGCTTGGAAAAAGAAGACCTGAATCCAGGATGTTGCTTGCCAAGTACCATTATTCTAAAATGCATCGAGTTCCTTTTTAGCTTCTGTTAATCAAAATAAAACTCTGATTCAAACTACAAAAGGAACAAGGTTGTTTTCCTCTGATGTTAGTTTGGGATCTTGGCTCTGCCACCAGCTTGCATTTTGGGTAAGAAGTCACCAAGGCCTGTCACAGGGAATCCTCTGGGATTGTCCATATGGAAAGCTGAGACTTTGCAGACCGGTGAGGTCCACCATCCACAGGATTGGCACCACACCACTTGTGGGAACGCTCTTCCCAGCAGCAGTGAGCTATTAGAGTGGCTCACCCAACTTGTGGAATCTATCCAGGGCTGGCCCTGCCACCTTGCTGACCTCATCATCCAGCTCTCTAAGCCAGCACAAAAATATTTGCTCCCTTTTGCCGAGAGGGTTTTTGCTGGTTTAGCAAAGTGCATGGAACGAGCGAGGGGAGAGGAGCAGCAGCAGCAGAACAGAGCACGCAGCTGCAGGGTGGAGAAGAGCAACCCAGTGCAGCACTGATTTAAATCAGCTGCACAACCACACCATTAGATTAAACTGCTGATGAAGGTTAAGTTTGGTCTAATCCTTGGCACCGAAGCAGCTGAAATGTTGGAAGACCCGATGCGAATCCCAGCTTTATTCCTTACACTGAGAAAAGCCCAAGCCATCAGAACTCTATTTGCATCACTAAAGAGCCACCGTCCAGGGTGGGCTACAACGATAATGCTCCTCAGATACACTAGTAAGAGTAGTGTTTGCTAAAATTAAAATCAATATTTCACCTCTTTCCTATGAGATTAGACTGTTTATTTTCAAAACAGATACAACAGGGCACACTACGTCCCAAACTGCCCACTATTACCTCCTCAAGAAGCTCATTCCTTATCCCAAAAACGAGCTTTGGAACCAAGTCAGGCACTCAGCACCCTGCAGATCCCTGACTGCCACTGCAGGCAGTAACGACCCCTGAGTGCCCTGCCTGTGCTGAGGGAAACCTGTCCACAGAAAGCAGCAACTGTTGGTCAAAAGCATCAGCCCTGGGCACAGGAAGAGCCACAGCTGCATGCAATGCAAACTATGTGGTGTTATTTTAATTGGGTTTCTTTGGCTCACAAGTCCACAGGTGCTACTGAGAACCATGTCGGGATAATCTACTTGAAAAGCAGAGGTCAATGCAGCCTACAAAGCTGGGCTGTTGGCATTTTCTGCCTGCAAAAACACACTAGAAATCCTTGAAAATGGAAGTTTCACATTACCAAAAGCACACAGCAGAGCACAAGCACCAGGCTCAACCACATTTCCTGCAGATTCTTCCTGATATTTTAAGGGTCTTCCAGCTAAATAAAGGTTCCTGTATTTCAAGGGACAAGGTAGGCAGCAGCTGACTACAACAACAACAACCAGTCAGGGTCTGTCAAGTCCCCCAAAAACAGTGTTACTGCTGCAGCCCAGGTCGGAAAAGCAGCTCCCTTGTGGCAGCAGCAGCCTTTCCCCACCTTCTAACCTCTGACAGTTCCAAGGTCACCGAGCCTGATCCCAAGCTCTCACAGCTGAGGCAGCAAAATTCAGTCTTGCCAGCCCTGCTGAGAAGTCTTGCTCCACCTCTGACCCCACTACTCTTAGTTCTTCTTCCTCTTATATGTGGTTCTCCTGTGGTTCCCTACAAGGTGTGTGGAGCAAGGAACAGAGTCCCCAGGAGTTAGATATGCCTGTGTTTGTCCAGTCATGGAAGAGAATCACAGGATGGAATAGACATATAGGGGAAAAACAGCCAACAAAAAAAAGCCCATGTCTTCAAAATCATTTAATCCTCCAAGGCTGCAAGTTCCAAAAAAATCAAGTGTGATCTAAACAGTCATATAGAATATAATCAGTACAAACTAACACCTACTTCCTTTGTCTGTACAAAGCAAAAAAGGCAGTGATAATCACTCTATTTGATTCCATGATCTGATTCCTGTGTTACCTTATTTCTCAGAGACTGCAGCTCTGCGTACCACAACACGCCTGTCAAGATGTGGATTTACAGGTTACACTGTAGAAGAACCTGCTGGTTTTCAGCTCCAATCGACATCTGCTTGTCAGTACATGCCTGACAGAGTTGCAGTCCAGATTAGGAAACATTTGTTTATGCCCCAAAATCCCCAACATATTTTTCCAGCTATGCTCCCAGTGCTGAGCTCCATGCCACTCCAGCTCTCTGGTAGTCAGCTCTCACACTGCTTCCTAGTATAAAATTGATTAGAAGCAGCGTGAAATACTATCAAGCTGACCCTCGGGAGGCTGGGCCCAAAAATAACAGATGGGAAAAGTGGCCTTTTGATTAAACTTTCAATTGCCAAAAACTGTACATTTCCCCTCACCGTGCATGTGCCCACACGTTGTAACTCGAGAGAAGTCTATGCGAGCTGCAGAAACAGTGAGCTTAGAACAGACCTATTCTTAACAACATCGGTGTTGCTGAAGTCAGCAGGACACTGCCCATCAGCTTCAGCAGTGGCAGGAAAGGGGTCCTTTGTTCCACTTTTTATTTCACATCTCTCTCTTCCTGGTGTCGCTCAGCTGATCCCGGGGAGAGGATGCGAAAGTAACCAGAGCAGGCCCAGGCTGGCTGCCCGTGACACAAGAGCTGCTGGAGGGGGGGGTGGCAGCTGCTTGGGAAAGCCATGCAGATTTTCAGGCATTCTGAAAGGCCCAGGCCAGGGTGCTTTTGGGGTGGTGCTGGGTAAGTGCAGTTCATACCTTTCCAAGGTCAAAAAATTACCAAAAAGCTCTTCTGGTGAAATCTGAGAGACCCAGGTCCCACTGCGAGGAGACAAAGGAGCTACAAAGGATTTTGGTGGGAAGAAAAATGACAAAGAAAGCAGCACATCTTCATGTACGCCTATACTGATATGAACCTCTGATAATACAAATCTGATTTACATATTCATATATTTATATGCCTGACTGTTCCCATTTCAAAGAGTCTTATTACCCAAATTGCGGCAGAATAGCCAGATGTAAAGGAATGAGGGAAGGACAGAATAGCAGACCTTGGAACCTGAATTTCCAGGCCTCAGTAGCTTTGCCACAGTCTCGTTTGCATAGGTTTTTCACTCTATTCTAGAAGTGCCAGTTTACTTTGAGCCACTCATACATAGAGCATCTATGGTAGAGATTAGTAACAGAGCAGCTTGACTAGGGATTAAAACACAAATGTTTATGTCTTCAGGCCCAACATTTAGAGCTCAGCCCTCATCCATGCTAAACTGGCCATATCTAGTGGCAGGCCATGAGCTGCTGGCGTTTTGAGAACAATATATATCAAAATTGATCACTGCTTTCCTGGACAGTTCAGTGCTGTCCAGACCTGCCTCTGGGGCTGGGCCTCGGCCACAGCAGGACCCTGTGGTCACTTTTTTGCATATCAAGAGAGCTACAATCAGTTTGAAACTGGTTGTAAGGCCTACAGATGAATGACAAGAGCCGGGCATTGTAACAAGTAATGATCACTATTATTCTGAAAACAGAGCTTGAGAGGAGCTGGTAAGAGCTTACAGGATGGAGAATGATACACATTTATCTTACCTCCTCTCATTCACACTTCTCTCTTTTCAGTGGCTTCAAGGACCTTTATGTCCCAACCCCAGCTGTAGTTCCTCAAAATTTGAGGAGGGCAGCTCCACTGCAACACCCTCACATCCTTCTACACTCATTTACTCTCTTTTCCCACCGTGTTCAACCACTGAGTTTGCAATATGTACTATTAAAAAAAAGTTTCCAAAATACTTATCTAGTAATTCTCAAGGATTACCACGTCCATTATGGCAAGGGTATTTGGGAAGCAATGGAAAGGAAGAAGAAAAGTCACGTGTGTTTGGTAGGGCACATCTATCTTGAGCAGGGAGTTGGGATTCAGTCAGGGCAGCACGGTGTACCTATGTGGAGCCTGCACACCCACAGCAATTTAAGGTAATATTTTGGTCACCAGGTGGAGACCCCAAGTACACAGTGGTTTAAGATCAGATTTGTGAGAGGCAGAAATTGGAATCGCATTCTAGGCCTGTTGTTTAACATTCTATGTATGCGAGATAGAGAACGAAAGAATAAGAATTATCTTTAAATCCCTGCTAAATCATGCCCTGCTTTCTCAAGGCAACCTCGAGCTTTAGTAGTTCAGACAGATTCTCTAGCTGACAATTAATATTAATGGGTAGATTTCACAATGTGGCATTATCACACTGTGCGATGGGTGGGCATACCATCTGGGTTTTGGCAGGTATTAGATGTAATCAAAGGGATTACTTGGCTCAGGAAGAAATAGAAAACCTTGGGTTTGTTTAGGCTTTTTCTTCTTTTGTTTGGATGCAGCTCTAGGTGCACTTAGCTATTTTCGCCTTGTCCTTTGTTTCTTGTGATGAACGCTTCCGAGTTTACACCGGGAACGAGAGCCAGATAGCCAGCACATTGTGTTAGTGGGAGTGAGGACCGATTTGCTTGAGAGCTCCCTCTTTCTCATGCATTGTTGTTTCGGGATCGATTGGCAGCTCGTTTAGGGGTCCGCTGCTGCCTTTTGGAAGGTTAAGCTGCGAATATAAACTGTGAAGGAATTAAAGGCAAAATATATTTGGATAATCAACCAATCGGACCCTTTTCAAGATAAAAGCTGAAGAAATCAGGTATATGAACAGATGCACGCATAGGACTTTGTCCTCATGTTCCCACAAAGCAAATACTAAGTGCCAACTTTCCGGGGGGAGGGGGAAAGGAAATTCCCCTCCTTCCCTTTTCCTCCTCCCAACCCAGCCACAAACAAGCCCCCAAGCATCAGCAACACTAAAGGGATGAGATTAAGTTTTAAACTTTGGGAAAGCTATTGATTTGGCAGCCTGTCTGTGCCCCAGCTGATTGTAACTAAGTAATCCTCATCAATCTGTGGTAATGCAGGACCATGTTTATTGCTGTAGTAGTTAAGTTGTTGTTAATTTTACACTAAACGGTTGTTATGATGATGAATGAGTAGCTCGGGCTGCCACCCAGGGGACTTCAGCCCGTACAACCGACAAAAGGGAGATCGCAGAGGGAAGATCAGGAAAAAGCCAGAGCGCCCACCCGAGAAGTTTTTGGGGAAACTTAAAAAAAAAAAAAAAAAAAAAAAAAAAAAAAGGAAAAAGGCAGAAGCTGATCTTCAGGTTCGTATTTGAATTTGGACGCTGTGGGGTAAAAGGTGCTGCTTAAGTGTAATTGCAATTCTTTTACATACTGGCTGGGATCAAAGAGGGGAACGAAAGAACAAGTGATTTCCCTCCCCGGCCCGGCAAAGCAACTGATGGGATCCCTCCCAAAAGCATCGAGCTCATTAGCTCTTAGGGAAAAAAAAAAAAAAAAAAAAAGAAAAAGGAAAAGGAAAAAGAAACAATTCACTCCCTCCCGGGGTTTTCCTGCAACAGCAATGTTCGATAATGTAAACCGTAGGCGTGAATCAGCGGGCAGCCTCCTTCACTGGTAGCCCCTTCCCGGCCGGAGTTCCGCGTCCCCCTCTCCAGCCCAAGGTCCCATGTACTCCTGCCCTGCCCGGTACCTGGCCGGGGCTCCACGTCCCCGCCCAGCCCGGTGCCATCCCAGAGCCCCGTGTCCCTCTCCACCGCAGGGTCCCGCGCCCCCTGTGCCAGCCCGGAGCGCCGTGCCCCCCGCCCATGCGGTGCCAGCCCGGGGCGGTGCCGGGCGGCAGCACTGCCTTTGTCCCGCTGCCACCGCCGCGTCCGCGGGCGGGCGGCGCCCCCGTGCGGCCTCAGCGCGGCTCTGCGGCCCCGCTCCCGCCGTGCCCCGGGATGCTCGCCCGACCCCGCAGCGGCGGGGGCGCCTGCCCGAAAATAACACCTCGCCTTGGGTTTTCCTCGCTGGGGGATGACACCGGTGGGTTGCCAAGCTCAGCGGTGCTGGGAAGAAGTGCCCAAAGTCATAATCGCCCGGAGGAAGATGGGCATGGAACTGTCAGAGCAAGTCCAGAGGAAGGCAACAAAGATGATTAAGGAACTGGAGTACCTCTTTCGCAAAGAAAAGCTGAGGGAGTTGGGCCTGTTCTGCCTCAAGAAAAGACAACTTAAAGGGAACCTCATCAGTATGTATAAATATCTAAAATGAGGGTGCTGAGAAGATGAAGCCAGACTCTTCTTGGTGGTGCCAACCAACAGGACAAGAGGCAACAGGCAGAAACTGATGTCCAGGAAGTTCCACCTAAATATGACGAAGAACTTTACTGTTTGTGTGACTGAGCACTGGAAGAGATGCCCATAGAGGGTGTGGAGTCTCCCTCACTGGAGATATTCCAGAACTTTCTGGACACAATCCTGTGCCACATGCTCTGGGATGACCCTGCTTGAGCAGGGAGGTTGGACCACATGCCTCTCTGTGGTCCCTCCCATCCTGACCAGTTCTGTGCTTCTATGCCTCCCTCCATCATTCACTAAAGGCCTGCAGAAGGAGAGGCTCCAACAGGCCACAGAAGAGTTACAAGAGTACAGCCACATCTCTGGGTCAGAGCTCAGTGTATCAGTGGGACAGCAGAGGAACCTCACTCAAGAATGAGAAACTAGATTTGTTCTCACAAACAAGAAAATAGTTGTAATCCAGGCTGTTACTTCCAAATAACTGCCAAACATGGGAATGCCAATAAAGGATGTAATCAGAAGGTAGTAATAAGTATTGTCTTCCATCCCCACACTCTAGAGATGGAAAAATGTACTAACCAGACGTCCCAAGCACAACAAAAGCAGACCTGAAGGGCTAAAGCTCAAGAGAGATTTCAGCTACTTTAGGAGATTATTCTAAAGAGATCTCACAAAGCCAGTAAAGGATAAAATACTATCTGTGTATCTACTGCAAAGAATACTGCATCTGCAGTACACCAAATGGTGCTTTTCCCTGCCATGATAGCAACTCCATAGGTCAGATTCAGCACGAGCAGGAGTCACCCAGTTCTGAGTGGTGTCCCACAGCAGTGTGGGACTGCTGGAATCACAGTAAATAGCTCTATTGCCAGGTGAGAGCCAGTGTTCAAACACCAGGAAAGCAGCTCAAGCCCATGAGAGTCAGAGGGGGCCAGAAGACAGGATTTCAACTTGCTCTGGCCTTGGCCCAACTCCAGACAACCCTGGGCTCACTCAGTAAAGCTCCTTGGGCTTTTCTGAGAGATCAGAGCTGGGCAGCAAATGGTTCAGGTTACACTACAACATGGACACCTGCCCTAGAGCCTGACTTATCTGGATGAAGGCCAGATGTGGCCAAGTTGCCTAATGAGTCCTCAAGAGCTATTCTCAAGATGTTAAAGTCTTTGTTTCCGTATCACACGAAATAACACGTGAAGCACTGCTGGCATGTTAAACAATTGCACCATTAATTGTGAGAACCTTTGGCCATGCCACCCATCCTGCTTTTTCATGGTCATTAGCATCTCCAGACTCTTAGCCTAGTAAGACAACAATCCCTCTCCAACCTCTTTGCAACTCAAACAGGACTATCACATGAGTGCTCCAAGGGCTGGGAGATTCCTTAAACCATATCTGGTTATCATATACTTTCCACACCTATAGTGAGCACTAAATCTGGCATATCATTCAAAGCATCACCATGGTAACCCTCCCCAGATGCTGCCAGCCAGCCCCGTGCTGAGACATAGGCAGCATGGGACTCTCTCAAGAAACCCAACACAAAAAAGTTCTAGATGGCTCTGGAAGCTCAACTTCCCATCACTAATCACTTGCAAATCCAACCAGTGTCCATACTGAGTAGGTGAGACCCACCTGTCTGGGATACAGAGATGCCTGTTACATCATCACAAGTACCAGATAAGTAAAACACTCCATCTCAACTTCAATGCCACTGTCCAGCCAGCACCACCAAAACCCCACCATAAATCTGGACTGCAAACAGTAGATGATCTTGTATGCTCTTAAAATTTACATAAAACAACAGAATATGCCATTCTCCAGGAGAGCAGCAAGAAATATTGTGCTTATGTTGTTTCAGACACTTAATTCTTCCTGGACTTCACTGTTGTGCTCACAATACCTCACAAATGGCAGCAGTTCACCCTTAGGCTGTGCCATACAGTCTCGGCCACCTGCCTGGCTCCACCTGCCAGCTTTATCTCAGAGCAGGAGAGGACATGTGACAGGCAACCTTCGAACTCTTATTTCAGTCAGAAATAAGGCCTCATCTCATCAGGTGCCAAGCAAAAAGACAACTTCTGCCACAAACTGCTTGTGTTCCCAAGGCAGTGGCCAATATTTACATCCTGTTATGATTAGCAGCAATTGGACTATTGAAAACAGACCAGTGTATCAGCACTCCTTAAAAGTAATGGGCAATAAACAAAATAAATGAATGCCAGTTCTTCCTTATTGACATGGCTGTACCTGTTCCATGCATGCTGCTCCTACCTTCCATTCCAAGGGGAATGCAGCTCCTGTGCCACGTCAGATCTCGTGGCACCCTAAACTGTAAGGGGACATGCAGAGCAATAATCTCTGAATATATTCAATCATCCAGCACTGGTGCTATTATTGCAAGCAGCAGCAGCATGGGCTGGAGCACACAGTATTCAAGTCTTCCCACCAATCTGCGACTGCTTTTCAGCATTGCTTTGAGCAATTCACTCAGCCAACTTCATTTATTTCCCCCTCCCCAAGTGACATGTTCCATGTATGAAGCCAAAGGTCCCAATTCATGGCTACCTTAGTGCAGGATAGTGCTCCCCACAGGATTATCCCCTGTGCATATGGATCCATGTTCCCACGCGAGATTGAGCCTTTTGCCAAGGTCTCATGTCAGTGACTGGCAGGAAGAAGAGGCCACTGGGTGGTCCTACCCCTAAATTATTTGCTGACTGCTTCTCTAGGGACCATGGCAACTGTGGCACAGACAAGAGAATCCCTAAGGACAGCACTGAACTGGGTCACAGCCAGCCACTTGCAGAAGAAAAAGGGAGATGTCCTCGTGTTGGCATGGGGATGAGGTGCCATCCCTCTTCTGTAGGGGCCAGAACCATCTCTAGTCTCAACAATCTACACTCTAAATTAAGGGCTACTACCCATGAGAAGAAAGGAAAAATAAAAGGAAGCAGCAGCAATACGAAGAGACTAGGCATGTGTTCCTGGCTCACTTGCTCTTAATGGAGATAACAATGCTTCACTCCTTGACAGCAAAGCAGGGAGACTTAATGCATGGAAGTTTGCCAAGTAAATTGAGATCTTTGTACAATAGGCACTTTCGACATGCACAACTCCTGGCTTATTAAAGCAAAACAAAAGCCGCTCACCTTGAGGAGTGTTTAGAAATTAGGAGTCACAGTTCCCTGTGGCAGAACGCTCCACAGGATTATTTAAGCTTGTGCACATCCAAACAGCAATGCTTGACTAGTTAAATATCTAACAGCAAGGTAGAAAACAGCAAAGAAGACACAGGACAGCTCTGTCTCTTCCACACAATTTCCCTGGCACTCTCCAGGGCCCTACTCTGCTCCCTTTGAGCAATGTCTGAGTTTCAAACAAGGCATTGCATCGTGACCTGATCATATCCTTACATCCAGTATAAATGTACATATGAGAGAAGGGGGGTTGCATGTAAGTGGCCTATTTAGAAAGGTCCCAGAATACTTTTTGTGCAATTTTCTCCTCAGTTCCCCATCCATCCCTCCCTGCTGAAGTGGCAGGTAACCTGAGCAAGAGCAGCATGTGAATTGATTTGGAGGCGATCAGTGCATCGGTGTTCAGCTCTGGCCAGTTGCCGTGTCATTGATTGCCTCAGGATCGATTTCACACCATTCCCACTCACCTGCCAAGTCAGATGGAGAGGGAACAATGAAGTGAAAAGAAAATTATGTATTTGTAGTAGACACTTTCAGCTCTCTCCACATTCTCCCTCAGGAGAAGTTAAGGGACCTGGACTGATTTCAGTGCTACTTTTAGCAAGTGTTAGGAGAGAAGTCAGTACAAAAAAGGGGACAGCAGGGATGACCCTCTTCCCCTGTTCCCTTTGACAAGAACCACCTACAGCATAAAAGAAACTAATATTTGTGCCTGTAACAGAGGCAGAGATAAAGCAGGACAGAGTTTTGGCTGATAAATAAATCTTTTACTGTATGGTCTTGTGCACCAGCCACAGATGATACAGTTTTCTATTTGGTTACACCTCATCTAAAAGGGGGACTAGAGGTCTCCAACACAAGCATTTCAGATATCTACTATACCAGTGGCAATGATATTTCTCTTGTATCACTCTAAAATTCTCTAATACTGGATAACTCCAGCTTAAACATATCCCATTTCTATTGTCCTTGTTTCTTTCTTCTTCAAACACAAAATAGCATTTAACTGATTCACTACCTTCATTCCCAAAACCCTACACTGATTGCAGCAACATTTTTCCAAAAATCACTCCAGAAAACTCACTCCCATTATGGGCAATAGCCAGTGACTCTCAGAAGACCTGGTTTCATATATCACTTTCAAAAATGGGTGTTAGGCTCCTAAATCGCTTGGAATGCACTACATGTGACACTGAGCTGAAAAGGAAGACCCGATGCCAGAGGACAGAAGCAATGTGTAAATGAGGGAAAACACCATTCTGGGCTATTACACAAGATGCTTCGAAAGCAAACTCAGACTCAGAAAATTCCTAAACCGCAGACTGCTGAAAGTAGGAAATTATAATCCAGCCAGTGTTCCACTCTACTTGTCACATTTTATCTTTTCTCTCCTATGCATCTACTACTGGTCATCTAGAGTGTAAAAAACGTGTTAGAAAGGAGCTTGGTTTGACATTGGAGAGACATTTCTATGCTCTTGTCTATTGGGAAATTTAATTTTCACAACATGTGTCAAATAGGTGTTATTTTACCTTCCTAAAGAGTTTGCAGAAACAGGCAGAGTAATTAAGGGTTACAGTTGCAGATACCATCACTATTATAGTTATTACACAATACAGTCATACTGTTACAGTCACTTCAGCGTTGTGTTCCCCTGGTTTTGGTTTTATCAGCTGGAGACGCTTTCTAATTTCAGGTACATCACAGGCTTGTAGTGAATTTGGGTCTAAATGGCCATCTGTTTAAGAGTTCTGGGTAACCTTTACTTTGTTATCCTATTTTCAGAAGAACTCAGCTTACCTTTAAGCACTGCCAAAAAAAACAACCTGATGCCATAAAGTGATCAGCAATTTACAGGGCCTTTTGGGTGATACAGCCTGCAGAATGAAGAGTAACTTGAAAAAAATGCAGAGCTATTCGATGTTCTGTAAAGGTCTTGCCCTCAGGATCCCAGCCTATTTATGAATATTTTTCTCTCCCGTTTACAGAGATGTAGATAATATAGAGAATTTAAATAGTAAGATGGAGGTATCAATACCTACACGCAGGTGTCCACATTTAGTCAAGTGACTCCCATCCTTTTGTGCTCTCCTAAAGTAATTTGTTTCAGAGAATAAAACATTCATCATCTATTTCCAGGCAACGTGTCACAATAACCCTTATCTCTGCCCACCTTCTCTCTTCAGGCACTTCTTGATCTCTTCCTCCCCATGCAGATTATGAAAGTAATGTTCCTTTTGTCTGGGCCTTTTGCCCCAGCCATTTTACTCTGTGCTTTGAATTCCTCTAACATCCTCCCGTGTGTCATCACATCATCTTCAGATGCCTTGTTCTGAGCTTCTAACTTCCCCTCTCTGCTCATCCATCCTCATTTCCTACTACTCAGCCCCAGCACCCACAGTTCTGTTACTCAACCATCATCAGCCTCGCACACAGAAAACTCCATATGACCAAAGGTCCCCTCTCACCTTTGCCTGCTCCAAACAACATAACACAGGACTCATTGCTTTTGTGATATCCGTGAGAAATTGATAACAAAGCTGATAATGAAAATGTTATTGACTATTTTTACAATCAGTCCATATTACAAAGTTTATTAACTGCAGGTAAAACAAAGAGCAACTGGACATGGTGGTAAATTATTCTGAAGGTTTAATTTTTCAGAGCTAAGAAACAAAACTGTGCTAAGTATCTATGGTCTGAAAAATTAAGCTTTTCAAGAAAAATACATCTGGATACCAAAGACATCTGAGATGACCCCACAATGGCACAAGTGATTTTGAAAGTCTGTTACAGAAATTATTTTTTAAAAGAGGAAGAAACAAAAAGAAAAATTCACTTCAGGTACAACCTTTACTCCAATGCTTATGTGTCATTTATGACTACTGGATTGAGTTGCAGACACATGCAGTAGGAATGAATAAATCCTGAAAGTTAGCTTATCAAAAATAGATTGCCAAGTCATGATTTCAGCTTTCCTCAGTTCCAGCGGATTGCCAAGTATCCCCTGGGTTTTTACTGAAATTTGGAGAAGAAACTTGTGAAGAATAACTGACCTGAAGACAAAGAAGACTTTAGAGGAGGCTGGAAGACAAGGAGCATTTTGAAGATGGATTCCGATAGAAAATCCCCAAAGACAGCTGGCTCAGAAGGTGAAGTGTGGTCAGCACGTTTCTCCACAACAGGATGCTGCTGCATGCACCAACTGGCACGCAACTTCCTTTATCCTGACAGCTGCTGGATGCTGATATAGATACATATTTAATGTTTTCCTCAGTCCAGCATACTAATGCTAGGCCTTACTCAGCCTTTTGCTAGAGGTTCAGCAGAGGTACTTACCTAGAAATCTTAAAAGTCCCCTCTGAATCCAGGTTTAGAAATACAACCCCAGTCCTGCTGTGAACACAGTGATGTTAAGAATGTGCAGTCACACCACACTTAAAATTGTGGGGCTTCTCCACTGACACATTGTGTAGTGGAGCAGCACACTGAGCACTGACGCAAGTGTCAAATTAGTAAGTGTTCTGCATAAGCTTCCTCCATGGCTCATACTAGACCTGATATTTTGGTGTATTTTAGGTGCTCTACAGAACTGCTATTTATAGAGTCAAGGTTCCAATAAATGCTCTGTACCATAAGCTTTTGTTTCCTGCCTGAGAAAAGAGGTAGTCCTTCCAAAATGAAAAAGTAACTATGACATTCTGAGCTTGAACTCTGGAACAGAAAATAGTTCATTTACAAAGAACCAATCCCATCACACGCAGTTGCTTTGAACTCTGTTCTTAATACAGCTCAGTGTAAAATACATCAATTCTGTCAAAGAGAAAAAAGCAAACATGGCTGGGTGAATCATGATGGGTTGTGAAACTGAGGGAGCTTGTGCTGTCCCTCAGGATAAATTTTCATTGATCTCCCCCTTCATTCTGGTCATCTCCTGAGGGAAGCAGATTGTGACGAGCTAGAAGACTCCAAAAATCAGAAGCTTCTTACACATTCCTTGTCTTGAGCAGGGAAAAGACGGTAAGAAATCTTGTCTCCTCCCTCATAGTAAAAACATGCAGCCTGGTGGCCCCCTCTGTGTTATCTCATATCAAGCTGACTTGGAACACACCAGGACATCAGAATGAAATTCCTGAGTCCTTCTACTGCTTCCATGCTGGCTTGTTTCTCAATGCTCTTTGTAAAACTACTCTGCAGATAATCTAGTGGAAAAACAGCTTGAAGCAAATAATTGCAGGGGCTGGGAAGGAAGGGATGGCGTTGCAGGGAGAGGAAGTAAGCTCTCCCTTTTTTCTTTACAGTACAACTGCCCCACACAGAAATCTCTCTCCCCACTGATGTGGCTATGACTGATGCAGGTCCATTTCTCTATGTTCAGCCACATCCACACCCAACAGGCAGTGCCTTAACCGTAGCACAAAAGACCTTGTGAAGACAGCTGGGCCATTGACAGACTCTTCACAGTCCAACTGAGGACAGTGCTGCTCTGAACTCTTCTCCCCATCCACTCCTTTGCCAGCATAAGAGTTCAGATGTTCACTTCCTAACACGACAGACAAAATCAGGTGGGTGAGTTCAAACTAGCTGCTTGAACTGGTTGAACTACACTGGTAGTTCTGCTTGACACAGAAGAGAGACTGTTGGTGCTGGTGTTGATCAGCAGCTGGGACATCATTGCCCTTGGCCAACAGAGAGAGAGGCCAGAGGGCATCTCACCATGGCTCTGTGTTACTGAGGGACATTAATCTCTTTCAGCTATTCCTGTGAAGGAATGAGGATGGGCAATGTGCAAACAGGGCACTTTTCCACCAGTGTTTCTATCTCCACAGTTTATCTCTAAATGTAGTGTGATTTTTAATCCAAGTAATTTAAACTTCTATGCTCTCTCACATTTATGCACACACACCAGCCTTTGAGACAAGCTAACTAACAGAAATCACAAAATTGAAATTTACCAGCCTATCTTTTTGCTGCAGGTAATTAGCATTCACAATTCTTTTTGAATTATAATTTTAAATACAATTTCTTTGTATCTTCTTCAGTTTAAAGTAAACTTCTGTGGAGTACAGGCCAGTTCAATAGATGTTCACTGCAAATATTGAGTACTTCATGCACAAAGAAGAGGGCACAGTATCTGTGTACTCTCCTACCTCTTGAAGTCCACATAACATTAATTATGAATTATTCACTTTGTGAAATCTGTGTCACAGAAGTTACATGCTATTGCTTATTAAATTGATTGGTGTAACCCTGACAAGGATCTAATCAAAATCAGTCTGTTGCTTAAGGTTGTCTGGATGTTTTGTGTGCTGTGCCAAACCATGGCTTGTGAGCTCACCTTGTATGATACATACCAATCCTATTAATAAACCTAGCCTTGCATCTTAGATTCATGATCCAAACCCATATTCTTCATATGCAAATCCAAGCAACAAAAGTCAGATATACATACTACTCATTATTCTGTTTTCTAAATAGTCTTTGAGAACAATCAAGGTTTTCAAAGCTGGACAGCAGAAATGGGTATTCAGATTTATCATAATGCAACTGACATAAAAAACATTTCTTGGATGTAAGCAAAGGTTTAAGCCAAAGATTTTGGAAGCTGATTTAGAAGCCCTGCATGGGGAAGCAGCTCTGGAAGCAAATGAAAAACATTCAACTCCTCATGGATCTCCTTTTTTTTTCCACTCACCTTTCACTGTCTCCTAAGTCACAGTCAGGGAACAGGTTGAGATTTTAGAACAGGCAGGGCTGTAAATCCCCTGAAATTCTGGCTAATTATAGACTGAAAGGGAGCAACTGCTCAGATTACAGAATCAGACACAGGCTTGTCATTGCTGAATGCATCAGTTTGATCTCAAAGAGACTGGCAGTCAATAGACTCAAATACGTGGAACAAGTGAAAGGGTGAAGAAAAAGTAGATAAACCTAATCTCTAATCCAATCTAGGAATGGCACAGGCAGAGGTAAAAGTCATATGTGACTAAACCTCATGGTCTTCTTTCAATAAGATCAAAACAGCAGTGATGACCACCACTGAAAAGTGCAGGAGAATAAAAAGGCTGAGACATCATAATCTAAGTCCACACACCACTGATTTGCTAAATTTAAAGCCAGGAGCTCCATTCTTTCCTACTTGGTATAGTTTGTGAGCCTGAACAGCATATTCCAATTCTGTGGTGTCAGAACTTTTTTCCCTTGTTTATCTGTGAAAGAGAATCTTCAGTTCATGCCCAGAGTTTTAACCAAGGCAGTGAGACCTACCCAAGTTAGAATTTCAAATAACAGCCAAGAAATGAAAACTCTCACCTACCTTGGGATGTTGGTATTAAAGCATAACAATAGCACGTAGGAGGTCAGCATCAGCTGTTCTGCTGACAGCATTGTAACAGATAAAACGGGACAGTGGTGAATAGCAAAGAGTACATTTGGAGCTGCAGCAGGGAAAGAATCAGAAGAAAGGAAGGGAAATATGCCCTTTTAGCACCACTGTGTATTTTTCTACAGAATGGGGCTGTAACAAGGCTCTAAACAGAAAGGAAATGGGTCTACAACTAAAGGAGCGTGCACTAAGATGTCTTTGCAAACTTCTTCCACCGACATCAGCAGCGGTGCCCTTGCAGACTGAAGGATTGTTTGACCTGCACATGTTAACCTAGAGATTAAAACAGAAAACACAACTAGATCTTCTCTACCAGATTCCTTTTAACTCACTAATTTAGGCAGATCCCCGATTTACGGAACCCTTGACAATCTCAGAAGCCAAATAAAACAAACACCATTTCAGGAAAAGAAAACAAAAATACCTACATTTTGAAGTTTGGGTTTGAGGCTTGTTTAGTGAAAATTGTAACATACTTCTGCTGTTAATGACACTTGTGACTGGAATGAGGTATGTGCATCACACAAATTCCATCGTGCTCTGCCACTGAGAGGTCTGTACATGCTCAGACTGAGGGAGGAATGTTTCACATCTGCATAGCTGAGCAGAAAAACCTCGAACTTTAGAAATGTCTGAAGCAACTAAAGAAATAGGCTGATACTGACTTCTGCAGGTTGGTGTTTGGTTTTTTTTAAGTTTAAGTTCCTTGGCAAACACAACAAGAAAAATAGAAAGACTGCATTAAACCAAGTTCTATTTTCTGTTGTTAGAATTCAAACCTAAATGAACTGGTAAAAATAAAGAGCTGATCTCAGCACTCAAAAAACTCAGAGTGGGAGAAAGGAGTGCAGGAAGGGGTGAAATGTAGGTCAGAAGATGGTGTCAGAAAAGCACACAGAAAAAGCAGAAGTTTCAAACTGTTTATAACCCACTAGCTGAAAGTGAGGCCTGTAACAAAAACTGCAAGAACAGACGATCTGTGAAACCAAACCTGCAGATAACGAGATAACTCCTAAATCACAATCTAACAACTGTGGAACTTAGAATACATATCAAGGCTGTCTTTACAGAAAGTGTTTTACTGTAGATTGACAGTGATGAAGACTGGTGCTCACCACATTCCCCCTTCACCCAAACCTTGTAAGGCCTCTGCCTGAGAACCTCTGGCTGAGAGTCCATTAGTGCTCTTCCCCTATAGGATCTATAGCCAGGATGTGACCTCAATCCAGAGAAAACAGAGCGAAACATCAGCGTGTTGAAAACTCTTCTCATTGCTCAGCTATCCATCAGCAACTCCATCTGCCTTCAACCACAAGCGCAAAACTTCCCATTTTCTCCCTTATCTTTCCATCTTGTGGTATTTCTTTGCCAAGGCAACTTGGCACATTGCAGTAACATGCCCCCATGTCCCTGACCTTCTCCTGTTTTCTGCACCTTTTGTAAACTGTGACACCTTTTCTGATCGCCCTCTGGTTTTAACTGTCATTAAGGACAGTCTCCACAGCACCGCACCAGTGGCACCAGCAGAGGTAAGTGCTACCAGCAAATATAACCAAGAATGGATAACAGTAGGATAGTTTTATGGCTGGGGAATTCTATAAACAGCATATGTCATAACTGAATTATAGAGATGGACTTTAATGGGTTCACCTTCACCCCATATAACTGCTTGATTACATCACTAGTAACAGCAAGATAACCATTATTGCATGGTCATAACAGCCCAGTATTTATTTTTAAACAGATACACTGGAATAATTAATTTGCAAAACAGGACTTTGATTCAAGAACGTAGTAACAGGGCTCAAATCAAAGTATAGTTTATGTTTTCCAGCTTCTCTATAACCAGAGATGGCTATTACTGTGCTTCTGGAAAACTTGTCTTTTACCTCCCATTTCCAAATAGGTGTAACTGTCACTTAAAGAACGTTAATTAAGATAGATCCATTGTGATTTCAGAGTACTTTTTGTCTGAGCTTGATAAATTTATCACAGACAGCCTTAACAATACATAACGAGTTATATCTGCACTTTCTGCAGGTCTATGCAATTAATTTTCTATTTGTGAAAGGAAATGGAAAATGAAATATTGTGCCCTTTTCTAATGCAGAGGCAGATGTAATGAATGGCTTTGGCAAACAGTTGTCAAAGTATGTTAACTAACATCTACAAATGTTTTCCTTCCCCAACAATAGTTTTAGGGCCCAGGATAATTCACTTCCCTTTTTTGTCATTCTGATATGACATACTGAATCCACTGTATCTCCATAAAAGAAACATAATTGAATTCAAGAGGCAAACCAATTGTCTTCATTTTTTAGCCACTGGCTTGAGAGATCCCAAATCCAGATTAAAAGCCACAGAGCTGACCTTCTCAGCATTCCCACTGAAGAACAGAAATCTGGTAGGCAAACCCTTGAACAGAAGACTCCCCAGTTTTGGAAGAGGCTGCCAATACACACTGATCGCTCTGCTTCCAAAGGGAACAATTGCTGTATCCTGCACCTCTTGCCAGCACTCTTTCTTTGTGTGGAGATGGGAGTACTCACACCCTTTGCATCTGGGCTTTAGAATGAACTTCATTACCTTTAAAAGCCTTACCTGTATTGTTAGAAAATATCTTCAAGACTCTTGCAAGCAGAGCATCTCTTCCTGCTTCCAGACCATCAGACAGTTTGCTGCAGCTCTACATTATTCCATTAATGCAAATGGGGCAGGCCTGAAGAGCTTGTCTTCTGCTGTCTTTAAAACATAGGGACTTATTCACCAAAACCTCCATGAGTTTAATGTTTTAGTTTGCCAACTTTAGGCTTCAAAAGGTTAAGAAATGCTAAGATGAAGATTACCAGTAATTCCTGGAGTTGGGCCCTTTGGGGCACTCAAACAGTCTTTAATGACATGACCACACATGATTCCACTCCTGCCATCAGATTTCTCTTATTTGTGAGCTGGGGAAGCAGAGCAAGGTTTCAAAACTTCAGATTCTTTCATCCTTTTACATGACTAAGTGCAGCTAAGTTCTCCAAGCTGCTTTGACTCTGGCTTTTTCTACATTTGGACACCTTGCAACTTCCCTAATACTCGTAAAACAATTGCTTTTAACTTTTGGATATATGTGATATTAGTGTGATGCAAACCAGCCAAGGTTAAGTGATCTGTAAAGCCCGAAACAGTGTAGCAGTCAAGGACAACAACAGTGCACAAAAAGAATGCAACACCAAATTGCTCCATAGGTCATCAATGACAGCACTAAGTTACAAGAAGTTCCCCAGCGTTATACAAAAGAAGAAAGTAACACCGCACACACAAAAGAAAATTGAAATGACCCAGCAGTGCAACAACCATACCATTCAATCTGCAAGTAGACTAAGGAGAAAGGACACCTGGTTGAAAAACTCCTAGCACAGAAGCCACTATCTCACCCGAAGTAATGAATGCAAAAGCACTCACCCTGGGAGTTTATCCTCTTGCAGATTCTTCAAAGCGTTCTGATTTTGCAATGTCCAGCATTGCACTACCCCTGAGACATAGAACTGCCTGGACACAAGCTGTTCCAAAAGCACAGAACCACACCTCACCAGGGAAGGCTCCAGAACTGATCAGGGGTGAAACGTTTAGGCATTGGTGGCATTTCAGCACTCTGCCTGTCTTTCCCACAATCAGTAGCATCCAGCAAGGGTTTTCTTCCAGCATCAGAGCAATGCAGCATTCACATCCATTTCCTCAAGCAAGGAAACAAGAAGTGAAGGAGAGTCCCTGGAGTAATCAGCTACCTACTGGTTCAAGTACTCCCTTAGGAAATTCAGATTCCTCATCTACTCAGTCTGAGCAGACACACAAACTAAATTCCCCCATACTTCAGGTGACACCTTAACCACCTCAGCCTCCCCTCTCATGTCCCACTTCCACATTTTGTAAGTATGGTCAACAGTAAGGGCCTATAGAGATCAAAGTCACTGAAAAGTTAAGGGAGCAGATCAGCCATGTTTTTGCAAGTATAAATGGAATACAAGCCTCTTCAAAGACATCATCAGCCACACACATGCACACACGCAAAGCCCCAAGCTCGGAAAGGACTGACATCTCAGATATTACCAAAATGTTTCTGAAGTGGTTGATGTCTCCCAGGCATATTACACCTGAAAACTAGTACAGCTTAGCCAGTAGAGCACCTGCTTCACCAGGCACCCATCACATGAAAGAAAAATTATGGGAGCAATAAAATGAATGCTGAAGGCATCATTGCTAAAGCCACAGAACCCACAAGCTAGGTAAGCAGCATGAGGCTACTGAAAAGGTAGGTAGATTTTTTTGGGTCCTTCTGGCCACTGTACCCACCGGATTCCTTCCTAGAGCCAGGTGACAGCACTCTTGCATAGACAGAGAAGTTGCACAAAGCCTTTGAAAAACCATTTATCAAGAAATACTACCTGACCTGGAGCAGTCTCAATACTCATTGCCAAAGGCACAGGCACAAGGTGTTGTGGAAGGACAACAGTTACCTCACAGCACAGTGAGTACCAGCAGATGCCAAAGAATGCCATGTGGGAACCAGCCTGCCACAAAGGAATATTAATGTCATCAGCAAAAGCAACCAGCAGGACTTCTGAGACTCAGAATCAAAACTATTCTGGGTTATGGGCACAGGAGAGAGGATAGCAGAAGAGGTAGCAGAGCACAGCTGTATCTTCAGGTGTTTGCTAGAAAGCACAAATATGGGAAAAAGTTACACACACTTAAGCTGGAAACAGCTGCAAAACTACACAGAGCCCATCCTTGCTTTTACTGCAGTAGCTACAAGCTGAATATGAAAAGCAACTCAGAAGATACCACAGCTAAAATTGCAGCTGGGCTCAGAGGTTATTAGGGTTTGTTGACACCATCTTTTGAACCCTTCAGATGCAGACAAACTACTGGTATGAGCAGGAGACAAAACTGCAATACAGACACTGTTAATTCACTGCAGCACAGCCTTCACAAGGAACTGGTGTACAAGGACACCAACCTCAGGATGCTGCCACATGCAGACAGGTGTTCAGTGAAGCAGAAGATGGGCTCAATCCCAATGAGCTACTCAGTACCGATGTCAGAAAATGCATCCACACAATTTGGGTTTCATAAGTGCTTGTATCCATCTTTCTCTCAGGATGGCTACACAAAAGGACAGCAACTCCGAATGTGAATTGAGCAGGTATGAAGTCTTATATAAGACAATCAAATCACGAGACACAGATCATTAAAAAGAAGGAATCCCTCTTTCTACTATTCCACGGTAGTGGCCTAAGTGTGGAAAATAACAGATGCTGTATGCTGGCCAGGCATGTCAAGTGATATCAATGTCATGATGAGTGGAGATGAGACACATGAGGAAGTGCAAGCAACGAAAAAGTAGCTGTGAACATAGATAAGGCTCCTAAGAGAGACCCTGAAGTAAAACAGGAATGAACTGACTGGCCTTGTATTCAAATGTCTTCATTACTCTAAGTGACTCTTTTGACTGCTGAGAACTCAACAGCTAGTTTTTCTTTACCACAATAATCACCATAAAAATGTTTCTCTACATACAGTGTCCCAAACCATGCAACTCCAGAAAATAAATTTTCAGTTACCAAGAAAAGAGAATTTGGCTCCACCACAGCATCACTATACATCACACACATCAAAAGGTCAAACAAAATTGCTAAGTTGTGAACAGGAATGACAGGCAAGTCATTCCAGACTGAGGAACGTCTGGGAAGGCACTGAGAGACTAGTGTTAGAAAGAACAATGGATGAAACAGAGGGGAAGAGACCAAAAATGTGCAACAGCCAAAACCTATCTATTCTGAAGGGATAACTGCCAGAACTAAAGCCAGACACCTCTTAAGAAATTTTTTCCATTGCCAAATCATGAGCTCCTGAGTAGTGCTTTGAACAGATAATTTCTAATCTACGAAACATGACTATGGATTCATCTTTCTCGCTGAAATAGCATACATGTTCATGCACACCATATACATATCAGATGTACTCATGAATGTGGAAATTAGTGAGAAATATTTTGTGAATTAGTGGGAAAACCACCATGAGCCAATAAGCTCATAGTATTGGACACTTTTTCAAAATCCCCTGAAGAATAAAGTCATGACAATATCAAATTCATAGGGAAATATCTGATTTACCAATCAAACAAAGATGATTTAAAAGTTGAGCTCACTTTATGGGGTTGTGCATTCAGATGTGCACACACGTGATGTTACTACCAGGACGGAAACACGGTAAGTTCCACAAGCATGTTTACTTTTAATCTCTGATAAATACAAAGGAAGTGATTCAGACTTGCCCAGAAGGCAGGGATTCTACTGACATTATACGTGTCTGTGGTTATGTCTAGGAGCCTTCAGACAGGTACTACTTGTGAAAGAAATATTAAAGTCAGCTTTAAAGTATTGAATTCACGCATAGGTAACAGACTAGCTGTAGCAGCCTGGAGCTCAGCAGGTGCCGATATATCCTGCTGGAAAGTAATCATCATGTAATTAATGGAAACATCAGTCTTTATTTTAGGGGGTGGATGGTAAATGTACCACACAAGTTGTTAACTGGCGTATATGTAATTTTCTTAAATACTTATACTTTTTGCACCAACATGAAATGATGTTTTATTCCATTTGCAGGAAAGTTTCTTAGGGGAAAAAGTGACTAACAGACCATGCTTATGTGACAGGTCACAAGAAGCAGGTTTCATACTCTGAGACAAGAGGGGAACTCCACCCTGAACCGTGAGCTTCCAATCTTAGGTCTTGACCTAATGGCAAAAGTCCTCAGAGACCCTCCCAGAACTGCTTCCTCTTCTCTGGTAAAATAAAGCTTCTGCTTCTCTCAGTTGCTCTATCCTTCTTTTGGGACACAGTAAGCACAAACAACAAAAGTCTTTAAGGTGCTTCATTCCCAGCATAGGGAAGGATTAATGCTTGAGATTAATCTGAAAAGCAGCATCTCAAATGAAAACCAGGGGCACTGTCTCCACCAGCACTGCATTCAGAGCAGCACAGCCATACCAAGTTAGTTCTGCTGGTAACATCCCCAAGAGATGTGCTGTTTCTTGTCAGTTGTAGCTTGAAATTTAGTTCAGCTCTGTTTTAATGTAACATTTTCTCTGTTTCACCAAGCTCAGTATCTTGGAGTTAATGGCATTGTCCAAACAACCTCAGTCCAAAGATGCCTCTATCTGAGATGCAAGGACAGCTGCATTGTCACATGCTGCTCCTCACCAAGTGCCTGTCAGCTAAGGAGCTAATCCAAGTCATCTCCTGATGGCTACATGACTTACTCCAAGTTAGCTCACCTCTTTCTACAGGTACTGAACCAGGCCACATAGCTCCATCCAAGGCTGCTCACCAGTCTTTTGACCAGCAGATTTTGAATTGGCTCTTGCTCCCCACAGTGCTGTAATCCTGCATGTTCTGGCACAAAACAGCTCAGCAGCTGGGCACTATCAGTGTTACAAGCAGATTATCACATTAATGCCCAGCTGACTTGAATGAGGTGGGCCACAGCCAGTTACTCAAAACCTCTCTCAGGGCATCCCTACTCAACAGGCACAATTGCTTCTTATTTTTGGAGTTGATATTTGCCACCACATAGGTTAAGACAGAAACACAAATGCACCATTTAAACCATGCCAATACAACACCAAACAGCCAAAAATATCAACTACATGCAGCCTTTTTAATCAAGATATCAGTCATTTTAATTGCCTTATACAGTGGAGTTCTGGCTACCCACTTAAGCTTCTGGACAACTTGGATAAGTATTTAATGACACCAGGAGCTGTAACAGGTGAGCCTATCCTTCAGTATTTTCCTTGCTCTCATGAGGGCTCCATGTGCTTCTTCCCCAACACACTCCCAAG
Organism: Lichenostomus cassidix; assembly: GCF_008360975.1. Lineage (NCBI taxonomy): Eukaryota > Metazoa > Chordata > Aves > Passeriformes > Meliphagidae > Lichenostomus > Lichenostomus cassidix. The sequence goes on from NC_139483.1 coordinate 7,026,018, forward strand.
CATTCCCTTCCACTGCTTTGGGTTTTACCCAACAAGGTGCACTTTCAGTGAATGATTTTGAAGAAGCAGGAGAGCTAAAGTAAAACAAGTGCAAAAGCACCTCAGCAAATAAAGCATGAATGTTTTAGAATTCATTCAAAGCCTTAAAGGTATGAAGGATTTGGGGAATTAAGACAAACCCTTCATAGCAAGGATCTTCAATTTAATGCAGGCAAGTTAGAGTTGACATCAGAGAAAGACAAGATGACACTTGCAGTGAGATCATCAAGGACTATTGCTGCACTGGGGCAAGACTGGGATGTTTTAAATCTCTTCAAAATACTTTCAAGCCAAGCTGTTACATGAGATGGAAACAGTGCAGGTAGGAGTATACTAAGTTGGGGTATTTTTCAGGTACATACACATTTCGGACTGAACTTCAACAAATGGGAGGTTGCAGTGAAGAGACTGAAAGACTTAATAGCAACACAAATCCCAGCACTAGATTCTTGGTCAGTTTGGATGGGTGCCAGGGAAAGTAGGACAAAATATTCCATTAACTTTCACTTTTACAATTCCAGGACTATTCAGTTTTGAGAAATGTAATAAGTTCCACAAATGTATACAGGTGTCCACCTAAAATGACTTGGTTTGGAACTTCCATACCTTAATATTGCAACTACATGTACAAGCAAATGCTATGTGGGTAATACAGGATCTTTAGACCCACGAGGAGAAGGACAGTAGTCAAAGTGTTTACAGGAATTGAACAAAGGGTCAAAAAAAAAAAAAAAAAAGGCAATTTCATTTCAAATACATCTAGGGCTTTCTCATTAGGCCATGAAACTCACAGGTATTAATCATGAAAATAAATGTTCCTTGCCCCTAGGTGCGACACAGCTCTTACACAAGAGAAATGACCAATACAACTCTTTCTCTGATCAAATTACCGAAGATGAAATGAATTTTAAAACAATATCCCGGGTGGATTATGCATTTAGCTACTTAAGAAGAGACTTAGTAAGGACCCCCATTTATTACTTTGAAAAGCCAAGCTAGTTGCTGCCAATAATTAAGGCAGAGTCTTGTTCACATCTCACCTTAAAGGCTTTGGAGCTGAAGAGCCTATGGATAATAGCCAGCTGCCCTATTGTACCTGACACTTTGCTTTGAAAAGTTTTGAAACAAAACTAAAGCCAGGTAAAGTAGATGGTGTCTTTCATCAGCACTTTTTAATGGGGATTTATTATAGGAAAACAACAAATCTTTCATCTATTGCCTTTTTAAAAAAGTGATAGAACGCATCCTATACACATGTACTTACCTATATATTATATATAATCCCACAAAAACAAGAATAAAAAAAAAAAAAAAATCACTGAAAGGCAGATGTTTAATTAGCTCTAGACCCACACTTTAACAGGATTCCATTGAGGTGGGCTTCTCACGAGTATAAAATGAAGCATGTGATGTATATTTGCAGGATTTGGGCTCATGGGCTGATTGCCAGACCTACACTACAGCTCCACTGGGGTTGCGTGCAGACAGCGTCTCACGTTGCACCCTGCACGAGCAGCTCCGACACCCAGACAAGGCTCTTGTGCCACTCAGCTACCTTGGAGGCTGCTTCCTTTACTCCACTTAGTCAGCTCAGGACATGGAAAAAAACCACAACAATCACAACTCACATTCCAAAAATCTCAGGGGTTTGGTTATAAAGGATGACATGAGCAGCCATTTAAGGAAAGAGGGTATATTTTCTACTTGGACTGTATCTCCTGAGCTCTTCAAGTCTTAGTCAATGAAGCCTCATTATGTTTAGGACAGGTTTTCAAGCTTTCCTTCACAAAACAAGAGCAAGAAAGTGTAGAACAAAAGCTCTGGTTTTCAGAAAACTCACTGAAGTTCAGCAGGAAAAAAACTCAGACAAACAAAAACCCCACAGATGGTTTCAAATAAGATCATGAGCAAAAGCACTACTTTTCTTTAACTCCAAGTACAGCTTTGTGCCATTTCCAGCCCCTCTCAGCACTGCTCCTGGCCTGCCTCTCTCCTCACCACGTTGTATATCCATGACCTCCTTGCACCTAGAACTGGCATTTGTCAAGTGCCACATTAAGACAGGCTAGAATGAGTTCAGCTACCAATATGAAAGCTTTTCTGCAGGTTGAGGTTCTTGAACCTATTTATGTTAGCATGAGACAAGCTCCTGTGGCAGTGTGCAGGAGGCAGGGGGGATCTTCAACAGCACCAACTAGACAGGCTTCAGCTGGTCTAGAATCACAACTACATTTAGCTAGAGCTCAGCAAATCCAATGGTACCAGTATTCAAGTGTCCAGCAGAGTAATTAGCCACCCAGAAGAACATTTTCAATTTCTAAAAGATATAAAACTAAGCTCCTCTTTCAGATGTGCCAGTGTAAACCAACAGCAGAGCCCATGATAGCAGCAATCTGTTCAGATCTACCTCAGAGTAATTGACAGTACCTTTTGGCACAGCTGACAAATTCAAGTGGGACAGGGTTTTAAAACCACATCTGAAGTTCCTACTGCAAGTGTTGTTATATGAACTTCTCAGTAATTACACCACCACCTCAGTAATTACAACAACTTATATTTTCATTCAAGCCAGTCTCAATTAAGTGGCAATTCTGTGGTAACATGATTAATACCCTGCAATCAAGTAAATAGTTTCTTACTAATCTGTGTCCACATAGCAAAGCCATGAGCTAAGCAGTGTTGGGTAAACTCTGAGATTTGACAGAAGATTTTTAAGGCACTGAGAATCTGATCCATTTCTCTCAGAAATCTTAAATCTATTATTTTAAAACCCTGACCCTAGAAAAACACTGCAGAAGCCATAACCAAGTTTAGCAGGTGGCTCTTCCCTGTACAGAAGGGACCCAACACAACACAAGAAATTCTCAGAGCAAGAGGTATCACTGGGAATATTCAGCTGGGCTTCCAAGTGGTATCAAAGATTGATAGAGCAACACAGAAATGATGGAAATTCACAGGGCACCTCAGAGTTGGGATAATTCAGGCAAATTCCAGTTTGAGGAATTAAGATTGTGTTGATTCCAAATTACCACTAATCAAATATGTTCCATCCTGGTCTGAAGTGTGGCAGAACCAAAAAGAACAATTAACCAGTTGCATGTTTGGATATTGGGAGAAACAATCAATCCACCCCATTTTTAGAGTGTTACAAGATTAAAAAGCATTATATAAATGAAGAAATTTTCACTAAAAAGGAGTAGTGGTGACAGCACAGAGGGGAATGTTTGTGTGTGGTCTTTTTGTTAATGCTTCTTCACAGTTTAAAACAAGGCCTTAAAATAAAAAGAGTGAAGAGGAAAGGACAGAGGAGCTACTATGCTGAAGTGTTCCAAATAAAAGGAAAAAACGGAAAGTGGTACCAAATGGAGTACATGAAATTAAACTGAACTTTTATAGACAATCTATAGGAGAAACTATATGATGATCTACAGAATAATTAGTTCTAAAGTTAATTCATATGCTTATACAGCACTAAAATATAAAGTGACTATTCCTGGGGGTTTTCCATTTTTGTTAACTTTTTAACTAAGGACAAAATTTTTAAAGGCACATTAAAATTATCATCTATCACTAAATTACATATTATACAAATGTAAATGTGATCACAACGCACTTAAATTCTTATAACAATAAACTATTCTGTTTTCTTCCCCCTGACATTTACAAAATTCATTTGGAGGAGTAGGATATACCTTACAGAGATTAGTGATAAATCATGTATTTTTAATGAATATCAATAGGAGAAACCCCAGGACATAACCCACCATCTAATTTGATTAAACTGTGCTTAAGGCAACACCACCTCTCTGGCTGGGGAATAGCACTATAATGACTTTGTGAGCATTATTGCAGGCTGTTTTAATGATTTAATGAACTGACTCTATATTTAGTTCAATAGCCTTAAAATGATTAGTGTTTAAGAAAAATTAGCTCACTTTGATCTGATTCTATTTGATAGTAAGTTTAAATAACCTAACCCTTCAAAACACAGTGGAGAAAAATTCCTAGAATCACAGTCAGCTAACTGCTAGAAAACATTATGGCAATCATTAATAACAGTTCATTTATGTTTAGCTACAGCATATGGAATGACACACTCATCCCCCAAGATGGGACACAGCAGCATATATTAAGTTCTATTACGTTATTTTCCCGTGTTTTTTTTTTAATGTGAAAAATAAACCAAGGAAAAAAAATTCCTCCTGTATGCTCATGTAATGCAAAATTTTTTTCCTTCATCAACAGTACCACTTAAGAATTTCAACTTGTGGGTCCAAAGTATGGTTCTGTGTCATCTAGAGACTAGAAAACTATGTTGGTATTCTGGAGGCACAAACTCTGCTTGATGGCATTAGTCAGTGCTGGCTTGAAGTACTCAAGCCATGAATGTGACACAGTCATGCTGCTGAGAAAGGGAAACAAAAATATACCATAATGCTAAAAATAACTCTTCCAATAGGAAGTTTACAAAATACGGAACTAAATTGGAGCTGAGTCGCTGAAACGATGCAGGCAGAAATATCCACTCTGCAGGGTTTTCTCTGCACTTCACCTGTGCAGACTGTGATCCTCTTGTGATCCAAACTATCCTGCGGATATCACATCAGCACATGCCTTACACCAAACTGCTAGAAGCAAGACCAAAAACGTCCAAAATTATAACCCACTGTAAAATTCAAAATCAGGCACCCAGTTCAACCAAGAATCAAACCGAGATGCAGAATTCTTCCCAAGAAACAGTCCCAGCAGGAAGATCCTTTGTTGGCTGTAACAAATATCAAAGGGGGGAAAGGGGAATGCCAAGTACAAGCTAAAACTAGAGACTAGTGCAAGATACCCTCAGACCCTGTGTTATGTCTTCCCACTTTCCTTTTCTGACACTATAATCATGAACTGGTCCTTGGGTTTTTGGTCTTAAACAGTTCACCTACCTTTTAAAGCGAGCTCCAAATGGACAGGCGGCAAACACCCTCCTCTGCCCAGCAATGAAGTGCAAATGGATTTGTTGCCAATCGACCTGCTGCAGTAGCCTGCAAGTTGCAACAGAAATCCAGGAGCTGATCCTATCACCTCAATGAACATTTTTTCCATGTCCCTTTGCAAGGGACATGATCAGGCAAGTTGTAAAGTACAAGAGTTCAATTTGCACAAAAGGAATTTCTTGGTGGCATTTTTCTGTATAAAAAATGTTTAGGTCCATCCAGAACCACCATACTGCTTTTTCTCATGGTTATTCCTTCATGCCTCAACGCTCCAGACTTCCAGCCATCCATCAGGAACTGCAGGCCAGGTGGTCCCTGAGATTGGCTTTCCAAGTTATTTTACATAATCTCTGTGTTTCTACAGTATTTTTCCCCAGACCTCTAATTTTTACTGTGTTGGTCACCCTTTATGTTCAGTGAGTAATTTCCAATGTTTTATGTAGCCTGTAGAAAAATCTGGGACCATCACTTCCATTCCAGACTCAAAGGACTGGTCAATATCTTTATCACCAAGAGATTTGATTTATATCAGGATTTGGTTTTTTCATTCTGCCAACTCTTGCTCAAGCTGAGGACAACTTCTGTTTTCCAAGAAATTTCAGCATTTCTAATTTTATTAGACTCTAATCTAGAATCTAACTTTAATTTTATTAGAATAAAATACTACATAACATTCTGTGGCAGTGACACTCAGTAAAAGTTGTGTGTCTACCTACACATTCCATTTTAATATGATTTATCATCAACAAATTATTGTGTAGAAGATAATAGTTATCATATATGCAAACTGGTATCTTAGTAAAGGAGTACAATTACTCTAATTCTGCTTTGAGTTCCAATGTGAAACATGTCAAATAGTTCAATAAGGCATACATTGTCCAAATGACACACTCATATTACTAAAGCACTGACAAATTGAGTTAATTTTCCCCTTCTGTCAAAAGCTACGATCAGATTGACATAGTCCCATGGAACACTCCAATTTCAACTGAACTGCATTTTCTAAGAGAAAACTGTTCCATGAAAAAAAAAAAAAAAAAAATCAGCCAGCTCTAATGTGCCTGAAGTCTATGCAATTAAAAAAGTTTCTAAATATAGCTTTAATCATGGCCGACCCCAATCTTCTCAGAAGTCCTTGCCCTCTAGGCCATCCCAAAGGGATGGGAACATCCAGTAACAAGCCAAAAGTCTCATGACAGTGTATTGACCCCATTTGATATTTATCTCTAGCCATTTGTGAGAGCTTCCCATGAGCTTAATTAAGCTCATTCATTTCCACAAATTGTGGCATCCCAGAAAATATCAGACTTTCCTTTGATAGATGAGATTCAGATGTGGAAGTCTTATGGGAGCAAGGTGTCTCTCAGGCTATTTGACAGAGTAGCTCATGAAACAACTTATCCAATCCCTCCCCTCCACAACATGGAAGTGGAATGCACATAGGATTGTGCCCTGTCCACTGCAGACCACAGCAAAGAGCCACTTGCTACAAACTGGGAAAAACTCCCCACACATTGTGGAGAAGCTGAACCCTTTAACTGTAGAGGGAGAATTGCAATGCCTCAAAATTATTTTTGTCCTTTAAGGCGATATTTAGAAGGAAAAACTCTTGCATCAAGAAGCAAAGACACAAACAGGGTGAGTGTTTCCACACCTGGCATTTGGGTTTGGCTTCAAGTGTCATCCTTGTCTTTCCTACATTCTAGTTTTCCTCTTTGTGCTATATTAACTGCTCTTAAGGAATTTGTTTTACGTAACAAAGCCCATTTGAGGGGACACTGTAATAGCCTTTGACTATGCAAAAGGTTGCTGCAAAGACTCACTACTTATTCTACACAGAGAAGACAAAGTACCAGGTAAAGATAATCAAACATGAACAGAGGAAAGCAGGACAACGCAGCCCTTACCATAATGGTTTCTAAAGGGAGGCCAGACAAATTTCTGCCTTGAATAACAGGTAAAATTGATCCTGCCTCAGGGCAAAATAATAAGCTAGCAAATCCCTTAGAGTTGCTTCAAGTTGGGATTTTTGTTGTTTGGTTGTGGGGTTTTTTAATTTGAGAAAATCCATGATAACTGCAGGCTGGAAAAAGTGTACGTTAGTACTCTGTAGAAACCTTTTTTTAATACCAAATATAAGTGGAAAAAAGGTATTTCCCTAACGGAGCAAAAGATTTTTTTTAAAAAAAAAATCTACCTTTCATTTATTTCACACTAAAGCATTCAATCATGAGGTATAAGCTTAAACTTTGTTGATTACATAATTTCCTCCCACAAGTGTTTTGCTTTACAAAGCTCCTCCAATCTAAATGTGGTCAGCTGAAGACCAGTGCTAATATAACAATACTTTCATTTCTTGCATATATTTAAGCACTTTCTTTACTTGGAATTTTGGTTCAAAGTTCCTATGATATCCTAATTGTTCCATTTACTTTTAACATATGTACACAGAGTCCATACCAAAGAGTTCAGGCACTTCATGCAAAGGAAGATCATTTGGTCACCACAGTGGTTTGATCATTCCTAATTTTTCCAGCTCATTTAACACCTTTTTTACATTTTATGCATATTGAGCACCAGTCTCACCTGAGCTGTGCTATCACCATTACACCTCATATCTAACCTGAAAAACATTTTCATCTTGGGGCCTTTCAGCTCATCCAACACCTCAAAGAAAAGCTTTTTTTCACCCCTCATATTTGGACTATGAACTATCTTACTACTGTAGCACAAATACAGATCTGTTTTCTCCAGTACATGGAAGCTCAGGATTTCCACTGCTTTTGTTGTTCTGAGGTCACAGTGAAATCTATTTACCAAGGTGTGTCCCTGAAACAGCGCATCCCCACATAAGTATCATTTTGTTCTTGATGTCACTGTTAAGTCTCTTTCCCTACAGCTCTTCAAATAAGTAATTTGTAGCCAAAACAGCCTTTTTTCTTTAATGTTTCCTCTTTCTGGGCAGCGCTTACCTGGAAAAGTGAAATGGATGCAGAGCATCCTGATTATACTCTGCTACACATTTATTATTTGACTTACAAAAATATCAAGTGGCAAGATAAAACATTTCATGCAGATGAAGGTATTTGAGGAAGCTACCTAAATATAGTAATGTTTACTGTATAGAGTGACTAAAAATAGCCACAGAGTCAGTAGGTACTGAACAGCTACAGAAAATCGCAGCTATAAGGATCTGTTTATATAGATACCTCTGTCCCAAGACCAAAGAGTATTAAAAAAAAAAAAATCACCACACAAAACACATCTGTTTGGATGCTTTTGCTTTGTATTTTTCTAATTACTAAAAATTGTTATTTTTCAGGACACAACATGGGTGCGACCACTGAATGAAACCACTACTGAAGGGGAGAGTGTGAGAAATAGAGCAAGGGAAGCAATTTTGCTGCTCCATATCTTGGCCCCAAACCTACAAAAATAAATGGCTTGTGGACAGCTAACCTCAGGTCAGCAAAGCTTCCACTATTAAGTAGTTCCAGCTGGTAGGGATTTCCCAATTCCCCAGTTACAGGAGCCTCTCAAATTACTTGTTCAAATTCATGCAGATCTGGGATTCCAAATACAGATTTTAGAACAGTGACCAAAAAAATACTGTACCATAACACCAAAAAATCCTAACTTGAGCTATAAATGGAATTATAACAGCAATACTTCCAGAAAACTACATGCTTCCTATATGAAGCTTTCAGATACGAGGTGCACACAAAGTAGTCAAAAACTGAAGAAAAGTGAGAGCCAACCTTATTCTGTCAACATTGACCTATCTTGCTCAGGTCTAACAGCTCAAAAAGCTACAAATTTGGTGAAATGTGAATTGTAAAACCGTAACACTCCTCAATTACTTTTCGTTGGCCAGACAGGCAAACCTGTCATTTGACAACACATCATGATCCAAGATGGTAAACTTTATCACTCAAGGGTCATGAGAAAATGGCCACAGGTGCAGCTTGCTAACCTTCCCTAGGTAATTTTTCACAGTTATCATCCAAAAAGCGTAAAAGCATAAAAGACATGTTATCTTTGAGCTCCGTTTATTGTAACATGGGTGAGAATCCCTATAAAACCACTTACTAAGTAACTGTAGTGTATTCTTCAACACAGAGAGTGAAATCAGTAAAACATCTTCTTGACAGTGTGTCAGGAACAAGATGACACCTTTCCTCTCAGAGACCAACACATTATTTATCATTCTGCTCTGACTTACCTTCTTTCCCATCCCGCACTAGCTCCAAAAGCACTCCCCTGCTTATTTCTTAATACAATATTTGAAGACAAAGCTAAGCCAAGAGTTCCAGAATTTGGTTCACATTTTCCCAAATGCCAAGAACGATTTGGAATTTTGCTATTACCTGTAAGTAGTCTCTTGATCATGAAGTTTCGGCTTATGTTCATCTTGTGAAGTCAGATGAGCAGTTTCTGTGGGGGAGTTTGAAGAACAGATCAGCCTAATTTCTCAATTCTCCTAATGAAGTTTTGTACTACATTTATTGCAGGGACAAAAAAGAATGGTTTCAGAGCTCCCTGGATTACCCACTCAAGGATTTTGGTTTTTTCCTTCCGCTTTAAACAAAATCAAAGTCCACAGAACCATGGTTTCAAATGAAGGATGTCCAGCAGCCCACGTGGAAATTCACAGCCAAATTAACATGCAAATCTTGACAGTTTTGATGTGAAATTTGACCTCTGTACAGAATCAAGTTCTAATTTAGTATTGAAACCTCTCATGCTGATTCTTACTTAAACTGAAGGCCATTGCACTGCTAAGAAAAGTTAACCCTTGTATTCCAAAGAGGTATTAAGAGGTAATAAGAACCAGGCATCTGAAGCTTCTTTTGGAACCTCAAAATTACTGCAAGGTGAAAAGAGCCTTAACCAGTTCATCACAGGCTCAAGTTAAAATAGGAAAATGTTAGAGTGGTATGTATCCAGTTTCCTCTAAAACTGGACAGACACAGAACTCAATTTTTTTAAAGGAATTGTAATTGTGCCACTCATGTGGATTAGCCTGACCACAGTGCTGACATAACACAGGAACAATTGTCACCCTGACAACTTTACTCTGCAGTCAGTTAAAGGACCCATCACATGCAACACTGAGTTCTCAAAATCCATTTGGTTAAACATGAGCTGGGCAGGCTTAGCCCCTAATGATCCATTTTAGTGGGCCAGGCTGGGGCAATATAAAGTCCTTTGATTATTTCATGTCGACCTAAGTTTGCTCCTCTCAGGAGTTCAATCCCTGCATTTATGCAACACCCCATTGCTGTTACATCCTCCCTAGTGCTGTGAACTAGTAGAACTTTTAGATACTTCTCATGTTCCTGATCAGTAGGCTTCTGCTAGGGTTTAGTTTGGTTGGGTTTTTCTTCCCCAGCAATTTGAGGAATGTCAGGAAGAATATAAATATTTCTCTGTGTAATAATAGTATTATCAAAATAACTTTGATTGCTCAGATTTATCATTGCTAGCAGAACTTCAGGATTTAGAACTTATTCCATGCTATTCCACAAATGATTATTCCTGGCTGTTTCCTGGCTTGACCCTCATAGCTTGTGGCCCTCTTTACTTGATTAAGTACTCTGTACTCCCTACAGCTACTGCAAGGTCTTTCTGCACTTCGAAATCAGGTCTGAGTTGCAATATAAAGTATTTTCTTCAAGAATACTTTCATTTATTATCACAAATATTTTTGGGGTAGCCTATAAGTAATCTACTACATGAATTCTATTTCATGGCACATGAAGATCACTTATAGTTGTTTTTTGGTTGGTTGTTTCAGGGTTTTTTTATAGCTACATATGTCACTTGCCCTCATACCTGCACAAGCAGACAAATAAACAAAACCACAGCATTTTGCCTTCCAAAAGGACACTAATAATAGATTTCTAATAAAAAATCGTAGTAATAACTTATCATTTATCTTAGGAGACCTACTAACTTGCAGTGGAGTAAAAAAAAAAAAATGCTCAAAGCACACACCTGGGCATTATCTGTGCCAAAGCAGAATGGCAATCTGCATTTTTAAATCCTGCTGTAGTCCACCCTCAGGAGCTGCACTCGGTGAAAAGTAGTACAAAACAGGATGAAATGGAAGAGTTATACACACACACACAGAGTCAGCAATCTGGTCACAGTACATGTAGGGGAAGAATATCCTTGCAGGCACAATCCCAAAAAACATATTCAGTCACTTAATCATGGAGCAGATTGACCATCTTGCCTGTTTTCTGTCCACCTTTTAACCTTTTTATTGTTCTGCATAGCAGATTAATTGAAATTCTTTTCTCATGTTTTATTTTTGAGTGGACAATGAGTACAGATTACACTTAGATTTCTTCCTTATGGCTACAACTGCTTTTCTGTCAGCATTTTGTTCTGTACATCCAGCTCATTTCAACTTAATCTTTTCCACATACCCAGGTCCCTGTAAGAGGATGTCTACATTAGCAGTTTAAAGAGTAACAAACTTGAGTATTTGGTACAGTTAACTCCAAATTAACCTCCCACCCTGGCTAAGTAGAGATATGAGGAGCTCAGAAGTGAGAGCTTTGGGCCAGTGCTTTTCTTCCATTAGCAGGAGAAAACTGTCAGTGTAAACACTGTCTATTCCTCTGCAGCTTAGTGATTGCTTATAAACCTGAGCGAGTAGTATCAGGTAGTGCCTTGCACCCACTTGCCTCAAGTGTAAATGACTACAGAAGGTGATAGGTAGTGTAGAACAATCACTGAAGGTTTCTGTGTGTTTTAAAACTAAACTATTTTATGACCCTCTCTATAGCTATATGCTTTAAAAGATCTGAGTCCTTAACCTCCTTGTTGCCCTGGTGTCTTCTGATTATACCTTTTAGCATGAGGAATATCTTTATCCCAGTCCTAACAATTCACGACGCTTAAATTAGATGTTGAAGTGTGAAAAACAGAATCTTGGTGGAAAAGCAGCATCTTTTTAAAATACAGTGATTAAAATATTTTATAATCTTAGGGAAGAAATAATTTTATTTACATTAGCTAGGTAAACTGAATTACAAAGAAAATTATTCCTTAGGCAAGAGGAAAAAACTCTATCTTCAGATGTGACTTTTTTATTGCAGATCCTATGTTTGCTTTCCCCTAGTTGATCCAGAATATTAAAGGTACAGCATATTAATTACCATGTATATAAAGACTTTACCTAATCATAAGCACCATAACACTAGAGCAAATAAAACCACTAGAAATACCTAAGAGCAGAGTAAAATTTGGTTGTAAACAGGAATCATCAGCATCAGCTTGAACCTCTTTGTTAACAGATTTAACTAATGAGAGCTCTGGCAAACTTGGAAGTGAACATCTTCAATGACATCTCTTAACATAGAAGTGTAAAACCAAAATCATTCTCTATTTGAAGATTCAGTCCTGGATTTGCTTTTGTTTCCATGATCAAGAACTACCCAGGGCATCAGTAACTTCTCAGTTTCCAGAAGTACAACCAGATTGGTTTTTATATAAGGATTTGCCCTTTCAAGAGGTTTTTATAAGAATACACTTATTCAATAGCTCAGCTATTACTTGGCAAATCTACATATGCCAGATCAAAGTGCAAAAGTTGTAGAAAATCCTTATACAGACTAACAGGACTTTGTTACTTTTGCATTTTCACAGATAGATAATTATTCTTTGAGAGTTTAATGACAATGGGAGGGGATATGTATTTTTATACACAGACAGTGCATGTGGAATTGCAGTGGGCATTTTCATCAATTAACAAAAGCTTTGGGTAAACCTTAGGTGAAATAGATAAAACCTCTGTCCACAAACTAAGGGATTAAATTAGTCTGCAAATCACTTCTGATATTTAATATTCCATCTGTTATATTTGCTTTGGCTAAATACTTTGAGCTTGAGCAGTTTCTACTCTACCTAAATGACAAATCTAACTATACACTTCTTTTATGACTAATTTTTCATTTGTCTGAAAAAGCAAGAATGCCCCCTTTTGACAATTCCATATATTTCCCCTATGAGGCCAGGAGAGGGAGTAGTAGCTTGTATTTTTCCCCAGGAAAAACAACACTCTGGGCGCCAAGTATTGTATTCAGTCCCCCGCAGACAACGATTGCAGCCTTTGTTCATTATTTTTTATAAAGATCACGGAGAGATTTTTTGGGTGGAAGGAGGGGCAGAAAAAAATGCACTTTGAGAGAAGAACATCTCCCACAAGGAGCTGCAGGCTTTGTAAAAGCTAAATCTCTTACACTTTGATGGATGGAAAGCTATGCAGGTGTCTGCACAGGTTAATCTGCACAAGCTCTGTGCTCCCTTGCCCTGCCGAAGGTACAGCACAAATCCAGATCACCTGCAATCATGTAACTGAGCAGATGCTGGCCAAAACATGATATTAAGGTCAATTAAAAATAGACTCTTCTATTCTTCTGCCTCCAGTTATACAAATTCTAATAAAAATCCAAAATACCTATTTCTCTAGATTCCCACCCAAATCTCAAGGCTGATGCTGACAGAAAGCAAAGACTGTTTGAAAACACTTTTGCTTCAAGTTTGTTTGCAGTGAAACCTGAAACATGACTTGAAATTCTTCCAAGATTCCAAAAAACTCACCACCTGATCTTAAACAATTTAAATTCCAGTGCTAGCAAGTCAGTCTGAGCTCTCTAGACAGACAGTGGCAAATAACATGGCCTTCCAAAAGATGACTCAGAGGAGGAAGGAAAAAAAACCCAACTAAAAACTTACTTGTGTGTTTTCCAGCTCTTCCAAAGGGCTGTTATCTCAGCCTGAAAAACAAAGGGGAAAAAGTCCACAAATGAAATCATACAATGTATCAAGTAAGGTATTTCCAAGAGAAACAAATAACGCGGTAGAAGGCACCCGGCAGATACCAGTTTAGAGTTTCTCTCGCCCACATCCTGGGCAGCAGAACTGGAAGCAGGACAGCTGCACTGCCTTGCACCAGAGATTGTCTCCCCTGACCTCAGGGACTGTCTGAGTGACTGACAGGCTTAGAGAGATATATATTAGACACCTGCAGAGAGCAGCGCCAGCCTCGATCTCTCACCAAGAGTCAGCACTGACTTAAGGGTGCTGCGTTATCAGTCCTGGTTGATATCAATCTTTGCTTCTGTAAGTCAAGCAAGAGGCACATCTCTGCACCTCTATGATCCTGGAAAATGGGTATGAGCACCCATCACCCTATGTAATAGCCATTAATTGAAATAGCAGCCTCTTTCAGAAACAGATGTATTTATGCTATTCAATTAACAATACACAACAGTGATGACAATTGCAAGGTATCTTATTCAGCTGGAAAAGCACAAGTGTTAAGCAACCAGCATGGAATGACAGTTGAAATTACAGCATGGGGAGAAATCCCAGGTCAAATATGGGAGAAAATTTTTTACCTGGCCCAATAAGAAATGAAAAAGAAATGAAAACAAAGTTAATTAAAATTAACTTTCAGCTGTCAAAGCAAGACCATCACAAAATCCTGCTGTATACTGCAGAAAAAAAGAAGTCTCTCTCACAAAAGAATGGTTCTTTCTGCATCAGTGAAAAATAATTTGACTGGTTTCAAATTCCAGGTTTTGCACCATTGGTAAGTTTCCCCTAACAGCACTGAGTTACTGGGTTTAAAGTGCTTATTGGGGTCACCATGGCTTGTTACAACCCAGCTACCATATTTTTCAAGACCTGCATGGATATTTTGCCACATATCTCCTGTTAAAGCTAAATCATCTTAAATACAAGAACCATTGTGTGTCTAACTACCCATGAAGCTCCTTGAGAAATTTTGAGAAATTTTAAGGAATTACATTCATGTTATATTCTCCCCCCTTTGGTGAAGTAGCAGAGAGAAGAATCATTGTTCTGAAACAAAACATGTAAACAAAGTTTTGCATTGGATCGCTGGTGTTCACCAATGGCAGGGGCCTTACCCATGTAAAAAATCACAGGTTTTACAAAGGCGCTTGAGGTGGCTGCAATTAAACTATGCAAGTTTGATTACATATGCAGATTTTCTCCAGTTCATCCTTTTTTCAGTGAAAAGGTCTACAAAATCAGCAACGTGAAGAGTAGGAAATTGTTTGTGAAGCACGGCACTTTGGTATGGCACATGGCATTTAGGAAGAGCCACTCTGAATACCTTGTGCTTTGTCACTAATTATTTACTTCAGTGTGACATGACTTAGCACACATTAATATTTTTAAACTGTTTTGCTCCCTGAATTCCTTTACAAGCATTCTGAAGCATGTTAACTACAGGAGGGAGTCTTCCAAAATAAAGATCCCCTTATATCAAAAGTCAGAGGAACCTTCAAGGAAATCTTTCTCATTGTTCCATCTTTTGTTTTTCCTTCCCATTTGACAACACCTAAATGAAAAGCAACAAGTTTTCTATCAGAATTGGAAGAACCAGTTCAGGTTCAGGATGTACCCCTTCCACCTGAACTTGGGTCCATATCAAATCTTGTTCAAATCTAAGTACAGTGCTCATTTGCTTAGTGACTTGCACACTTATCCTTAAAGTTATAGATTTAAAGCAGCCTTGCATCTTCCTTGTATTATACAGGTTTCTAGTTCCCTCTGTAGCAGTCAGTATTGTGTCCACTCCTGCTTAGTGTCACCAAAAGTTTTGTTTTCTTCTTTAAGTGCAAAAGAAGTACAGATGGGTTTGATCCCAAACTTATAAAACAGGGCTGTGAGCAGAGATAATTTTCTGGAAGATTCAGATAATTAATTTACATTGCTTCAGCCTTTTTCTCTCAACTCCAAGGACATTCACCATTACATTCCTCTGACCACCTTTTTCATTATTAAGCAGCTTCATAAGGATATTACTCTGATTTAGAGAATGTTTTACTGGAAGCAAGTTCCAAAGAGCCTCTTTCCTACTACATTCAATGTGTTAAGCATTCACTATCAGCTCTGGGATTTACTGAGAACTCAGCAAAGTCTGTTCTCATTCTCCATCAAAGATTAGAAAATTTAGGTGTTTCTATAGTTACAAAGAACAAGTTTCTGGAAAGCCCTTTATCAAGAATGAACTCTGCCTCACTGAAATGAGATTCTCCTTACTGTTATTTTAAAAATTCTCAAGATCACCTAGCCAGTATTAAAGGGATTCCACTAGTGGCTATGCAACCAGCTTTTTCTATGCTCTGGTTCTCTCCCAGGAAACTGAAGGCTTTTATCTGTTGCCAGCTAAGAAATATCCACTAGACTGAAAATCCACTGTATACTTTTTGGAAGGCTGCAGGGCTGAAGGTAAAAGCTGAACAGCACTGAGGTTTCTTTTCTAATCTGTTTCAAGTTCTGCACTCTTGGATGCTGTTAATTATAGTACAGTATGAAACTAGCAATATGAAAACCTATTTATTCTCAGTCTTAGTAGTTGAAGGTAATTAATACTTTTATCTTCCTACGTGCTTCATTGATGGGGCACATGAAAGGATAAATGAAATGAATCCACATGTAGTTTAAAGAAAAAAAAAATCAATTTATAAAGTTACAGTCCCAGGAAAGAGGTAGGGCAGTCAATGCATGTCTCTTGCTTAGTGAAAAATACACATGATTTCTACAGGAATAAAAATAAACACCCAGATGCTGAGCTGCAGGGTAACAGCTCCAGATCTGTGTCTGTTACCACTTTAGACCCACCCTTTAAAGAGAGATCTTCACTCTGAATTTACATTCTACCTCATACTATTATAGGATAACAAGATTTACACAGCATAGTTACAAATCAAGTATTTGGCAAGTAGGTCCTTCCACAGCCATGACTAACTAGGGGTGGAGAACACATACCACGTAAACGTCTCACTGCTTTATTTATGCCTCAAAAAATTAATTTTACTTCCTGATTTTTGCCTCAAGAATTTGTGGGCATTGAAGGAAATCCTAAAGCAAAACCAGACAGCTCATAGATTCAGTTGCACTCATGTGGATGCCACGTTGAAGACAATTCTCACACAGCAAGATTGCTGTAGTTTCATTGCTAGAAGCTCTCAGCCCTGAGCTTTAGAGTTCAGCTCTTCCATTACTATGCTCCTCACTCACAGCAGAGTCCACTTCACACAGTATGAAACATGTGGAAGGATCATACACCAAATAAAAACCCCTACAGAAGCCTTAAGTTTCCACTTAAGTATTAAAAAAGAGGATTCCAAAAGGTGCAATTTAACAGTAACTCATTGCTTTCTAGAATCGTTGCGAGTAATTGTATTTATCCAGGCATAGAGCATATTCAGTGCTATTATTCATATGCATTACACAACAGTACACAGAAATATTAAAAGCCTGATGGTTATCCATCAGGGAAGGAACTAGCAGCTTAACAAAAAGGATACTTGGAGCGATGTGGACTACCTGGAAAACTCACAAACACATGAAACCAGTTAATCCCTCCACTTTTTCAACAGTTGTGATTGAACATTTCTTCCCACTGCCAAGTTTTCAGCAACCAACATGGTGTACTATTTTTGTGGCTATGCTGATATGACCAAAATTATTTTATTTATCAGGATATATATGATTTTAGCTGTGTAACCAATCAGCTTTACTTTCCCGAATCACCTCTGCAAACAACCAGCACATTACAAAAATTAAAGTATGACTCCAAGATCACACTTGTCCCTGTTTTCACATTACAATAAAATAGTCCCAAAACATGGCAGATGAAAGCATAATTAAAAGCAACCTTGCACAAGTTAGCAATATTTCTTAAATACCTGGAATAATTAAATACTCCTGTAGAAAATAGTAAAGAACACTGAGAGACTTCTCCTTGAAGAGTGAACTGAGCCAACCCAGAAAGGAGTTCCTATATCTAGTTAACATCAATTAAGTAAGAACTCCTCAGGGAAAATGGCGTTTCAAAGACAGAAAACTTATTAGGCAACAAATTCCTAGTGAATCAATTTTCAATAATCTCAGAAAACAATAATCCCATACATCTGAAATTTTTACATCAATCTTCCCTGTGAATACCTCCCCTTTATTCCACTGCTTCAAACAGCTAAAAAAAAAAAAAACAAAAAAAAAACCCAAACTTTCAGACTAAAGGGAAATTTGCTAATAGAAAAAAGGACCAAATATACATTATTTAGAAGAAGCCAGGTGGATGAAAGTACAATAAAGACTGTGCAACTGCTAGATAACCAGTAAGAATTTGTGAGCTCACATAGACTGGGGACTTCTTTGCAAAATTGCCATTTCTCTTTTTCATACAGCATAGAGAAAACCTAAAACAGGAGTAAATTATATTTATACCAAGTAGAAACCCTTTGTATTTTAGTACAGTCAATGTACCCAAGAAAGAGCCCTGGATTCAGGAGCTCAAAACATTCCAGCATCTCCCCCACATACTGGAACACCCATCCCAGGCACTGTATTCCTGAGAGAGATCTTGGACTGCCTTCTTTAAAAGCAGTTGTCATGAACATCATGCACATCTAATCCACTGCTCACTTGCTTGACTCTTGCTTTCTCTTCTCAGTTTTACCTGTAGCTAAGAGAATACATCATATATGTGTTAAAAATTTGAACAAACTTGGAAGCACTTGCATATTTGCATGCAATATTGATTTTGTCCTATGTTTGTTTGCCAGTCACCAAGGCAGAAGTCACTGGATATGCATATTCACATGTACACACAGATAAGCAAGAAATCCTAAAGGATACTCGTATAAACTACATAATTGTAGTAACTTGGTTCTATAATGTTTCTCTAGCTTTTTCCTATTTTTTCAGCCTATTATTGGTCACTCTCCTTTGCTTCATCTCCTTTTTCAGTTTATTTTTGGGGTATTAAAGAATTATTTATAAGAAAGTCAGCATCACTTCCATGCTGACCTTGCACATAAATTCCCTGACTAAACAACTGTTCAAAAAGAAATTATCTATTACAAATTATCTATGGTTTATTTCATTAACTACAACAAAGAAAGCCTGTGAACAATGCACCAGCTTGGATACAAGTGCCAAAATCACAAAACCCTCTAAAAGAAGCTGAGTTCTCCTTATGTTCTGTTCTCCTGTTTCTGCATGAAGTTGAACTTAACACTATCACGTAAAAAGGTGAAGGGGAAAACCTTCACCAGGGTTTTACGGCAAGGTTAATGGATATGAAAATTTCTCCCCATCCGCACATACAATTGAGGTGTTTCAGTAATTATCAGTATCCATTCCCCTCTTTAAAGTTTCCCTGCAAGCAGCAATCAGAATTATATACGATCTCTGCATGAAACTAATGAATTCATGACAAAGAAGACTCTTCAACATAAGAGATGGTGGATCAGGGGTATTAGCATCAGGCTTTAATGCTCAAAAACAGGCTCACAGCCACGTTCACACTATAATGGGACTGGAACAGTACCAGTGGCACACACCATCAGCTGTCCATCCAAGGACTTGGGTCCCCATCAGAGAAGTAAAGAAAAATGTAAAGATTAAACAGGTTCACTTTCTTCCTCTAGCAAGAAAAAAAAAAATACACGTGTCTGCTCTTTATGTAAAGCTCTTCATAAACATATTAATCTGTACAAACTTCCACTCAGGTCAGGGAAAATGCTTTTTCAACAATAATAAGTTACACCTCTTCAGTACGCCTGTAAAATAAGTATTACCTGCAAAATGAAGTTAGTGTGCTAAAGGAAAAAAAAAACTACGAGAACCATATCCTGTTAAATTTGGCAATACCTTCCTGGCAACTATTTCTGACCCAAGTGACTTTCTGAACCTATACCTACCATATAAGATTTTTCTTCTTCTTCAGGTGCAGCTAGCAGAGATCACTGTTCTTGTTATAGAGAAGTATTCTTAAACTACAAGTGCACTTTCCACTCAACTTTCCTCCCTGAAAGGAAGCACATTAAAGGAAAACTGAAAGGGCAAGGAATTTTATGCACAGAATACCTTTGGAGGGTAGCAGAGTTCAAAACAAATATTTACAGAACCACAATACATGGGTTGTCTCTAGGAGATGCAAACTCTACACCACCTACAGGTTCCCCTAGAAAAGAGGGGAGTGAAAAGAGTGAAACTCCAAGAAACTGAAGAAACTTACAATTCCCTATGCCAGCTGTTTATTCACATGCAGTCTAAGCATCCTTAGACCTCATAAAGCAGACTCTTTGCTTAACCACTAAATATCACAGGTCCCATCCCCACTTCCCCACAAATGAATATCCCAAATACATCCCAAACCATCCCCACATCTGATGCATATGCTGGTGGAATAAAAAATTGACTGTTTTATGGGCAAAAATGAGTAAAGAAGAAAGGGAAATGGTGGATTTGGACATGGTTGCAACAAATATACAACTTAGGAAGCAGCTGGAAAAGCAAAAAATCCTCAACACCCTCAGCTATCATCTTGCCAATTCCCAGACATTTAAAGCTGTGCCCCACTATCAGATGGCAGAACAGCAGCATCCTTTAGATGACCGGCTCAGGTAATCAAAGCAGAAAAACAGCCAGAAATAATACTGCCAAGTGATTAGAAGAGAACTGGTTGTAAATTTAAACACCCTTTTGATTCATTAATCTCCAACAGCTAAAGACAAACCTAAAGCAAAATTAACATGATTGTAAACCGAGCACTCCTGTCCTGTGGCTATTTTTCGGCCTGCTGAGAGAGAATGAGCTGATCAAAGACAGACACTTCAGTGAGATTAGTGCTGCTTCAGTGAGCTCACAGTTAGCTCCCATTAACTAACCTGTTTTAGGAGCCGGTAACACCAGCATTAATTTCAGCTTCAATTTGAAGTGAAACCAGGGAGTGACCTGTCCATCTCCTGGTGACACTTGCACCTGCCCTGTGAGCCTGTGCAGCTTCAGTGAAGCCTTTTGCTGCTGGTGGGTAGGTGAAAAGCTGTTACTAATTACCCATCAAGGGCACAGGTACTCAAAATTTCCCCGGGAAAGCAAAGCAGAGGTTCCATTTTGCTGGCTTATCACCAGTGGCATGTTGAAATCCTACCAAGTGACTGCAGGGAAGGGATGAATTCCCTGGAAGGTCCCATATGAGGAGCTAATAAGCATTAGGAGGAAGACACGTGGCAGTGTAGCAGCACAGTCCCAAAGGGATGATGCCCTCCAAGGCAATCTTGGTGTTTTAGCAGCAGTTAGGACTGGCTTAAAATAGAAAAGTTTTATGCATTTACGATTCTCAGCAGCTTGTAAAGTTACCACTACAGAACTACATCCCTTCAGTAAATTGATGAAATTCAAAAATAAAGAAAAAAACCAAATCCACAACAAACTACTCCAACTCTTCTGCCACCACTTGTTTAAATCCATCCATCTAAGACCCATCTTCAGTAACCCCACCTTCTGCTGTTCAGTGTTATCTCTCAACATAGATCTTCCACATGATAGATTAGTGAATCCTGGGACCATTTATTACAAAATGCAGCTTTCCAGAATTGAATTTCATATTTTAGCTGATATTCATCAGAGCCTAAATGTATATATACAAATTATTGCTGACAAAAATCTCTCTAGTAAAATATAGTACAGTACACAGATAAAATCCTCTGCACAAATACAAAGTTTATTCAAACTATTTTTTTCTGATAAATTTCTGTGGTGTGGACAACATTTTAATACCACATAAATATTTTCTCTATAGCACATCTCCCTCTCAGTCAGATTTCACATGTTGAAGCAGAGAGATTCAGGTGCAGTAGTTGGTACATAACTTTCCATACACAAGCCTGAAATTCCTCCAAAGCTGCCTTTAAAAAAACTATTTGAAGTCTCACTCATCTTTAATAACTAAAATGTTATCATACTCAAATGTGATAAGAACCATGAAGCCGTTTATCAAATAAAATAGTAATGGGTAATTAGCTCACTTGGGGTAGACAAAAACAGTTTCTAAAAGGGGGAAAAATGGACAAGGTGGCCAATTTCTACTGCATAGACCCAAGTGGAAAAGGGGCAAAAAACAGCCACAGCATGATTATAAGTAATACACAGACAGCTTCTTTGACCCAGCAATAAGTAGACTGTCAAATTTCACAAGCCTATCAAATGTCATTTCCCACAAAGTGCTTTATAAAACACATCACACTATTATCAACTTCACATATTAGATTAAAATAATATATCTGGATTATGACACATGAAAATGCACAGCCTAGGTATTTACAAAGCACCTCTCCATAATTCAGTAATACTTTCTAACATTAAAAGTATTCTGGTATCACCTCATTTTTACTACAGAGGAGGATATTTTCTCCTCGACAAAGTGGCAACAATTTAAAAAACAAAACAAACAAACTCAAACATCAACCCACATCATATCCCTCTAGAGTTAATACTATCTGGATGACGAAGACACCTACCAAGAGAGAACTTCAGTTATAATGTTTAATTAATTTTCAGGCATTTCTATAACCCAGGCATTAAACAACAGTGTTGTAAAGTTAACGTAACACACCCAGGAAAGAAAAGCACAACTTTGAAACAAGCTGTCCTCACATTTTCTGTAACACAATATGGTTTAGTCACTGCTACACACAAACCTGTGGGAATTATGTGGGAAAAATGCAGCATTTATACATTAGAAATAACTAAGTAATAGTAACTAACTAGTGCTAGAGTAAATAAATGGCAAATAACCCTTCTTTTCTGGAGAAAATAAAAAAGTACTACTCACAGGAAAGCCAACACAGCCACTTCAGATAACACTGGAAACTAAAAGCCATAAGCTCTACGAAAAGAAGAAGAAACAACCTATTCAATTATTATTCTCAAAACTATCCCTTTTCCAATAAAAGCATATTAGTTGTGAATCCAAGCTCTAGCTGCTGTAAGAGCTCACTTGAGCATCTTACTCCAACTTTAACACTCTCTGTTTTTCAAACATCTCCTGCCTTTTCACTTTAATAGCTAAGGATTGAAGATGGTTAAGCTTGATTAGTCTTCATTTTCATTTAACATTAGAGTTTCACCTGAAGAAAAACTTCTGTGCTTGATGAGCTGTTAATTTTTTCCTAAATGTTCCAGGTGATTTAAAGGAAAGTTATCACTTCCCCATTAAAAACCTCCCATCACATCTGTAGGTAAAAGCAGCTCCTATTGAGATACTAAAGCATGCAGCAGAAACAGGCTTAAAAAAAAATAAACTCGGATAATTGGCCTTGTAAACTTAGGAAAAATAAAGGCAGGTGTTTTCCTCACACTAAATAGAGGGTATGAACTGAGAGAAAAGAGCAAAAAGCAGTGTACACGTTTTCTTGATTGTAAGATTACAGTATTGTTGTGAGTACCATAAAATATTAAAGAAAACCTTGATGGATTTCTGAGAATAAAAAGCACTTAACAAGAGCTTTAACACAAACTTTCGATAAATTAGTTTGATTTCTTTTACCAATACAACTCTGCAGAAGCATATATCATATCAAAGACTTTGAAATGTTAGCACTAACACTACCATGTATATATTCAATAGATAAAACAGTTAACTCTCCATTAAGTTATTAGAGTAGGGTAGGTAAAATTATCCCATTAAAGGTACATTTGTTTTGTTAATTTGTTAAAACGTGAGGACAAAAGTTAAGTTTGTGTTTCTTCAAAGTTTCTTGCAAGATAATATATATTTTACCTCAAAAAGTTACTAAATTAACTCAGAAAACTACAGAAATCATGTGCTAATCTCAGAGAAAGGCTGTGATGTAGCAAGACATCAGAGCAGTAGTAAGCAAAAGTTTTCCCAAAGATTTATTCAACTTTACAGAAACATTATGCTCTTGATTTTTTTAATATTTTGCAGAATTGAATATAAGTGGGGAATTGTTATCTAAACACCATAGTCTCAGAGTAGTTCGGTTGGTTTAATACTCAGCTTGTAACACACTGGGTTGGCCGAAAATTTTAATTTTGTTCTGAAAGTAACTTCAAGGAAAGATGAGGCTAGACTATTTACAAGAGCATGTAGCCACAGGAGAAGGGGGAATGGGTTTCAAACTGACAGAGGGCAGGTTTTGATTAAATATTAGGGAAAAAAATCTTCCCTGTGAGGATGGTGAGGCACTGGCACAGGCTGCCCAGAGAAGCTGTGGCTGTCCCACCCCTGGCAGTGTCCAAGGTCAGGCTGGACAGAGCTGGGAGCAACCTGGGACAGTGGAAGTGTCCCTGCCCATGGCAGGGGTGGCACTGGATGAGCTTCAAGGTCCCTTCCAAGCCAAACCATTCTGTGATTCTATGATAATTACATATGGCAGTTAAGTTGTGGTGAGTACTCAAAGCTATTTGCCATCATTAGCAATGTGCGTTAAATCTTCCCAATACCAGCTGAGGTAAAGGGATGCTAGGCTTGCACTTACTGGGTAAGAAAAAACGAATACAAGAGCGATTCCTGGGGGTGTTTTCACTCGTCCTCTCTGGAAAGGGATGTCAGGAGGGTGTCAGGAGCCTAACACGAGAGCGATTCCTCGCTTTTTTACTGCTCCTCTCCTGAAGGGGATGTCAGGAGCGGGAACGGCCTGTGGGAGTGAGGGGCGGGCCGGGACGATGTGCGACCCCCTCATGCCGGGGACCCGGCCAGCCTCGGCGGATCTGCATCTGTCAGCGCCACGGGGAAGGAATATCGGCTACGGGGAAGGAATACCAGCGACGGGAAAGGAACAC
This sequence comes from Lichenostomus cassidix, assembly GCF_008360975.1. Classification (NCBI taxonomy): domain Eukaryota; kingdom Metazoa; phylum Chordata; class Aves; order Passeriformes; family Meliphagidae; genus Lichenostomus; species Lichenostomus cassidix. The sequence goes on from NC_139483.1 coordinate 7,050,686, forward strand.
TCTCCCCGGCCCTCGCTCGGCGCCGCTGCCGGCGCCCTGAGGGGAGGCGGGGCGGCCGTGAGGGGACAGTCCCGGCCGCAGCCGCCAGGGGGCGCGGTGCGGCGGCGCGGGGGCTGTCGGGAAGGGGGCGGCGGTGTAGAAGGGCGGGAAGCGCGGGCTGTGCGCGGGCTGTGCGCGCGCGCCATGAAGGAGACGCGCGGGTGAGGCGGCGGCGCCTTCCCGCCCTGCCCTGCCCTGAGGGGAGAGCGGAGCGGGCGGCGGTCCCGCCGGAGCTGCCCCGCGAGGGGCCCCGGCGGGCCGCGGGGGCCAAACCTGCCCTCGCCCGAGGGGAGGCATTCCCGGTCGAAATAAATGGTGGAGCGCGGGTGGCGGGGCTGCCTCGCCCGGGTCTCACCGCGTGTGGCGGCGACGCCGTCGCCAAGCAACGGCAATGGCGGGCGAGGAACGGCGGTAACGGGGCTGCGCCTTGCTCTGGGGCCGCGCGTCCTGCGGAGCCCTGCGGAGAAGTGTCCGAGCCTCGGGGACAGGGACAGGGAGACTTGAGCTGGCAGCAGCTGCCCGCGGGCTCCGCGCAGCATGAGCTGGTGCGGCAGCGGGGAAGGGGCGAGTTGGGCTGCCTGCCTTGAGGGTCCCAGGTGGTGGGGTTTTTCCTGCTCCCTTGGTTCTCCTGGTTTCTGCTGGTGGTTTTGGGGGCTCAGGAGCAGGTTTCTAGTCGTTCTCCCCCGCACCGGTGGCTGAAGGCAGCGCCCTGAGCCGCGCAGTGTGAACTGCAGCTCTTGGTGCGTGTGGGAGACACGCCTTGCAGCTCTGGGAGGCTGTAAATAGGGGTAAAACCCGGAATAAATCCGTTTAGGTGGGCTTTCTGTGTAGAGGTATGATTTACCGGGTGGGAGACACGCCTTGCAGCTCTGCGAAGCAGTAGATAAGGGGCAAAACCTGGAATAAATCTGTGTAGGTTGGCTTTTTGTGTAGAAGTATGATTTACTGGGATAGACACATGTTGGAGGTGTTTGCTTTGGTGCACAGGTTGGTGCAGCATTTGGCAAAATATTAAACTGCCGCAGGATTCTCATGTAAACAGAAAGCTGATGGGTGAATAGGTAATGTGCTATGTGTGTTAGGATCCATAAGATCCCTTAATTGTGTATGCTTGAGAGAGTGAAGTGGGTCTTTATTTTTTTTATTCCAAAAGGGCAGCAAATTGTATGAAGTTTCACTTAGTGAAACTTTCTAGGTGGTGTTTCCCTCATCACTTAAGTTGTGATGTCAAGCTATCAGTAATTTGTGTAAGCAACTGAAAAATATCTACTACTGGCTAGAAGAATTTGATGTGAATAATATTTAATTAATGATAAATATACTTGATGTTAATAATATTAGCTTTATCTAATTGATATTGTGCTTTACGTCAATTTCTAATTATATTATCTGTGGGCAGAATGAGGCAATGAAAGGCAGGTGGTGCCTTTTTGTACCTTGGAAAGGTCTTAAATGCTGGTGTTGTCTAAATCCTGTTCTTGTTTTGTGCAAACTTTATGAAGTGTGAGTTGTACAATGCAAGCAATGCATAAAACATGGAAGCAGTTGCTGTTGGAGGTGTTTTAATATAATTGTAATGTGCAGCAATTAAGTACAGGCTTTTCCTCCTGTATTTGTTATGAAAATGATATCATAGGAAGGAAAATATTCATTATGAATATTTTTGTTTATGTAGTGGAAATTGTCAATGTCTATAAACAAGGCACATTGAGTCAAGACCTAGTTACACTTGTAAGTAAACAGCTTTTCTGACTGGGGACACCAGTTGATAGGACTACAGTCCTAATACCTGCCCCCAGCTTTTTGGAAAGCTTGAAAAATGGGCTTGGAGAGAGGAAGTAGGGGGAAAACCAGTTAGGTGGCAACAAGCTATGTGTGTAGTTGAATAAAGATGCTTTAAGAGAGGGAAATTTCTTTCCCTTAAGGGAGGAGTAAAGGCAATAATTAGAAATAAGGAGCTGTGTAACAAGCTCTTTTTTAAAATCAGATGGTGAAGCTGTCCTTTGATCATTTCCTAATCTTGTTCCAGCTAAAATGGTCAATGTTTATACCTTAAATATGTATAAACATCTCTTTATCTTTGAAGCTGTCCATATGTGAAGGAGGAAAATGTCCAGCTTAAATGATAGCAGAATTCATCCCTTGAGCCTTAGGGTCTGGGTCTGGACCCTGACAAGCATGGTTAGCTGTACAGAGCTTTTGGGGTGTTTCCCCCTTTTGGTACTGGTGTTTCTGTGGGGACCCTTGATGTGTTAAGCACCATTCTTCCCTCCTGTCCCACTCCTTTCTCTCTTGCTTTCAGCTGGTAATGCAAAATAAGGTGCTTTTTCTCCATTTTCCCCTTTTTAAAGGGGTTTATATAGTAACACACTGAATTTATTGCATCAACTCTGTTTGACAGAGCTATATGCCTTTACAATCAACTATAATGCCCCTTCTGAATCAATAGAAATCTAACAAAAACATTTAATTAAAAGAAGTTGAATTGTCTTGTTTGGTGTTAGCAGGAAACTGTTATGAATATCCTTAAATCAAAAGTGGTATGAAACTGAAATATGTCCAAAACTTCTGCTGTCTGTGGGGTCATCCTTGGTGGGTTTCAAACCTTTTAATTTCCTGGTCATTAGTTCTGATGGGCTGGAGAAATGTAAATAAATTGTGTTAAGATGGCAGCAACTTGGATAATTTCTTACATCCATAAATGCTTTTTCTTTGAAAGTAGTTGTGACTTCTGAGTGGGGTCAACTCATCTAAAAATGATAAGCAAGATTTTCTCCTTTCTGTTAACATTAGGTAAAAGAGTAGAAATGGATTTGTAAAGTGTAAGCTAAAGGGTGTTTTCAAATAATATTTTTTTTGTTTTCTCTTTTATGTATGCATTCCTTTATTTTCTCCCAGTACTTCCAGGCAGCAGAACCAGCCTCAAGGGCACTATGGACTTACCTCTCCAATTAGCTTGGCTCCTCCTAGTGATAAAGACTACATTCATACTCAGAAGCTGATTGAAGCAATGAAGCCATTTGGGGTGTTTGAGGATCAGGAAGAACTTTATCACAGGTATTAGAAGACAAAAATTTGTTAATCTCTTGGGGTTTTTTGGGGTTTTTTTGGCTTTTCTTTATAGCAAACTTAGCATCAGTTTTCTTTACAGGACAACTGTTCTTGGTAAACTGAATAACTTTGTCAGAGCATGGATTTCAGAACTTGCTGAGAGCAAGGTAAGAATTTTTAAATTTTTTAAAATCAAAACAGCTGAAGCCATTTGATTTAAACGCTATGCTATTGGGATCTATGCTGAAGTTCAGCTTCTAACTTTCTCAGTGTCAAATAGAGCTGTAGTGACTGCCATTGAAATAAGTTTTAAAAGATACTTCAAGATCTCAGAGTGTTTGGAGCACCAAATAAATTTGTGAACTGGCTCAATCAGTTTACTTGCACCTGTTAACAAAGCCAAAACAGGGCATTGTGGAGCAGAAAGGTGGTAAATTGGCACTAATCTTGCCCCAACAGCCTAGAGCACTCAGTCTAGTTTGAAATTATTACTCCAGACATGCCTTTTGAATGGCTCTTAGGTTGTGTTAATTTATGTGCCTCTGCTGCAGGCAAGGCTAATAACAGGTCTTAATTTGTATAAATTAATAAAAGTACTGCCATATCACCTATAATCTTTTTTTGGAGTTGCAAGCTCAACTTATTTCAGAAAAACAGTATCAATCTAGTAAACTAAAATGTATGGGAGTGAGAAGACCTTGCTTATTCAGGCTGTTACAACTTTCCTAAATAACTTAGTTATGAGTTAAACTTGCACAGAGAACAATGTGCATCTTAAACTGTCTCTTCTACCCACAGAATCTTCCCCCTGCAATAACAGAACAAGTTGGTGGCAAAATATTTACATTTGGTTCCTACAGGCTTGGAGTACACACCAAAGGTAATACTTTCAGTGTCTGCTCATAGTTCTGATGTTGGAAAGTGACTTCCAACAGTAACAGGAGAAATGGAATCTCTTTGCAGGTTCTGACATTGATGCCCTTTGTGTTGCTCCCAGTCATGTGGAAAGATCGGATTTTTTTCAGTCATTTTTTGAAAAGCTGAAAAATCTAGAGGAAGTAAAAAACCTAAGAGTGAGTAAACTCTCTGCTTGAAAGATTGTGTCAGTTTTACGTTAAGAATATTCGTGGTAAAGAGTTACTCTGGTAGTGTATGTCTTACTAGCCAAAATTGAATTATTTCTGAGCACCTTCTAAAATACTGGTTTATGCAGCATGAAAATGTTGATGTCCAGGTCTTGGTTCCTTTCCCCAGTGACTGTTTTTGGGGTCCCACTCCCCTCCCTATGTTTTGGGAATGAGTCAGCTGTGTCAAAAAGCAAGGTTGTCCTTGGGAGCTGTGCCTTCATCTTGGGTGTATTAGGGGGCTTACAACCATTGAGACTGATGAATTCTTGTGCACTGTTTGTCACAATATATGATCAGCTTCTGAATATCTTGTCTAAGCAAGTTTGTTTTTTTTTAAATAAAATCTGATATTGGTATCATAATAGTGCTATCCTGCTTGAGAGTTGTTAGCATTTTTTGTGTTTGGGAGGAACTCAGTCTTTATACTGAGTAGTCTAGTGTAAATTCTGTATTTTATCATAGTAAAGGAAAAACTTTAAAGTAGCAAAAGGATATTTTATTACAGATATCCTCTTCTTCACAGGCCATTGAGGATGCATATGTACCAGTTATCAAATTTGAGTTTGATGGCATTGAGGTAAGAATTTTAATTTTCGTTTAGGTTTCTTTTCCCTTAAGTGAGTTGTTTTTTTTTTCTTGGTTATTGGTACATTACAGCATATGTAGGAAACTGTGATTTTAACAGCCTGACCATAACCTATCCCAGAAGAAGATGGTAAAATGGGATCTTATGAAAATAAGCCCCTAAGTACCCTGGCAGGCATGAGAACATTGGGGACATCTTTTTTTAAACCTATGCTGCAGACCAGGGTGGCCTACTTGGATAGCATTTATCTCTCAAGGATGTGCAGAGTGGGAGTAGAGGCAGTGTCCTTGCTAACTCCCCTGAGCTCTGACAAGAGGGGTGTTTGTGTTGTAGTTCACTGCACAAATCACCTGATGTTTTGTTGCAAATCAAGAATGAAGTGTTTGTGAGACAAAGTGGAAAATGAAAATTAAAAGCACTCATTTGGCTCCTGCCTCAGTTTGTCAGCTGCAGGAATCCTTCTATCTTGAATACATTTTATATAGTGAATAAATACCGACTTGCTGTAATACCTAAGCAAGTTACTGCTTGGTATTGCTATCATGAAGACACTTGTTTAATGACCTCTTTGTGACCTTTATCTGGCACAGACATTCACGGAATAATTTTCTTGCCTCAGTCTACACTAAAAGCCAGATGCTTACGGCCTTACCATATAAAGAAAATTCTTTATTTGCTGAAGTACAGTTGAGGTGATTTGAATTCATGTCTTAATTTTATGGTTAATTTAAAATTTCCTTTTAATAGGAATTCTAAGTTTAGAGTAATCTTTCCCTAGCTTTCAAAAAAACACCTTTCTTTCCCTAGCTTGTAAAAGAAAGATGGCTTTATAAATAAGGAACCTTCAGCAATTTTCTCATTTTCTGGCAAACAGATATTTTGGCAGATTTATCTATAGTCATATAATTCTAAATTCAAATATTAACTACTCTTTTCAGAGATGAATGACTAAGTGTTCCTCATAGTGTCCTATTTGCAAACAGTTGTGCATTGGAAGTCATGGTTGAAACTTTCTTCCCTTGCAGATTGATCTTGTGTTTGCAAAGCTGTCTTTGCCAACTGTTTCTGATGATCTAGATCTCAGGGATGACTCGTGCCTCAAAAGCCTGGATATAAGATGCATAAGGAGCTTAAATGGTGAGCATGTTCTACACACCTTTCCAAAGACACTGACATTGGCATAGAATGCACATTACACAACCCACATTTCTGTACAAGATGCAGAAACTAATCTTCTGTGTTACTTGAGTTCTGAGGAGATGACCAGTGGGCCTAAATTTGGATATTCCAAGGAGTCGTGTGTTTGCATAGGCTTGCATTTCATGTTTGTTTGATTGGTTTGTGAGCAGTGTTCCAGTTTGCCCCAGAAAGTCAGATGACCAGGTAGGGCACTTGATAAGAATGTATGAACGATAAGAAAGGTAGTTCATAAAAAAAAAGTAATTAAAATATCTGAAGTCTGACTTGCTCACTGTTTAACACCAACTGGTTTAATGGTTTCTGGGTGTCAAAAGAAGTCTAGCTTTTGGAATCACAGAATGTTTAGGGTTTGAAGGAACCTCTGGAGATCATCCAGTCCAACCCCTCCTGCCAAGGCAGGGTCACTTGGAGCAGGTGATACAGGAATGTGTCCAGGTGGGTTTGAAATGCCTTCAGAGAGGCCAGCTGCATGACCTTCCTGGGCAGCTGTTCCAGTGCTCTGCCACCCTTTGATGTAAAGAAGTTCTTCCTCATGTTGAGGTGGAACTTCTTGTGTCCTATGCTATGGCCAAAACATCCTGTGGAGAAAACACATCCTTACTAAAAAATGTTAGTCATAGTCTAGACTATGAAAAAGCTGTTGAGGACACCAGTTACCTGAAGCGATACCAAATGTTATGTGCAATCTCTAAGTTTTAAGGTAATACCAAACAAGTAATCCAAACTTGTTTTCCTAGACTTGAACCATAATCTGTAAGTTGTTGATCCCATATAGGAACACCTAACTTGTACCTGTTACTAGGAACTTCTGTGCTTCAACTTTTGCCTTGCAGGCAGCAGGGTTACAGACGAAATACTGCGCCTCGTGCCCAATCTTGAGAACTTCCGGCTCACGCTCCGTGCAGTTAAACTGTGGGCAAAACGTGAGTGATGTGATGGTTTGTGACCTTTAAACTTTTCAGAGGCACCTCGTGCTCACTGTTGGATATACCTCAGCTTTGGATTGCTGTTTAAATGGCAGTTGTTGTATTAAAACCCTTTTAATTTAGGTTCATGGTCTGTCCATGTGGTAAAATTCCCAGTGGTTATTAGTGGAGGGCAGAGTTGGGAGAAGAGGGGAGTGCTTATGAGACATGTGCTGCATTGCTTATCAAGACTCTGACTGCGAGTGACAAAAATTCCCAATTAAGTGTAAAAGGAATAAGAATATACCATTTGCCCTTGTGGCTAGAGAAAGTAGTAGAAGAATGGCAGAACTTTTAAGGGGAGTTGGAGTGAAGCAGCAGGTGTAGCAGCACAAGCAAACTTCATAGTAACAATATTTTGGGAAGTGGTGTTGCAATGATTCTTTTTCTCATTGCTGTAAGGACCAGCAAATTCGACCTCACTGCACTTAGTAAATAACATTGTGCCTGAAATGAATACATTAGGTATTCTATAGATTGTGCAGCTGGTGTTTTAAATTTGAAAGACCACAGGCTAACTGCATGGTATCCATTCTAGGACGTGGTGTTTACTCCAACATGATGGGATTTCTTGGTGGAGTTTCCTGGGCAATGCTGGTAGCAAGAATATGTCAACTCTACCCGAATGCTTTGGCCTCTACTCTCGTTAACAAGTTCTTCTTGATTTTTTCAAAATGGTGAGAGTTGTAGTTTATTTTAATTTAAATGAAGAACTAGCACTTGTAGTTATTTATATAGGAGATGCACATTCACAACATCCCTTGCATCCCTGATTTACAGAGCAGAGCTTAAAATGGACATTTAATTACTGCCTTTTCTTCTATAGGGATTGGCCAAAGCCAGTATTGCTGAAACGACTCGAAGAGAGCTTTCTTAATTTACCAGTCTGGGACCCCAGGGTAGGTTGCCATTGGATTCAGAAGCCTTTAAACTTTCTTCTGACCTAACCTGGTGCTAAACAAAGCTGCTGTAACCTCCTAGGTGAACCCCTCAGACCGGTACCACGTGATGCCCATCATCACCCCAGCCTATCCACAGCAGAACTCCACATACAACGTGTCTGTATCAACACGAGCAGTCATGGTAGAGGAGTTCCAACGTGGTAAAGAACTTTCTGTGCTTATTAAGTGATGAAACAGTGTAATTCCTGCTCTATGAAACCACATGATCTGAATTAGTTTTCTTCAGTGAGGTGTTCTAGGTGTAAGATTTCTCTGGGAAATGTGCCTGTTGCGAGCAATAAGGGATAGGTTTTACAATAAGCTGTTGTAGATCTGTAATGTGTCAAGGGAATTCCTGCTTTTTGTTCTGTCAGTTACTGTCAATCTTGTAAAGTTTGTCATGGTAATCTTAAAAAATAGTAATAAGATTTTCAATCAAATTTGTAGGTCTTGAAGTTACAGATGAGATTCTCAAAGGAAAATCAGACTGGTCAAAGCTCTTTGAACCACTGAACTTCTTTCAGAAGTACAAGTATGTATGAAATCTATTGTCTGAACTTGAAAATTATTTACTTAGTGGTTAGCATAATGAGTTTTTCCGTGGGATCTAAATAGAAGATTATATTGATATGTTCCAGTTTGGGGGTTTTTTTAGAGAAACTGGAGGAAGTAGTGTAAATTTTGATAAGGATAAGCATCAGGAAGATAGGAAGAACTTATGCCACTGACACTTTTTCCTACAAAAAGATCATCTGATATTTAGAATGGAAAGTCGTGGGCCAGTGTATTTATTTTCCTTTTCTTCTAGACATTATATTGTGCTGACTGCCAGTGCCTTTACAGAAGAGCATCACTTAAACTGGTAAGTTCTGCTCCAAATGTGGGTCCAGTGCAAACCTGAAATTCAGTTCAATGTTGCACCATATTTTTGTTATTGTATTAACAAATGAAGTATTTAACTATGCAACTAGGTATGGAATACACCCCTGTCCCTCCCTACTCTGAAGACCACTGTTCTAGAGCCTTAGACTTCTTTTTATAAAGTTCTACAATAATATTTAATTAAGGACTAGACTGCACTTAGTGCTAGATTGCACTGGCGTGTAGCCAGCCTATTCCAGACATACTTTTCTTCAATGAAGGGAGCTATGCCAATAACTAGTTGTTTAACTTACAGTGAATCAGCCCATTCACATGAGTTTGAAATAAGGAGAAATGGCAAGGAATTAAGGCACTGTAATGTGTGTTTATTTACTTTCCAGTGGTTTTGTTTAAGAAATGAGTACTTTGCTTGCTTTGCTCAAGTAAGCAAAACTCCTCTCTGTAACAGACCCCCACTCTGAGGGCACCTTAGTTTTATTTCAAAGTTCAGCTTTTGCTTTGAATCAAAATTCTTGTGTCATCTCTGGAAGATAGCTTAATATTTAAAAATAGTTTTAATAGGTTATACCTTTTATCTGAACTTTCTAATGTATTCACCTGAAAATCTTATCAGCTACAGCTTAGTATCAGTCCCAGTTGTGCACAACAAGGTGTGTGGGCAGGGGGCCAAATAATTTTTTTATATGTAATGTTAAGTGCATAAAGCTTATTGGACCTCACAAAGATGAGGGAAACTCTGGCTCTGGTAAGAGCTGATGTTTTTGTAGTGACAGAAATAGAGGCAAGTTTTCCAGTTTTGCATCTGGGAAAGACAATAAAGCAGAAGATAAACTTGCTTCAGTTTATTATGAGGAGAAGATTGGTTCACCATTTCTTGAATGGATTTGGGAATAGATAACATCTCTGTTATTCATCAACATAAGATGCCTTTGAAGAACATACAGATTTCTTGCTGCTTTCAAGGTTAGCAGAATTTTAGGTAGAAGGATAAAATGCCAGTACTTTATTAAAATTAAAGCCCTCATGGTCATGATTATTTCTTATGGAAGTTTCTGGTGGGACTGTTGACTAGATAATTTGTTTATTAAAATAACTTTTTCAATGTCACTGATCAGCCTGCAGGAAGAATTGCATCTTTACTTGGGTACAATTCATCATTTGTGCTTGAGTGTTTTTGAAGCCACTCTTTCATCCTTGAGGTGAAAAGGAATTTTGCTGCAGCCAGAGGTGCTGGGATCTGCTCCTTGTTATTGTCATCATAGGTTATAGGTGGAAGTGTTGCATCTGAACTGTTGAGAGTACATGTAAAACTTGCCTCTGTCTTTGGAAACAAAAGCTCAAATGTCGCTGGAAACATCTCAAATAATAGTGTGTGATACAAAGATCTAGTGTCTGCTCAGCTGTTTGAAACTTTGTTATTCATTGGTTAATACTGTATTATAAAAAGGTTTCTAATTGATGTGCTGGATGTTAAAAACAAGTAAATATCTCTTCTTATTAGGATTGGCCTTGTCGAGTCTAAAATTCGTGTGCTGGTTGGAAACTTGGAAAGGAATGAATTTATAACTATTGCACATGTACAACCCCAGTCTTTCCCTGGCAACGAAGATCTCTATAAAGAGTGAGTTTTGGTACTTTCCTGAAGTACAGCAGGTGCTCTAACAGGCAGGGTCCTGAGCACAGAAGATTTTTTAAAGATGGGAGAACTTCAGGGCAAAGTGCTCTGAGAACTTAAGTCTGCTGGCTCTAATCTTTAATTGCTGCATCAAATGAAAATGTGCTTGAATCCAAATAGCTGGCATCTGTGCCTAAGTCAGTTTTGTGAATGTATTTTTTTAGGAGTGGATATGTATCAATGTGGTTTCTTGGGCTTGTATTTAAGAAAGCAGAAAGTGCAGTAAAGACTAACGTTGATCTAACACATGGGATACAGTCATTCACAGATACAGGTAAGCCTCTTTCATCTGGACTTGTAAGGTTTAATTCTTTTTATTCTAGTGGAAGTCACTTCACAAAGTGAATTGCACCTCCTTCTGTTATTAGATATCCATTTAGATAGCAACATATAAAAGATTAGCTTGAAAAACACCTTATGTTGACACTTTGTCAAAGTAAGGCCATCTTGAAGCAAAAGTGATGTTACAGTCATACACCATGTACCATGTGCAAAATAGCAGTTCTGTAGATCATAGTGTAAAGACTCGCAAAGAAATTGTGTTTTCTGTAGGGCACAGTCAGCTGTGAAGCCCAGAGATGCCCATTTGCTGGGGCTAGCTCTACTGGTCAAACAATAGTCAGCTGCTGAGCTTTGAAAATGGGAATACAGTGTGTCAAGCTCTGAAATGAGTTGTTGATGCCTGTTGATGGTATTTTTCCAAGACAGTTTGTGTATATAATGATCCCAGAACTGTGGAAGTCACTGTGTTGTCACCTTGTAATTACATGCAGTCTTGCATGTAAATTTTCACATTCATATTCTGCTACTACTGTTGATAGATGTAGTAATAAATTAATATTGCAAGTGTTGTTGGATAATGCTAGAATAATAAGGAAGTCAGTCTATTCTTATGAAGTGGCAAGTGTGTTTGGACAAAGAGTTCTAAACAGTGGAATCTTCTAAATGTGTTTTGGAGTTCATCCATAGTACCAGCTGTGGGCTGTCTTGTTCAGACAACATCAGTAAAAGCAGTAAAACCTGCCCTTGTTCTTAGTTCATACTTGGGATATGAGAAAAGCACAGAAAAATGCATCAAAACTCTTGTCTGAGTTGCAGGCCAGGTGAGGTGACTTCCTTAGACTTGCACTGTTACCTGTACTTGCACATTATATCCAGTGGCACTGCATTTCAATATTTTGGCAGATGGAAATTATGTGAATGAGATTTATGGGCTAGTAAGAGGCCAGAACTAATGATAAATCCTTTATGTACAAATATTGTTAGTATGGCTGTGTGCTCTTAGTTTAGTGAAGCACAGCCTATGGTATGTGTTGGATATGTGTTGCATCCAGAGAGAATTGAACAGAAAAGTTATTTCTTAAGAGGTGTGAAATCCTTTGGCAGATGTGGGGATGACCAATAGTTCTGTGCTAGAGAGCTGTTATCATGTGCCTTGACTTTGAGAGAATCATTTTGGAGGGCAAAAATTAATTTCAAATTGATGAGCTCAAGGATAGAAGGCTCAGCTTGGAAGGCTTTTGTTCAGTGAACTTTATTTCCCTTTTATATACAAACATTATTGAGTTTCCTTTGAAGGAACTGTCCATATTGGTGTGAACGTTCATGTCTGTGCTTTTATTTCACCTGTAGTCTCCCTTAGAAAGCCTTTCAGTTGCATGTCCTTGCTTTGGTTCCCACTCTGTATATTAGTAAGCTGACTTTCCAGTTAGGCTCATGATAGGCCAGGTAGATAAGCTTATCTAAATGTGATTTAATTCTGTAATAACTGTTGTGCTGCTATAGCATTTTTCAGTTGCATAAAAGGTTGTTTGCAGGCAGTTAAGAAAAACCTGTTTAAATTATAGTGAGTCTGTTAAGTCAGATGTCCCTAAAATCCAGGCTTGCTTCCTCAGACAAAAAGAATTTGTAAGTGCATATTTGAACTTAAATAGCTGTTGTGCCTGGTCTGTAGTGGATGTGAAATGTGCAGCATGGGTCACATTAATCTTCTTGTGGCTACTGGGAGTGCTGGGACATCATTTTATGTTCAGTCAGGCTGGGACCTCTTCATTTGGGCTGGACAGACATGTTTCTGAAGAAACCTTATGTAACTGTGACAAGTGCTAATGCAAACATCCCTACTGAGCTACAAAGCTGTGTTTGATGTCAGTTTACAGGCAGGCCAGTGCCCTCAACATCCTTAAAGATGGTATGAAGATTGAAGCAACTTACGTGAAGAGAAAGCAACTCCGTTATTTTTTGCCAGCAGAAACCTTACAGAAAAGAAAGAAGGTATAATGAAAATTCGACTCTTCTGGTAATTTTTAATAAAATCTTTAATAATTACTTGAAGACTTTATTTTTTAACTGTCGTTTCAGCAAAGGGTGTCAAATATTAGTCAAAACAATAGTGGACTTCAGTGCAAAAGGTCTTCTTTAGGTGAAAGCTGTTTGGATGGTTCCAAAGACAGAGATTCCAGAACACCCTCTAATTCCTCTTCATTAAATAAGATATCTAAGTTGGACATCTCTACAGCAGAGACAGAAAGGTTAGTGCCATAACCCTGAACTGTGGAGAAGCTGCTTTTAACTGAATCACAATGTAAACGAGGTCTAGGATTTGGTGTTTGATTCTGTGTGGATCATAAGCATGTAGAAGGCTCTAAGAGCTTCAGAAACAAAGCTGGAATCTCTTTTGGGCACATGGTAGGAGGTCAGGTTAAAGGAACCCTTGGGGGAAAAAATATCCATGGACACATAGGAATGAACAACATGACACCAGGGAAATTATGTAGTCTTGAATATAAATTTTCATAGGTTACTGTGTAACTTGAAGTTGGAGTATTTTATGTGCATGTAACTGTTCTTTCTAACAGAAAGTACTATTGATGCTGAGTGGATTAAATTCCAATGAAGTACTGATCTTGGTCACAGAAACACAAGAGCTGCTGCTGACTTAGTGGAGTGGTATGAGAACTCAGGCAGTAAAAGTCTGTCACTTCCTGGGAAGTCTGTTTATCCCTAAGCCACTCCAGCACAGGAAGAATACATAGTCTTCAGAGTAACTGCCCAATTCTACCAAACGTGTGATACCTGCTCTGTTCAGACTGTTTGATACTGTAGGAGTCCCATGGAGAAAAAAAATGTGTGCACATGAGGGTAGAGCAGATGCAATGGTTCAAAGCAGCACAGTGTGCAGGGTAGACTAATCTGGGGAAAATATATCAGGACATAAAAACTCAAAGAAAATGCTTGAGTTTAACTCTGCAGTCTGAAGTTCAGCAAAATTATGATCTTGTGCTACACTGCCTGGGAGTTTGTGTTGTTTAATAGAGCTGTGACAGCAAGCTAAGGAGGTTGATGTTTGTCTTGCATGTGCTTTCTGGAAATGAGATGTACAGTGTTTTACAAACTAGCATTTTATAACTCTAGTATTTGACTTTTATAGAAATGTTGCATGTCAGAGTTGTAGTGGTGCCAACAGTGTAGCTGAGCCATCAACGTCTAAGGGACTTTGCATTCCTGTGACTGATCCAAGTATGTATTTGAAGTGGTAGGTGGAATGTAGTTTTTAATTTCATGGCCAAACTCTAAAAGCCAGGTGTCTCCTGCAGAAATGGAGGCTACAGTTGCACTAAGAACATCGGGACCTCCAATTGGTTGCACCATTCCAGGATATAACACGGTTTGTCAACTCAGAACATGTTTTGTGCAAGGACAGCATAAATTAAGTGGGACTCTAATCACGGATCCTAAGAGTGCTGCACCTAAACAACATTATTCACCAACCTCTAAAGTATCTCGTCCACCTACATCGGGAGAATGCTCCCCAAAAGCCATAGATGGAGAAAAGGCAAGGAAGGGGGGGCTAGGTCAAGGAGGGTTTGAAGTAGTATTAATTACTGATAAAGAATTAATGAAATAATTGAAAAGAAATGCATTTGTACATCCCCACAGGATTTGGAAATCTAAATTTAAGCATATCTAGTTGTACTGGGATGTAGATATGAAAAATTTTCTTGAATGTAATGTATAGCTATTAAACAACATATTTTCAGGATCTGGCACATAGTGACTGCTTCTCATCTAGTGCCAAGGTCTCTAAATACTACTGAACTTATCTGTCATGCTAAAACCAATTGGTGAATGAACTGTCTCATCTGGAAGCAGTTCTTAATTCAGAAAAAGCTTACCTCCAAATGAAGAAGATACTGGTCTTATAACTGTAAAAGTATGAGCTAATCTGTTTCTGGCAGATGGTCTTTGAATGCCTGTTGATAGTTCTGCTTTAGAAATCAGCCTACCCAAAGGTCCTCTAGTTCTGAAATGATAGTGTGGAGTTGCTTGTTAGATCTTGGTTTTGTGGAACTTTTAGATTAATGCTTGATTTGTTTTATTGCTATATGTAAATCTCCCTATAAATAGCTGTTCTTGGAGCTTGACCTCTGAATTCAGGCACAAGCAAAGAACTAGAAAAAGAACACTCAATTTTGACACTTGCAAAGAATCATCTTGTAGAACTGTTGTCTACTATTGCTTATTGCAAGTACAGATTACAAGGGTTGGATAGTAGGACTTTTTTCAGAGGCTTGAAATTCCTGTGGGGTAGTGGTGGACTTGTATAAATATTCTTTTAAGAATGGCCCCTAATACATTTAATGTACTGACTGCAAGCTGTACTCAAATAAGAAGGTAATTTTAGCACAGCAATTATTTTGAGTCTTTGTATTTTGTTCCTCCAGCCAAACACGTGGGACTCCAGCTTCACAGAAAGCGGATACCCTCAAGATGGGAGGAAGAGAGCTACAAAAAATGTAACTTTTAAGTGATTTTACTCAGTGGACTAAATGAAAAGCTGAACAATTGAATGCCTAGGCTGCCTTACATAAATACTTTGCACACTTACTGATGGAAACAAAAACACACTTTTTAGTTTAGCTTATTTCAGTCCTCATTCCCCAAAAATAACACTTGCGTGACCTATCTTTTAAATATTACTACTAGATGATTTGGTAGTGTCTAATTTCTTGCTATGCTTGAAATAATATTTAATTTACTCTTTAAAAATGCTTGATTCACTGATGTAAATTAAAACTGCTATAAAGACCAAAGTATTTGGCCTCTCAAAGACAAGGTTAAGAACTTTTGCTATTTGTGTTGCTTGTTACTGAGGCATAAACTCTTAAGGACACACCCTCAAATCAAGATGACATCTTGTTGGTAAAGGTTGAGATACCTGAACAACTGTCTGTGTGCTTTCAGGGCTTCAGGATACCTAAACCCACCCACCATGGGGTGGAGGTTGTCAATGCATGTATGATTTTAAGGTATCCTAGCTGCCAGAACTTGCTGCCTCTCTGTCATCAACCCAGCAATACTGCCTAACAAATTCCTTCTGGCTTTTTTAGGGTGTCCTTGATGGAAAATCCATGCAGATTCCAGTGATCACATCAAGATCACAGGTATTTATTGTGCTTTTGTATTCATAGGTAAAGCAGAGCTAGCATTTTCATTTTATTTGTGCCTTTTTATTTATTTATGTGCTTTTAACTTTGTGGTTTGAAGGTTACTAAGGTTTTACCTATTGTGCTTCCATCAAATTAAATAACTGAACAATGGTCTTCACAAAAGTGAAGCCAAAGTGTCCAGGTTTATGAGCTTGAAAAACCGTGTTTCCATGCCCTCAGACACTGACAATTTGTGTCCTGGTTTGGTTTTCTTGTACTGTTATCAGTACTTGTATACTGATTTCTATGATGAGATTTGGAAGCTTTGAAGTGTATAGGTGACTTTAACTGCTCTGTGTCATGTAAAATGTGAAATTGAGGGTTATAAGACTGGAAGTAATCCAGACAGTGCAGACACTGTTTTCCTGGTCCATGGATCTGAGAAAAATAGTAGCTTCCTTTACTGTGCTGTTGAGCAACTCACAGCTAATTTCCACCCCATCAGGAATGTAGTTGTCTCAGCTGATGCAAGAAAAGGGTTGTCCAGAGGGGAAAATACTCTTCCTCTGTCTATGGTGATAATTAAACAAGTGGTGTGGTGGAAGAAATTCTTCTCTGGAATTGGGGTTGGGCCATACTGGTTTGGTACATAAAGAATGTTATATTCAGCTAGGAAAGTTTATCTGCTGCTACTATTGAATTAATGAATTTAAAATCCATTAATTTATTAATTAAAAATTCCTTTTTTCTTTTTTTCCTGTGGCATCTGTTTGTGTGTCATAGAGGCTTTCCAGTAAAGAACTGCCAGATTCCGCATCTCCCGTTCCAACAAATAGCATTCGTATTATTAAAAGGTCCATCAAACTTACCCTTAATGGGTAAGTGGTTGATCTCCAGGTGAAGAGGATAATCACTTGTTACCAGTCCTTGTTCTGAATGGGTGTTGTGGTTACTAACAAAGGTAGAAGGTTACTGTGGCCATACTGTAACTGACCAGTTAAAATCATGGTCTTATTTTTATGCTGTTAGATGCTTGCTTCCTTTTGAACTACTCTTTGCATGCACTTGTAACAGTTGCCTTTATGAGTTTTTAAAAAGTTGAAATTGTCACCAGCTGAAACTGCTTTTGAAACAGCTACAAAAACCACCCCTGCCTTGGATTCAGAATGTATGTCATCAGGGTTAATTAGTTGTTGCAACCACATTCTGTTTTCAAGTGTGTATGAAGGCACTTGTCTTCATTTGTTCTCGCCTAATTCATGTGCATTTATTGTTCTTATCTCCAATTATTTTCCCATTTGGCACACATGCTCCTGTGCTCACAATGGTGCTCAGCTTCCTTGGCTTGCAGCTTTCCACTGTCTTGCACTACACAGGTATTGCCTCCTATGGAGGCCCATAAATGATTTCAGTATTGAAGGAAATGCAGTAGAGGATGCTGCCAAGGTATGGAGATGATAGACATGTCCCATGTTGTGTTATCTGATTTTTTTTTTTTTGTCTCAAGACTGCTCTAACGTGGGACTTGAGAGGTTTTTTGTTGTCACTGGTTAGTAAAGCCAAACTGTGAACACACAGCTGAAGATGCACTGAAACATTACAACAGCTGAGGCTGTCCTGACACTACTGCCCACCTGCAAGCAGAACGTGGTTTCAGATAATCCCTGAAAGCTGTTCTCAATGCTTACATGAAAACCTGTAGTAGTCTTGAGTCTGGTTCTGTAAACTGATAACACTGCTTACCCAGCTAAGTATATTAGGGTTTTTGGGGGGGTGGGGAGAAATTCTGATTATATGAAACAACTCTCATGCTATTTCTCTGTAATTTCTTTATCAATTGGTGATTTCAAAAATGAACTTGTAACTTGTTTTTCTAGAGTATTTTTGTATGTACTGTAAAAAACTATCATCAAAGCGAAATTCAAGATCTTTAGTCTCTTTTTTAAAATTTTTTTATTTTTAGTGCAGATGGAATCTGCTTAAAAAAATCTAAACAACCAACTCTAAGGGATGGGAGGAAGGCAGTGCCAGAAAAGTGTTCTACAAAATAATGCCATATGATCATCTAGGTTGGAAAATACCTTTGATTCCAGCTGTAAACCTTACACTGATAACTCCACCACTAAGCTGCCATGCTAGAGTAAATCTGAGGAGACCAGGAACATTGCTTTTCTTTCCTGCTTCTGGTAGATCTGGGGTTTGATTTAATGCCCTCTGAATTGTGCAGCCTGCAAACTGCGTGATTCAGCTGAAGTCCCAGTTTGCTATGTGGACAACAGATACCCCTGAATTCTTTTAAAATTAGATGCTTGGCCTAAAGAGCAAATCTGAGCTCTAAATATCTTAAGTATCCACCTAAAACCTTAGTGACAAAGCTGAAAGATTGTAAAGAAATAAGATGTGGTATCTGTCTTGTCATGTCTTAACCCTTTAGCATTCCCTCTGCTGCTAGTATCCCAAGCCTGAGGAGAAAGCATGACTATATTTATCCCAATCTACTTGTTTTTTCCCTAATTCTGTTTCATGCTAACTTCAAGTGTAATTTAGCCCTTAGAAATTTACTTTAGTGGGTTTGAGAAGTCTTATTCTTCTTTCTACCCTCCAAAAACCCCAAAAGTTAGACTGCAATGCTTAGATTTAGTGACAGGTTAAAATTAAGAAACAGTACCCATTTGCTTTAGTAGCTTTTAGCAGAACTACACCTTGCATTTATAAAATGGTTGCCTCAACTTTGTGACCTGTTCTAAAACAGTGATACTCAAATATTGTCACTTCTGTGTACTATTTACAGTAGGTATACAACCTCAGCACCTGTGCAAATACAAAATCCATCATGAATTTGAAGGAATTAAAGCTGAAGTAAGTGATAAGATAAACAGTAAAATGAATATGGGAAGTGTTTTGCAGTAGACTACAATCCTGTAATATTCCCATGCTTTTAAACTCTCCACATGAGTATTCTGAGACTGTTTAGGGGATGATTTTCCCATAGGCTCTATGTCAGCACATGCACTTATGCAACTATTCTCAACCTAAACTAACCTAGCTAATGGTTATGCCTTTACACAGATATTATTTTACTCTTGCCTTATGGTTATCTTCTAACTGCTCTTTAATTTTTTTTCCTCACTCTTAGGGTTTTAAGAAGAATGTTCAGGGTTTTGAGAAGAACATTCAGGAAGAATTTAGGTTACTAGTTTCACAGACTTGATCCATTGATGAATTACACATCTTATCTTAATGTATCTTGACATGTAAGATGTCAAGTGTGATGTTAAGTGACGTCAGTGTTCTGGAGTTTCCCTGGATGTTGCAGAAGTTCGATGCTGCCCCAGGACTCTGCAGATTAGAATTCAGCTGTTTGTAAATAAAGTTCAAACTTACTCAACTTCAATGCTCTCCTCTGTTAAAGTGATTGAAAGGAAAGTTAACTCCTGAATAAGGACTCAGTGAGGGAGGCTCTTTGATATCACACTATTGCTATCCATGATATCCAAACATTGACCATGATATCCAAGCATTGCTCTTTTCTCTCTGCTTTCTTAGCTGGTTGCTGGGTGTGTGGCTTGAGATGAGGGATTCATGCTCAATCTCTTTGATGAGGAGCAGCTCTATATTGAAATAGTGTCTGATTACTAACTTTGAGGGAGAAATTCCCTTGCAAGAATTAACATCTGTGGTTTTACTTGTTAGGTGCAAGCAAAGAAGCAATTAATGTGAAGTCACCTACATTTTGGCTGTAGCAATTGATTTTCCTGTAGAAACTAAGAGAGAAAGTAACAGAACACTTACTTTTTGCCTTTATGAGGAAAAAGCAACAGGAAAAAAGGTATCTTGAAATTTGTTAATCTTGACTGTGGGAGAGAGGGGGCTTACTAACTCTGTGTTATGTAATGCTTAGTGACATAAGCTGTTGAGCCTAAAAAGACCAGCAAAAACTCCTGGCTGTGTTCTTGTAATTACCTCATCACACTTCTTATAAAGAGTGTGATCCTGTGCATTATTCCAGTAAATGAAAAGCCGTGGCTGTAGGGTGCAGGCGAGAGGCTGATAGCCACCCTGGGCTGGAGGCAGCCCCTGCCGTGTCCCTAAGGAAATCACATGGCCCTAGGGGGATGAGCAGGACCTTGGTCCTGTGGACAAATGCTCTTCCCCCGGAGCACCTCAGCGGGCTGCTGCCTTCTCCCTCCCTCCACCTGCTGTGGGGTGGCTGTGGGGCTGCGTGCCCTTTCCCCCCGGGGCTCGCAGGGGGGCTGTGGGCGTGCCACGCCAGGGTGGTTTCCTGCCCCGGAGCGCACGGCGGGGGCGGGCAGGCGGTGTGTGCTGTGACAGTGCCGCGTGCGGCCGGCTGGCAACGGGAGCGGCCACCGGGAACGTCACTGCTGCTCTCAGCTGCTGCCACTGCGCCCACCGGCTTGGGGGGACACCCACAGCCCCCTGCTGCCTGCCCAGCCCTGCTGTGCCCTGCCTTGCCTTGAGCCCTGTGGCACTGTCAGTACAGGGGTGCTGTCCAGCCTGGACTTGAGCAGGTGCTGGGCTGCTGACCACTCCTTGCTGCCTGCAGCCTTGTGGTCAGTGTGGACTCCCCTTCCCCACGGATGAGAGTTTCTTCAGCCATCATCTGCCCCAGGCTGCCAAGCCCCGAGCATGGCCCAAGGGCTCAGGATTCCAAGCTGTTGGACCTTGGGTGTCTTTATGGGAGGATCGTGGCAAAGCAGTAGCCTGGGGGCTGAGTTGTCTCTCATTCCAGCCTGTTAAACTCTCAGCTGTCTGACCTTCAAGAATTGATAAGGACTGCTCATCCTTGGGCAGTTCCTCTTTCCTGGGAAGACACTGTCTGAATCCTCCTCCTGTCTTCTCCCAGCCTTGTTTCTTATTCACACCTCATCTTTTTTTCATTTCTTCTGATCTCAGACTCTTGCCTGTTTTCCTTTCTCTCTGATAATTCACATTTCCCATTCTCACCTGAATCCATCTTTGCTTCCTCTGAATTTGAACCAGGTAATACATTATTTGGTGGTGATGAGTAAAAATCCCATGAGTCCTGAAACCAGAGGAGAAATAACCTACCCTGTTTCAGTTTCAGCCTGTGGCAGCCTGGCAATCAGCTGCCTACTACGGGGACCATCCAGCTCCCTCTCTGCATATGTGTGCAATGGAGAGAAAGCCAAAAAAGTTTGGCTACTAAAAGCAAGTTTGGCAAGCATGTGCAAGGTCAATCTTTTCAAAGGAAGAGCAAAAAAATCCCAGTAGTGAAACCAGCACAGCCACTTTGCTAAATATCATGTCCCTGTTTCTGAAATGCAAAGTTTCTTGAAAGCTTAAGAATTCTTTGAATCTAGTTAAGGCATGTGTTCCCCATGGTCATTCGTAGAAATGACTGAGTCATATTTGTTCTGTTTTTCCTAAAAATATCATCTCAAGGGGCAGTGTATATGATAATGTGAAGAAAAGGTTTTGGCAGACTGGGAGTAACTGAAAATGTGACCTTAAAATAGGAAGTGTTGACTAGCCATAACCAACAATGCGTGTTGATAATAATATGATAAAACAGAGTTAATGCTGTAGCAAGTAGGTACTAAAGTTGGAATATGCTAGAATATTTTTAATCCCTGCAGTTTTAATTCTGCTCTGTTTTTCCAGTGTGGTCAGTTGGCCAGAACAGAAAGTTATCACACCTACTCTGAGTGCATGCACACAAGGAAGAAAAGCTGAGGTTTTGTGAATCACTTGATGTGTAATTCTTGGCTAAAGGCCTTCAGCACTTCTGTGGAACGATGTTTGTTGTGATTCTGTTATATTGTTTTTCCCTCTTTTATTTATTTGATAATGAATTTACATTTTACTATGCACAGCCTTAAGCAGAAAGGCATAAACCTGTCACAATGAGCAATATAACAGAGATACATAATAACTAAGCTAAAGCAGTACCTGCTATTTCAAGTTCATGCATTTTCTGCTCTCTCCAACAAAACAGACATTAGAATGTCAGGAAGCTGAAAGCTGCTGCTGGCTCTGAATTGTATTTCTGAAACTGAAGTCTTTATTTCTTGCAAGAATCGTAACTGGTCATTACATTCATTTCTGGTTTCATCTAGATGGTACAGCATATGTTAATTTTCTCCACTCATTTGGAATGTTTTTACAGGTCTTTAGTTAATACTGTACCCTTTTTTGCCATGTAGGATAACATGTGAGAGTCCGTAAAGCAACCCAGTTGCTTTTGTTCAAAGCATTTGCCAAATTTGCTATATCATGAACATTAGGAAGATCATGTAAACAGTATTTCCTGTAGAATGATTGTTTGCAGTAATTTAGTTAAAACCAAATGACACAAATCTATGCCCCTGGGAATTGTTTTTTGAGGAAAATGACGATGTTGCAAACAGTGAAGTACTAGCAATGAGAAGGCCAGGGAATCCCCTGTTTCTGTTCCTCTGTTCACCCACTAAATAAATCCTGCCTTACACCAAATGGTAAATTGTGCAAGTACAGAGCTGTTCACTTTGCTGTAATTCAGGGTAAATGTTTGGCACATGCCTGTAAAATTATCGATCAGTTTACTAAATACTATTTCTCTTACAGAAATGAATAATCAACAGCATGTTAATTTTCTCTCCCATTCATACATGTTGTGACTTCAAGTGGGGAAAATTCAGTAAAGGTGATATCTCAATTTTCTTCAGACTCTGGTTATTTAAAGTTGGTTTGAGTTCACCTTTCAGTAACAAGCAAGCTGAAATGGATTGTCCAGTAGCCCAACTATGGAGCTCAAATAGAGGTTTGTATGTTCAACTCAAATCTTGTGTGTGTTCAACCTTAAAGGTCACTCCTAATTTCAGTGGCTGTGATGTCAGTGGGGAAACTCTGCTGCACTTTTGTCTGTCCTCGTGCAAAGGTCTAGAAACGTCAAACAAAAGCAAAGCAATTACTTAGAAAAGTTTAAGGCTACAGTATAGAAACTAACCACAGGTTCTCAGTGACTTCTAAGCAAGACCACATTATTTCATCAGCTTCTGCTTGTATGGGAACTACAGTCTGTTCTCAGTCACTGTTCCTTTAGCTTAGAGTGTTTTGGTTTTCAAGTACTTATTAAGGAGATGTTTTGTTGACAAACATGGGGTGATCTATTTATTAAATAATGGATATCACTAACACCAATGTTTAAAATTACTTCTTATCTAAAATAATCGAACAGAGTTTCCACCAAAAGTTCCTTATTTGTATTAAGTTTTAGAATTAAGTATCATGTGTTTTTTTTTTTTTCCCAAGGCTTTCCTTCTGCTTTAACAGACAAGTCTAAGGCGTAGAGATTGACCATTTACGAAGGGTCAGACAGAAATTTTGTGGCTAAGACCAGAAACTGAAGCCAAGTTCCCTGACTGTGTGAGACCCTTTTTGTTCAGAGTGAGGTTGTCCATGCCTGCAGTGGGGATTCCCAGCGCATAAGTTACTGTATTCTGGTTAAGGACTCTTGTAAGTGCTCTGGTAACTATTTCAAGAGACTACAACTGACATCAACTGCTGATTTTTAAGCCACTTACCTACACAATAGCCCACCATTCTTTCTTGTTGGTTTTTATAAGTTTGTTAATTAAACAACTTTTCCTTTCAGACTATCTGACTAAGAACAACAACAAAATCACAGATTTATTTCCTGCTTAGTTTTGTTTCTCAATTAAAAAAAGTCTCACTAATGATTTTAGCACAACACACAGTGTCGTAGGACTGCCAGATGCAAGTTAACACCTCATTAAGTGCTCATAGGTAAGTTTTCATGTCCTGCTATTGTGGGGTGAGTAAGATTGATAAGGAGGAATCCCAATAGCTCCTAATAATAGAACTGTATAAAAAACAGGGTGACATTTTTAAGGAGTTACTTCTAGTCTCTTCAGAAAAGGAATGGATGCTAAGTGTACATCCTTATTAAATTATTAATGTTACTTATGTGAACTGGTATATTATTATATGTTTCTGAGTGAATGCCAGAGTTTACAGTAAGTTGCTGGAATCTATCTCCCTTACAATACTTAAATATTTACATGAATGTTCTGTTTGCAGGGCCCTGGACTTTTATCACTTAAAATTCCAGTCAACTCAAGTGGAAGTGTTGTCTGAAAGTGAGGTTTGTGATTGAGTTCTTGACTCCTAACTGTGCTGTATTGCTATGAATGTTATTGCCTGACACCAAGTTTAATAAACTTATTCCTGGAATCAAAGCTTGTTCGGTGCAGTGAACATGTCCAACGAGCACGTCTCCAGCATCCAAGAATGTGCTATTGCTTCATGAGTTTCTCAAAGCCCCTCAAATAAAGCTGGAAAAACACTCAGCTGAGGGAAGCTCATCTACCCCTTCCCTTTTCCAGCTTTAGGAGTGTGAATGTTCCCAAATTTCCCAAATAATGTGTGTTGATGAGTCTCTGCTTGAGTGTGTTGTGAGCCAAGAGGGAGATGCTCCTGTAAAGGGAACAACAGAGAATTGTGGCTCCCCTCCATCTTACTGAGTCAGGACAGGAATTTATGAAGATACCAAACATCTGTTCATAAAGCAGTGCTGTGCACATGGCATTGGGAAGCTCTGGGTTGGAAGACAGCCAGTAACTTTTGCAAAAGTTGAAAGAATGGTGGGTTAGAGGCTTATGAAGGGGAGGATATTGCAAAAGAGAAGTGGACAGCATTGGTAAAGCGTAGAATGGCTATGGTTGCTGTTAAGGAGATGGAAAATAACCCTTTAGCAACATACAGTTAAGCAGTAGCTGCTTTGCTATGTATTGTTTTTATAAACAACAATCAGTTTGGGGTTTTATCATTTTAGGAGGTTCTTGCCACCACCTTCATCCCTGGCACACTTGAGTCCTTTCCTGGCTGGAGCATTCTGCTTCATGAGCTGCAGTGAATGGACTCCCTGTATGTAGGTAAGGAGCCAAACGCTGTTAAAGGGAGCAAAAAGAGCACCATGTTTATTTACTGCTGGTTTTTGTTATTTCAAATTAATTACAGGGATGTTTATGAGGCGGGGTTGTTGACCACACAAATATAGGCTGTTCATAATACATATAGTCTGGGAGAAACTGTAATTACTATGCTAAATTTAATTTATTCTGTGGTTCTATTCAGCTATATGTTTAATTTTATTTTTCCATTCTTCTTCTAGGGGCACTACTAAACATTCTTCTAAGCAGGGATAGTAATGATGAGACAGTAATTGTCTGAGTAAATTATCCAAGTGGCTGCCTTTCTTCTTTTTCACTTCCTACATTTCTGGTGTCCTCTGGCATCAGAACAGAAGTATATGCTAGTCTTAGGCTATGTAAATTAAAAGTTCTGTCTACATTGCAATTAAAAACATGTCAGGTCACATGGTTTCCCCTTGACCAGTTGCAGCAGTGCTGTTTTGCAAATAAGGTTTTAACTGTGTTGCAAGTGTGAAGTCCTGAACTGACCAAGTCTGTAGTAACTGGGTCACCTGCCAGAGTTTTTTGTGATGTAGGTCATGGGAATATTTGCAGAAGCAAAAGTGCTGTAATTGCATAGCTGTACCAGTATTTATGTTGACATTGAGACTTGAAGATGCATATTCAGGAGGCAGAAACACCACCATATGTAATTAAGATACGTAAAAGGAATACAAATTCTAGTTTTAAAAAATCCATCAGCTAAACAATATGGATTTTTGAACTAATGTAATTATTTCAGGTCTACTTCCTAATGGGCTTTTTGCACCCCTGGAGCACAGACATTGCCCACTGTTGGGCAAAGAGAATTAGGAGCAGTAGCATAAGAGAGCTCAGGAACCCCTAAAAGAAACCAGTGCATGACATGTAAGGGTTGGATTGCCAAGGAGCTGTAGTCTTAGACCATTCTGTTGTGCTGTGAAGGCAGGATGAAAAATCCCCCCAGATTGCCCAAAGCCCTGGCAGTCTAAAAATAAACAGTTGAAGGTGGTGAAAAAGGGTAGCACCAGAAATTTACAAGACAGCACCTCTCATGGAATGGAATACCAGGTTGTCAGGGAACATCAAGGGTCATCTGGTTCAACCTTCCTTGGCAAAAAGCACAATCTAGACAAGACGGCCGAGTGTCCTGTCCAGCTGAAAGTCGAAAGTGTCTAACACTTGGGAAAACAAAAATGGAATTAAAGAAGGAATTAAGGAAAAGTGGAATTAAAGGTTTTCTTGCAGCAAGAGCTTTCTCCTGGGAGCCATAGTCTCATTTGGTGGGTCATGTAAGTTTGAAATGCTCGAGGCAGTAAAAGTATCCGGATGTGAATCAGGTCTCAGGACCAATCTCACAATTGCAACAGTCTCTCTACAGGCTGTTTATAGGGGGTGTGGTCCATATGAATATTAATTAAGTGTGGTAGCCAGTTTTACTTTAGGCAAGTATCTCTGCCATTACCATGTCTGAGTCTCCTGCAATCAGCCAGCTGCTGAGCTCACTTCTCCACAGCATCCATGCCTTTGGGACGACATTTGGTATCTCTCTTACTGAACTGAGTCTCTAGTATGTCTAATGCTTTGAAGTGGTATTAAATCTGGATTGGTTTACTCAGAGGATTTTGCTTTTACAGGGTAAGAGAAGGTGGTAAAAAAAACCTGAAATAGCTCCATTATTTTTTAAATGTAACAAACTTCTTTAGACCTATAGATTTGGCTTTTGGTCTGATTATTTTTTTTAAGCAAATGGTTTTGTATATGGACAGGAATACTTCTAAACGTCAAGTGGGAACTTTGGTCTCTGTTCAGTTTCAGTTACGCAGATGGTTACTTATGCAGGTTTCCTTTTAATGGAAACTCCTGGAAAAGGCACAGTCAGCTCTCTTTGGCTACTTCTCATGGACATGAGAGCTCAAGATCGCTCACAGAGACTAAAGTTCTCTGCTTTGCACTTGGAAATCTTGACCATCTTGTTCTGGGAGAAGCAGACAACCAGAGCAGTGAGGGAAGCAGGATTTGTGTGCCCTGTCAGGAAATCATGGTGGTCACCACGAGGGGGCATTTTGTTGAGACACCACGCACCCAAGGGTGTTAAAATCACTGAGGCAGTGGTATCAAGGCCCTTAAGGGACAAGCTGTTGTGACAACCAGTAGTAAGAGCAGTGGAACTATACTGGAAAGTTCGGGGACTTTATTCCAAGTGCCATGCATTCCTTACT
Source organism: Lichenostomus cassidix (assembly GCF_008360975.1). Classification (NCBI taxonomy): domain Eukaryota; kingdom Metazoa; phylum Chordata; class Aves; order Passeriformes; family Meliphagidae; genus Lichenostomus; species Lichenostomus cassidix. The sequence continues at coordinate 7,077,736 of NC_139483.1, forward strand.
TTCTACTCTTTTGATACTGGAGCCTGTAATAATTATGTTAGAATCCATGGGGCTGGTGCAATGGAAAAGTTTAGGTAGCAGGTAGCTGTCTCAGCTTTTGAGAAACAGAGAATTGAACAGGTTGACTTTCAGCATTGCTGACTTGACTTGGTGGAACCCCAGGGTTCCATCGGAGACTAAGTGGAAATGGAGCTGGGACATCAGTGTCCTTAATAATTTGTCTTTTTTTACATCTGCCTGTTAAGGAACCTTTCCATAAAGCAGTTGCCTTTTCTTTATATTCAGCTTTATATGTGACATTGCCCTTGTACCCTACAGTACCCCCTGTCCTAATTAATCCTTCTTGCCCTGGCTCCTTTCTGTCAGCTCTTTCTTGGGCTAAGCATTCTTCTTCCTCTGGTTCCTGCACGTACTTGCCAGAAGCAGTTTGTGGTGTCTGTTGTGTTTCCATTCAACAGGCTGAGTCTAGAGCTGTTATTTCCACTGCACAGAGCAAAAAAATCTGTTCAGTTCCTTTTTTTTTTTTTTTAAATTTGTATTGCACAAGAGATGTCTTGAAGGAATTATTCTTCTTCTTGGCTTAGTGTTCTTTTTAATAAAAAAAAGTCATATTGATATGTGTGTTCTTTACTTGCATGCAGTGAGTAAGGTACATAGAATATTTTTTTCAGGCATCTGAAAATGTTCTGGGTCTCATGGTGCCTGACACATTTACTATACCTAAGGCACAATATTTCAGATTGAAAACCCAGAGGTTGTTGTTTGGATTTGTCAGCAATATTAAGGCTTACAAGTGGAAATCCTGTGCAGGTGAATGAGTATTTATCAAACTCACTGATATGAGAGGTTAACCACAACACTGATTACAAAAAACTATGTCAAACTTTCCCCAAATGTCCCTAAAAGCAAAAATTACAAGTCATGTAACAACTGCCAAATGAACAAGATAATGAAATAGCAAAACTCATCACTGTTCTGAATGGGAAATCAAGGGCTCTCAACCCTGTAATTCAGAAAGCTCAGACTAATAATAGAAGCCTTATTTGGATGTTGGCCTTTTTAATAAATCTAAATTATTTTATTGCAGAATGGCAGTAAAGTGGATGCATAGGCACAAAGTGCAGACAGAACAGGGTGAGCACCCTGGTTGTGCCTTACTCAGAGTTGATTGTGGCCAACTACTGCCAGTAAGACTTGCACAGTGAGGTGACACCTGTGACACACAGCCCTGAGCAATTTGTAAGAAAGGGCTAATGCAGGGCCAGATAAGATGTGTAGTGGCCAATTTACAAACTGAGGTTTGCTTTGCATGTGTAGGAGGACTTGATGTGTACACTTGTCCCAGAAGGTGTTATGTGCTTACCTTTGACCTAAAGAGTGGTGTCCCTTTCTGTCATTCCTGGGTGTAATCATTTAACTATTCAAATCAAAACTGCAAGGCTAGAAGTTGAAACTCAAGGTATAAGACTTCAGATTAAGAGGAGATATATCTGCTTGGGCTGTACTGAAACAAGGTACATTTTTCACCTCTTTAAGGTGGCCTTACTATCTCTTCAGCTCCCTGAAAGGAGGTTGTAGCCAGGTGGGAGTCTGGCTCTTCCTCCAGGCAACTGGAGATAGGACAGGAGGACACAGAGTTAAACAGCACCAAGAGGTGTTTATGTTGGACACTAGGAAAAATTTCTTCACAGAAAGGTGATTAGATATTGGAATGGGCTGCCCAAGGAGGCAGTGGATTCACCAACCCTGGAGGTGTTTAAGGAAAAACTGGATGTGTCACTCACTGCCGTGGTGTGGTTGACAAGATTAGACGCAACAATCTCAAGGGTCTTTTCCAACCTAATTTATTCTGATTATTGGCTGTAGATACAGTCTTGTGAGATTTGTGAACCTGAAGGTGATGTTAAGTAGCTTGAACTCCTTGTCAGCCCTGAGGAAAAAGAGAAGTCTTGTAAGAAAAACCTGGATGAGCGATTGTTGTCCTCTGTAGTGGATCCAGTGCATGATGACTGGCTGGGATGTGCTGGCGTTTTGGGGAGCAGCAGAATTACTTCAGGCATACATTGCCTGTATATTTTTAATATGCAGTTTTCATGATAAACTGAGGTACTCTAACAGCTTGATATTGCCAAAGGGACAATTCCTATCCTTCCTTCCGCCTCCTTGTATTTGTATTGTGGCTGCAGATAGAGCAATTCTATTGCTTCCCTTTGAAAGCAGCAACAGTGATCTGGCTTATAGAAGTAATCTATTTTGAAAAAGATAATTCTGGGCAGGAAAATGTTGTTTTCTACTGTCTTAGCTCCTTCTGCCCAGTTTGAACTCATCTCTTCCCTAAGTCCTCTTCCTGCCTCTCTACTGTGTCAGATAAATCTTGACTGCAGCATAAGGAAGGAGTTTGCAGTTTTAGTGACCACCTCAGACGTCACTAATTAGCTGTGCTGTAATATGAGGCTTTTACGTAGCACGGTGGAAAATGACAATGCTACTCTATCTTTTTGTTTGCCTGCTAACAAACACAAAAACTTTTCCTCTGTAAAATAAGGCAACTCCCAAATTGTGTGTTTATAGCACTGGGATGAGGAGAAAGGAATAGGAAACACTTGAAAGGGCTGGGGGAGAAAGTACCTGAGAAGTTCCGCTCTGAATACTAACTCTGAGAGGGAAGGAATGTGAATTTGAAATTTCAGGGAGGTTTATCAATTTCTCAGGCTAAAAATAGTTATCCATGACGTTTGTTCCCTGTCAGGAAGCAGGCACCTCTGCCCAAATTTGTCTTCCAGAAACTTGTTCTTGCCTTGGTGCCACCACATTCCTTCCTGCTGGCACAGTCACTTCTGTGATTGTACATGGAACTGGCTCAGTAAAAACTGAGCCAGCAGAAAAACAATAATCTTGTTTCTTCCAGGTCACACGGTCCTGTGTCTCCAAAGGAGTGCTTGGAACAGTGTAGGAACACACAGGAGTGAGTTACCTGGATGGAAGGAGACAAAGAGGGGACATTGTCTTTTTTTGACACTACCCCAGTGTTCATTTAACTATCATCGTTTTGTGCTTGGCACTTTCATGTAATGAGCGGTTCATCCCCTGAAGAAGTTGCATCATGAGTGAATAAGGCAGAAGTGTGGGAGCAAGGAAGTATCTTCTCTGATTTCTGCTGGGGAAATTGAGGCTTAGAGAATTAAACGACTTGCCTAAGAGTCAGAAGGCTGACTTGCCAAGAGCCAAATTCCAGTCTCCTGAATCACAGCCTTGTGCCTTATCCGCAAGACCAACCTTTCTCTATTAGCATTTCCTTTCTCTCCACCCTGTTTTGAGGGAGGCACAGTAGCATTGTTCCATGTCAAACAAACTCAAACCTTGGTACAGGAACGATTCCAGCAGAATGATTTGAACAACCTTTGAGTTTATCATTAATCTGGAAGCCATGACTTTTTTGAGAATGGCTTCTGCATTAGAGCCTTTCACAGGACCAATAACCACAAAAACTTTAACCACCAAAAGGTTTGACTGTGTTTAATAAGATGCCTTTGAGATTAAAAAACATACTTCAAACAGCAAAAGGTTTCTTAGGGCATAGAGGATTGGAAATTTCTAATCTGGCAGGAGGTGCGACTTGAGCTACAGTGGACAAGAAAACAGGACTTGACTTTATTCCCTAAGGAGAGAAGGGAATGATTTTATTGCAATTATTTTTACTTCTACTATGACATACCTTATTAGGAGAGTCATATGTTGAAAGTACTTTAGTGCCTGCTGAACCAGTGACAAGGGACTTACCTTTGATTTAAGTGAGATAGCTGGGAACAGGAAATAAAGCCTTAACAGTTTGCCTGTGCTGCTCTCCTGTCACAGCCGACTTCATTGGGCAATGCCTGTGCTAAGCACCACTAAAGAGCCATCGTCCTAGGCTTGACAAATACCATATCAAACACTCAGTCCTTTGCTGTAGGAGGTTTTAGTGCTGCCTTTTTATCCCTTCACTCTACCTTGCTTGCCCCATGACATTCCCTGCCAGAGCAGTGAGCTTTATTCCTTATACCAACGTAGGTGTTAACTGTGCTAGTGCAGCAGCCAGTGAATATCAGGAGGGGAGGACTTGTCTTTGGACTTGATAAGTGGAGAGAAATGGGATCTTAAAACACTTGCTTTAACTGGAAGACAGGAAGTAAAGCACTGGATCAGACTGGCCTAAGAATTCTGGTATCTCGCCCTGGGCTATAGCCAAAGTCAGCTGACAAAAATAATAGTGGAGCACCTGGTTTTGTTATGCAATGCTGCAGGAGGGGAATTCCATCCTGCTTTTTGCAGAGATGTGCATATACCCAAAGCTATGACATGTTCTTACACTTCATGTCAGTTGCTGATGAGGTTTCTGTGATTGCCAAAGCTATACTGCAATCCTCTAGTTCACCTCACTCTCCCTGGATAATCCCTGTGCCAGAGATTCCGATCTCAGCAGAGTGGAGTTGCATACTGGCTAGTCAGGAATAGAAGAATATCTACATGCTTGCATGACTTTGAGTAAGGCCTCTTCCATTTGCCTAGGTTTTTGCCTTTTTCTAGAGAAGGCTTCTTTGTTTCCATAGAGTTTAGGAACAGGAATGTTTTATAAACCAGCTGCGCTGGTCTTAGACTAAAATCTCCCTTTGTCCCAGTGTTGTGCTTTTCCCTGCCCATCAACTTATGGCTACTGCTAGAGGAAAGCCATCAAGAAAACATCTCCTTGTCATGCTGTCCTTCCTCCAGTCACTTTGTTCAGAAGCTTCCTGAGCCAGATGTACTACTCTGTGTGTTCTGATGATGGGAGCACGTAGATCTTGTACAGTGAAACTCTTCATATGGTTGGTTGTCCTCTTATTACAGCTTTTCGTTTTAAGGAAAGGATAGAGATAGAGTTAGTTTTCGGAATGCTGTAAGAAGTGCAATCAATTCATATTTTTTCTTAAAAATAATATCAAGGAGCAGTTTGTACCAAAGACACCAGTGTGTATGTGAGATACCACCTCAATTTCAAATGTGCAGTCTCAAGGATTATCTTTGAGTAGCCTGTTCCTGCAAGCCCTAAGAGTTAGAGTTCAAAAGAGCTGGGGAAAAGTAGGGAATGTTTATTATGTTTTAGTCATAACATGGTATTTGTATTGCCTGGAATATTGCCCTTAATTTCACATTGGTTTAGATTGTATACACTACAATAACACTTTCCTTCTGAAGAAATGAGTAAATACTTCTGTTTTGAGCCACAGCCGCCTTGGTGCCCTGGTCAGTGTTTACTCAGTAGTGTCATGAGCTTGAGAAGTAGTTGGGAACCAGGGATATAAACTGTATTTAGGGAATTCATTCTTTCTGAAATGTCACAGTTTTTACTATCGGGGATTTGGCAAAACAGTCTGAAGGTGAGTAAGGAAAAATATTTAGTCACTTCATATATCTGTACTGACAAGTTGCTTTACATCCAAACTCAAAAATTCACATCTACAGCTTCAGCTGTCCCAGAGGAATAGCTCCTTTTTCTGTTACAAATCCTGTCCAGGTCACTCCTGTGATCTCCAGGGATGCCCTCAAATTGGGAGCATTTCTTTGGCTGCTAAGCCCTGTGATGAAAGGCTTGTCCAAAACTTGTTACACCAGGTTATCAATTAAAAAAATGAAGTATCTTCTGAGATGTTGATGAGCTTATTGTGTTTGGATGGGGCACTTAGCAGAGAGAGTTCAGGTTGTGTGTTTTCCTATTTGCTGCTTTTACCATAGAGCAGCATGTTTTTGTTTGTGGTCTCTTAGTCGGTTTGTGCTTTGGAGTCACCTGTGTTTGTGTAGGTAAAGTCTAAGTTTGATTTAAAATATTAAACCTACTTGCCTGCTTTATTTTACATCATCAATGATCCTGAATCCAATAGATCCCTGAAGATGTAAAAATCTAGTCTGAATTTCTCATACTTCTAGGGCACAGCTGGTTTATATCTCTTGTGTTGTGTTGTTTTGGGGTTTTTGTGGGAAAGAAAATAAGAAATCACATTCTTCTGGCAAGAAACTATCCACAGCCATAGAATTATTTTGTCATAACATCTGAATAATGTAGCTTTTTTTTAATCATCTAAGGCTAATGTCACAGACACTTTGATTATCTCGTGTGCTCCCTAGGATTCTTCTACTCCAATTTCAGTTGTAAAGCTGACAGAGGTGCTACAATCCTACCATGTGATGAAGCATGAGTCTTAAATAAAAGGTTTTCTTCTGGGGTGGAGCAAGATAATTTCTGTTTATAGGAAATACGAGGATAGTTGAGCAAAACGAAGGTTATAGAGAAAAGTCCTGTTGAGATGGACTTCAGAGCAGGAAGAATAACAAGCATTTGGCAACTTCTTCTACTTAGTTACATGGGTTGGTGGATGGATTGGGAGAGTATAGAAAAGATTTTCAGCTGTGGTTCATTTCTGTACATTTTAATAGCCTTTGCTCTTAAAAAAGGATAGTAGAAAAAAAAGTGAAGAACTACCAGTTTTGTACCTTGCTTGAGTGCTCTTTGAAGCTTTTCTTGTTATTTTATTAATGTTTCTTTTTCAAGGATACTAATTCATTTAACTGCATTTTCACATGGGACAGTAAACTCCATTCCGAGCGTAAAAGTTTAAGAAAAATAAATTAGATTTTGTTGTTAACTAAACAGTCTTGCACCACAGCTAGGTGTGGCCTTCCTGTTCCTTTGTGTTCCTCTTTTTCAGGTGTTTTTTCAGTCCTCCCCCAGACTGGCTTGTTTGTTGCTGACCCCTCCACCTGATCTCCAACTTTGGAGATGTGGGGTTGTTCCCAGTGTCCAACTCCTTTGCTGTGTCTGGACCAAGCTGTGAGATTCAGGATCTGGGATGCTCTGAAGGTTTGGTAAATTTAAAGCTGATCACTGTGACTTAATTAGCTTGTTGGTGATTAGATTTTCCTTACCTGCGATATTGGTGTATCCCTAGTACGTACAGCTTAGTTACTGAATCACAGAACGGGTTGGAAGTGCCTTCAAATCCCATGTTGTTCCAGCCCCTGCTTTGGGGGGACCAGGTTGCTCCAAGCTCTATCCTGCCTGGCCTTGAACACTTCCAGTGATGGGGCATACCCAGGGTCTCTGGGTTGGCTTGTTCCAGTGCTTCAGCACCCTCACAGTAAAGAATTCCATATCAGTATCTAATGTAACCCTGCCCTCTGCCAGTTTAAAGCCATTCCTCCTTGTCCCATCACTACAGGCCTTGGTAAAAAGTTTATCCTTATCCTTCTTAAGAATCCCCTAAGGGGCTTAGGCATTGGAAGGCTGCAGTAAGGGTCTCCCTGGAGCTCTCCCTTCTCCAGGCTGAAACCCAGGCTCCATGCAGCCGAGAAAAAGATGGATAACAGGATCGATTGGTCCTCGAGGCTGACAGAGTGGCAAAGCGGGATGTAGGAATGATGCTCTGCAAGGGTGAGAGCACTGACGGAAACGCTCTAGGTCTATCCGGCGTGCTCTGAAATCAGAGTTGAACTTTTTCCTTTGTACTTTTGGCTAGCGGGCAGGGCAGGAGCGGAGGACAGACTTGTGGCTGCCTTCCCGCGCAGCTCCAGCCCCGGCCCGGGGGTCTGGCCGTGCGGCGGGCGATCCGCTGCGGCTGCCTGCCGGGCGGGGCGGGCGCGGCGGGGGCGGGCGCGGGGCGGGGGGTGGCTCCGCAGCGCGCACGTCCGCTCGCCCTTCCCACGGGAAATTCCCCCTGTGAAAAGGGCGGCGAGCCCGGCAGCCGTGGCTGTCCGAGCGTCCCTGGGAGGTGTGCGGGCCCGGGCCGGAGCCCCGCGGAGCGGAGCTGTGAGCATGGCCGGTGAGCGGCGGGGCTGGGCGGGGGCAGCGGTCCCGGGGCGCTCGGAGCGCTCTGCGCTCTTCCTCGCTGGGAGCGTTGGGTGTTTACGCTGCGAGGCTAAAGCGGCGGTGGGTTGTTCGGATGAGTCGCGATGAGATCTTTTAAGGTTGTTACATTTCAAGTGGATCTCTTAAAATCGTGGTGCTAAAGCCTTTAGGTGTCTCGTATCTGGGCTGGAGACAACAGGCTTGAAGGCTGGGTGATCCTCATCAGGATCCTGTTCACATCGGAGCTCGGCTGTGAGAATGCAAATGAATGAGAAACGGTGATGGCACAAATGCAAAGCAAGGCAGATAAGGGATCGTGCTTTGAGTAATTACAACAAAAAGCACAATTAAGTTACTTGAGGCTAAATTAAACCGAGTTTGTCATCCTTTCAGGAGGCGTCTCTCTGGTATCTTTCTTAGGGTTAAAAAAATCCCTAAATTTAAAACTTGGCTATACTATTTGGAATAGTGTTTCTAGGGAAAGCTGCTTTTCAAAACCTGAGTGTGTGTTCTGTTCTCACTTAATAAGGTATGAACTTTCACTCCTGGTAAATATATAGGTGTGCTAACTATCAACATAGGGAGAAAACAGCTGGGGTTGTACTTTACATGTTACGATGTATTTTAGAGTGGCAAAACTGAAGCAGGAGAGAGCGGTTTCAGGGGTTTTTTTCTTTGTGTCTTTATGTATTTTCAGTGTAATTAGGAACCAGATAAGGAATTTTTCAGCGGGGGAAGTTTATAACTTCCTGGTACTAGCTAGCTTTTGTCGTTGGTTGTTTTTTTTTTTAGTTGCTGTTTTGTAATATAACACGATAGTAAAGAGGAAGTTCATGAGCGTTTCTTGGTCTCTGTTAGCATCTGTACAGTTTATGAAGCCGTAGGTAGATTACTGCTTTTTGAAATCAAATTGTGTTTTATGTTAACAGTTGCTTTTGCTTAAACTGGAGTGTGCTGTAATGAAGCTTTCACCATTATCCTTCTTTGCCTGGGGTGTTGCAGAAGGTTATAAGTGGATAGGTTCTTGCTTTTTAGAAATGACAGATTTAGGGCCACCAGGGATTTGTACAGAGTAGTGACATCAGAGTTAAAGGGCGATGCTTCTCCCTTCTGTGTCTCACTGCAGTCACCTCGGGCTGGAGGGTTTCGGGTGATACTTTCACATCTTCCACAAAGGCCCGCAGCTGCTCTGCTTTCACACTCAGATGTTGATGGAGACTGTTCACTGGGCACTCCTGGCTATGCAAGAAAATGACAAATTGGGCAGTTCCTCCAGAGCCTGCTTGCTTGGAGTAAAGGAACAAGACAGAACTCTTGATAACGTCACTTTGCTTGGTGGCAGCATGTCACACTTCCTCCCTCATGGCACAGGCTGTATAAAAATTTAAACTGTCCCAGGTTTCTTGTCAGGGAGAGGTCTGATGGAAGTATGTTCCAAGTTTTAGGGATTGTCCTTCTGTTCCTCTTTATATTGCTTAAAATGTGAGAATAAAACACCCTTCAGTTCTTGAATGAGCATAAACTGGCTGGACTGTCTGAGCTGTCACTGCTCTTACCTCTGTTCCTTGCTGAGCTCTTGGAGCTGTCACTGCTTTTGCCCCTTTTCCTTGTATATGTAATCGAGACACTTGATCTCTTATATTCTCTTTAAAAATATTCAATGTTATATTCAGGGCAAGAGGGGGGAAAAGCAAATTAGTAACAAAAAGAATGGCAGGCAGGTTATAATGTGTAGCACAATGTTTCTATTGCTAGCATGTGTACAGACAATTAGAATTAATTACAAAGACAAATTAAACTCTCTTAAGAACTTAGATGAAGGATTAGCTAGATTTTTTTTATTTTCTTCCATTTTAAATTCCTTATGGAGTGGTTGTGGGCAGGCAGGTAATACGAGTAGCTGTGCGTTTCTCTCCCAGAATTAGTGAGAGTTTGGGTTTTGGTGTATCTTGCGTTTGTTTGACAAACAAAGCGAGACTGAGGAGGACAGATCTGTAATGACTGTGGGGAAACTAATGGACCTCTGTGTGTGTGTGAGAGTAAATTGTGAAAGAGTTAAGTTGTGCCACTTCACAAGCAGATTGCTGATTTACAGAAATACAGAACACTGGACAGCCCTGCACTTGACTGCAGAGCGCTGATAATACCTCCCATTCGCACAAACACTTCTGTGTGTTTCCTCTCTAAAACAAAACATGATGACACTGATAATCACAGCAGATGATAACGTGATTCTCAAATAGAGAGGCAGCCAAGATAAAATGAAGCTTAATGTTTAATCTCCGGAGGCTGCCGCGTCACTGAGCTTTAGTTTCCCACAAACACACCTGTTGCTGAGCGGTGGGTTTACCTTCAATGACATTTGCTTCAACCACAGCCCTGCAAAGATACTGAGTCCAGAGTTTTGAAATTAAGGGCTCTTAATAGGTGAGAAAATAGCCCTCTCAAGCGAATATTTATAGGACGTGAAGGGAAATTGCTGGTTAAAGCAGCAAGAGTTAAAGACCTCAAGTGATCGCACTCTTGTAGTTTCGAGTGGCAAGGCTCTGGCTAGTTTTGACAAATACGTAATGTCTGTGGGTGTCCTGCACATCTGGTTAGCATCTATGTAAGCATAAGAATCTCCAAGCAAGATGATTAGTAGGCACGTTGCTGCAATTTTGTCATTTCAACTTCTAAAACTGATTTTTAGTTTAACGTATGGATGCATGTCTGTAGTCGTACTGATCAGTGCAATAGCATAATTGAAGTGTGAAAGTTAAAATAGCCATACGCAGATGTGTGAGTGTGGTTTTGTGAGAAGCTCAGACTTCTGCTCTCTCTGAAACCAGCTTTTTGTCGTTTCTAGGCTTCTTTGTTATCAATGCCTGTCCCCCCCTTCCCTTTTGCTGGACTTGCTTGTTTACCAGAAAGAGAAAATAGGCAAAACTCATCTAAAGGAGGGTTAGCTAAAGAGCTGGGAAGTTTCTGGAAAAGGGACCAACCGTCTAAGTAATTGAACCTAGACTAGTGGCTAATGTGTATTTAATGTGGCAGCTCATGGCTCGTGATCAGAAAGTTATTTAAAATCTACCTGATGGGAGGTGGTCAGTTTAGAAACTGCGTTTTGATTCATTTTTAGAAAGGTCTGTAAAGAGTCCTGAACCACAGTTCCCAAAGGTTTTGACCCCAAACACAGCCTGGAGTAGAAGTGCATTGTGCATTTGAACAGGCATTCAGGTTTTGCAGAGGCTCCAGTTGTTGAAGACAATCCCAGCACAGGAGCTGCTCTCACACATTGACTGCAGTTCCACCCCGGCTGTAGGTGTGTGACAGATAAATGTGCATTCAGGTCAGGCTGAGGTGACGTCTCAGATGTCGTTCTTTCCATCCATCCCTTCTTTGCTGCTCTTGATTGCTTTATCTCTTAGGTTATAATATTTTCCTATTTTGGGTATGAACTGCTGCAGCACTGGAAATGTTTTGCGATCAACAAATCCCAGGCATAAAGTTCAAGCTTTGTGTTGGCAGGAGTACCTAAATCATTGTAGGTGCAGCAAAAGAGAAGCCTTTATTATGGAGTTAGGTTTGCAATCCATGTCTTTGCCAAAATTTGTGTGCTGTGGACTCACAGGCAGCATAGACCTTGGGCAGAAGGAAGTAGGGGTTCTTTTACCCTTTTAGCACTTCCAATATATTTAATAACTGTTTTGCTTATTATGTTGAAGTCCAAGCACTTTTTTTCAGTGCTGTGCCACAGGATATTGGCTGTCCTGTTTGTTTGTGATGCTCAGCCTTGCTTGAGGAGGATACTATTATATGAAGATGACAGAGAGCTCAGTAGACATTTCCATAAGCTACGTTCTTCTGATCGTGTAGCACCGTGATGATTCAACTTCAACAATATTTACTTAGCCTCTGTTGTTTGTTTTTCACATGCCATCTCACTGTTGTCACTGTTTGATTGACTGTCTTGTTTGATGTTCTCAGTGAGATATATTAAATAGTTTGTTACTGTCTGGCAATAAAACATCACTTGAAAAGTACTTAGGCTCTTGTGAAGTTAATGTCTTTCTAACCCCCCCATTATAGATTTCTGCTGTCTCTTATTTTCATCTATCACTCTGTGTTTCCTGAAAACCTCCCTTTTGACAACTGCCCAATAGCTTTTCTGAGGTTTCATTGTCTGGGGATATACTGCAACTAGAAACCTGCCCCATGGGAGATGGGCAGCTCCAAACGTAGAATTCAGTACGAGCAATCAGGTATTTTCTGAGCTCACAGTGATGGTATCCAACCCAGCAGGGTGGGGGATTTTTTGGTATAATTTGAATAGTTTCTGCTGCACTGTAATAGGAACTAAATCAATCAATTCTGAGCAAACATCTTCACTTTCACAGGACGCTTAAGAGAACATAGCAGTTGACAGTACCAGTGCTTGGAAAGGACAGCCATGCTTAAAACTGTATTATTCCTAAAAATATTAACTGTTCCCTCAAAATAATTATTTGGGTTGTGCTGTATAAAATCTTCTCTCATCAGACATGCCTTCTATGATGGTTAAAAGAAGTTAAGTTCTGGATAAGATGGAGGGAAGGATATCTTTTTTGCTAATTACTTCCATAGCATTAATATCATGGATGTTTAATCCAAATCTGTTCTTGTCCCTTGTCCCACACCTTCAATGTGTGCGTGTACATAAAAATAAAGAGTATATTGTCTGAGAAGGAGGACCAAGTGGAAAGGTGGTAACATAAATCAAAAGTCTAGGAATTCTAATTTTTACATCTTCTCCTGCTTTTTAAGCTCTCCTGTGTCTTAACGTTGAAAATATTTTATTTTTAAGGTGGCCCTGAGCCCTACATTGAAATATTTGAGCAACCCAGGCAAAGGGGCATGCGTTTCAGATACAAATGTGAGGGGAGATCAGCAGGCAGCATTCCAGGAGAACACAGTACTGAAAACAATAAGACCTTCCCTTCCATCCAGGTAAATACCGCTTTTATCCGGGAATTACCATTGCCCTCATTAACGTGGTGCTCGTAGCTATGTGTTGGACTCTGCACAGTAAATACAATGCTTTTCATCTCGTGTTCTGGGATTCTTTCCTTGGCATGCAAATGGAGTTGCAGCAGAGTGGGAAAAGAGCTACTTGCTCCTGGACATGAAAAGATTTGGGTTACAAAAAGAGGAGAAGGTACAGAGGTGGTTAACAAAGTGCTGCTAGAGGGGACTCAGTGAAGACTCAAGGTCTGGGAGCCATTCATTAGTAGGTTTTTCTGTATGCACGTTTGCTCTGCTTTCTTAGTTAGGTGACGTGGGTTTGGTTTTACGGTTTGGACTGCAGCATGCATTTTGGGAGAGTGTTGAAGGAATTTGCCTACAAAATGTGGAAAGGCTTTGAAAAGTTTTGGGCACAACATGAAAGAAGGTGCTTTGTACGAGCGAACAGTCCGCCATGATGCGGTGAATGGGTTCTGCAAAAGACACCAGTGTGAAGTGTGTGAAGTCAGAAGAGGGTACAGAACTTAAAAATCAGCTGAGAAAAGGGAATTGTGTCCTCAGAACGTCTGCAATGACGATGAGTTGGGTGGTTGCACTGTGGATAGGTTGGGAAATCCAGAATGGAGTCAGAGGAGCCCTGGCAGCTGTGATCAAAGCTGCTGGGGACAAAGAGACAGTAGAGGTGCCATGGAACTACTTGGGGAGAAGCTTTCATAGACTGGACAAACGAGACCCTAGACAGGATAGGGTAAGAGAAAAGAATTTATGGTCCCCTGTCTGGTGTTCAAGTTGCCAGTGTTTCCTTGATCTCTTTCATTTCAGAGAAAGTCTTTCAGAGCTGAGATTAGAGGAGAAAGCTCAGATTTAAAGGGGAAGTTAAGAGCACTTGCTGTCCTGAAGTCCATTGCAGTGCCCAGGAACACAGGCTGTGAATCTATGTTTGCAGTGTGTGCAAGTGTAAAAAAAAAAATGTGGAGCCAAAAATGGAGTCTCTGGAATGGCAGCAGAAAAGCAACAGATAGAGAGGTTGTGAAAAATATGAGATGCTTTATGCTGAGGCATCAAAGCTCTTTAAGAAGGGGCGGCTTGAGAAGGAGAGTATTGGCAGTCATGTGTTGAACAGCAGAGTGAGTCTCTCTTACATAAAGCAACTGTGGAAGCTGGTCCAGCCTTGGAGCCAGAATTACTAAGGGAAGAAGCAAAGAAGGTTTCCCTTTGACTATCACAGTGCCAGATTTGGTTAGGGAATGCAGGAAATGGGGATGGTGCCAGACTCATTCTTTCAGCACTGTGCCAGATGAACAAGGAACTGTGTAGGCTGTTGGCAAGAGGAGAGGCTTGCACAGACTCTCAGCCTAAGTCTGTATCAGGGCACAAGCTGAATGGGCTGAATCAAGCCTTGATTCCTCTTCTCTTGGACTGTGCTGCATGTGAAGGCCAGGCAGAGCCCAAAGGGTAGATGGGACGTGGGTAGGTGATCATGAAATCCTGGCACAGTTTGTTCTTTTGAAAGGTGACTATTGATGACAGAGCTGATTTTACTGATAGCAGGTGATTTCTGGGTGAATTCCTGCCTCCCTGAAGCCCGTAGGAGGCTTAGTGCTGATTAGTTGCCAGGGGAGTCCCCTCTAGAGATGGAAACATGAATGAAGATGAGAAGAGAGGGGCCAGGAAAAGATTAAATTTCATAGTATGGTTATGAAGATGAACATCAAGGAGGAACTGGAGAACCAAAAGCAGCTAGATCAGGCTTCAAGTTCATGGAGCTGGATATGAAATGGGTGAGAAATGATGTGATGGTTGAAGAAAGTGGAGGGGTAGTGGAAGTATTATTTTAAGGGTAAAAAGTAGAAGTGGCTTGTATGAAGACTGAGCAGAGCCATGTTGGAGACTGGAGAAACAAACAGATGGTGGAAGGTAGAAGAGCACAGGTCAAGTCAAAGATTTGAGGTGTTGACTAAAAAGGATACATGATGGATCCTTGGAGTCTGAGGAGGAGGAAAGAAAGTGTTGAAGCAGAGTTATAGGGCAGGGGAAGTGGAGGAGGAGAGCTCACCTCTCCACAAATGTGTGCCTGAGCAAGTCTTGTATTCGCTTTCAAGTTTTTATGCGTCAAACAATTTAGGCCAAACTGTTTTTCCTCCTTTTTTTCTCTTTTACACTCCCCCACACTTGGTGACTTCACTGGTAGCTGTCAGCTCGAGGTTGCTTTTATGCACTTGAGAAAGGAGCTTTGAATTAGGCTGATGACTGCTGTGAAAGCTCTGGCAGGAGCCTGAGAATTTGGTACTCCCCAGCTTGAATTTAAGAGTGAATACTCATCTGAGAATTAGCTGGGAAAAAACCCAACAACTTCAGAAGGGAGTGTGTTGTGCTGTATCTGTTAAGATCCTCTTTCACTACTTAGTGTTCCATGCACAGGTAATATCCTCATCCCTGAGGTTTTAGGAGTTTTCCCAAGATCTTTGGAAGTAGACTTGTTCCTCAAGCAACATTTCTGTGTTGTCACTTACGTAGCTCTGGTCTTTCTTCCACAGAGTATTTCAGGGTAAAATTTATTTTCTGTTGCTGGTAGAGACTGATACCTAAAATCTCAAAAATATCTTCCATTTTTTTGTAGATTCTGAACTATTTTGGAAAAGTCAAAATAAGAACCACCTTGGTAACAAAGAATGAACCCTACAAGCCACACCCTCATGATCTGGTTGGAAAAGACTGCCGAGATGGCTACTATGAGGCTGAGTTTGGGCCAGAACGGCGAGTTCTGTCGTGAGTAATCGTGTTGCTCGGGAGTTTGATTAATTATGCAAGTGATTTGCTAATCTTGTGTTTTAAACTCATACTAATGATTAAAAGAGCAATTAGAATGCTGTCTTTGCTGTAGTTTACTAATCCATCTCAGGGAACTTCCCTTTGAAGTGTTTCTTTCTTTTTTCAGTACTACACTTGCGCTTTTTCTTGCCTGTCACCCTTTTCTTTGCTTTATCCATTCACCCAATACATGTCTCCTTTTCCTTTCTCCCACTTAGTTTTTTTAGTCTTGTTCATTAATAGATCTTACTCTTGGGCATGACTCTTACCTTCATCTGAAAATTATGAGTAATAGAAAGGGTAACAGCATTAGAATTAATACTTCATGGTGATGAGCCAAGTTCACATCTTCCATGGAAATTATATTTGGACTTTCTGGAGAAAATTTGCAGTGGCTGAGCATCATGTAATCTGAAGATAGTGGTTGTGACACATCTAGAAACATGTTAGTAGCTGTCACTGTTGTTGCTGGTTGTTTGAGTTGGGGTTTTTTGAGTGAAAACACAGATTCTGCTCAGGCCCAGCTCTGCAGAGCAAGTGTGCCGGGGGAAGGATCTGCTTGTGGCTGCAGTGAGGAAAACTCAGGATGTGTACGAGGCATTTCTCAGTTCTATTAAGAATATCTCAAATACAGGTGTGTTTGATGGTGTTTCCTCTAAGTTTACCAAGTCTTCTATAATAAAATAAAAGCAGAATAAGCTGCAGCAAACATCAAGGGATTATTGCTGGAGAGGGGAATTTAGAACTGGCAAGCTGTTTGTGGTTAATAGTTTGCAATGTAGGATATATGGAAGCAGGCTATTGCTTTGGGGTAAGCATAGCTGAGCTGGGAAGAAAATCAGGTAAATGTTTCAGTGTGTAAGTAGCTCTTACACACAGCTCTCAGGCCAATGGGATTCTGTTGGTGTTAGTGAAATTATTCCATGTTTACATGGGTTTAGTCAGTAGGACACTATTAAAGGAGAGAGCTGAAGACACATCTGTTTGAAGGTGGTGATTGCCTGATGGTGAAATAAACAGTGTAGATGCTTCTTCAGCATCCAGCCCAGGCTCAAGGGATCATGAATGTGCTGCAGTGTGTTCTGGTGGCATGGGGCACACTGACTTAAAACATCCTAAACTGTTACAGGACTTTGCACCTTCCTCTGACTATCCATTCACTAGCTTCCCCTTTGTCTTCTCAGCTCAAGTTTCCTCAGCCAAGGTCAAAGGAAGTCTGTTGTTCTGACCCATCCCACTTCCTCCCCTCAGCTCTGTGCCTGCTGATCTGAAGCAGAAAAGCCCGATTGCTTAACACCTTTTCTGGCTCTGTGTTCCCATCAGTGAGTCCAGGAAGATGCTGATGATTGCTTCTCGTCTTGGCATTTTGTTGCACAAGGCTCAGTGTGTAGGCATGAGGCAAGCCTGTTAGAGAGGCCATTACAGGATGTCACACCAAGAAACACTGGGATGTTCTGCAAATATTTATTTGCAGATTGTGATTTCATCTCCATTATATGTTTGCATCAAATCCTGTCCTTCAGCATAATGCCGTGCCTCTGTTTCACTTCAGGCGCTAGTGCTTGTTTGCTTCATCCATGAATTCTCAATATTTTTAGGATATGAGCCTCTCAGTTTCTTACAGAATAGTAAGTGGGCTGCTTTCATTTTATTGATAATATGAAACTGTGAGCTTTGTGTTTGACATTGGAGATCCTGATGGGAGGAGGCTCGACACATTCCCTTTGAAATGTTTCCAGCATCGGTACACTCATTTTTTTTAACAAATCATTGGTTGCTTTAAGATGAAAGAACAGTATGATCCATAATTGGATCTGGATGTTTAAAGTCATTTTCCTTTTTGTGGCTGGTGACTCAATCTTCACATTCTTCTCTTCAAGTCCATGTTGGAGAAAAGCCTCATCCAGTACTAGTGAGCAGGACATGTTCTCTGTCAATAGTGTTGCTGGCTCTTCACTCTTGCTGAGCATCCCAAATTGAGCAAAAATCCAATTTTTTTCTCAGTAGAAGTGGAATTATTAATCACAGATTTTGGGCTGCTCGGAGTAATTACTCTGCTTTCTGCTGTTCAAAGTTCCCCATGTTTTAAAGTTCCCAAACGTTTTGTTCTGCCTGTGGTATAATGATCTTTGTACTGCTGCCCAAACTTGATCAGAGCCCTCCCTGGCCGAGACATCAAGGCAAGAGTATGAATGTCAGAGCTTGTGGGGCTGCCTCTGTACTTAGATTTTTACTTCCTAGTTTCCTCTCTCTACGAGGATGATATCATAGTTTTTTTAGATGTTTTTCATTTTTTCTCTCTCTTCCTACTTCTCCCTCTCTCTTCTCGTTATCTGACTTGCTTCCTGTCAGTGCACATCGATGTGAAACCCCACAGCCCTGCTGGCGCTCTCGGCAGTTCCTCCTCTGACCCAGCCTTGCTTAGCCATGATTAAACACACACTTTCACTGTGACAGCACAGGCTTAAGAAGCATTTATAATCTGAGCAATTTGGAGTGCTGGAAAGCCTCCTGTCCGTGAGAAGCTTCATTTGGGGTATAATATGGAACCGGGCCTGTTTGTGGACTTTGAAGTGTGCTTCCAACAGTCTGTGGAATACAGTGGGTATTCTGGGGTGGGGGGAAAGTAATGTGTGCTGTGATCAAGCCCGAAAAAAAGTACTTCCTCCAGGAGCAGGTGGAAGCAGGATTGCTCATCAAGGTGCAGTCCCAATCTGAATATCAGTAGCCACGATATGACGGCAAAGTGCCTTAGTGAATTTTGAGATGCTGCGATGTTTTATTTTCCCCTAGGTCACGTCATGTTCAGTTTGAAAAGGAAGCCTGTGCCTTCCTCTAGTGAACAGAGGTTCTGGAAGTGGAGCCTGATGGCAGAGGGTTTGGGAAGCTCTGAACAGAGGGTGTTGGGCACAGACAAGGGAGTTTAAGGAAATTAAACTTAACATCATGCTAGGATTGTCTTGTTCAGAAGTGTAGAACTACTCTTGGCAGGAACAAGGAGTGTCTGTAGGTGCAATAAGATGCTCTTCTGCTAAAGCAAAGGAGGGTTGTGGAGTTTCAAAGGAAGGGAAATGGCTGATACTTCTGGAGAAAGATGCCTGCTGGCACAACCCATCTTCAGAGCTTATTGTAACATCATGAAACAGATTTTTTTTAATTTTTATTTTTTTATTTTTTACTTCCTGCTTTACATCCACTCAGCTTTGATGATGTCATGGTTTTTCCATGTGGGAAAGAGTCAGCTTGCCTGGGACTCCCCCCACCTCCTGCATCAGGCTGACCTGCACTTTTATGCAAATAAGGAGGAGCTGTAGCTCTTCAGAACTTTTCCATAACTATGTGAGATTTAAAAACCTGTTTTGACCTGTTTAAATAAAAACCCTTTAAAATGTTATTTAAGATTTACATTCCTTGATAAAAGCAGGAGAGCAAATCCTTTAACTAATGCAAATTACCAGGTTTATTGATTACAAAAATGATTGTCACTATAAATCACCCAAGACTGAGTATCTGACTTTTTAATCACTGTAGGTTTACTGCAGAGTAATAATTTTTAATATAGAAATATATATTCCTAATAATAGAAATAATTTAGAGTTTTATTTTGGTGGTTTTTTTGCTTCAGTGTCTGCCCTTACTTTAGGAAAAACAGTATCTCTGCTTTTCAGGTCTTGTACACCCTTCTCAAAATCAGCTTTTTTAAATTTCTTACACTGGATGTTATCACACTAATTAACATGAATAATTTATTTAATAGTCTACATTGAAGATGTTATTAGTTGCTGAACTCTTGCCCCATGTTCTTCAGTTTTCAGAACCTGGGCATTCAGTGTGTGAAGAAGAAAGACCTGAAGGAATCCATTTCTTTACGAATCTCGAAGAAAATTAACCCTTTCAATGGTGAGTGGAAATCAGCTGGTTCTCTTGGCAGGATGATAGGATTTTGTTTGTCCTATCCTGCCTTTGCTTTTGTGGTAGAGCTTCATTGCCTTTTTTTTTTTTTTTTTTTCAAAAGATCTCTTTCTGAGAAGCAGTCCTCCCCTTCTGTGTCCCTCCCAGTCTTTCCTCCCAGTCATCACATGATGAATCTATTTGGATAGTTGCCCTTTCTTTTTTTTTTTAATTGGATTTTTTAATTCCCAGCAGCAATCTGAGTTGCTGTCTGGACAAAAGGAATGGGATAGCAGCAGAAACCTTTCCTGGAAGTTTCTACAAGTGTCTTGGGAATCAGATTCCCCAGTCTTGGCAGCAATGAGAGTAAAAGACTGAATTAGCATAACTCCACAACAGCTTAAGCCAATACAAATCTCACTTGCCACTTTCTCTTCTCTTGCTGTGACCCTGGTGTTTGTGACCAATTCAGGGGGCTGATAGACCCCTTGGAACTGCCCCTCACTTGATTTCACAGCATGGGAGCTCAGAAATCCACAGCAGGATTGCAATGTCAAGGCTGGGTTGGACAGGACTTGGAGCAGCCCGGTCTGGTGGGAGGTGTCCCTGCCCATGGCAGGGGGTGGAACGAGATGATCTTTTAAGTCCCCTCCACCCCAAACCATCCTGTGATGTTGTGGTTAGTCTCACCAAGTCAGAGGCAGGACCTGCTGCTGCAGAACCACACCTGTGAGAGGTTGCCCACAGGGTTTTGTTTGATGTGACGACTGATCTGTGGGCTGCTCTCACCGAGAGTCATCCTGCTCATCCCTCCATCCCTGCTCACACACTCCCACCACTTTCCTCACACCACACACAGGGGCTGCGTGGCCACACAGTGAATGAAAGCAGCGAGTTGCTCCGATGGAAAACCAACTTGAAAACAAAAAAAAAAAAAGAGAGTGGTTTCCCTTCAGATCAACTTGCTAAACCAACTCTTCTCACAGCAATTTAACTGCTAAGTTCAGTGCATAGAGAAGTGGGGAACACGCTGCAAATTTTTGGGCCAGCTGGAATCAGACCAACACATGCAGAATGCAAGCACAACTGGGGGGAATTAGATGAAAAGCATAAATACTCCCAAATTATTAGCTAAGCAGTGTGAGTGCAGTCATGTATTTCCCTAAGCGTGGCAGGAGTTTGGAGATTCTCCAAATACTTTTGTGGGTTTTGTAATGCCTACAGAATTCTTGCTATATTCAGGTAAGATCCTTTATAGAGAGTTGAGAGCTGGATTTCTGGCTGGCTTTGAAATACATATCCCTAAACTGGGACACAAAGAAGGATGTTGAATTTATTAGAGAATGAGAAATGTCTTAGATATTTTTCTTAATTTTAGAACAGCTGTTTGGAGTCAGGTTGATGGTCCTGATGATCCGTCTAAACAATTATCCTAGTTATGATCATGTATGCACACAGTATTTTGACACAAGTTTAGTTCATCAGCACAAGTTAAACAGTTTAAGGGTTTGAATTATGGTGCCTTGACTCAGCCAGCTTTACCTTGATTTCAAACAATAAAAGGAGAACTTTTCTGTAGAAGGAAGTAGATTTTTACAGTTGTTGGCACTTAACTCCACATTCACCAGTAATTTTTGGATGATTACAGAAGGGTGCACCTGGTAGCATCTGGGCAGATCCTGGGCTGCTTCCCGCCAGTCCAGCAGTGGAGGAGGCCACATTCCTGCCCTGGCAGCAGAGGAGAGCCTGCCTGGGTGACACACAGGGCAGCACCCTGCTCTGGGCAGGGGCTGTGCTGAGAAGGGGCCGCTGGCAATCCCCACCTGCCTCACTGCCCTTCGGCGCATGTAAACGTGTCAGCACAAAGCAGCCACTTGAGAACAGCCTCCAGGGCAGTCCCACGCTGAGCAGAGCCTAGAAAGGCCTGGGACCAAGGTCTAATAAAAAGGATTAGTGACAGGAGTATTTTTATATGTTTATTTAGTTGATCAGAACAGGGTTTTGTGAGCAGAAGTCACTGCAGTGTTCATTGCTTGATAAGTTTTATGTATGGATTTAGTTTGTTTTTTCAGGTCAGAAGAGTATTGGTACATTTTCCAGGATTTTGCAGGTGTTGAACTCATCTTGCATTATGCTTTACCTCTGTGTCTTCAGAAAGGCATCTGACTTCCCTGTTTAGATACATTCCGGAGCTGTGCATCCTCTAAGCAAGTCGGTGTTACTCATTTCTTGTATGACATCATCAAAGAAACTTCATGGAAAACAAGCCTTCAGGGTGCTTGTGTGTTGGTTGGCTTTTCTTTTTCTTTCCCACTTTCTTCTGGAACAAAAGTTCCCTGTCTTTTGAGCCTCCTTTTGGGGCAAAAAGGTTCAGTATTGACCCTAAACAATTGGTGCCTACGTCGGAATCCCTGGGTGATTGGAAGCTGTTTGCAGATCACTGCCATATGCCCGGCTGGAGTCATTCTGCAAGTATACCTGTGTAAGGCTGTCTCCCTGTGAATTCCTAGTGTTGGCTGGCAGCATTTATCCCTTGTGAAGTTCAGCACGTGCTGTAGGAATTCTGTATTCACTAGGATGACTTGCAATCAGAGTACTCCTCTTGTTGTAGCCTTGTTTGAGAGGGAGAGGAATTGCTGTTTTCACACAGTGTTCATGATCCCTTGTGTTCCCAACGCACATCCATTAGAGGACATGAATCTCAACAATTCTAGAAATCCCTTTTGTCTGTCATCCCTGAGCACCCCAGGGAAATGGGGCACAGTGTCAGCCTAACATGTAACTAGGACTCCTTGGCGTGATGATGACGATGATGATGATATAAATAGCGCAGCATTGAAGGAGCAGAGTTACTCCTCCAGTGGAGCTGGTCCATGTCTGCTTTCTATGGTGTTTGTTTTCTTTTAGTAGCTGTTGAGTTGTGCCATATCCTTGTCTTCCCATGCACTGTCTGATGTACAGCCAACTCAAATTAAAAGAAGAGCCAGTTTTCAGTTAAGAGCTTTTGTGAGTGGGTGTAACTTGACATAGAGACAACAACTGAGTTAATAACAACTCGAGTTAATTATCAATGAGGAAAAGCCCTAAGTGTTTTCTTTAAATTAGGGAAAAACTCTACTTAGTGCATTGTTTCAGAGGACTGACGTTTTTCTAGCCAAACGCATGACAGCACGAGAACCCCAGACTTGTTTTGGAGTGAGAAATCCGAAGAATTGCCAAATTCCAGTTTTTATCAGAGGGGATAAATCGGCTTTCCCCGGAGTTTGACACAGGCTTAAGCTTCCTGCTCCTTTGCAATCGCTTCTGCTTACAAGCGCGCAGTTCATTTTCAGGCTCTCCGCTGCACCCCACACCTAAACCCGTCTGCCTTTGCCTCCGCAGTCTTTCCTTCGCCGTTTCCCCTTTCCACCCGCGAGCAGCTGACCCCGCCGTGGCTCCGCGCTCGTCACCATCTCCGCCGTGCCGCCCCCGCCGCGCTCGCTTCCTGCCCACGCCGTCCCTCCCCGCAGCTTCCTCCGGCACCGCATCCATGGAACCCCCTCTCCTCTGACGCCACTCACCCACGGCCTTCCCCAGATCCCCTTCTCTGCCTCACCTGCGCTGGCTTGATAGGGAGTTTCATGGAGCCACGGATTACGTGAGCAGCTCTTGGCAAGAATCTTTGAGTTGGGAATGGGTTGAAAGTGTGCACTGTAATGAGCGCCTCAGATATCACAAGAAACTTTCAAGCTTCTGTTCTTGAATTGAAACCAATGTGCAAGCCCCCAACTAAATTCTCAAGTGCAAAATCTTGGTTAGTGAGAGTCATCAGCTTTTGAAGAGGCACAGAGCAAACCCACTTGAGGAAAGCTGCATGTCCTGATCATGGCATGACTTTAGCCCTTAGCTTTAGAAAGCCCTTTGTTCTGTTCTCATGCAAATGCTCCTTGCTGCTTATGCCAAAATGTGTATGTTAATCTGAAGGACGGCCCTCTCTCAAATTGTTTAAAAAGTAAAAGGAAAATTACCAAGTAGAGAGATAAAAATGCTGACTTCTTTGTTTTTTATAATATAAACAGAAGCTGCTAAAAAAAGGTATTAGGAATGTACAGAGGCTGATGGATACACTTGTTTAAATCTGTTTGAACTTCACCTTTTTCTTATTGAACTTGAAACAGGAAAAGAAGTCAGAGAAACAGTGTCTAGACAAAACAAGTGCTGAGTTTTGAAAGTTTTAATTTGTATTTTCAGTTCTTCCCTTAGCCAGGCCATTCACCTTCCCTGCTTTTCTTTCTTCTGTAAAACAGGGAAAAACATTGATCCACAGAATTTTGGGCATTTGTTGACTGTAGATTGGCATTGGAATTTCACTTGTTTGCACTCGTCAACTCCCTGAGCTTTTGCTTTTTAAAAAAAGGGTGTTGCTGATGCACATTCTGTTTCAAGGTACATGTAAAAGTTGGGGTTTTTTCCTGCAGAATTGATTGAAAATTACCTCTTTGTGGATCTCAGTGGTATAAAACAGTGGTTTATTTGGAGAAGAAACACAGTGCTGTCACAGTCTGTCCCTCCTCTTGTTTCTGACCTCACCAGGATTCTTCATTAGGAAATGTAGTGATGGGACAAGGAGTAATGGATTCATACAGAAAGAGGAGAAATTTAGGTTGGATATAAAAAGGAAGTTCTTTACTGTGATGGTGTGAGGCACTGGCACAGGTTGCCCAGAGTAGCTGTGGCTGCCCCATCCCTGGGAGTGTCCAAGGGCAGGTTGGACAGGGCTTGGAGCAACCTGGGATAGTGGAAGGTGTCCCTGCCCATGGCAGGGTTTAGATCTGGATGACCTTTAAGGTGCTTTCCCACCCAAACCATTCTGTGATCCTACCTGTCTGGAAGTGCTAGCAGAAAGCTACACCAGCACAGTTGTGGCTGCAGCATGGACCTAGGCTGGGGGGATAAGGTGGATCTGAAATGGACCTCGTGGGCACCAAGAGGGACCTGTGACTTGCACCCCATTTCCCTGCCTGGTTGAACCTGGTGTAAATCGGCACCAGCTCTGGAAGAGGCTCTGCTTGCACTGCGCCAGGGCTACCTGTCGTGGGAACCAGCTGGCTGAAAACAAGCCTTTTCCTCTTCCCTTCTGGCAAGATAGCTCTGAGCCAGACCAGTTCCTTGATCTGATTCACCACATGAGAGCTAAGCCAGCCTGAGTAGCGCTGGAAAGGTTGGGCAGAGCCACCTTTTGCAGCAAAACCTCTGGCGAGGACCGAGTTAGACTGCCCAGTCGGTATCAGGGCCAAGGGGGGTATCTTTGTACTCCAGGAGCAAAACCCTGGAGGCAAACCACCTCTGTGTCATCCCTTAAATGAAACTGAGCTCCCAGCATCTCCCTAAATTAAAAACACTCATCTGCGTAAGAGGGAAACAACTCATGATGATTATTAATGATGTGTGTTCCCCACACATGTGGGGAGTGATGTGTGATGATTATTAATGATGTGTGATCTCTGAGGTGTTTTAACATGTGGAAGGTCATTCTCTTTGACATCTCATGTGGCCCTGCAGCCCCTCACTGAGAGGGGAAGGTCACAGGATGTCCCTTTGCAGGGTGAACTGGTGCTCTCCACAGAGCCCTCTGTGTCACACCACATCATTTGCCTTGGAAGTTTCCATGCAGGTTAAGTTGACATGCTCATGTACCTCCAGCTCTGCCCACTCCAGAAGGTTGACATCATTAGCTGGGTGGAGGACTCTGTATGAGGGATCTGCTGTTTGATCAGGTGTCTCATTTTCAGTCAAAAAACAACAAATGCTTGATCATTTCTCTTCAGTGTTCACAATAAACTTTCACTTTCCCTGAAGCATCACCTTATGAGTGAACATCAGAGCCCTTCATCCCCCATTAATTTAATCAGATAGATAGCATTTTATTGGCCTTGCTGGATGTTGAAGGCTGTTGAAATACTAAAAAGCTATAAAACTATAATTAGAAATTAATAAACCAGCCTCTTTAATTTTTTATTGTTTGAACTTGGACTTTGATGGGCTGGATTGAGAAAGTCTCCAATTTTGTGTTTCAGAAGCAAATCCAGGAGGTTCTCAGTGGAATCCCAGTGGGGCATCTCTGGATTCTAGAGAAAAAATCTTGTAGACAGGGACAACCCAAACCTAATGCCCATGAGCTGTCTGGATTAGGCAGCTCAGGTTGGAAGGAGCTCACAGTTTAGCTCATAATGGAGTGTTTTGCCTACGCTCAGACTGCATTGGTCTCTTTCCTTGTTAGCAGATACTGGATTAGGGAATAATCTCCAAGATAATAATTTATTAAAGTTGGGGAGTCAGCATTTTGTTCAGAAGAATTGGTAACAGGTTTATAATCAAATTATTTACTAGTTATTGTAACCCCTTTCCAGATGAACAGCAAATCCTCCCCAAGTTTGACTGTAGCTCCAGGTACTCCTTTTGAAACCCTATTGCCAGAATCTTGGTGAGTGGGGTTGGATTTCTTTTACCATGGTGCTGCTAGTATTTTTACGGCTTTTTTTGACATCATATTCCATATTTACCTTGGAATTGTAATTATTCTTAAATATTAATTTTTATCTATTATTTCTCTGAGTTAATTCTGAAAGCTCTCCTCTTCATTTTAAAACTTACAAGTAGTCCTTCATGTGTTCCTGTGTGCAGAGATAACTACAGATGAAAGATTTCTGCCAGTTTAAGGCTATTTTTTGTAATTAGGTTGGGCCATCAGAGGAACGTACTCGGGTTTTTGGTTGGATTCCAGCTCTTTCAGCTGGATTCAGATGAAGATACTAAGGTGTGGTACCACCCAGCGAGCAGTAGTCAGAAGAGGAAGTTGACCTCTTGCCAAAACCAGAGAACTTCTTCCCTTTTTTTTTGGTCCATGTGTTGTGTTGGAGCCTTTTTTTACCACACCTGTCCTCAGGGTGCCACATCAGGCAACAATTTTGCGTGATGCCCCTGGTTTCAGTCGAGCTGCTTGTGCAGAGCTTGCAGGGCTTGATGGAGTGGCTGCTCCTCCTCTCCAGTACATAGCGTTCCCAAAATCTTCGACAGCGTTTCCTAACTTTAATAACTTCAGGTTTGTCAGGTTTAACCCTGTCTGTTGTCCTCTGCACAGAAGTTGGTGGAATAACATGGAATGACACGACCATCCTCCGTCCAGCCGTGCTCCAGGCATTACTCAGGGTGTTTGTCTGCCTTGGCTTTGTTTGCTTTTAATATTCCCAAGGTGTAAGCCAGCATCCATTCCAAGGTAGTGGCTGCTCTCAAATTGACTTCAGAGGGAGCAGAATTAGATGTTTGTTAAAAATAACAACATTTTATTTTGTTTGGATGATTGCCTTTTTTGTTTTCAAATGGTGAAAGCTGTGTGCTTCTTCATATGCACATGGAATCTGGTGTCTCTTTCTTTTAAAACATGTCATCACAAGATGGAGTTGCAGCTGTCTTGTTCTCCTTTTTTTTTGCTCTGTTACGTTCTTCTTCTCTGGTTAAAAATAGCCTAAGAGGAATCACTCTTGACTGAACACTTCCTCTTTCACACTACGCATTTTAAAAATTCTATTAAATTGTTTATAAAAACACACAAATCAGGAGCAGTGGGTTTTGCTACGATGGAGTGAGCTGTATGCAGTGATCCTGTCCCTTGCCATGCTTGGCACAGCGCTCCTGTGTCAGGTGTTAAACAGATTTATTGGGAATTTGCGCAAGTTTGGGGCATAGGAAATGATGTCATTTGAACATTAGTATTGCTAATTTTCTCCATATCTAGAGTATTTTTGCATTTATAGAGTTCTCTTATGCTTTGGTCTGCTGCTATTTGTTTCTGAGGAAGAGCCACATTTCCCTGTGGAAAATAGAGCAGAACTGAGGCTCCTTTAGCATGAGAGAGAGACTTGGTTGCACAACCACAAAGTCCTCACTTTTGATTCAGGGTCAAAAACCAGATCCAGATTTTGTGCTCAGCTTCCATCTACAGAGAGCTTACTTAGGCAAAGGTATTGAATCTCTGTGTTCAGTTTAAGTGTGAAGAGGTTTGAGATTTGACCACCCCTGGGGTCTCTGTGTGGTTGCAGATGGCTAACACAGCACAGGAGCATTAGCCCTGATGTCAGGATGTCCTTGGGATTTGGCCATGATGTCAGGGCCTGGATTAGAGCTGCTCTGCTGATATCCCTTCTGCAAGGTGCACTTTGGAAAATGCACTTTTCTTTCTGCATTCTTTTAATCAGCCTGTATCAAGAGTTGGGCTGTGGAGTCAGCCAAATCCCAGTTAGGCTGACGAGCTGTCTGTTCCAAACCCCTTTCCTAAAGATCTTATTTCAGGTTAGCAGGTGAACTAATGAAGTGCATCAAATCAAAAACTTTGCTCTGTGGATCTGGTAACACAGTCAGCACCAACCTGCAAAGTGCTCACAGCCAGAACTCCCCTGGGCCTCACCACTTCTGAAGCTCACACAGTTGTTGCTTAGTTTTGTACTCGTTGCTTTATTTGTCTTGAAATATTTCAGATCACAGGCTAATAAAGAGGACAGGTAACTTGATTTCCCTTTGCAGTAGAGACCAGGAGAAACTGATATTCAGAGCACCAGAAGGACTCAAAATGCCAGTGGAAAGTATTCTGAGTTCATCACACTTACTATTTCACACTATCAAAATGTAAAGGAAGTCACTCAAGTGGGCACTGTGGAATCCCACTCATGGCAGGGTGGAGACCTGAGCCAGTGATAAATGCTAAAGGTCAGAGCAAGCAATCTAATCAGTACAGCATGGTCCCCACTTCTTATCACGGCCGAGTTTAATCTTCTGTTCTTGCAAGAGGCCTTTGAAAGGGCTAGGGAGGGAGTGAATGGAGAGCTGGTGATCTGGTGACTTGGCCCATGTTGGCATTGGCTAATTGTGAGGACTGTGAAACTGCTGAACTATGGCTTGGAGGGGTTTTGGGAAACAGAAACACTTGCAATGATTTTAATTATCAGTACTTAAGCGAAATTAAGTCAGTTTCTCAGTTTGCTAATATTAAATGTCAACATAATGGTTTGGTGTCACACCTTAAAGGAAATGTCTAATTCAGAGGGGGCTGCTCTTCCTAGAATTGTCCATTAAGCTGGGAATGTATGAAATGTTCACTAGTGATATTCCAGGCCCTGTGTCTTGTAATTAAAATAAGGAATGAACAAAATTGAAATGCTGAGTTCGGGTTATGCATCGCTGTGTTTTACACTGGGAGGAACATGCAAGGAAATGCATGGATCCTTTCCAGCAAGGGTTTCCTTGTGATACAAATCTGTATCCTAATGACTCAAGTAATCCCTGCTCTGAAAGGTGGCAGCAGTGACACTGGTGGTGATGGGGTGGGGAGGTGGTTTCTGTTGTTTCATCTTCATTCTTGCCCCAGGAACTGCCTTCTGGCTCTTTTTCCATCTCAGTTTCTAGAGGAAAATAATGATTTTATTGCATTATGTAGCCACTGCATGATGCTATGCTCTCACTGCTGCAGAAAAATCTTTAATGAGGTCCTAGCATCCCTTTGTACCAAAATATTTCTCTTGGGCAACAACATTAATTTTGGAAATTTATCATGCACGAAGAAGAATGAAAAATTACTTTAAAATTGTAGATACATGGAACTGTTGAGGCAGGCAAGGTGAGGAAATTGGAGAAAGAGTCAGCTGGAGAACTTGGACAATTGAGCCTTGTTGAGTGCAGGGAAAGTGTTAACTTCTGTATCATTTGTTGTGAAAGGAATTAGTTCATGCAGCCCCTGTCCAGCTGCCAGGGGCCAAGGGCAGGTGTGCCTGTGTAACGCCATCTCTTTTACTGGTGGAGATTCATCCCAGTTTGGTAAAGAATTCCTGCTGGTTCTGTGACTAATCCTCACTGCTGTCTTTCCTTCAGTGCCTGAGGAGCAGCTGCACAACATCGACGAGTATGACCTCAATGTCGTCCGACTCTGCTTCCAGGCTTTCCTTCCCGACGAGCTCGGCAACTACACGATAGCCCTTCCTCCTCTGATTTCCAACCCCATCTATGACAACAGTGAGTACCAGCTCAGCCAAATGGCTTTTTTTCTTTTTTCTTTTCTTACTCTCTTTAGTTTGGGATGAGAAATGCCAGGTTTCTGAGGTCAGTGCCAGTTCTGGGTCACTTCTGTGGCGTGACTGTCACATGGCAATTCACAGTGAGCATGTATTCAAACATGATCCCAGGGTGAAACGTTGGCTAGTCAGTGAAAGGATTGTCCATTGCATTCATGGACTCACACACAGGTGTGTTTCCAGCCCTTGTTCACATACAGCAGCAAGGACTGCAATGAAAGGCCCATTCCTGACATGCCAAGTGATTAAAGTGATAGTAGGGAGATGAATGGCTGCCTCAAGGTAGCCCTTTGAAGTCTGCCTGTGCCCTTGAGGAGACTTGCCTTTGCCTTATGAGGGCTCTGGAATGGGACTTGCAAGAGAGATTTATCCCAGTGGGAAGCTGTCCTAAGGCCTTTTGTGTCCCAGTCAGTGGCTGTTTCATGGTATAGGTGGGTAATGGGAGAATCTTCAATCATGCTCCAGGAGGGTGCAGAAGTACATGAAAACCCTTCTTGGGCTGTTTTCCACATTCCACAAAACTGGACATCCTTAGGGCATTGGCAGCTGAGGGTTTTAGCCCTCAGTGTGTGCTGGACTCCTCTCCTGGAGCAGAGTAGCAAAAGAACTCTTAATCTTGGAAAACTGTCCTGCAGTTGTTTTCATTTCTGCAGCACGAGTGTTTCCAAGCTAAATATTTCAATCCTTATTTTAGCAGAAACTACAGAATGAAACAAGAGCTGCATTTCCTAAAGTTGTTAGAATTGTGTTGATGTGGGCACAAACAGTTCATGAAAATGGTGAATATGAACTCAGATGGCTGTGATATTTTTACAGTCTTCTCAAGAATGATCTAGAAGCTGTGAGCGTCGTATTACTGAGAACCCTTGTACTGAAGTAATCAGGGCTGAGATAAAAACTGATGTACCAGATTTGCAGCTCTGCCTCAGATGCCATTTAGAAATGTGCCAAATCATGATTACTCGTCCCTGTGATTGACGTCAGTCCTGGCAGAGCCGCGAGAGGCCGGGGCTGTGCACGCTGGGGGAAGCAGGGGCGGCTGCTGGGGGTGTCTGTGGGCAGCACTGGAGGCACCCAAAACCCTCCCTGTAACGTAGCAGCCGTGTAAATAAACCCGTGCAGAGCTGCGACCACAAAGCGTAAAAAATGGCGTTGCTTAGTTTCAGATCCGAGTCGCTTTTAGAAACGTCAGCCCGGTTAAAGCTGCTCTGTCGTACAGCCAGGATGTACCTTCAGGTAGCAGGGACTGCAGCCTGGGGAACCCTGGGCTCTGAGCCTTCACAGATCTGCTCAGATTAGGAGCAAAGAGATAGTCTG
The DNA here is from genome assembly GCF_008360975.1 of Lichenostomus cassidix. Classification (NCBI taxonomy): domain Eukaryota; kingdom Metazoa; phylum Chordata; class Aves; order Passeriformes; family Meliphagidae; genus Lichenostomus; species Lichenostomus cassidix. Next base: position 7,108,696 of record NC_139483.1, read on the forward strand.
AAAATCAGCTTGCACCCTTCAAATCCAGTATTTTCTTCACTTTCTCATCTTTCATAGTCTCCACTTGCTTTGGATAATGAGCTACAGAAGAATCATATTAACGTCACAAGAGGCGACCCCATTAGCAGAGGCTGCAAGTGTCTAAAATTCAATATTACAGGCACCTTCTGTTTCCAGTTGCTTCTAAAGCTAACTGGTTTGGAACAGAAATTTCCCAAGTTGCATATCAAAAACTCTTGGGAAGAGTCAGATGAAGCAGCTCACCATTTCTGAGAAATGAGGTTGGGTAGCACGTGTTCTGCCCTTGTTGAAAGCAATGTGATTTTTGGTGAGGAGCTCATTTCTCTAAGGGTTTGTTACCAGGGACGTGGTATTGGGGAGTGAGGAACAGGAACTGGGGAGAAGTTGAGGTGACAAGGTGAGGAACGTCTCCCTCTGAGGCAGGTGCTGTGCTCAGCCCTCCTGCTGACAGCATGGTGGTGCATCCACATCTGCTGGCATTTGTGTGTTGATTTCCTTTCTGAATTCCTTGTCTAAAGACAAAACAACAAACTCCAGTGAAAGAGACTGTCCCAAAATCTGTTGCAAGGGCCTAAAGGGAACTGCAAGAGAGGTGGCAGAGGGACTTTTCACAAGGGCATGCAGTGACAGGACAGGGAGTGATGGCTTCAAACTGAGAGGGAAGGATGAGATTGAGTATTAGGAAGAAATTCTGCCCCACATGAGTGGTGAGATACTGGAACAGGTTGCCCAGAGGAGCTGTGACTGCCCCATCCCTGGAAGTGTCCAAGGGCAGGTTGGACAGGGCTTGGAGCAGCCTGGGATAATGGAAGGTGTCCCTGCCCATGGCAGGGGGTGGTACTGGATGATCTTTAACCCTTCTTCCAAGCCAAACCCCTCTGTGATTCTCTGCTATTGAGTGCCATTCAAGCACACGGAAGTGAAACAATGGTAAAATTAGGCTTTTCCTCACAATTCTTAATTTACCCTTCCTGTGAAAAGTGCACCATGACGCTGTCAATCACATGGTCCTCTGCTGGTTTTGGGTTTGTTTGGTTTCCCCTCCCTTGAAGGTTTCTGATTCATTCAGCAAATGAAGTGGTGTGTGTCATCTAGTACATGAGGCTGTAGCTCCTGCTTAAAATAATAACAGTAATAACTGCAGAGAGTAACTACGTAATTGGGGTCTGGTGAGAGGTTACCAGGAACTCTGCTCTAGGTGTAGTCTGTGTTGTGCTGTACCTGTACTTGGGCAGGAATTGATTCAGACTGAGAGTCTGAAGCAGATTTGTTTGGGTTTGGGTTTTCTTTGTTTTTCTTTTTTTTTTGAGGGTGACACCATGACCTTTGGTTTTCATTTCTTCCCTGTGTCTGGAAGAGGGAGGCCATGGTGATGGAACCTCATGGTGCTGTGGCCATAGGAGGATCCATTTCAGGGTATCAAAGCAGCACCAGCTTGTTCATTCCATGTATTTTAAATCAGTTTGGAGCTGCTGCTCCAGAACAGGGCCAGACACCACCAGGCAGAGCATGGCTCAATCCCATTGGAGTCGCCTGTAGCCATGAGATTGTTTGGAATGCAATGTGCAGCCTTCAGTGGTGGCTAATTCATGGTGACATACAGTGAGAGGGAGTTCTACATCCACAGCTGTCCTGAGGGCTGTTCATGTACAGCCACAGTGTGGCGTTTGAAATTTGAGTGGGTTTGGGTGATACCTGCTGCCTTCAGTGAAGGTATGAAATTATGGTTCAAGAGCTGTTCTTGGACACCTGCAGAGGGGAACAGAGAGGAACTTGACTGGATGGCCAAGTACCTCTGTGAATAGAACTATGGCCAGATTCTCAGAGAGGGGAATTCTCATAACTTGCTAGCCCAGCTCTTTCCAGAGAAGCATGACTGTACCAGGCAATCAGTCACTCACGGAACTGCTTTGAATTCTGCAGCTTGAAGGGCATCAGGGCTGAGCACAGCCACATCATTAAGGGAAGTATTTGAGACTGCTCTAGCATAGGTAGAGAGCACAGCAGTACCTGGTGTCTTGTGTTTGGAGATAAGCTATAGGATCATGGATCAGGCCCTGCTGCTGAATTTCCTGTATGGAGCGACTTGCTTGGTGTGGATTTTAGGGTGTCACACTCCTCCAGCTGCTGCCTTCCCTTCATATGCCTTAACTCCCAGCACCTCCTGTTCAACAGTGACAAAGTCACAGTAATTCTTAGTCATTAAACTTGCCTGTTTGTTTCCAGGAGCTCCCAACACTGCGGAATTGAGAATTTGTCGTGTGAACAAGAACTGTGGAAGCGTCAAAGGAGGAGATGAAATATTCCTGCTGTGTGACAAAGTTCAGAAAGGTAAACCTGGACTAGGTTTTTTCTCTCCCTTTGACCCAAATGGACACATTCCATGATAATTTTCCTGTTGGGGAGCTGAAACTCTTCGCCCCACACCTCAAAGTGGTTTGCTTTTGTAGCTGGGTGGAGCAGCTTTCAGATTTGTGGGATATCTGCACCTCTTGTGCCTTTAAAGTCAAGCCATTTACTTTGCAACTGAATTGAGTCAGGCTCCTTACTTTGCTCCCCTTTTTTCTGCTGCAAGTTTTCAGTTTTCCAGCTTAACAAGCATCCTCTGTTTCTCCTGGTCTAGATGACATAGAAGTCAGGTTTGTCCTGGACAACTGGGAGGCCAAAGGTTCCTTCTCCCAAGCGGACGTTCACCGCCAAGTCGCAATCGTGTTCCGGACGCCGCCGTTCCTCAGAGACATCACCGAGCCTGTCACGGTGAAGATGCAGCTGCGGAGGCCCTCTGACCAGGAAGTCAGTGAGCCCATGGATTTCAGATACCTGCCAGATGAAAAGGGTATGGTTCCAATGAAATGAGCATCAGAAAAGCCGTTATCAATGCAGGACTCGTGGTAGTGGCTTAATTAGTAAAAAATCTACAACGCTGCTTCTGCAAAGCAGAGTTTGGGGTTTTAAAAATTAAAACAGTCAGTTTGTTCCCTCTTTCAGTGAAAATATCAAGAATCACTGTTGGGTAACACCAGCATGGTTTGTTAGTGATGCCATGCCTGAAATATTTGCCTTTAAATCTACTACAATTTGATGCCTCTAGGAAGTTCCTTTAGGCATTTATTGAAGAGAAACATAACCCTTTTCCCTTCCACTCCTTTCTCTGTAGATCCATATGGCAACAAAGCAAAAAGACAAAGGTCAACGTTGGCTTGGCAGAAGCTCATCCAGGACTGTGGTAAGGAAAATGTTTGTCTTTTTCTTCTCATGTGAGTAGACTTATATTGAGATGGAGCTGTTTTCTGTAAGAGCAAATGCTGCAGACTCATGCTTTGTTCCTCTGCAGGATCAAACACGACAGAGAGGCCCAAAGTAGCTCCATTCCCTGTTGTCACTCCTGAAGGGAAGCTGATTAAGAAAGGTAGGTTTTTACCTGCAACCTGACAGTGGTTTAAACAGATCCCTCCTCTTTGCTTGAGATTCCAATCTCTTGAGGGTTTCTTCCTGTAAGCTACTGATACTTCTGACTGTAGAAACTTAAAACTATCAGTTCTTCATGTCAGCCTCAGTATGTGCCATATAGGGATGAGGTAGGCTGCTCTCTTGCTGCTGTCCAGAACTTTGGGGTTCACCCTGGAGGGCAGTGAAGCAAGCAGACAGTGAAAATGCACATACAGTTTTACAAAGATTATGCTGTGTTTTCTTTGCTTTTTACCATTTTCAATTTGAAAAAAAAACCTGAAAAGTGGCATTCTCTCCGTAGAGCCAAACCTGTTTTCATCCACGCTGATGATGCCAGGGTTAGGAGCCCTGGCCAACTCGAGTCAGATGTACCCCAGCTGCTCCCAGCTGGCGCACACGCCGGCGGTGGGGCCGGGGAAGCACGACATGCTGTCCCCGTGCTGGCTGCACAGCACCGTGTCCTCGCCCGGGCTGCTCGGCACCCACCCGCCCAACAGCTTCTGCACCGAGCCCCAGCCGGCCGCCCCGGGCAGCAGCTCCCTCCCCGCCTTCCACGACGGCGCCCTGACGTGGCCCGACGAGAAGGATTCGAGCTTCTACCGGAGCTACGGCAGCACGAACGGGCTGGGCGCGGCGGTGGTGTCGGCGGAGCTGCAGAGCCTTCCCGGCGGCGCCGCGCATCCCGGCGCTGCCTCCGGCACGGTCGGCATGGACACGGACGACATGAGCTGCACCAGCATCAGCCTGGAGAAGTTCAACGCCGTGCTGGGCGCGGGCAGCCACCGGCAGCAGCTGCAGCTACCCCAGGCCGGGGCAGCCCCGGGCAGCGGCGCCGCAGCTTTCGCCTCGCAGCCCGGCTTTGCCGACTCTGTTTACAGCTTCATAGACCAGGAGGTGCTGAGCGAACCCAGACTGTCCAGCGGCCACCAGGGCAGCCTGGCAGACGGCCAGTTCTGTGACACCGACGGTGTCCACGCCGATGAGCTCTATCAGTCCTTCCCCTTTGATAACATTTTACAGAGCTATAACCCATGAGCCAGCGCTGGGTACGTAGAGCTCCCCGGGTGCCGCTGCATGGAGAGGAGTAATTTGCCCTTCTGGAGTCCCTGCTTTCTCTTTCAGAATGTTGCTGTGCAAGTTTCACGATATAACTTAAAGGTTATTTATTGCAGCCCATACTGGTGCCCATAGAGAGGGAGGTGGGAGTAGGGTTTGGGGTTCTGTACCTTAAAAGTACCTTGTAGATGTATTTTTGCGCTGTTGGAAGTGGGAATTGTTAACACTTCAAGCTTCCTTACCTTTGGGGACTGTAAAAGCTGGCATCTTCAGAAGGGTTAAAATTTCAAATACTTCACAGGGTTAACGTTGTTTCAAAACAGCCATTTTTGCTATAGAAATTAAATTTTGATAGGATGAAAATTAGGGGAAAAATCCTGCTCATGAGCACTCTAGTTCAGTCTCATTTAATGACATCACAGTATTGCAAAAATACTTGAAAGGTTTAGGTTTCTAACCCCCTTTCTATAAATATTCTTCTCCTAAAATGAGAACATGTATTGATTTTCCACGCTGTCACCACACTCCATTTGCTTTGAAGGCAAATTTACTCATAAATTTCTTTTAATGACTATGTCATTGTTAGATATATTTTAAAAGACCGGAAGGTTTGAGTTTTTAAATAGTCCAGCTCTGTTGTAAAGGAAATCACTGCACAAGAGAAGGAACAGAAAGTAAGGACTTGTCTGCACTTCGTCCAGAGTGCACTATTTTACAAATCACGCCCCTGTTGCTTTAGGAATGAAGCTGTTACTGCTCTGCAAGTTGTGTGTGTGTGTAGCTGCGATGTGAGTGAGTTTTGGAAAGGCAGAAATCTCTGGAGCAGAAGTATCTACTTACTCTTTCCTCAGGTATCTCAGCAGTTTCCTGCTATGCAAGTGACTGCTTAAAAGAAGGCTCAGATCCTGCCTCCCCAGCACCACCCTCTCCCAGGAGAGCAAAGCCAGAGGCTGCCTTGCTGCAGCCTCACCTCTATTAACAACTTTTAAATCCATTTCAGTCAGTACTAATTAAAAACACTCCTCTATCCTCGGTATCAGAAACTTTAACTTCTTGCCTCCCACTTGATTCCCAGTCTTTGCTCTTAGCCTGAGCTGGAGCTGTTCCTGACACCAGCTGGAAGTAACTGGCTGGGTAAGACACTCTGGCCTTGGCTACTTTATATACCTTTTAAGAAGCAACACAGAGAAATAAATGTCTGTGTATTTCTTGAGTGACACAGCTGTGCCATAGGGCAGATAGCGCTTAAGGGTTTCAATTGTTACTGTTTGGAGACATAAAGCTGCAACATGAAAACAGCAATAAAAAAGCAACAAAAAGTCCAAAACCCACCCCCAAACTAAAAAAAGCCACTTGAGATGTAGAGTTGCACACAAGGAAAAGAGCTCCAGAACCCCTCTGTGGCTTATAAGAAAGCAGGGAATCCTTCCCTGCAGGAATCCAGTGCATTGGGAGTGCTCTGGTTCTGCTGCTGGAATTCCATCACACAGGCCTGACAGTCAGGTGAAGTTTGGAAAACTGCTTCCCCAAACTTCAGGTGCAAAACAAAATGTTTTAGAGCAGTTTTTCCTCACTTCTGCACCTCTCCTCTGCACTCTTAAGCAATAGAAAGACCAAAGAAATACACAGAAAGTTTGAAATGTGTTGTTTATTCAGTTCTTTTCCTTTTTTGAAGTTCTCAGTTTTAAGTATATTAAATGTAAACATTTTACTCACTTCATAGAAAGCTCTTTATAGTACAATTTGTTTTTACTGTATAATTAAATATTTTCAAAGTACTGTTTTCCTTTGTAAACGAGTTGGTTTGGTAATTAAAAAAAACTGGTTATACCAAGTGCTCATCTTCTGCAATCTCCTCGGCTTTGTGACATCTCTCACCACGGGAAAGGCAGGGAAAAGGGAGAAGGTAGGTTATTGGTTACTTATCCTGGGTTTTTTTAGGGTATTTTCTGCTCCCTCCTGCTGGTGGCCCCTATAAAACCTCAAGGCATGTGAGGGCAGAGCTGTTGAGATCTTAGGTGGAAGGGACAAGGGCACAGATGCTTTTGGCTGAGCTGTGCTGCTCATACAGCTTTCTCCAGGCCCAGCTGAGCTGATGCAAAACCAAAATGCAGGGGGGCATTAGAGGTGTCCAGCTGGAGAAATACAAGATGAAATCTCACTCACAAAACTCCCAGTTTGAGCACTCACAAAAGTACTCCTAAAAATAAGGTGAAGGCCCAAGTACAATGTGAATATTATTGCTCTACTATCCAGTACATGATAGTTCAGAAACTGGACTGGAAACAAAGTTCAAACCCCCAGATTACATCTCTCAGTTTCATATTTGTACCTGATGAGTGCCCAGGAGCTCAGGGCTATTTGCATATCACCTTCCACCCCCACCCCCTTTGGATACTTCAGATTTACCATAAAAATAAACCGCTTGGGAATTTTTGGAGGAGCTCTCTGCCTTGCCCAGAGAAGAGCTCAGGCTCAGCACATTGAGGGTCATCTTTATGGCCTTGTTTATCCTGGATTCTGCCTGGGATCCCCACAAGCAGCAGGAGCTGTAGAGGGAAGCGCCTCGTGTGTCCTTGGCACTATGGCAGCAGCCCTTTCCCCCTTTTGGCTCCATTTCCCCTTGGAACAGCTCTTCCCATGCCTGTTGTGTCCAGAGTGCACAGTCTTGTTTACATTTTTTTCCCTTGCAGCTTATGGAATTTGTAAATCACATTTTTAACTCACTTTAGAGTTCAAGAAATCACACAGATATGAAATTCTCTTCCGTTTGTTTTCTGAATTCAGTTTCTTTAGTTTTCCATCATTAATGACACTTCCTTTCTAGCTGCAGCTTATTATCTGAGAACTACTCATGGAATCTGTTGCTCATAAGAGCTCTAATATTAAAACCAAAAATAATATTGCTGTCTGAATCAAATTCTTGTGTTAGAAAAACAGGAGCTTCTGAATTACTTACATTACAGACAAGTTTTGACAGCCTAGCACAGGCAGAGCCTTAAAGGAGCTCCTTAAAAATGTAGTTATTAACACTTTTAGAGCCTCTAGCTCAAGTTCTCATGGATCTGTTCTAGCATGAGGTCCTGGCACCTTTGAATTCAAGGGAAGACATCCCAGTCATCCTCCCCTGTCCCTTAACAGTGGCTTGTCTTGGCAAATATTACCTTCTTTATTTCCAAAATGTTAACAAAGAGTTCTGAAATTCCAAACCATAATTTCTTGTTGATAGTTTAACTCTCTTCTGTACTTCAGGGAATCACCTTCCTAATGGATTAACATGATACACGTATAAAAAATGACTTCCTAAAGATTTAAGTGGTGCTTAGTATGAAACATTTAAAGAAAGCAAAGAGAAAAGCTCAGATCTTCCCTATTCCAGGCAAGTTCCTAGGCTGTGTTCAACTCTTCCAGGCATCCATCCAAGGTGAGGTACTAGAAAAAATGTATTATGCTCCTAAATCACAGCTTTTTATCTGTCTCTGTCTCTTGATACCAACATCCTGTGCTACCTTTTGTTTCTGCCTGCACTTTGAGATTCTTGGTATTCCTGTTTTTCTTTAGATTCCCATCATGCACCACTGCCAGGAGTTCCCAGTCTTTTTATATATGGTGACTCACAGGGGAATTCCTACTCCTCAAGAGGGCTGATGAGTCCTCAACTGTTGTTTCTAGGAAGCATCCCTGATGTTTTTAGATGAGAAGAACTTGGCTTTAAGTGCAAAGTTTTCCTCTGAAAACGGTTTTTTTCCCCTTTGAAAAGTACTTTGAGAAACAAATTTGGTCATCTCTACTGACACTGAGCAAAAAGCAGTCAGTGTCTCAGGGAAACTTGCTCCAGGCACTGTCCTGCTGGCTGCAGTCTCCCTGGCTTTTGGGATTTCCTGCACAAACTGCTCAGCAAAAGTTGGGAATGGGTTTCAGGTAACTCCGTGCTACCTGCATCCACACAAGGAAAGCTGCAGTATCCTATATAAAAAGAGTTTAAAATAAAATCCAGCTTGATCGAGGGCTATGTACCCTGGCTTCCCAAAATCTTTTTATGTACAGAAGAAATAAAAGTAAGGCTAGAGATTGAACCAACACTACCTGGTCCAGAGTGTGTAAAGTAGAGTCCAAGGGTATCCTTTGGCAGATCAACATGATCCAAATGTTCCAGGGACACCCTTTGCACCCAGGCTGTAACACTGCACAGTGTCTGGTCACCAGCTGCTGCTAAGGAGCTGCTGCTTCCTCATCCCAACTCCAGAAGTTAATCAGCCAGAGTTGGAGGCCAGTCAACATCAACAGACTAGAAAAGCAGAACAGGGGGAGAGGCAAAATCAGCAGAGTTGGTATTTTACAGACACCAAAAGAATCACAACTTCTTTTGCTGCTACTTGGCAGCATCGCTCACTGTTGGGCTGCATTTACAAAGGAGAGTAGCAGTAGGAAATGTATCCTGTGGTAAGGAATGTTGATCCACTTAAAGCAATTCCATGGAAAGCATCTCACGAGGGCAACTCCCTCAGTAATTTCCAGGAAAGACAAACAGCAAACAACTTACTTCCACATCCAGCTCCAGAATGTCAGCAGTTCTGTTCAGAAGGGACCCAATGTTGGGCTTTGTTCTTCCGAAGTCTCCGTGCACAAACTCTTTAATGTAGCTGGAATACTGGCTAAGGAGAGGTGTATTTCACAGGAAAGAAAAGGAAAAAAACTCCTAAGTAATTTCTCAGTTAATGTCCTGTTAAGCCCACACCTATCTTTAAGAGAGTTCCTAATTCCTGGCTTCTGACTCTGGTGCCAGAAACTGATCTGCACTGCTGACCTTTATTATTTTCTTTTTCATTCCAAAATGAGTGGCGACTTTAGGACCAAACTGTAACTTTTAAGCGGCAGTGATCTCCATCTGCACTGAAGTGCATTAAATATTGTGGAAAAGCTCACTTGGAGGTGAAAAGTTTTCACTTAAATTAGAAAAAGCTGAATTGTATTTTTAAGCAGTACGTTTTTATATGTCACATACTTCAAAATTATCACAGTGGTCAATACAAAAAAAAATACAATACAAACACAGGTGGCATTTTTGGATGAAAACCTCAGCACAAAATTGTCACCTAAAAGCAAATATGCAGCAACGGCACTGCAGGAGAGCAGGGATTTCAAACCACCACAGCGACCAGAGCAGGAAACCTCCCACTGTCCCAGTGAATCCAACCAGGAGGCTGTGCCAGGGCACCCAAGGATACGTTCCTGCCTGAGTTTTGAGGTGCAGGCGGAAGTGGTGCTGGTCGATGTACTCGGCTCTCATGGTGTGGATGACGCGGCAGCGCACAGCCAGCGGCCGCCGGTGGAGAACCCGCAGGGGGGTCTTCTGGTCCAGCTTTAACTCCTGGTACAATGGGAAAGAAAGGAGGGAAAAAATGTGAAAATGCTGCAGATTGTAGGAGTTGTGGGTGTTGTTAACCAGGCTCGTCTTTTTTATCTTGTGTTCTGGTGGTTGAGTAATCTCGAGGCAAGATCTGTTTTTTCCAAGTTTATCAAAGGAGAAAGGACAGCCCTCTCAGAGGCCAAACGAGGCCTCACATGAACAGAAACTAATGGAATCACAAATACACAGAAATAACCTTGAAATCTCCATAGCCCTTTGCTGGAATGACTCCAGGATTGAGCAGCTCACTCAGAGCCTCAGGGCAATCAGGAAAAAAAAAAAATCCCACCCACAAAATGCTTTGTCTAAACTACAGCCAACCCCCTAGCAATAAAAGTGAGGGGGAAAAAACCTTAAATGAGATTAGATCTCAGAACAGTCTTTTCAAAAGTTCATTCCCAACCCCCTTCCCCAAAGGAGATGCAGTAGTTTGAAAGGCAACTTCTCAGGAGCAAGGGAAGCTAAAGGAAGAGCTTCCCAACAGTTGTCTCCCTGTGCTGTAACAACTCAAGCCCTCATTTTAAGAATGAGTTCATGGGCAAGACCTGTAGGAAATGGTGCAAGATGCTAAAAACTGAACCCACTTCTTCATCAGGCCAACATCTGGAGGAAGTTCTCATTCTTGCACATGTTGAGCCCTCCTGAGGGATCTCTGCACCCTGTCATAGACATTTCCACCTCCAAATTGTTGCAGCTGTGGGAGAACTGCTTTAGAGCAGAACAAAAGAGCTTCTCTGCCCCTTTCACTTACACAAGACACAATCTAAGGTAAAAAAGGGGTGAAGGTGCCAGATTTCCTCCTCTCCCATCCATTGATTTTGATGATTTGGTCTCCTGGATGGTGAACATTACACAAAGATTTGTTGTCTCTGCTAACAGCCAGCCCCCTGTCCAGCTGGAGTGTTTGGTGAAGGAAGGAAGGGTGGTATGGAAGTCCCTATAGCAAGAGAAATTGATTAAAAAACCCCAAAAGTCAAGCAAAACCCCAAAACCAGAGCAGGAGATAGGCCCATGGGTGCATGTATTTAACTCTTTGCTAGGGCACCAGGACAGGTACTATTTAAATGATCAACAAGAGCTCCTGATACCTTGATATCATCTAGAAACGCAATGTCTTCTCTCTGTATTGCTTTATCTGTCCATATTAAGGCACTGTAGGTCTTTGTCTTCTCCTCTTCACCTTCCTTCATACGACCAATTGCCTCTCTAAACAAAAGAAATTAATTACTCACTTAACATAAGCATAATTATACCAGGCAGTGAGCAGGAACACTTCCCAACTCCCCAAGTGTCGCTTTGAAATCCCTCGCCAGCGACGATAAACACTGACCTGGTGACAAGCTGTAAATCTCGAACCTGTATTTTGTCTGAAGAGTCATTAATTGCCTGTGATATTTAAAAAAGAAATCAGTTAGCAAAGCTGCTGGTTGGAGAGGCAGCTCATGCTTTACAAGTTCCGTGAGGTGCTGATGATTTACCTGCTGAAGCCTCTTCATCTCCTCCGCAGTGAAATGTATCCTACGAGGATTCACCAGCTCGATTGCAAAGGGCCTTCCTGGCAACAGGCACAGGCATAAAACATAAAAACATGTTGTTCTAAATTAATGCTGGAATTTACACAGGAAGGCTGGAAGGTGTGAAGACTGTCTGCTGTTACACAAACAGGGAGAGGACTGGCAGGCTTAGGGATGGAGCATCAGATGGAAGGGAAGAAACAAGGGACTTTTTTTTGGCTACTAAGCCCCAGTATCAGCAATAAGTGCAAATTATGACTTCCCAGAAGGCATCTTGTACAAGTCTGTGCTAATTAAAAAATAAAATAAGAAAAAAAGCTAATTAGCTTATTTTCTGTCACCTACAGCAATGCCCAGGTGCATGGTGATGTTAAATCCCACTCCCTCAGCTCAACATCTGTTGCCAGAGTTGTAACTCTGTGCTCAGGGCCAGGACAATCCCCAGCACAAGCAATGCCAAGAATCACACTACAAATCAGGCAGCAACTGAAACAGACAATTGTTCATTTGCACTTTTTTCTTTCTCTCCTCCTTTGGCCACAGCAGCTTCAGCACTTTGGAAAGCAGCTGACCTTTACAAGGGACACAAGTTCAACAAGAAACAAGGTTCCCCCACTCTGCAGTGGCAGTGAGGGAGTTACAAAGACCCAACAGAAAACAAGAGAGGAATCAGGCTGACATGAATGGCTTAAAAGTAGGGAGGGAATAAAATAACTCTTAACTAGCTCTGCCTTTGCATGCAGCCAAGGCCACTGAAAAAGGGCTCCTGTTTCAAGCTGGTTTTATGAAGCTGTTTGGTCTTTGGGAATAAATATATAAATTTCACTAAAATGCTTCTGAGATAAAGTTTCAAAGCATGCCAGTCACACACTTGGCATTCAGCAGGATCTGTTAGAGGATCTCCACACAACCATTTCATCTCTGTGTTTCACAAGGACTCTTCCAAGCCTTACCATTGCCTAGTGTCCTCACATCCACATCTTCTCTTCCAGAGGAGGAAAAATTAAAGCCTGTAACAGATTCAAATAAGGCAGGTGAGCTTTTATTTTACATTTTTAATACTCTCTACAGCTTTTAAAAGGCAAAATATTATCTTTCTAAACTTGTTTGCGAAATCTACTTCAAAGAGTTATCTTCATAACTGGAGCCTGCACTCCACAAGCTGTGAGAGTTCCTATTTATTCCCAAGTTTCTTGAAGAGCACTCTCAATTCCTTGGCCTGAATGGGACTGCTACAACGAGACTAACATATTCACTGGGAGGAGAGGAGGGGGAAGTAGCAGGTTTTTTTCCAAGCTAATATTTAATGCAACTTTTCCTTGGGCCTTCTGTGTCTCTAATTCCACATCTGTTAGAGGACAAATGATGGGCAGTGATTATTTCATCTGGATAATCCCTGAATAAGCATTTAGCTTGTGGAACTTTATGCACTGAGGAAAACAAGTGAATCAAGGTAAGAAACATGAAGGGGTTGAAAGCCAGGCAGATATTATGAAATACCTGTGGCAGAAACCTTCTTGGTACAAGTCATTTTATGAATTACCAACTGTTAAGGAGTTTGGTTTAGCAAAAACACTACCACATGAAACCATCATATTTGCATCATCAGATCCACTGAGGAGTTACTTTGGTAGGATAAAAGGATCTAATTACTCCCAGATCACAGCTAAATAAAGTTTACAAGCTTTGACTTGGAAGGATAAGAGAGGGATAAACAAACATCATTTTTTCCATTATAGTCCCATATTAAGAGAGTAGCTACTAAGAAAAAATCTTCTAGTAATGGTGAAAAATATCTGTGGTAGGAGATCTCCTAGATACTTACTGTCTGCCTTGAATTCTGCCATTAGATGCTCTGAAATTAATTCTTCCACTGATGATTCCAGCTTCCGCTCCCCATCAATAATCCAGGGAGTCTGAGGTAAATTCCTGGAATATTTGTTGTATCTTCCTGTAAAAGACAACCATGTTACTACTAACCATTCTAAAACCATGAGAAAGAAGAAACCACCTTGCACAGCACATTTAACTTCCATGGGAGCTTTGTGAAAATAAATTTACAGGCTCAAGCTTGTTTTATGGCAGGAGCATGACACCAGCACTATGGAAGAGGTGGCTGCATCCAGGAGAGTGGCAGCATCCAGGATGGCCTTACAGGTGGCCTTGGAGAGCCTGTGGCTGCAGTCCTGCCTTCAGGTACAACCTGCTGGGTATGAAATAATCCAGGTTTGAGCCAAGTTCTGCCATTGTCTGAAGACTTAAGAAAAGAAACCCAAACGAAAATGCTTTGGCTCACTGTAAGGAAAACTGTGCAAGGAGCAAAAGGTCCCAATAATAAATGAGGAGGAATGGCAGGAACCTTGAAAAGGTGCCATGTAAAGAGATTGGCATCCTTGGATGATTGCAGTGATGTTTTCTTGACTAATCCATGACAGGCTATAACCAAAGAACAAGCCTGACATGATTGACCAACATGAGCTTTTTCATGGACAGCTTTGATAAATGAAAATATTCCCAAAGCAAGGAAATAATTCATAAAGGACAGGGAGCAAGACCCTGCTCAAACCACTTTCAACCTGAAACCTTGCATATAGAAAACAAAAAGAGTAGCTCTGTGCATTACTCTGTGCCTCTGACATCTGAGGGCTTTGGGGTTTTGTATCATATTTTCCTATCTTGAACAATGTTTCCTTCTTGCAGTTCGATCTGCAGAAAAAGCCACACAAACAAATGGGGAAACTGAGTAACACAGTTTCCCTGGGGCAAATGAAATGAAATGAAATGAAATGAAAGTAGGGTGACTCATCATTCAGATGCAGCTTCACACTGCTCAATTCTCTTTCCATAAAATGGAAAAAGGAGAGTAAGGTTTGCATTTTTCTTTTCTCTCAACTCCCCATTCTAATAATTTTAACTTTTGATCTGAACAAGAGTAGGTTTAAAAAAAACAGAAGGTGTTTTTCTTGGTTTGACAGCCCCTGAATCCTTAAAAAAGGTTGGGGTGGGAAAAGATCACTAAACACTAAAGGTAAGGTCAAGAGCACAATGTTGTGCTTACAAATTAAGATCCCATCTCATTTATTAAAAGCTAAGTATCTGCACTGTACTCAATAAGTTCTATTCTGGATTTAGTTCTTCAAAAATTAAACACCTGCTTGGATTTTTTTTTTGTTGGAGCAAGATATAAGCAATCAATGACAAGAGAAGTATTAGATGACATGCAGAAAGCAAACCTTCTACCTTGCTCTTTATACAGTTGACTTCTGATTAAATTATCCAACAATGCAACCTAAAATAAAACTGTTTTTGGAAAAGTCTAAAAGGAACTGGATATCATGGATTCACAGAAATGTACCTTGAACTGTCTAATCAGTAATTAAAAATAAGAAATGGTTATATGCAGAACATCAACTACCCTGCCACTCACTTTTGTATTTTTTCATTTTCCATTTCTCTACATTGAGGATTTTTATAATTCTTTTAAACAGAGTATGCTGGATTTAAATTACAGGTTGGATTTTTTTTAAAAATAATAATTAGTTTGCATGTATTTAAATAAATTGTTTATACAAAAGACTAGAAGAAGGGTAGATACTCTGGCAGGCAGGTGATAAAAAAGTTAAATCATCTCAACTCAGGGACACCCAAGTGTGGCTGCACTACCTTCATAAATCCCATTAAGATTTGCAGTTTTGGATGGGATACGCAGAGAAATCCTGATGGTGAAAGCCTCTGAATCCAAATCAAAAACCAAGGAACTGAACAGCTCTGCTGGGAGCTTGTTGGTGTGGAAGTGCTTTTCCCAAACCATTATTCCGAGGGGATCTGCAGCTTCTAACTTTTGACAAAACAATAGCAAAGGCAAATATAATTTCTTCCCCTTTCAAACCAGCTCACTCCTGGATGGAGCTGGATTTGTTTCTTTGCTCCTTACACTTCATTACAGGAATTAACAAACAGCAAGAACCCTCTGGGTGTCAGGGCACTGTTAAAAAGTTCTCTTCACGACAACACAGCAGCAAATAAATGGATCACTTTACCAGCCACAAAAACTGCACCATTATTGCACTGAATTTCCAGAGCTTCACAGAGGTTCTTTGGTGAACTTGGGGGACATGGATAATGCCTGCATTAAAAATAAAAGCAGAGTAAAACATGTTATCAATACCAGAACACGATGGAGCATCACCAAAGCAGTAAAGAAGAGTCTGTTGTTGGCTTCCCCCACTGCACGTGATTTTTATCTAATTAAAAGCACTTGGTGTTTTCTTAAAATTCAACTCCCAGAATCTTTGAAATATGGGAATATTTCTGTAAAGGGAAGCTTACCTTACAAACTCTAAAGTTCAAAATAATCCTTAATTAAAAGATCAGGAGTGATTTTCTATGGCCAAAATAAATAACACATTTTAACCAGTAAACCAGCAGAATTGAAACCATCAAAAGTTCCTTTAAAGCCACCCTACCACTACTTACCCAACGAATATTTTCCTCCTCTCCCTAATTCTATACAAAAGCACAATACTAAGAACTAGTTTCAGTAATACTTACTTGAGAAAATCCTCTTCTTTTATCTTCTCCAGGGCTTTTATAACTGCCATTCTGGTGAAAACAGACTGCACAGTAAAATAAAAAAAAAGTCAAGAGCTAAGAGAAGGAAAGAAGGGACGTGCCTAAGGAAGAAAAAAGCACTGAAACTTACGGTGTGTAATTTTGTAACTCCTCACTTGGGAGCCTAGGCCCAAATTTGCAAAATAGTTTAAAAACAGAACCCTAAATCCATGAACAGAAACCTAAACCAGCTTCATTTTCAGGTGTTAAATATATCTAAGCCCTCTCTTTTATATCAGTGGCAGCAGACAGGTAGTTCTGCTGAAAATAAGCCTGTTGAGTAGGACTCTGTTTCTGAAGTTCAAAAGGTGATTGATTCTCATAACTAAGGGCTCTGAACAGTGGGGCTGGGCAGTTCCTCCTGTGGAAAGCAAGCAGCTTCCCACTCCCAGGCTGCAGTAAAAGCAGTAATAGTAGCACAGCAGCAGCCATGACTGCCAATCTTGTGCATAGCTGAGGATAACTGCAGTGAGAATTGACACTCCTAGGACAGGAGAAACAAGTGTTGGAACAGGTGAGGTGAAATCCTGCTCTGGGAAGGCTGAGGACAGGAGAAGGTCTCTAAATGAACCTTCTAATCAAAGCATGGTCAGGATGGAGTCTGCACACCCTCTCTCCACTGTCAGCTCTCCTCAAGGTAAAACATTTTTTCTTGTATCTCCTCTGAACTTCTCACTTCAACATATTCCTGCTGTGTCTCATCCTTCCACCATGCTCTGTGAAGACCAACTCAAAAATCTCTTTTGGCACTAGGAAGAGATTCAGCTGGATCCTCCCCAAAGCCTTCATCAAGAACCTTGAAGAAATCCAGGTTCCTCAGCCTCTCCTCCCAGGCATGTACACCAGCCCTGGGATTGCCCTGATGGCTGTCTGCTGAATTTCCAATTTAATGGTGTCTTTTTTGCAAACTGGATTAGGGATTTGGGAAAAAAAACAAACAAACAAACCCAAAAAACTGGGTCACTGTTTGGGACAATTTAACTCTTGGCTCTAAACAGAGTTCCTGGGTGCCTTCAGGCAAGCTGCTCTTTTCTCCTTCTAAGCATAAATTAGAGATAATAGCACTTCCCTTCCTCATATGAGGAATATGAGCTGGAAAACCCTGAAAGCAGCAGCAGGTTTTAATAACTATCTATAGCAGACAGCACAGAAATTTTCCCTCAGAAGCTAGTTTTTGCACCACTTCTCTGATTAACACAGCCCTTGAAGCCCAGCTTCTTTGTGAGGATGAACTTGACAGCCCTTCAGAGCTGGTATTTTTCTTTAGATTCCCCTACATTTTGTTGCCTGTGTGGTTTTAACAGCCAGGCCCTGCTGGTTTAGCTCCTTATGTGGGATTTCCCACCTTTTAAAGGACAGCAATGCAGCAAGCAGTGAGTTATAACAATACAACCCTGACAAAAAAAAGAGTGGCATTTATTGGTCAGGTGGAGTAGAGTCAGCAGAATTCCTGGGTCAGCCTCTGCCTCTGCCAAACGTTGGCAGACTCTTCACCAGAAAGAATAAAAAGCCTTGCAATGGCTTCTGATAGAAGTTACTTGTTCTCCCTCTGATCACATCCACTGTCCTACTTGTATCAGTTTCCCTCCAACTGCTTTTTTATCCTCACATGTTCTCTTTTCCATCAATGGCTGTGTGCGTGCTCAGGGTCTGCAACAAGTGGCAAGGTCCCTTTTCTTTCCCCCCCTCCTCCAGAGGCAGACAGGATAAAACCATCATCCATGTATCCTGGCTTTCATTCAGATCAGAGGACATGAAAACTGCAGTGTGATCATTTCCCTTTTGGCTGCCGAGTCTCATCTTCACAATGTGACTTATCTGAACTGCTTCACCCACAGAGAGCTTGAGGATCATCTTTTATGCTACTTTTAATGCATGACAATCAAATTCCTAGATCTTAAGGGAGGTATTTACAGAGAAAATTCCTAAAACTATGGCCTTTAGACAGCCAGGAAAATGAATGACCTAAAGAAAAGCACCAAGCTCTCGGTTTTCCTAAGCTCAGAATTGTGAAGTGAATAAAGGATACAACTTTATTTTCAGACAATTGAAAACTAGAAAGCTTTTGATGAAGAAGAACCAGACATTGAACACTGACTGAATAACCAGATAAGTTGTAGCTACTGCTGTGAAATTCTGAATGCCAGAATAGAAATACAATGATGAGATCTTACCTGTTTGTTCTTCGCTGGTTTGAAACAGTCTGGGCAGGCTGTGGCTCTAAACACAGAAATGAAAATTAGCTGCTCCTCTTACAGAGAGAGAAATAAACAGACAGACTTACAAGCACAGCATGTAAGTGGTTTTTGTACCAATACATCCAGTGTCTCACTTCCACAGCTTAGCTCAGAGCAGGTTTTAAAATCCCCTTTATCCTAAACCACAAATAGTGCAAGATGTGTGATTCCTGATCCAGAGAAATCACGGACAAAACTCTCTTCTTCTGCTCTGACCAACACCACCATGTGTCAGCTTTGAGATGGGATGGAAAAGCACACAACAAGTTTAGCTTCCAGTCCTTTCCAATCTTTCTCAATAAAAGATCATGATTAATGTATTAAGTTCTATGCAAGATTTGCTGGCACCTTGAAATCTGTACTTGCTGCTCTTAGACAATGCCCACTACAAACCTGAGATTTAAACTGTCCCTTCTGGATAGGAAAATTCAATTTCCTACCAAAAAAGTAACCCTAGGTGTTCACCACCACTTGTGTTTTGCCTGTGCAAAAGGAAACTTTTGGCTGTTTCACAAAAGTGAAAGCCAAGTCAGTGAAACAGTTTTTCTGAGTACCGTAGAGGAAGTTGCTGTTCCTATTAGTGGATTTCTATGTAGGCAGTGAGAGATGATCTCTGGATTTCTATGTATGCAGTCAGAGGTAACCCAACTTATCCCACCCAACCCAACTTATCATTTCTTGCTGGTGCTTTTCAACACCTTTGTAACTACTTCAGACTCTAAGGAAGCAGATTGTGCTTTCTATACAAACAACTTCCCTGGCCAATCTGTGACCCAAAGCAACACAAATTTCCTCTTCCACAATTTCAATATCACCTTAGCCGTAAATATCTCCAAATATGAATTGACAAGAGCCAAGTCAATCTTCCACATCCAGCCATGGGTCATTTCAGCACTGCTGCCTCCACACAACTGTGTAAGAAGAGCTTGAGAGGTGAGAAACTGCAGATGCCATGCTTGGAAATCCAATCCAAAAGCACACCTGGCAATCTCTGGGTTGAGACAAAGTCCTACTTCTCCTCCACAAAAAACCAGGACTGTCACTGCGACTGTGACAATTGCCAAATTTATCATATTTACATCAAAATCAAACCACTGCCTCAGAATGTGCCCAGAGCCAGCCACTCACATAAGCAGAATGCCTTGGCACCTCAGGAACTACTGTGTAATTAAATTAGGTAATGTTCTGTTACTTCAGAAAAGTGTCTCAAACCTTAATTGGTGTTTAAATGAGCTACAAAGAGAAGGCAAATGAAGGGATATTGTCAGGTCACATGGAATAAACTTGAGTAATTGGCATGTGGAATGGAACTTCTTTACACCTTTCACCTCTACAACTGCTCTGCTTGGAGCACTAACACTGGCACCATAACATGTTTAACATCAGTATTCCTCAAATGCCAGAAAAAAAATGGAAGGATGAGCTGAAAATATGAGTGAAGAGGTTTCAGAGGAAGGAGGTAAAGTTAAATAAATTAGAACAAAAGGGTGCAGGATCCAGAAACACTTCAGTTCTTACAGGATTGAAGGTACCATTTAGAACTGTAGTTTGGCCCTACAGTTTTCTCCCTCTTTTGCCCAGTCTTGAAGAAGCTGGAAAGGAAGGATGTTCAGGAAACCCTGATAATCATTGCTTTTAATACCTGTTACTTCCCAAGTTTCCATTCCCTCACCCCCCACCTCAAGACAAATGAAAGATGCTGTTGTGGAAAACCAAGAAGGCTTGGATTGAGCATTCAAAGATCACAAATTGCCAGAAGAGAAATCAGAGAAAACAAAAGAAATCTCCAGTCTCAAGAAATGAATTCACTATTCAACAGAGACATCTCTGCTGAGCCTCTTCCTGTACTAAGATTTAACTTGCAGTAGGTGCAAATTAACTGAGTGAAACGTTAAATTTTCCAGGAAGCATCAACAAACAGGAAGAGTGACCCTAATTATCCAGAATATACTACAGCTAGATTTTGAGAAATCAGATTAAATGGCAGCTAAATTCACAGAACTGTTTTGCCTCTTTGTGTACAGCAGATGCCCTAGTGGGCCAGGCCAGAGGCTGTGTGTAGTGGCTATGGAACTTC
Source organism: Lichenostomus cassidix (assembly GCF_008360975.1). Lineage (NCBI taxonomy): Eukaryota > Metazoa > Chordata > Aves > Passeriformes > Meliphagidae > Lichenostomus > Lichenostomus cassidix. The sequence goes on from NC_139483.1 coordinate 7,129,072, forward strand.
TGTTTGTTTTAATCAACCAGCTACGTTGGATTAACTCAATTCAAAGCCCTCCCTCCTTTCCAGGCATCCTGTAAGATCAGGAAAACCTAAGTATGACCTCAAAAGATTCCCCCACCTGCAATTACATGGTTTGAATTTTTTAAAATTATACAAGGAATGACTTTGAGAAGAGCTGAAATTGAACAACTTATCTGAATGTTCTCCTTCCAGTTGAAATCAAAACTCTGGATTTTTTTTATTGGCATTAAAGTGCTGAATTAACCAGAGACAGTGTAATTTCACACTCTGCAGCTTCGTGTGGATATGAGGAAATCTAGAGGCAGGCCCCATGCTAGTTTATAAACACTGCATATTCTCTTCTGTAACAAATCCAAACCAACAATGTTGCACAACATTTAGATAAAGATCTTTTGTTACTTGTAGAAAAACTTACAGGAAATGGCACTCCTCGTCTGTTTCTGGGTGAGCAAAGACCACACTAACTTCAAACAAACTCTAGATTAAAAAAAAAAAAAAGAAAAAAGAACAATAAGGTGGTAATATCTTTTTAAACAAGCAGGGAGGATATTCTCAAGCACCCATTCTGTAGTTTTAGGAAAACAGTAGAGACAACAGAGAGAGTAACCCATTTACTTATGTTCAAAGACATTAAAATGTGTGCCAGAGCAGCATTTGCGTTTCTAAAGTCACCAAGGATAATGTGAGAACACTTCACAGCCATGAGTGACCTGCACTGGTCCCACCCTGGGCAGGGCTGAGGCACAGGCAGCCCAGGCTCAAAGCCTATTAGGGTCACTAAGCCCCAGAGCCCTCCGGGGAGTGCACTAGAGATAAAAACCCTGCAGTAGTCACCACTGTAAAATTTTGTCAGGGGCTTCCTTTGCAATGCCTGCATGGCCTTGGGGCAAAGAAAGGCAACATGTCCTCGTGGATTGACAGCTAGCCCAGAAACTCCAGTGTAATCTCAATTCTACCCCCAATTCCCTCTCTGGCCTTGGGCAAACAACACTCATTACTTCTGTTACTCAGATACCAGCACACCTCAGGAGGGCTATTGAAAAGATTGGCTAATATTCAAGTGCCTTGTAGATAAAGGGCACTAGAAAAACAACTTTTATGGTACAGGGATGTCTGGAGTGGCTCGATGCTTAAGTGTTGTAGAGCTTTTGCTAACTTGGTGTGTAAGAAGTTTGTTTCTTCCTGGCTCATCTTCAGAGTAACTGAGTGATTTTTATCTTCACTAAGACAAAAGGGATGCTTTCAATTAGCACTCCTGGGAAAACACAGTCTGTAATTATTATGGAAGCTGACAAATCAACCTAAAGACTAAGTGAATCTAGTCCTGGGGTCAGTGCTATGCTGGTGACAAGTAAAACCTACAGGCTGCTTTGTCCCCAGCAGGAATTTTAGCCATGATTGCAGAAACTTTACATTCAAGATGATTCAAGGTGCTTTTTTAAAATTTGGCAATACCTGATTGCCATGTTCAGTCAATGCCTTTCAGAAAGATTTTAAGGATATTAGTCAGAATCTGCAAATCTGAAAAAATAAAAACATTTTTATTGCCTACTTAGGGGTATTGCAGGTCCCAACAAGCCCATTTCTAGTGCTCATTAAAGTGAACAAGGACCAGTCTTTTCTCTTTCAGTACATTTCAGAAATATATTTTATCCACAGAGCCTGAACAACTGAGCTCACAGAGTAGTAGCAAGTGCTGGCAGTGACAGAAGAGCAAGGAAGGAATGTGTGAGCATTCCTTAGCCTCTGCAAGACAGGGATCCTGGAACAGGAGACAACTGAAAAAGTCTCATTAACAAAAGGAGGATGGCAGCACAAGAGATTTAGCACGAGCCTGTGGTGGTTTCAGGAGATGCAATGATCTGTGTGTACAAAAATGAAGACTGAGCCCCTCAGGACAGAAACTTGGAGACTTCTGGTTAAAAGAACTCCCCCCCTGCTTTTCCCTACAGTGAATATAGGAGCAATTCAACTTGTTTCTCTCTTAATAAGGACAAAAGGATAGATTTTTATTTCCCCAACACATGTATAAGTATATCAATACACACAAACACTTATGAAAAAAGAATTTAAAAAAACAAACAAAAAAAAGTTTTGGTATTTATACAAGACCTTTCCATCAGCAGGAACACCCAACTCTTCTGACAACTGGGGATGAATAATCCACTTATAAGCTTCTTTCAGCTGAACAATGTCATCCTTTGCCAAGGGAAGGCCCAGATTTCTGAATCACAAAGAAATAATAACTTGCACAGGGGTCTGGCAAAAATAGATACATGACATACAATATTTCAAGATGAACTGAAGTAACTGCTGCCAAGTAAAACAGATCCATTTTTTTTCTGTGCACTGAGGGAAATGATGCCAGAGCTTCCTGGTAGATCAAAAGTTGCAAAAGTCTTTCCAGAGCCTGCCCAGAGAAAAGCTGAGAGAGATGCATTTCAAACCACTTGTTTGGGAACTTACAGAGCAGGAGAGATAAGAAACCCCAGTAAGGTCAAAGCAGGTGAAAAAGAAAACACCTAAAAACTAGCTGCCATCTCATTCTTTGTCAGCATCAGGTAAACTGCACTATAAAATCAACATTTATACAGACAAATGGTGTCTATATGAAGAGTTCTTGTCAGACAGGCAGCAAAAGCTGTACTCACCTCATCTCCTGCTTCACTCCCAGCCAAGCAGCACGCTGTGGGTCACCAGCCATGCCCATGGAAAAGACAGGGAAAAACAAAAACAAGTGAAATTAAGGCTCAAAACTCCCAAGAAATTGAGAGACTCTTTGCAAAAGAAGAAGTCTTTAAAACTCATGACAGAAAGGAAGTATCAGGAATTTAGCTTTTGCTTCAGAAGTGGAAAGATGGAATTGGTGTTTGTTTTTATTTCTAAGTCTTCACGTTGCTCCTCACCTCAGATCCTATCTGGCTTAAAGAAATAAAAGGCTTCATTAAAAACTTTGGAACTTGCTATTAATACAGTAACTACAAAAATACTCTGATAGCCTAAATCATCAGTTATCTACCATACTGAGAATTTTTTATAAAGTGTTTGAATTAATGTTACAGGAAAACCGGTTGACATATAAATTAATAAAACCCCAAATTCAGTTATCATCCATTATTAAAACCATGAAATTAAAGATATACTTGGTCTTACAGTAATCACAGAATTGCCCCCTCATTTAAAGCACACCACTTAGTTTAGGAGAACAGGCTGAATATGAGAAAGATGAGGAACAGAAGGAATAATTCTAGAAATCAGAGTGAGCTTTCAGTACAAATGCTTGAGTTCACTAACAATAAGAAGAGAGAAACTCCCTCAAAACTTCCTACAAGGAAGCACAACAACATTTTCAGTTCTCCTCTACTAACGACAACTACAAAATACATTAAGACTGGCAGGAAACCACTAACTAACAGGACCTGTACACTCAATTCAGTCTGTGTCACCATCCCCACTGAAGATTAATTCCAAAAATCGAGTTGTTTGATTTGAAACAACCACAATGAAACAGTTTTCAGTCTGTAGGCTGCACACTTTTAAATCTCTTCCCTGTCTTTCATTCTTCATATACTTAAAGAATAACCTCCCCCAAACTCTGCTGAAAGAATTACTGACCATTGTCAAGGAAAAAATTCTAAGGAAGAGGTTTGAAAACATGTCTCAAACTTCAAGGAGTAAGGCCAGGATCACACGGATATCAGAAGGAGCCACATCATACATCTCTCCCATGCTGATAAGAACTCAATCAAAAAAATAAGTCTATCACCCTTCCTTTGGTACATTTAAAGAATGATGGAACCCTAAAAACAGTGCTAGAAGTATTAAGAGGAAAGAGGGACGGTGAAGAGAGGACATGAACTTTATTAGATACATGATACACAAACCCACACACTGCTGAACAAAACAAATACAGTTGTACTGATGGAATGCTGTTTGCTCAAATTCACTGTGATTCATTAGCCTGCATTTGTAGACAGTATGAGTAAGGTTGCTTCACTTGAAGTATATTGTAATCCTGTTTGCATAATAACCCAGATAAAATCATAGATAAAAATAGCTTCAATTGAAATTCCTTGAACGTAGCTCTGAACTAGAGGATATGACAACCATAGAACTGGGCCTAGGAACCTGCATTTGACAAATGCCAATTTACAAAGAAAACCCTCTCCCATGCCTTGATTTAGAGCACATGAAGGCTTGGGACTCAGTGGGGTGGCTAATCTCACTCCTTTTCCCTGTTTTCTGGGGATACAACTGCAAAGTAGACAAACCCTCTTCAGGAGAGCAGCTATGCTAAAATGAGACCACAGGTCAAATTTCATCTCCTCTCTCTTGACTTCCAAGTTGAAAGAGAATTAAAGAAATTACTTTCCCCCTTCAATTAGGGGGAAACAATAGATGAGGGCACTGCAAGCACTGAAGCCAAAAGATCCCAAATTCCAAATCACATTCAACCACCAAGCCAGCCAAACCCCTCTACTTTCTCCCAGCTGTACATGGAGCAGGGGATCAGCTCCCTCTACTTCGTAATTACTTCATGTTTGTGAAGTGGTTTGAAAATGAAAAATGTTCATTACAGAGCTGAAGCCTGCAGGGCAATGCTTAGCAGCAAATACATCTCTGGAATACACCAGCTCAGGCAGTGTATTGATTACAAGCTGCAGGATATTATTCTGGTGCTATCTGAGGGAGCACAGTGGCAACAGTTGAAATACCATGTGCAATCCCAGCCACAGCATTGTTTCACTGCATTAGAAAAGAGCTTGGAGATGGGGAATTCCAGGATGAGGCACAGCCAGCCCTACAGGGAGTAATGACTACAGATGTTATTTGCATCAATGTCCTTGCAGCAAGTACCAGGATGATGGATCACGACTGAGACCACAGACAGAGCCAACAGTCACCCTTCTGAAGGGCACGACTCACTTCATATTCTAATAGAGCTGTCTGACACAAACTTGGGACTCCTGGATTTATGATTTATTTCAATCAAATCTCCTACTTGTGGAAAGAGGCAATTGCTTCCTTGCATCACAGATACAAATACTATGCAAATGTGGATTTTATGTCCCACTCTTCTCCAGCTCCTCTCATACATTTTAGACTTGGCAGGATGACAACTGTCATAACCAAATGAGCTGGAGGTAATAGTGAAAGGCAGTTTCTGGGTTTTTTGTTAAAAAGATGATGGAGAAAATCTGTGTGTCACAGCAGAGGGCAATGGGAGGGAGGCTGCCTTTGGATGTCCTTTGATGATAGGATTACACATGTTCTTGGACAGAGCAGGTCAAAGAATTAAAAGCAGAATTTAACAAACAACCTCTCTTCAGCACAAAGTATTTTGAGATATTTTGATTTTTGATTTTGATATTTTCAGGCATTTTTACATTTCATATTGCTGCTTTTCTGTGGCTGTAAAACAGGGGAAGTATCACCAATTTTTTTTAAGTGATAAACAGATAGGAGGTAGATAAACCCCCATGATTTCTGAAGTTCCTCCTCCACCATCACCCCTTTTTACCCCTGCAGTTGGAGCAAACAGCTGGTTTAGCATTTGGCAAGACTGGAGGGATGGAACAGAAGGGCCAGCAGGAACTTCTTAATCCAAACCTTCTCCCAGTCAAACCAAAACTGCTTGCAAAGGGAACAGATGCAGTTTTGGAGCTTCCTACTCCCTGACTTCACTCCCTCTATTCATTTCTGGGCCCACAGCACAACTCTTACTCCCTTGGCTGCCCCCAGCCCTGCAGCACTGCTGCTGTGCTGAACACACAGTGTGAGGATATCCCTCACCTGAACTGCAATGCAACACCACCCTCTACCGAGCCTTCCTGCAAACACCAGGAGCTTTGAAAACACCTCAGCTCACACCAGGCTGAAAGCTGGAGTAAGACTTGCTAATGTCTGACCTACCTTTGGGGTTTCCCAGAGCACCACAGGCATCCTGATACTCACCTAGCCTGAAAGTGCTTTTTGACATACCTCATTTTTTGGAGGCATCAAAAAGTGAAATGGGAATAAGGGCAGTTCACCCAGCCAGAAAGAACAAAGCAAACACACTAATTTTGCACAATTTAAGAAGGGAAGTAAAGAATCTTGTGCTCCAGAAGACTTAGGAGTAGAATATTTGTTAGCTATTACTCTGGCATTTGCCCAAGATGCCAGAACTAACAGCACAAATCACCACTACAAGTGCAGCAGATTATTTAACAAACTGTGTGGGAGCAAAAGAGACCTCACCACAGCTTTACATGTAAATCCAACACCATCTACACTTCTTTCTGCCATGTTCACTGAAGCTTTCACCACATCTTAACCACAGCAGGCATCTATTGTAGAGATTTACACATTGCCTTTTACAACACCACTTTTGCATCACTTTCAGAACAGTACTTTTGCATCACTTTATATCAGATAGCAGGGGAAGATTGCAAAATACCTCACAACTAAGTGTATTTTCCCATCATTTAAAATGCTGAACACTTCAAGAGTTCATTGATTTGTATTCTGCAGTACCAGTTATCATTTATCCCTGGAAAGGCACCAGCTGTGTAGTTCTGTCCCCTAGAAGATCCAGAAAGCAGAACTGGCATCTGCACCAAAGGGAACAATTCACTGAGGGTTCAAACAAACTCCTTTTAGGTTTTCAGATGTAAAGTAACTCCTGGGCTAACTGAAAACTGAAGTGACTCAGACCCTTCATTAATTACAATAATACTCACCCACAAGGAAGGGGAGAGCAGACTTCACCTCCAGCATGTGTTTTTGGTTTTTTTAAGCAGCAACAATTAACAACCAAGCCACCTCCAGCTCGTACATTCCAGTTATATTCTTAAATATGTATTTAATTATTTAAGTTACTTACCTCCCTGACAGACAGCTGTGGAGGCAGTGACACAGAAAATACAAAACTAGTGAACTGGTAGTCAGCAGATCGAACTTTTTGGCACACCTATAAGAGAAGGAGCTTAGTATTAAACTTAAAATCTTATAGTCTTGAAAATCTTTATTCTACATAATCACTGTGAATTCATGTTAACACACATTCAGAGAGATGCCCAACATACAAACCAGAGGAATCACTAACAACTAATTGAAATATAAGCTTTTCGTCCATTTAAAAAAAAGTTACCAATAAACTGTATCCTCAGTGCTATGAAACATCCAAACTCACTATTTTAAGGCCAAGACCAATTGTATATTGAAATTTTAGGTGAAATCACCATCTCAGGTAAGGAAATTTGTGTATCAGATAATTAGGTTTTATGGGGCTTTAACAAGAGCTATCAGATTTTCCATTGCTACTGAGGAGAGTGACTCTGAAACAAGTCTTAGCAGGGGATTCTGCAAAAAGATACAAATTCTGCCAAAGGAAACAAAAAGGAAGCAATTATGTTCTGCAACAACAGAAACTACATACTCTGCTTTCTGTCTAGTCCCAGTTTTGAAACATTCCTGCTATTAAACCAAATCTTTTCTATTAAAACCCTTAAACATCTCAGATGCCAGTGTGAATTTTCTAACTGATATTTCAGCTTGTCACATGAGCAATTTGATTGCTCAGAGATGGTGTTTGCAACACTGTGTGCCCACATTCTCTCCCATCTCACATTTTCTCTATGACCCACAATCTGCTGTCTCACCAAAACATTTTCTTCCTCTGTGGTATTTCACAAAGACAATTGCATGCTGTATTAGAAACACGTAGTTTAGAGAACAGCACCTGATGACTCCTCATTTTCCTGTCACATAAAAAAGTGAAGAGAGGTCGCCAGTTCCACTGAGGTTTTCCTTGAAAGCAGCTGAACCTCAGGTCATCTCCAAAATTCCTGTGACCATGAATATCTGTTATGTATATGTTAACAGATATTCATGGTTGCATGAATATCTGTTAGTCCTTTCCTTAGGAAAGTGTGCTCCCTGCAGTCATTCCACTGCACCTGCACTGCTATTTAATTTTTTTTTTTTTTTAAGTGCCACTATGACAAAGTCTGGGCAAAATTCAGTCCCACCACAGATGCATCTTCCCAGCTCCACAGGTGTGCAAACACTGCCCAGGAGCAGGATGTTGGAATTGAATGGTACCATCTACATTTCAAATATTTAAAATAGGCAAATGTTTTGGTTTGTTTTCAGGTCTCTTGCTTTCAAAAGAAATAGAAAACATCTTTTTCAAAAAACCCAAAAAACTGCACTGTATTTTTAGTCACCAACTGTATACTGTAGGCCCCGACACAAACAAGCTCAAAAAAAGTACCCCAAAACACTAAGTACTCACCTTTTCCACAAAGTCAGCCTCACAGAACTCCTGAAGAACTCCCAAACACACGTTGCAAACCTTCCCAGCTGAGCTCTCCATTGCAGCATTTCCATTGCCAGCCGAGGGAATCTGCAGGATGGCTCCATTGTGATGCACATCATCAGAACCTTCCTCACCCTGGTCAAGTCTGATTCTCTTACAAGGTGGGTCAGCCACATCCAAACTGACTGTGTCTCCTTTGTCCTGATTGTTTTTCAGGAATTCCTGTAATTCCTTCATCAAATCCTAACACAAACAGAGGAATCACACTGTGGTTGTTTTTTCCTCTTTAATTAACACACTTCCATAAGGCAGTACTTCCCATTCCAGTTGAGCCTTAGTGTATGTAATTAACAACTTGGAATTTATACCCAAAGACATCTTTAAGACACAGTTAAACAGCTCCAAGCTGCATTTCTCTCAAAACAGAGATTTCCAGAGAAAATGTAGCTGAACAGACTTGTTTATCATCCAAGGATGAAAACGTTTTCCAGACCTGACTTGCAGAAACACTTTTATCTTTGCCCCATCACTATTCAATGAGAAGAGCTACTTGGTGCCTTCTTGCCATTCAGATTATGCTAGAATTTAATTCCTCCAACTCCACTAGCCCAGGAAGAGAGTTGGTTGGCCACTACAGCATAAAAAGAAAGTGAGAGCAGCCATAGGTGGGGGTTCTACAATTTAATGTAAATTTCCTTTACTTTAAAGGAAAAAGCACAGTTTTTAGTAACTCCTTTTGCAAAGCTCCTTTCTCTCAGGCAAAGAGCCCAAGAACAAAGGACAAACCTGCTGTGGATGTCTATAAAGCACCTGTGATCCCACGCAGCAGAACCTCAAAATACATCGTGGGCAAGTGCCAGTGGTGAGTAACAGCTGAACAATTGGTCTGTCCTTCTCTGTTAGTGAAGACATGCTGGGTAATTCTGAAATTCAACACAGGAAAAAGGGAAAAAAAAAAGCTTAGAATAAACACAGTTCAGCAATTCAATAATAAAAAGATTCAACTGAGATTTAACTGCACCATATTTAGAATAACTGGGATTTTTTTTGTCCTCTAGGGAAAATTTAGGATTCATGTTTGTTTTAAATCATAGGCACAAGAGAAATGGAAGACCAACCCAAAAAGACCACTGACTGTGGGAAAACCTCCTGTATTTCCTAGAATTTTCCTAGAAAACCTGAACTCAAGTGTTCTGACAAGGGAATGCTGAGCTTTTGCCCACTTTTATCCCGGATAAAGCAACATGTTACTCTTCACTGAATGAAGGAGGGTGGAGCTAAGACATATTAAGCCAAATTTATAATGGAAATTCCTCCTAAAATTGCAGTGACTAAAGAATCAGTGTGTTAAAACCATAAAGAAATAAAATTGAGCCTCAAACAACCCATGCCACCTCCTTGTCAGACAAAGCCCTAAAGGCAAAGGAAGCCTTTTCTATCCATTAGCCCCCCCAGTTTTGTTAAGATTTATTTCCCCTCTCAAAATAGCACTTATGTTTTTGTGAGAAATCTCATAATGCTTCCCCCCCCCCCCCAAAATATCATGGCTAATTTGATTTCCTGTCATTCTCTCTGCCTAGAAATTTAGAACCGACTGATTTGTTTCTGGGGGGCTGAAATTTCATAATGGGGTAGAACTCAGCACTTTTTTGAAAAATATGGAAGCAGAGAGATTCCCAGTGAGGTGCTCACCCTTACTGGACATCCAGGAAACTTCAGGAGGCACATAAGGATAACCACAGTTATTCAGACCAAAGGTTTAATTAGTGCATTGTCACCCAAGGTGGGAATAAAGTGCTGCCACAGGAAAATATGTGAGTACAGAGCACACACATCTGCCAAGTGCTCTCTGCCTCCAGTCATTCCTGGTTTTGGGGGATTCCTTTGGCCAAGTGTGGTTTGCCTGTTGGTGAACCTTAACAGATCCTTCCCCCAGTGTCTGAAATTCTTTTGCCTCTGCATCCTCTAGCAAGGAATTCCACCATATCGACAGGCTGATGAACCACCCGGTTTCAGTTTGGGCTTAGCTCCTGCAGGCACCATTTGATACCCTCCTAGCTCTTGTGTCCCTAGAGCCCTTTTAGAGACGGGATACATCCATCTTCTTCATGCCAACCTGTTAGACCTGCAATATCCAATCCTGAAATGCTTCAGCCGTGGAAAACCTCCACAGCATGGAACAGTTACCCCTCATGTGGGAGCGGGCAGGGAGCTCAGCACCCCGCTGCACCCTCAGCCTCAGGGCTGAGCTCAGCACCCTCACACCGGAGCGGGCAGCGAGCTCAGCACCCCGCTCTGCGCCGAGCCTCAGGGCTGAGCTCAGCACCCTCACACCGCAGTGGGCAGGGAGCTCAGCACCCTCACACCGGAGCGGGCAGGGAGCTCAGCACCCCGCTCCGCGCTGCGCCTCAGGGCTGAGCTCAGCACCCTCACAGCGCAGTGGGCAGGGAGCTCAGCACCCCTCTCCGCCCTCAGCCTCAGGGCTGAGCTCAGCACCCCATGGCTGAGAGGGGCCGCATTGCCCTCACACCGGGGCTGAGCCGGAGGGTTGCGGCGGAACAGGGCCCGCTCAGCACAGCGCGGCCCCGCCCCGAGAGACGCGCGCCGGTCCCGCTCCATTCCCGTTCCCGCTCCATTCCCGTTCCCGCTCCCATTCCCGTTCCCGTTCCCATTCCCGTTCCTCATTCCCGGCCCCGCTCACCCTTCGCTCGGCGGCCCGCGGAGCCGGCACAGGATCGCTCAGCAGAGCGGCAGAGCGCATCGCTCGCCCGGCGCGGCGGGGCGCCGTGCCCGCAGGTCGGCCGGTGGAATAGCTCGGCGCTCTCTCGTAGTGCCTGCCAGCGGGCGGGGCCGAGCGGGGCCGAGCCCGAACCGAGCGGGGCCGAGCGAGGCCGAGCTGGGGTCGAACCCGAGCCGAGCGAGGCCGAAGCGGAGCCGAGCCGAGCCGAGCGGGGCTGAGGGGCCGCGATGGCGGCGACGCCGCCGCCCAAGCCCTGGGAGTCCCGGCGGCTGCCGGGCACCGCGCCCGCCTTCCAGTGAGTGCGGCCGTCCCTCCTCGGGTGTGCCCGCCGCGGCGGCCATGGGGTGCGCCCCCTCGGGCCGGCCGGGCCCGCTCCCCGCGGCGGGCTCAAAGGTCGGGCCCGGCCGGGCTGTGCGCGGCGCCGGGGGTCGGGCTGGGCGGGCGCGCACTGTGAGGGGCTGGAGCCGGGCGGGCAGGGCTGGCCTCGGGCTCAGCCCGTGTGGGGCTCTGAGCTCTAACCCTCCCGTGTCAGCGGGGAGCTCCGTGTGCGCTGTGGGGAAGGGAAAGCTGTGTGGCTAGAGTGAGTGCACAGTCCATCCCTGGGAGCACTCACAGCCCATTGCTGGGGGCTGTGCAGCTCTGTGAGCCCCGAGTCTCTGCAGCGCTGCGGGAGCTGCGTGTCACTCCCAGCACTTGGAAAAGATTCCTGTGTAAATTCCTGTGTGTTGTCAGTCTCGTGTGTATGTATTCTCATCTTCTCCCAGAAAAGCCAACCTGCTCGTGGAGAAGGATGGACGGAAAGTGTTTGTAAACTCCTTCCTTTTTATGAGGAGTCAGGGGAAGCTGGCTCGACGGCTGAATATTTGTCGTGTTTTTCACTTGGTGCTGGTGATTGCAAACAGAGGGAGGTGAAACTGGGCAAAAGGTTGGCCCGACACTAAACATTGAACAGGAGCTTCGCTACGTTCTCTGCAGCTTGCTGAGCCAGCGATACGGTGTTAATTTTTCATTCTGGGTTTATTTACCCCGTCCTAAATGGCTTCAAGCAGCTTTAAAGTGGGGTGTCCCGAGTTAAATACCGAGGAGAGGACGCTGGTGTGAGTTACTGGGTTACAGTAGCTCTGTTTGCTGGGATAGCAACTTGTTTTTCCTCCTGTTTTGAACTGCTGATAGAGTTACAGTCTGTGATGGAAAAAGCGAGCAGTGTAAAAATACAAATATTATTCTTTGCTGTGGGAACCTTTAAGTTTTGTTGAGACAAAGCTGTTCCCTACCTTGTATGGAAATAGTACAGCAAGCAGCAGCTCTGTAGCAATTCCAATCTGACTTTTCTTCTTTTGCTGTGAATTTAATGGACTACAGAAGAGGGAAGTCTTGGGATGAGGCAGTAAACAAGGAAAGCAAAGTATTTGACTTTTATGATGATGATATGTGAATGAAACATGTATATTTTGTAATATAAAAAATATATATAAAAGAAGTTGGACAGAAAGCTGCTTGACAGAGTACTTGAATTCTGTACAATGCCTACAAAGGGCATTGATAAAATGACTTAAACTTATGGGCATACAAAGGAAAAAATTTACTAAATGTAGTACAAATAATGGAGTCACAATACCTCTTTTTGCCAGCACTTGTCAGTAGTAGATTCAATCCCCTGACAACCTGCACAAAGGTAATCAGGTAGTTTGGGTAGAGGGGACAACTGGGGACCCCAAAGCCCTTGCACATGTGGTTGCATAATTACTTAGATTCTCAATTAGGTCACGCCACCCTTTAGGGGTGGATTTAAAGGAGCTCTCAAACTTTCTTCCTGCTGTATCATTGGATCATTTTATAGAAGAGCGGGGAACAAGTGTTAGAAAAATAAAGCTTTTTGGATTGGAAAGTTCATAAATATTCTTGGTAGAGCCTATGGGAGGCTTTCATGTGTGGAAGAATAACTGGGGTGTTAGAGCAGCAGGTCTGATGGCTCTGGGTTGTGTGTTTTATGTGTTGATACAATAAATATGCAATAAATGATACAATAAATAGACAACATTTTTCCATGTATATATTCCAGTTCCATGTTTACACTGAATATCTCATGGGTTTTTTTTTCCCCTGAAAGACCTATGTTTCCTGATCAGATTTTTTTACTTCTGACAAACTTTGTACAACATACTGAGTGTTTGGCTCCTAGATTCCCTATCCCAGCACTGCTGAAAATCACTGCTGTATTTATGTAGTTAGCCAAGGGCTCTGGGGAAATGCAAATGTAAACTTTAGGTGCTGATCTTGATTATCTGAATTTGTTTAGGTCTGCTGACTTGGGTGACAACCTGCTGACCAGACCCGGACAACCCGTGGTGGCACGAATTCCTCCACCCATTTTGCCAAGACCATCCCAGCAAACGGGAAGCAGCAGCCTGAGCACTTTCAGGCCAGCATATAGCAGTTCTTTTTCTCCAGGCTATGGTTCATATGGCACCTCTTTCTATGGAAGCTATAGTCCCTACAGCTATGGCTATGGAGGTCTGGGCTATAACCGCTTCTGTGCCGATAGCATTCCTCCCAGCAGGTTTGTCCAGCAGGCTGAAGAGAGCAGCAGAGGTGCCTTCCAGTCCATTGAAAGCATCGTGCATGCCTTTGCCTCAGTCAGCATGATGATGGATGCAACTTTCTCAGCTGTCTACAACAGCTTCAGAGCTGTGTTGGATGTAGCCAACCACTTCTCCCGCCTCAAAGTTCACTTCACCAAGGTGTTTTCAGCTTTTGCTCTAGTGAGAACTATAAGGTACCTCTACCAACGCCTGCAGCGCTTGCTGGGTCTGCGACAGAGCTCTGAGAATGAGGATTTGTGGGCTGAGAGCGAGGGCAAAGTAGCTCGTGCTGGCCTTGAAGACAAGGGGGCTAACTCTGCAAAATCCTGGCCCATTTTCTTGTTCTTTGCTGTTATAATGGGAGGCCCCTACCTGATTTGGAAGCTGCTTTCTACATACAGTGATGAAGAAACAGGTAAAGATGATCTGCAGCACCAGAGAAGTGCAGCGTGCATTGTTCCTTTTGTTGTTGTCTGTATAGTGATTAATCTCACACTGCAGCAACAGTAATTGATAGATACTGGGGCACAGTACTGAATTTTAGGCATGTGATATGAGTGACAGCCTGCTTAAGTAGGCTGTTGTTGAGTTAGCATGTGGTTTCATGTTGAAGCTGTGATTCCAGAATCGTGGTTCCTCTCTGTATGTGGTTCCTTCCTATTAGATGTGGCAGTTTGGTTTGGGTGGGACAAGTGTTGATTGGATTAACTCAACAAATCATGCTTTACTTGTTACTTCTGTCAGTTCTCTAGTGGGAAAGTTTTGGTAAGGAAGTTAAAGTGTTTTCTTCTTTTTCCTTTGAAAAAACCACACCAAACTTTGTAACTCAAAGCAGATAAACTTATAATTTGTGTTTGAAAACAGTGTCTAGTAACTGGGCAAGTGGAGAAGATGACCATGTAGTTGGAAGAGCAGAATATGATTTCAATGCTCTCTCAGAAGAAGAAATTTCTTTCCGTGCTGGTGACATGCTCAAATTAGCACCCAAAGGTAAACTTTTAGTTTTGTGTTTATTTTCTAATCATATATGAAGTGAGATATAGTGTAAGAGTGAAAATTAAAACAAAAAACCCCCAAACCACCTCATTTGACCAAATTCCTCATCCACACTGATTTTTTCTTCTCCTCATTAAGTGATTATTGCGTTGCAATAAAATTTACTGAGTAGTTTATTCCATGTTGTTGAATTGTTTTGTAACTTGGTGCATTTGCATTCTCTCCTTCAGAACAACAACCTAAGATCCGTGGTTGGCTTCTGGCTAGTTATGATGGCCAAACAACAGGACTTGTGCCAGCTAATTACATCAAAATCCTTGGCAAAAGAAGAGGTAGGAGAACAGTGGACCTGGAAAGGAGTACGGAGCAGCGGCCTGCCTTTCCCAACACATCTGTTAGAGGAGCCCCTGCTGCTGTGACTTTAGAGGAGCAGGAGGCTGCTTTTGAAACTGTTTTTGCTGGAAGTAGCAAAGTTCCTGTTGCATCGGACTCCGCTGTGGCTGGTGGGGAGAAGCAGGAACTCTAATGCACTTTGATCAACAAAGCAACTGAACTGTGCTTTATTGATACCACTTAGGGTTTGTTGAAAATCTGGTTTGTAGTGGAACACTGGTGGGTCTGTACCAGTTATTGCTGCTACTGGCTGGTGAAGGGATGGAGAAATAATTGCTCAGACTTGTGGTATTTATTTTTGACTCATCTTAGGCTGTACGTCAGTGATTCTATCCAACCACCTGGCAGCAACTCTAAGATCTTGAGATAGGAGAAGTGAGGCACTTATAAAAAAGCAAACAAAGAAAAAAAAAATAAGGACTGCCATTCTTGTTCAGGAGACAAATTAACAACCAGTCTCCACTAGAGTACTGGCTCAACAAGAAGCCTCTTCAATAGATGTGCAAAGGGAAGATTGATTTCTCTAAGATGTCCTCTAAAACTTCACACTCAGAACCATAGAAGAGTAATAGCACAGTCTCCCTCTGAAAGGAGGGAGAATTGCAGGAGATTTACACAATTTAGTAGTTAAAAGTTTTAAGTTGCTTTTCATAAGAAGCAGGGCTCTGTCATAAAGACCTTAGCTCTTAGTAAAAAGGGACGTGGGAAGAAGGGTGGAGAAATAAAGTTTACAAAGGAAGAGCAATGAGGCTTCACCAGTAGTTCCAAGCAGTTCTCTTTTGTTAATTTAAAGGACATTAGAATAAAGGGTATTTTGCAGTCAGGCACTCATTAGTTGTTATTCCGTTAACTAACTCTGCACCACTCTTAGCCATTTTGTGTTGTAGCCTGTTAGCTGCCTGTAGTCTATCAGCTACCATTTGCATCTCAACTTATTTCTGTTCTTTTATGATTTTATATGAGCATCAAAATATCTATCCTGCGGTTTTGAGCAGTGGGAAAGCCTTGAGTTGGAGGAATTTGAATGTAATTGGAGCATCAAAGAAGAAGTAACATATCTTGCTTAATTGTCTCAGTTAGAGAAGGTCTTGGAGTTGGACAAACTTTTTATGCTGCCTTTCAGGTGGTAAATTTTGCATCTGCCCATAAAATTTGAGGGCTCCAGTTTATCAAAAGCCATAAAAATATTCAGACTGTTCAGAGTATTTTCTTCATATGGGTGTTTGAGAATTGTCTTGAAATACTGTTTTGATTTTTTTGTTAAATGAAGCAAAGATAATGAAAACTCTTTTTTCCTTGTAGTATGTATGTATAACATATTGAACTGCTGAAGGTTACATCAATGGATTAAATAACTAAGTTTGTCTTAATCATTAAAATAGCTGTTTTATTTTAAAGGTTCTCAAAAGTGTAAGTAGGGCACAGGCCTTTGCTTAATTGATTGAGTAGTTTCAGTTTGACCATTCCTATAGGGATCTTCTACACCCATTATGTGATAACAAAGCTTTCAGTATTTATATTTTAATTGCATTTGCTGGCCTTGAATTCTTAGAAGTCTGTTCAACACACCAAAACTCTGAAAAACCCTGAAATTAGCACAATTTTATCGAGGTAGAGTGGCTGAAAAGACAGATATTATGCTGGAACCTTGATTTTAAAATAATCTCTGAATGCCTGTTGTTGATAAATAGAACATGAATTTAAGTGGTTGTGCTCAGGTATTGGGAGATGGTGATTAGAATAATTTATAGTAAATTGTTAGATTTTCAAGTGTAGATGTAAAGGAAAGAGTAGTTAAAGGGCAAATGAGAAACTTGAAAATAGGTTTAATAGGTTTGAAACAGAATATGTTCCTGAGACATTGCCCTGTGTACAAGGCATGGAAGAAAAGGTTTTTAAATTATCTCTATATGGAGATTGTATTTGTTGTTGAGATGAAAATAGCAAAAAAATTCTGAAATCTAAAATAGAGAGGAAAAGGGGGGGAGTGGGATATCAAGTGTACAGTTCTGTGTGCAGTGTGTCCCTGGAGGGAATTAATTTTCTGTCGTGAGGTGTAATTAATGGACTGACAGCCTCTTGTGTCAGTGAAAGATTTCAATCAGAGGAAGGGTTTTAAAATGAATGAATAAATAAACTCCAAATTTTTTTTTTTTTTAAGTATCCATTCAAGTGGATTTTTTGTTTTTCTGGCTGTTTTTTTCCCTGTTTTCTATTTCTGGCTCAGAACAAGTTGAGCATACAGTCCCATTATGTTTATTGGAATATTTAAGTCTTACTGGTTTTTAGAAAGACGAGTTTTTAATATGACTTTCAGGTCATACTATTTTGAAAACAATTCTCTCAGTAGGAAGATGGGTTATTCTTAACTGAGTTGCCCTTTTATTAGTTTGACTTAGCCAACAAGTTGTTGTCATCATTGTATCTATTAAATCTCAACAAGAATTTTGATCCTTTCAATCTTGCAATTACTTTAATTGGAAAAGAAGGCTCTGAGGAAATTGAGTTAGTTACTTAACTCACAATTAATTGTACTGATTGCAGAAGGGTATTAAAATTCATTGAAGTAAAATATGCACTACAATTCACTGTCTGTTTCTGTCCACATGCCAGGCTACAGAAAAAAGATCTAAATGTACACTGGGTGAAAAGGAAGGCTGATGGACAGGCTGCTCAAGACTTGCACAACTTTAGGAAGGGGAGAAGCCTGCAAGGAGCAGTTGTGGCTGCAACAGGAGAGTGTAGAAGAGGAGATCAGAAAAGAGAGGTTGTTGAAATATTGCTTAATGTAAGCATTAGGCAATCAGCTCTTTATTTTGAGTCTGTACATGCTAAGTTAGCTTTATGTTATTCTTCAGAATTATTTATATATCTGTAGCAGACCTAGAAGTCTGTAACAGAGCTTTAACCTGTGTTTATGTAAGGTTTTAGTTTATTCTTACTTAAATCTACTGATACTGTTTAGTAGATCAACCATTCTCTGCTTGAATATGAGCTACAGACAGGTGCCAGTTCTGAGTGGTTCTCTGGGTACAAACAGAATGTGAGCAGGCAAGGTTCAAAGCTTTGTTCAGCTTTCTGATTAATGAATTTAAAATACTTTGTCTAGTAAAACTAAATAAATTGGCCTCTTTTGCACAGGCTTGAAAACTCTTCCTTGTGTGGAATTAGACTCCATCTGGAATATTGAGGTTGTTCTGACTTACTTGGCAGTCTTGTTGAAATTTGCTAGTGAGGTAAATATAAAGCAAATGCAGTTTCTTACAAATCTGATCTGTTTGCAGTGAAAATTTTCCAGAAGTGGTACAAACTTGGAAACTAACACAGAGATTTCTTTGTGCACCATCGTAGAAATAATCTTGTCTGCAATAGTAATGGAACTGTACTTGTTTTACAAAACATAAGACCAAAAGTTATATTCTTATGTAACTCCTTCCAGTTTATTATCCATGCAGGTGTGGCCCATGTGTTGTGATTCTACAGTCTTTGGGCTGTAAAGGTAAGCAGTAATTGTGTGTGTCCACAGGTGGTGAGATGCATTCTTTTCCCTTCTCCTTGTGTCTTGGGATTGGTTTCCTTTGCAGTCCGATTGGAAATAGCTTTGGGCAGATAAATCTGTCCCCTGGGTTCTGTGGCCACAAGGAGCTGAGCCTTTAAACAGCTGGATAATCTCTCCTTGGAATAAACGTTCTGGTGTAACTGGTTTGACTAGTAACAGAGGCATGATGTCAGTGCAGAGCACCTCTGCATCTTTCTTACCTGCTCTGAGCTACTGAAATTTCACAATAGTCAGAGAACTATCAAACTCGAGCAAATGACAGGGATTATTTATGCTGTCAGAGTATAAACACAGTTTTGTGGTTTTAGAAATGAAAAATACAAAAAGACAGTCCCAGTACCTTTGAATTATTGTAACTAATCAAGCACAGTCTCTCTCAAATGAGTGAAATTTAAGGTAGTGATTTTTTGTTTATTCTCAAATACTGATATTGGTTTTTTTTCTTGTTTAGAAAAATGAACATATAGGGACTGCACTTCTGCCTAACAGCACAAATTAATTAAAATATTAATTAAGAAAACATGTTCCAGTTCTCTGACATACCATCAAGTGTCCATTCATCATGAAATAACTGAATGTCATCATAATACAGCAATATTCCAGCAATACCTTATTCTGTGAATGGCTGTGGGATGGTATGAACTCAGTGGTTTTTGCTTTCACTGTAACCTAAGGGAAGCTCTCAGACTGACTTAGAGAATTTGGATTTCAGATACTTCTCTACATTGGTGGAATCTCTTTTTCTGAATTTTCCTGTGCTTTTTTTGCATTTGCTGTCCTCATTGTATTACTCCAGAGTTTACAAGTGGGGTTTTGGGCAAAAAAATTACTAATATCCATGATTTTTGCCAACATACCAAAAAGGAACAGAAGTTACATGGCATGATTAGGAAGGATTGTTATGAGGGAAGTGGGGATCTGGGCTGATCTTTATCAAGCATGGGTAGCTTCCCACAGGAAGTAATTTTAAAATGTTTGGGAATATTTGATGCGATAGGACACAAACCGTGTGGGTGAAGTAACAGGATTGGGACTGTCTGACGCTTTGCCTAATGGCTCTGGTGAGCCACTCCCAGAGGCTGGGCTTTTCTGGGTAATTAGCTCTGAGTTCAATGTTCTGTTACTGTTTTTTATAATGAACAGTGTGTCAAATATTTACATCAGCTGAAAACCTGGGAGAAGCTTAAGCTGAGGCTCAATCTCTTTGGTGGGAGCAGGGAGTGCATTAACACATTCCTGCTTAATTGATTTGCTGTGCTTCTATCACGAGACTAGTTCTGATGTCTGAGGCATTATTTTGGCCGGCAGTAAGAACCCCTCGTGCCCGGGCTTTTCCTCCCGTTAGAGTTCTGGCAGGTGGGAGTGCGGTGGTGAATTCTGAGTGCAGAGAGCGTGTCAGAGTTACAGATTTTGGGGTTCTGCCCGGAAAGCCGAGCTGCGCGCCATGGGGGTGCAGCAGCACAGGGGAAGGGCGGTGTGGCGCCGCACGGAGCGGGGCGAGGCTGGCGTGCCGTCACTGGTGGCGCTGAGGAGTGTCCCCCGTGTCCCCCGTGTCCCCCGTGTCCCCCGCGTCCCCCGCCGCAGTGACCGGGCCGAAGCCGGGCCGCGTCACCCTGCCGATGCCGCCGTGACGTCACCGTGACGCCGCGCGGGGCGGGGCGTTGCCGGGGCGACCGGACGCCGCGCGCGGGGCGGGAGGGGGCGCTGCCGCCGCCGCTGCACTGCGGCAAGGCGGGGCCGCCGCGCGCCCGGGGCGGGAGCGCTCCGCGCCGTCCCATTGGCTGTGCCCGGCGTGAGGGGGCGGGGCCTCTCACCCGCCCCGCGCCCATTGGCCGGGCCGCCCCCCCTCAGGCCCCGCCGCCCCTCCCCGTGAGGGCGGCGCCGGGCGGTGCCGGCAGATGAGGGCGCGGCGGGTGCGGACGGGGCGCCCGCGGGTCCCGCTCGGATCTCGGCGGAGCCGCGCCGCTTTCCCGCCGCTGTCCCCGCGCGTCCCGAGAAGGAGCCGCTGCCCGTCCCGTCCCGCTGAGCCCGCGCCTGGGAGCCGCCAGGTAAAGCCGGGAGAGCGGCCGGGAGGGTCCCGGCG
Source organism: Lichenostomus cassidix (assembly GCF_008360975.1). Classification (NCBI taxonomy): domain Eukaryota; kingdom Metazoa; phylum Chordata; class Aves; order Passeriformes; family Meliphagidae; genus Lichenostomus; species Lichenostomus cassidix. Next base: position 7,149,745 of record NC_139483.1, read on the forward strand.
GAGAGCGCTCGGGGAGCTCTCGGGTTCCCCTCTCTGAGGGCGTCGCACGGGGAGGCTGCTGCACTTGTCGGCTCTCTGAGACCGGCTTTTATTATTGTTTTAATTTAAACGCCTTGAAATGTTCCCTGCTGGCTGGTACGTGGGCAAGCTCCAAAGTTGCTGTTGTTGCTCTCCCCCGCCTCATTCTGCACCATCACTTCCTTGGTTTCAGCGCTGTGGATGGAAAGCTCTTCACCTTCCCTCGGGCTGTGCACGTGCAAGGGACAGGAATGCTTCATTTCCACTTTGATTATTCACTTTAAATCATAAAGAAAAAGTTCAGATGGTGTGTTTCTGTAATGAATTAACTCTTAACCTCTGCACCGCTTAATTTAGAATTCTGAGCATTAATAGAAATTCCTGTTCTCACCTGTCTTTCTATATTATGCATTTCAGATGAGTTGGTCAGAGTTAAACAATTTGAAAGCTTTTTTTTTCTCCAATTTTCATAGTTGAGGAAAGGGTTAATCTGAGCTTTCCTTGCAGTAACAGAGCACAGAGAATCTGTAGAAGCTGTTTTTTCTCTTAAGAATATTATTTATTACAGGCTTTATATTGCTGCTTTTAGAGAGCAATAAAAGCACTCTAAACCTTACACGTGTCTTCATATCTCCAACAGGGTTTCCTAAAGGACAGAAAGACAAATATTAAATGTCATGCATAAAGCTGCAAGGAGGAGTCTCATGCTCTTTCTGGAATATAAATAAAAACACTTCTGTATGTCTAAAATGAAGTCTGCTCCTTCATTTGTCTTTGCAGTAATAAGCATATACAGAACTGTGTTTTAATGTGCAGAATAAGCACGTTTGAAAAAGCAGTGTATGAGAGACAAAGACTTGATTGTCTCTGAACGTGTCATCACGTTTTAGAGCACCTGTCATCCCTTCAAGCTTGGGCTGCTTCATGGTCCACAGAGTTAATGTGTGGTAAACTTGTTTCCAGTGAAGGACTCAGAATTTTTCCCTGTTAATTATAGACTCAGAACTGTTGCAAAAAAAATAATGGTTTTCCTTCTGTGTTCTTTTTTTCTTTGATTGCCCAGTGTAATCATCCCATAGCACTAGTCCTCAAAATGGTGATTTATGGAATATTCACATTGCTAGTAATTTTACTTGCATTAAGCCTATTTTATGGTGCGAGACCAGGGGATTATAATGCTCCAGCATTTACTTATCTCATCCAAACATATTTTTAAACCAGCTGCTGCATTTGTATGAACTAGCAGAAGAAGTCAGCTCTGTGTTTTATAACCACTGAGGTTTGCCACTGGTGCTGACCTGTTCTGGCCCGGTTATTTCTCTTCCTAACAGCAGAAACAGGAGATGTTCAGGGGCTTAAATATAACTGGTACTGACATCTGTCTGCACACTGACAGAGAGAAGTCTCCTCCACAGAATCACCACTGTGACACTGCTTGAAAGTGCTCTTGGGTGAGGGATAAGGACACAGTGACTTCAGGGACTGATCCACTTTTCCTGATAGTGGCATCTATTTTACTCGGGAATTTTGGGCTCATATAGTCTGGGAGGACCCTTCTCCTTTAAAACTGGCTGTTTGGCATGTTAACAGCAGATTTCATGTATACAGAATTGCTAAAATGGTATGAAATTTGCTGTTGGACTTGTCTTCTGTTTTGTGCCTTTTTTCTTTTTAGATCTCATGACTGTAGGAAACCTAAGAATTCTCTTGGTGTGTTCTGGGTTTTCTCTTTCTTATTTAATTCAGCTGCTCTTTTGAGAGGATGAAAGCTTTCAGTTACCTGCTGCTGTGATTTCTGTTGCTACCAACAAAAGAAACAGAAAAAAGGGCTGGAACAGCTTCTAGAGGGAGAAAAAGCCAGGGCTATTTTGTATATTTTAAGCATCTTTGCTTTTAGAAAGAGGGTGGTGCAAAAGAAACATCTATGTGCAGTATGCCTTTAGTAACAAGTTATCAGGTGTTATCCAGATGTATTTTCTCTCAAATTCTCTATAATTCTTGCTTTATAATTCAAAAATCTGTGAGTGGCTTTTAAGTTGTTATTTATGGGATCTGTTTAAGGTACTTCAGACAAGGTCCAAGTTGCTTTCCAAGTGTGAGTCCCTACTGAGCTCTTTGGCTGTGTGTTAGTTGAACATGAAACTCTTGATTAATGCCTGCACTTCTTTCTCAGCATATGGTAAATCAGTACATTGAACTTTTTCTCTGTTCCCTGGTGCTATACATAAAATCCATTTGGAAAAGGAAAAAAAGAAAAAAGTCTAAATATAATCCTGATGTTTAAGGTGTTTACTGCTGTCCTTATTTGCTTTGTTCTGGTGTTCAGCTTGAAGCTGAGGAATAAGATTTTTGGAACTGATCAGCCTGGCTGACAAGGAGTTAGGAATGTCAGGTCTTTGGGATGAGAGTTGAACAACATCCAGGTGTTGTTTCCTGGCTCTGAAGTACTGATGGCCCTTAACTGAGTGTCCTGGCTTGGCTTCTATATAATGGCAGTCAGGTGTGCTGAGCAGATGGGCAGAGCAAGAGGAGAGCAAAGCTGAGAGTAGAAGGTTTATGGGAAGAGATAAATGTGTTTGACGGTGAGTAAATTTACATTAAAATGCCCCTCTGTGACTTAGGCTGTTTATTCCAAGATTTTGAGAAGCCTTTCTGTTCTATCAGAGATCTCAGAGGGGTGAATCCTCCCTGGAATCAGACAACTCAGAGGAATGGTGGACAATACCTGCTGCTGGTGGCTTTGGTGTGTTTTGCACATCAGATTCTCCCTCGGGGCTTTGAGAATATGTAAATTTTGTCCAAAAAAGCCTCAGTACTTGACTGTAGTGCCGTGGTGGACACTTCCCACAGTAATTTATAGAGTGCTGCAGGTAACGTAGATAAAGCTTTAGCAAACCATGCAGTGAGGCTTGCTAAAAACTCTTTCTCTTCTAGGCTTAAGTAGCCAAAGATGAGTCGTGGAGTCTCAGAAAACAATAACTTCCCCTATGACAACAACCAAATGGTTTTGGATATGATCCTATGTTCCCTAATTGGTGTTCCTCAACCCATCAACTGGGACAGTGTGGCAAGGCTGGTTCCAGGATATACATCCAAAGAGGTGAGCTTACTAATAAAATAATTGTATACTTTAAGCAAAGCTTTGTGGAGAAGAAAACATTTCTGAAGGGAGGGAGGGAGCTTGAAGTTAAGGATTTTTGGTTTTTTTTTCCCTAAAGTAATTTATACCTAATGAATTGGAAATATTATATGAGCAGTAGATTGAAAAAAGGTGGGGGTTTTGTTGGGGTTTTTTTTGCTTTTTGTTTTGTGGAACCTGAACATTCAAATTAAGACATGCATTCTGCATTTTATTTCCTTAGAACTTACACAGAATAAGAATAAAAATTTCTGGAAAGGAAAAATTAAAAAGTGTAATAAAAAGGGTAGCTGTGATACTGTGTTCCAAACTCCACAGCTAAGACTTGGATGGAGAGGATGCCAGCACCCTCTAACCTCCTGTAGGCTGTAGTATCCTTACCAGGAAACCTAATAAGTCTCTCTGCTTGTTGTTACAATTCTAAACAAGTAGGAGTTACAGATCTCTATTAGGTAAAGAGTGCAGTTGCATCTTTTTTGATCCTACATGATGTAGATTTTTCTTGCTTTGGTTGGAATGGAGTTGGAAGAACCTCTGTATACTTCTCTTTCTGGATTGCTCAATTTCCTGGTGAAATGTTGCTTTTTTTTTTTTTTTTTAAACTAATAAATTTGACTTTTTTGTTCCTGAGAGGATGTAATCTAAAATAAGAAAATGCCCTTGTGATTCAGCAAAGCTGAAAGAAAACAAGTCAGTGGTCTTGACTTTCTTGCAAACCTAATCAAGTGTGTCTGCTCACATTTATAGCAGTGCTAATGGGCATTGCTGTAACATTGTATTTAGAACATAAAAAGGAAGGATTGGGTGTAGAAGCTTCTGTGGAATGTTACTGCCTTTCAAGTTCTGGGCAAAGTGCTTGGGGATGTCTCTACTGTTCACCTTTCAATATGCAGATAGCACTGTGCACATTAAGCAAATAAAATAATATCAGTGAGCTCTCTCCCCAAAGTAATTAATGTGATTAGTTAGTACATGTCTGATACATTGTTTGAAAACAGCTAAGTGTCTCACATATGTGTAGTCCCTGTTTAAAGCAGTTTTACATAAAAGCATAGCTATACATTTATTTATCTGCTGTATGTAGTAGACTGGCATCCCAAATGTGAGACACTGAATATCAGAAGGATGTCATTGTGTGCCCCTGGCCCAAAGGGGCAGCTGGCATGAAGCAATCTCTGTTAACTCAAAATAAGCAAGTAAAAACAGCTGCTTGAATGGAGCTTGTGTCACAGGAGGATCACCTGTAGAATTAAGTAGATTTATTTGTATGTGCAGGTTACCTCTGTGTAGGACTTAGCTGAACCAAACCTGTAATTGTGATTGTGTTGGTATGAATTTACAGAATGGAAAGACTTTCTAGTTCATCAAAACAGGGAATGGGAAGTTTACAGAACTGCAGTGGGAATGAAAGATTACTAGAACTGCAGTGGGAAGCACTTTGTAAAAATTGGATTGGAGGTCATAAAGTAAAAAATAATAATTGTGAACCAATTTCTATAGCCACTCTTCATAACATTTGACCATATTTTTGGTAAAAGAACTAGTTACAAACGGAGAATTCAAACTCTCCCCGTAACTTCCCCGTTTGAAAATCAGGCTTAAAATCATAGGGTTTAAGGAAATGAAAGTTGAAACAGGTTCTGTCTAATTTTTTCTCTTTCTGTTAGAGTCTTTAATTACAGTAACTCTTATTGTACTGTGTAATTATGTACTTTCCTGATAGCACTAAGTAGGAAGCATGTTACGTTTGATATCAATAACTGTTCACGTGCAAAAGATGTGCAATACGATATCCATCTCAAATCATAGTTGTTAGAAATGTACTGAAAGCTACTGCTTCATTGTCCTATCATTTAATCTTGTGACAGTGTGCAAAAAGATTTGATGAACTAAAAAGCAGTGGAAGTTCACCTGTTGACAACCAGTATAATCCCCTGATGGCTGCTGGTGGGAGTCCTGTGGAAACTTTAGCTACGTACATCAAATCCTCCTTGCTCGATACACAGACAGAGTTTCAGGAGCCTGCTATTGGGCAGGATTCCATTACTATAACTGGTATGTTTTTAGTCATTCTGAAATATATTGGCTTTGATAATCAGTATGTGCATGCTTCTGTCCTGAGTGGTTAAGTCCACCCAGGAATAATAGTCATTCATCTTGGGGAAGTTAAGTATAAATATAATGCATACAAAAAGGCACTTTCCATTAGTTTAGTTTAAGAATCAATGTTTCCTTGGGTATTTTTGATAGCCTGTCCTTCCAAAAGGCATAAATCCTTCTGCTGAATCCTCTGTTTAGGATTTTTGGTGGTGTACTGTTAAACCTACAGCCATTTGGAGTCACATTAAGCAGCATTATTAAAATAACTGGAGAGTATTGTGACAAAAAGCTTCAGGAATCTGAGGAGGTGATCTCTTGAGGGCAAACCTTCCCCTCCCACCTAGAAGCCTTGTGTTTGCCACGGATAGTTATGTAGGAATTGGAGCCTGGTGTAGCCAATTTTTGCTTCACAACAATCTTGTGATGACATAAAATGTGTCTTGGTCAATTATGTATCCCAGTAATTATTGGGCAGAAGAGGACCAATCCCAGTAGTTGTAAATTCAATCACTGCACAATTAAATATTGTTAACAATTCCTTAAGCACAACTTCTTCTGTCAGAAGTTGTAATTAAATGTGTGATAGTTATTCTCTGATTTTCAGTATAGACTGAGATGTTCCAGTGACTGTAGGACTTGGTAAATGTATTGCATGAGAAATTTGCTTCAGTAATGAATAAGCACTTTCTGTGCTAAAAACTAAGACAAAAAAATTAAAGACAAAAAAATAAGTGAAGTGCTTAAATAACATGTTCTCTGTCAAAATGTCCTTCACTGCTGCTTTCACTGTCATCTTTGCAGCGGAAAAACAGCTGTTTGAATAAAGTTTTTAATAACTCTCCTCAAGGGATGATATTGGAAGCCTGTATATGGAGTGTCTAGACTGAAAGTGCTTGCCATCAGTTTTCAGTTATGTGGTTCCATGCATGATGTGGGATAAATGCTGCTGGCACCCACAGGTCCCTCTTTACAGGATTAGTAGCTTCCCAGTAGGCAGTTAATGAGCTAACTCTGCTTCTAGAACCCCTTAGACAATTAGTGCATGCTTTCTTTCTAACCATGTAGTACATGTAATGAGTATTAATGCAGTTAGGTCCACCAATGTAATGTTTCCTATGACAAGAGCCTAGCCTGAGATTATTCTCTGTTTTCTTTGTGACTTTGGATAAATCATTTGCCCTGTTTATATGTAATTTGTTGAGATGAAATTAGGGTAATTATTCCTTTTTTCTCACAGGCTTGGGTGAACTCACCTTCTTAGTATGTGTGAGGCACTTGTACATTTCAGAATTGGGGATTTGGGAAAATCCTATTTGTAAATGTTTTTTGTTTAATTAATTGCTTCCTAGTGGATTTATCTACATTATCTTATTGTTATGATGAAGAATTTTGGGCCTGTTTGCATTTGTTTGTAGTCATGAGTAACAGCAAGAAAAAGCAAATCAGACCATACCCATTCTGAGCTGGATTCAGGTTTTGGCTGAGTTACAAAAGCTCATTTAATACTTGCTAATTATAAGGCAAACTGCTGTTAAGTCCCTCTGAATGCATCTCATGGCAGTAAAGAAACACAAATTTTACCCAAATTTATTACTAACTTTCAGAGGTCAATTAATCTGTAAGCTTTGAGGAGGGAAGAAAAATTGGTAGAAAGAAACGTATGGTGAAGTTCAGATGTCCCCATTAATTTGGCCATATTGCATATTCTTGTCAGGATTATTTCCTTCAATAAGCAACTCTGTGTTCACAATGAACTTGTTCATATTTGCAATATTTGCAATAGAAATTTTTCATACCATGGATTTCCACAATCCCTTCTTTCAAGCCTCACATCTTTGATTCAAAACCTAGGGCTCCCACTGCACCTGCCTGCAGAGGGATGGCTGTCCAGAAAGCTGTGGCTGGAACAGCCCTTTCCAAGGTTTTACTGGGAGTGAATCTGTTGAATAAATCTCCCCCTTCTGTTAACTGTGCTCCCCTGTTAAGGCCTTACTAAGACTTAACTGTACAAGACCTTAGGCTGCATCTTTGGAGAAAGTTTTCCTTCTTGTGCCTCTGGTATGATAATTTTGCTTTCCTGAAGGGCATAACTCCTGTGTTCTGAAACATATAATTTTTGCTGTCAGTCTGCTATAGTTGTTCAGCCATAAGATGAAGAGGTCTGTCTTAATCTTCTTCAGAAGAGTACAGCCTCTTACATTACACAAGAGGGGAGAAGATGCTTCTGGAACTCCCAGAAATCTGAGAGAATGGCATAAACATGGAAAGTCACCACCTTATGGGTTTTCATCAGTGGAAGGCAGATGTATGCCCTTCCATTGTTTAAAAAATACAACCAGCTTTCTGGCTTTTAAGCAAGATTATTGAAGTGTCAGATTGCAGTGATCCATTCACCGCTGGAAAAGACATTCATTGTTTTAACCCTTGATTCAGAGCACACTGGATTTGGTGTCTAAACTCCTGAACTTCACTAAGTTGTGTGTCCACTTTCCACTGCTTGTAGTGCCTTTGTGAAGACCAGCTATTTGAAGTGCATCTGTCCTTTATTCCTGGAATAACCTCCATGATGTAGCTCTAGGACCAGGCAAATTTCACGGTCTGCTCTCTTTGAACATTGTTTTACACCATCAGCTGGTTTAAGCCACGAGTGTGAGAAATTTGGCAAAAGCAAACACATCCTAAGAGTCTTCTGTGCTTCTGCTTGGAAGCTGCTTATATCCAAAGCTGGCACATGATGAGTAAGGAGTGGGGTTGGTCTCAAGTTCTGTCCTGGCAAAAGCTTTGATGTGGCAGAGTCTTAGGAGCCACATCCCACAAAGCAGACAAGAAGAGCTAAAGCAAGGGGTTGCATTCCCAGAATGATGTTCTGAAGGCTGTGAATCTCCTGCTCTTTGTTGAGCCAGGACTGATCTGGGTTTGCTGCCAAGTGTCTGGGCAACCCGGGAATGCTGCTGGTGTGAGTTCCCAGTACATGACACTCAGAGCAGGAATTTGGATTGTTTAATAGCCCATAAGGAAGCAGATTTATTGCTAGCTGTGTGCCTTTGCTCCACCATGACACCCATACTTCAGTTGCATTTCCAAGATGCTGAAGAGCAAAAGATCAGGCATTTTTGTTCTAATGCAGCCTTTTTTCCTCACATTGAAGGAAGGCCCAGTGCAACCTCCACAAGGAGTTGTTCTTCAGAATCTGAGAAAGATCCTGTACATAACAGTGGAGAAAGCACTGACGAAACCAAGGGGTAAGAAGAGCTTTGTGTGTTTGTTATCTAGGAGATCATAGAACTGACAGAAAGATGTCTAAATTGCTCATATTTTTCTGCTATTGGAAAGAAAACAGCTGGAAACAACTTAATGCTGTAAGAAATTTGGAAAACTTACATTGCTACAGAAATACAAGGAGTAGGTTTGAGAATGTGTTGTGCGCAATAGATACTTATAAATATTTGCATTGTGTTCCTCTGGGTGATTGATCACTGCTGGGGCAAGAATGGAAACATACCTGATTTTAAAAAGGAGTGAAACAAGATTGATGCTCAATTACACTTTAAAAAGTATTCTTGAACATAGATTTGTCCTATGTAAAAGCAGGAAAAGAAAGCTGTAAATGAAAAAGTTTCCCATGAATTCAAATAGCCATCCAGGTCACTTTCATTCCACCACATCCCTGTTTCTATACTATATAATTGCACATAGAATAATGTTTGTTTGAAACCTAAGCATCTCTCTGTAGAGATGTCATTTACTGATTCTAGCTTCAAGCTTTTCTTAAGAAACAGACATTTTAATACACAATAAACCAATCCTAATTTCCACAGATGAAAATTGCTGCTATTGTCCTTGGTGCCTCAGTAACTTAGGCATCTATATGTGCTTATTTTTTAAAGAAAGTTGAAAAGGGAGAACAAATGAGTTCTCCATACAAATCAGATAATATCCTATAACAAATAGGTGACAAATTGGGGAATGGAGCTAGAAATTTTCTGTTTCTGGCCCCTTAATTAAATCATACTGATTATCTGTAGAGGATATGCATGTCTTCTTCACCTATCCAACAACAGTTTATATTAATAGTTGATAAGTGCAGTTTGTTTTCCTCCTGTCAATAAAACTCTGTTGGTAACATTGGTGTTGCAACATGTGATCAGAGTTGGAGATGAGATCATTAGGATTTGGTGTCCTAATTTGCTTAGGCTCCTAATTTGGTTTGTGGCTTTTTCTTTTGAGGCCGAATATGGTGATCCACGTGTGTGATGAAGCCAAAAACCTCAAAGAAGATTTTGTGTGTCCTCGAGACCTTTTGATTTCAGAGATGAAATACTTTGCTGAGTACCTGTCAGTGGATGCCCAGCGCTGGGAGGAGGTGGACATTTCCGTGCACTGTGACGTTCACATCTTTGACTGGCTGATAAGATATGTCAAAAGGAACTCTAAAGATTCTGAGGCTAATGAAATGCCCACTTTAGGTAAAAGTAGACAATTTCTTGTAGGTTCATTATGTTCTGTACTAATTGAAGATGAATGGTTTTGATGCAGTTCAGCCCCAGTCTGTTTGTTTTTGACTGGAGCTTGTCAGTTGTTGGAAAAGTGTTGCCACGGTGATCCTCTGGTCATTTCAGCAGATGTTTGCTTTGTCAGCACTGACAGCTTTGAGGAAATGTGTTGAAAGCTGAATCAGTAAAAAAGCCCTAATATGTTTTGGGATGTGATGTTTTTAGTTAAGACTCTTCAGACCTCTTCTGACCAAAGACTGAGCGGTAGATTTAAAATGCTGATGATTGTTTTTTTTGTTTCTCCTCTGCTCTCTGTTGGTACAATTGCGATGTTTTCTATAATTTCAATGCAATAGAATACAATGGTAGAAGAGCCTTAGCCTGTATGGATTTGAGGCAAGTTTTACATTTTTAAATGAGCTTTTGCTGCCATTTTTTAAAATATAACTTTGTTCTCTTGATTTGTTTATAACCTGCAATGAAAAGGTTATGTTGAGAAAATCTCAGCTGGGTGTGATGGCTACAGATGGAAGTTAATCCTGTTTGTGTAATGGTTTAGTCATTGTATCCCTGCAAAGCCACCTTTTACAGTTTTAAAAAAGTCCATGTTGTTAGAGTTGTACTCTGGCAATTGAAATGGTAAACCAAAAGTTTGTTTCTTAAGATGGTTAAAAGGTTCTACATACTAGAAGATAGAATAACAGGTTGATTGCTAAAAAGATAGCTAAACCAGATGCTAAATATGAAGAGGGAGGGAGGTGATATGAAATTACAAAAAAAGTTGATGTAAAACAACACACCTTTTTTCTGTTGCCTTTTAGAACCATCAAATGTCATATCAATCCTTATTTCTTCTGAGTTTTTGAAGATGGATTCATTAGTAAGTATTAAAAAAAGACAGTTTGATTCTCTGCTATGAGGACACAGTTAATTACCAGGTGTCTTAACAGCTTGTGTGTTGTGCTTTGGCTGTTACATAAATACGTGCTGCAATGAGAACACTTTGAGATTTTTACCACTTTTCCTATGCAGTACAGTAATCCAATATTTGCAGACTCTCAATGCAATAAAACTTGGAGTTATTTCTAAATGTGATAGTGTGATCATTAGTATGGGGGGTTTTTTGTCTAGAATTCTGTAACATTCCTGTTTCTATTTTTCCTAGGTAGAAAAATGTATTCATTATTGTCACAAAAATATGAATGCTATTGTAGCCACACCATGTAACATGAACTGTATCAATGCTAATCTTGTTACACACATTGCGGATCTCTTCAGGCACAATGAACTGGAAGAGCTGAAGGACAAAAGAGACAAATTTAAGAGGTAACTTTTTTGCCCTGTGATACACTACTGAAGTGCTGTTGGGCTTTTTGGATCATATCTCTTAACAGCTAAGACTGTGGAGTTTGAAATTATATATTTTATATATTCTCATGTAATGTATTTTTAACACAAAATATCATTAAGTGACTTCAGAATTTTATACTAAAATTATGGGCAAAAGAAAAAAGCCTTTTATAGGAAATGACCAAAAGGCAAGGCCACACTAGGAGCATGGCATGGATGAATTATTCATGAATTCTCACATGGTAGCCAGGATTAGGGTGAGAAACCTTTTATGGCATGACGTGCTCCTAATTGGCAGAGAATGGTTTGGCTTCAGCATCCTGGGAACTCAATGTTTGAACTTAAAATTCCAGATGGCTGGAAGGCTGAAAAGTTGTGCTGGATTGCTGTTTCATACATAAGTATTCCATTTTCCTATCAAGATAAGGGCCACTTATTGGAGTGCAGACTGACAGACAAGCAAGGAAATAGTAAGAGAGGATTGTAGTCAGTAGAGATGAAGTCATTGTAATTTTTGCTGTGGAATTGCACTTAATTCTAATATTCGCTAATAAAAGATCTTCTAGTCAAGATAAAAGCTGGCAGTTTATAGTGGCAAATAATATAATAAATGGAAAAAATAAAAGGATCTCTTTTGTCACGCCTGTGTAAAAATGAGACGAACTGGATAACTTAAAGGAAAATTATATTAAAAGCTACGTTCTGAGAGTGACATTGCTTATCAGAATGTAGTTGTTAATCTCACTGTGCAGAAAGCAATTTTCAGTTTTTTCTAATGGGTGAGCTGTGTTGCTGTCATTAATAGTAAACTTTTCTGCAAGAAGATTGAGAGACTGTTTGATCCGGAGTATGTAAATCCAGATTCTAGAGGGAATGCAGCAACATTATACAGGTATGGTCTTTTTATATTGGTACTTCAATAGCAAGGACAGTCCCTGTGTTTAGAAGTCCTGCTCTTACTCCAGCACTTTCTTTTTCTTTCTCTTTTCTTTTTTTTTTTTAAATCTAGGTGTTGTTTATGTAAAAAGCTGCTAACTAAAGAAACTGAAAGGAGAATTCCTTGTGTACCAGGAAAAATCAACATAGACCAACATGGGAATATTGTCTATGTTCATATAAGGTAGTGAATATATACATATATATATACATAAAATGTGTCTTTAACTCTATAATTTTGGGTGATTTTAAAAAATACTACATATTCAAGCAGTCACATTAAAAATGAAATTACAGATATGTGAAAAGTGTATGAAATATCTCAACTTCTTGTATTACTTAGCAAAAAAAACCCCAAAAAACGAGGAGGTATGATTATGATGATGTACTACTGAAATTCATTCAGCAGTGCTGCTGCTGAATGGAAATGGGAAAACTGCAGCCACGATTACTGGGAGGGCTATTTTGGGTTGCACTGCTTTAAATAGAAAATACTCAGCTAATTCCTTCATCAGATGGTTTTAAGATGTGTGTAGTTGACGACAGATTGAATTAAATGTTGCATTTCTGCAAGGTTTGCTAGTGAAGGCTCAACCCCACTCTGCCAGAAAAGAAAGGCTAAAGGCTGTATTCTAGATTGACTTTATACTGTCAAATCAAATGCTCAACCTGCTTAAAGACTGCTATAAATAAACTTTGCCAGTTGTTTTTTTTGCTCCTGAACTATTTGTCAGAGGAGCTTCCAGGGCCTGTTCTGTATGTAAGCCTGATTCATTTGGCACAAATGTTTAATTCAATTCTGTCTGTTTGATCCATGGCTGTGAACAGCTGGATTCTCTTATTAATGAAGATCAGTACATGATCAGCTGCAGTTCCCTCCCTGCCCACATGCCCCCTTTAAGGAGGATGGTGGGAGATTAATAACAGACCTTTCTCATCAGATCCATTTTGTTTAGAACAATGAAAACAGTTTCATATCAGCTCCCACCAGGTGTGGAGTAAGTTCTGCCTAACAGTCTGCATAGAAGCAAATCTTGTGCCCCCATCCTGACCTACTTAAGATCATTGGTGATTAGTCACGTAAAATTCATTAACTGTATTACTTCACTTAAGCTGAGTGTATGTAGCTGCTCTGCAATTCCCAGCAGATAAATGTGCAGGGCTTTAAGGTTGCTCGGAGGATTATCTAGCTTCTAATTATTTGCTTTGTGCTACTTGTGATGCTTTGCTACACACAATATGTTTACTGAGACGTGATGCTAGCCACTGATGAATTCAGGCTCAGGAGCTAATACAATTCTATCTTTAATGACTTAAAAATAAGTTTCTATTTATTGGTCTTCTAGTCATGCCTAGAACTGACTTCTAACTGGAAATACAGCTTGTTTAGTCTAGGTTAGGCACATATTTAACAAAAATAGATCAGGCCAGGGGGGAATATTGGGGGAATATTTTATCTGTTCTTTCTGAAGATAACATGCACCACTGCAAGCTGCATATTCTCTTTTGAATTCTGAAGAGGTGTGTCTCATTTGATCACTAGGAAGGAACAAAGTCCTGTATTTTTAAGACTAGAACTGTCAGGTATGTACATTCATCAAAAGGGCATGAGCTTGTGTCTTTAAACTTTTCTTCCTCAGCTAAGTAATTACTGTTGTTGTGCAGATACATAAAATATATTTGTCTTCATTCATAAATTTGCAGTAGGAATCTTGAGATGAATCAATCTGTAATTCTTTGTTATGAATGAGTTTAGGCTATTGAGAAAGAATAAAGGCTCTTTTGTCATGCTCTGAATTTAAAATGATTGTATCCTTCATGTAACTCTGCTGTAGGCTTTTCACCAATGAAACCTGTGCTGTTCTGCTCCTTCTCCCACCTCACTGTCCTTATGGCAGGATCAAAACAGAGTCATGACTCTGATGTTTTGCTTTTCCAGAGACAAAACCTGGGAAGTCCATGAGTATTTAATTGGCCTCCATGAGGAACTGAAATCCTGGCGCGATGTTTATTGGCGTCTTTGGGGCACTGTCAATTGGTTGACCTGCTCAAGATGTAACCAGGTTTGTATAATTTTACTTTGCCTTGTGGTGGGTGACTTCTGGGGGGTGAAACACAGATTAAAGCTGTTTGGAAAATATGTGATAATAAAGCTTGGTATATATTTTTCACGGTGCAAAATTTTTACTTCCATAGGACATCTAATTTCTTTCTCTCTTTCTCTTTTTTCTAATGTAGTCTTTCCTGTGCACTGAATTCTCCCACTGCCAGTACCATTCACAGCCAGTTCTTTATCCAGGTGTAGCAAGTGCTCTGGGCTCAACTGGCACAGGAGTGTATCCCTGTTGTAACCAAAAAGTTCTTCGTTTTGACCCTACAACCCTCCCAAAGGTACTGCAATACCAGCTCTCTTTTAAAAGAGCATAACAGATGGTGGGCAGGAAACCATGTTATGGTAATTGATCTTTTTCCAAAATAAGGATTGTAATTTAGAAGTTGAATTTTTGTTAGTATACTGACTGAAATCAGTTCTTCCTATTAACTGATCTGTCTCTGTGTATTGCAGGGCTGCAAAGTGAGGGATCATATGGTTGAGTTACCTCCAGAAAGTGAAGATGGGGATGCTTTGCCATCTCAGAGTGAAGATGGGGATGCTTTGCCATCTCAGACTACTCAGATCTTGAATGATCTGCTGAATCATAGAGATGTTATAGTCGTTCCTTTCACTAAGGATGAGAATAGGTGAGAACACTGTATTGTGTTACTGAAATAACTTAGCTTTCAAAAGTGAACATGTGTGCTTATTATATTTGAGTTCTCTTCCATTTATAATGAGTCATAGGACTTTCTAAGGGTAATTTATTTTTAGTTGTTTACTTGGAAATTGGGAAGTGAAGAACAAGTACTTTTACCTTTCAAGCAGGCATTTAGTTACTCAACCTTCTTAAGCATTCACTCCTATCTTTATATTTTAATGTATTGCAGTCCAAATATTATGAGCCTGACTCAGAGGTCTGTGTGCTCTCTGGATACATGTTGAGTAAATTCAGACTGATTCTGAAGTCGTGGAATAGAAGTATTTATTTTTGGTTTATGTATTTCTCTCTAAGTGATTCTGGTATTGGGCTCGGTGATGAAAAAGGCCTTGAATGTGATGTGCTTGTAGAACCAAATACACCATGGGGCCCCAAAACTGGAGAGATCAATGCTGTGAGTGCTAATGCTTTTCCTTCCTTTTTTCTGATAATGAGGATTCTTACAAAGGCACTTTGAAGAATTTCTTGAACAACTTTTAATAAAAAATAAAACCTATATATTGTTGGAGAAAGAAGCACGCTGGCTGAGCATTGTGAGGACAGGTTAGGCACAAAATACCTGCATGGTGGAAAGGCAAAACTTTTCCTGTGTCTGCTGCAAATATTTCAGTATATGTGAGGGAATTTTCCTTGTGTCTGTGCTTTCCAGCCCATTCTGAAACTGGTGGTATTTAAGGATCCAGTCAAGCTGTAAAATACATCATGTGGCAATATTTAAGTAATTGCTGCTTTGGTTTTGTCTGCTGATGTATCTGAGGTTCTCCACATGACTGCTGCAAGTCCACAAAAGATGACCTATAACTTGGGTGGTGTTTTGGTTGGCATTGGTTGGTTTGGGATTTTTTTCCCCTTTCAAGATGTGCAGGATCCTCTTTGAAGTTAGTCATTCTGCCAAAACTTAGAGTTCAGGATGGGAGGAGGCCTTCTGGGAGTTACCAGTGTAGAGTGCTGTACTGTAACATACCACTCCTATTTTTAGAATTGCTCTCACTTTTTAATTCTAATTATTGTTAGTTCTTGAACTTATATGCCCTTCTCTCTCTTTGTGACTACAGTTTTTGTCTCTGAAGAATTGGACTTTGCAGCTGGTTAGTAAAATTATTACTAAATTTTTTTAGTATTTAGTAAAATCATTATTTTAAATATTTGGTCTTCTGTACTAGCAGAGAGCTAGCTTTGATTATTATTTTCTAACCAATGAGACAGAAGATGTATTTCCTTGCTTTTGCTTTAATTTGGAGGTTGTATATAGCAACACTTTTTACAAGAAAGTATAAAGTATGTGTGAATTTGCCTTGATAGAAATCAAAAATTCCTTTGAATGTTTTTATAAATGGCAACAAACCACACTAGAACTGCATGCATCAGTTATTAATAGCCTACTATTTAGGCTGACAGAAACATAAGTCAAAATCCAAGGTTTTGAGTATCTGTCTCTCTTGGCTGGTCTGAGGTGTTTTGTGTCTTCATTGTCAAGCTTCATCATTACTCATTACTAGGCACTCACTGTCACTTAATTTAGATATATGTATATATTCAAACAATGTAAACATCACATTACTGAATATTTTCATAGTTCTGTGCTGACCTGTTACGAATTATTCATTCTTATATCATTGAGATAGCTATGTTGGATGTCAGCTGCTTCAGAACAGATTTAATATATCATTTAATAGAAACCCAGTCTCACTTTTAATCTCTGAATTCTCCTCTTATGGATTAGAAGCAGCAATCGCTGTTTTCTGAGGAGGAGGAGTACACCACTGGCTCAGAGGTCACTGAGGATGAAGTGGGGGATGAAGAAGAAGTGTGCAAGAAACCAGGTACAGCACGTCCTTCTCTCTGGAATTATGAGATAGGGATTTGAGGTGGCAGAAGTCCTCTGTAAGCAGATTTTGAATATTAGGTGTTTCAAAAATAAAAGCCAATGTTTCTTGAATTTTAGTTCTAGTTTTTCTGTGGTTAGATACAAATTACACCACTGCTTGGTGCTATCAAAAATCACTGGCAGACAAGGAAAGCTGCAACTATTCATGTCTGAGAAGTTCTTGGAATTACCAAGCACTTATTTTGCAGGAAACTATCAAATGAATGTAATTTCATGTAGTAAATGTTGGGAGAAAAGGCAGCAATTACATGACTGCTTTTACATGCAAAACAAATTTTGCAGAATATTCCTTTGATTGCATAGAGGGATGACTGGTTAATGTGGCTAAAATTGTGTCTGCATCGAAGCTAAGCTTTATATTATCTAAAATGGCTTTTATTCTTTTTATTTTTTTTTAATGTGGTAATGGGTTTAGGAACATGGAAAGCCAAAAAAGCATCGTCTCTTTTCACCCTACTAATGATTCATTTGAAGAGAGGCAGTTCTTTGTTCTTTTTGCCTTTACTCAAAGGAGGATTGGAATTGAATCAGTCTGTTAAAAATATATATAAATTTTGAAAGAATTTTTGTGATTTAAATTTTAAGTTGTTTTATCTGATATTGCTCAGAATTTATTCTTGGAATTAATATGGTCAAAAATGTAACTTGCCTGTGGACTTAGTTTTAAATTTTAAAAATTCATGCTGTTATGTGTAATCACTCTGCATTTTAAATATATACTTGAGTTTCTGTATATTTCTAATAGAAGAGCATTTGAGCAATATGTTAGCTTGCCTGCAACACTAATAAAAGGAATATAGCCTGTTGATTTACGCTATTTGTAAAGAAATAGATAGAGGGGAAAAAATACTTCAGTAGCTGTGTAGTTGAGAAATTCCAAGTATCTGAGGGTATGAATAGATATTTCTTCCATTAGTAGGGAGAAAGGAGAAATTAAAGAAATCCTACAGGCACCCAAAGAAAGTGGTTTCTTCACCTAGTGTTCAGAAAAAGGAGAAGCCATCTGATAAGGTAAAATCACAGCTGTGAATCCAGGCTCTCTGGCTGGGTTAAATAATGAGGAATTCTCTCTAAGTTTTGGACTTGACCTTAAAACACATTTATTGTGGTTTTCTGTGTTCAACAGTCAAGTTCCCGAGATGCATCTCCATTCATGTAAGTCATTTTCAAAGCCCTTGAGAACATCTTTTAGTATCTCCCTGTTTGTGAACTGCTCCTGATAAAGGGTGTGCACTTTTCTTTTCCAGTGTGAGCATGCAGCAGAACAAATGGGATGCCTCCAGGTCACTGAGATACAACCAAGACGCTCAAAGAGAAGATGGTCTGTTCTTGCATGAGTTTAGCTTTCATAAATTTAATATTGTGCAAAGAAAATGATCCAGCTAATTTTCTTAAAATATAGTTAGTGACACCCTTTTAGGGTGGATTTAATCTCAGATACAGCACTGGGATTTGGGGTGTTTGTGTGATTTATGTGCTTTATTTGGAATGTCAGCACATAACCTGCAGAGATTATAGTTGTGTCATCTCATGATTATAAAACTATGCAGATTTTTTTTTCCTGCATCCCTGTGGCATTTGTTGTGTGTGCAGATAAATACAGAAACATCCACTTCTATCTCTTTCCCATTCTCTATGACTAAAATATTCAGAATTTTATTAATTTGTTCCGCCTTTTTTTAATCTCTCCTGAGACTCTTGTGCAATTTTTGAAAAGCTCTGCCTCAAAACCATTTCCAGAGATTTTGATCTCAGTGTAGTGCCTCAGGCTGATTCTGATGTCTGCCAAGGCTGCTGAGGCTACATCATGCATCAAGATTTAGGATCTTGGTTGTTCAAGATTTTTATATGAACTGAAAAAAAATGCAAATCCAGTATCACTGAATTCTGTGTCTAATATTCCTTGTATTCAGTACAAAGGAAAACCTCTGTTCTTAATAAACTTTCTTATTTCTGACAGATCAGAGAAGAATGTCTGAGATTACAGGGCACTTAATAAAAATGAGACTGGGAGACCTTGATCGAGTCAAGTCCAAAGACAGCAAAGAAGTAAGATTTGTCCTGGCAAAATGTAGTGTTTACAGAGTTGAAGAGAGCTTTGGTTAACAAAAATATTAAACACAAATGGAAATACAATCTATTCAGTACTTAAGTTATATCTTCATTTTGTTCCAAGCATGATTTTTTGGAGGACTATGGTTTAAAACAATATTTAAAGTTCACTGCATTTGAAAACTCATCATGGAAAATAATATGAGTTTAAAAAATTCAGTGCTGGGTTGTGACAATGCAGTATGCCATAGGTTCTGCTGAATATTAGTGCTTTTTATGGAAAGTCATTGATTACATTGAAGCAATGCCAAAACTTGATTTTTTTTCTGGATTCCAGTATGCAGGAGGCATTTATTCTAGACTTGAAGCTCAGATAAAAGCTTCAGCACAGGTCAGCGCACGACAAAGCAATGCTGAGAAGAATCCCAGGTAAGATTTTAAAATAAAGGCAAGGAAAAATCCCAGAGATTGTCAGGGGTATGGGTGTTTAAAGAAAAACAGGCCTCATTTCACACACTTCTTATGGATCAGCTTCCCTTCCACCAGGTTAAGCCATATGAGGTGTGAAAGCTTCCCTTTGTCAAATTAAACTAGAGCCGGGAGGATGAAACTCTTGGAGCCATACTGGGAGGAGGTTCATTGCAGCTCCAACATGATTTGTTTTTTTAGAAAAATTATGGAAAACTGGAAAAGTATTTGCCAAGATTTTTAGTTTTATTCTTTGCTCCCCTTTCAAAAACAAAACCAATAACCCCACACATGAAAAACCTGCATTGATAATGTTAAAAAACCCTACAGTAATAATGTAAGTATGTTTTTAATGTGTTTTTAATCCAGGTCAAAAACCCGTTTTGGTCAAGGCCGTCCAACATAAGAAATCATGGACACATTTTAGCCAGAATTCACTCCTGCTTCCTGAAACTCCACTGCACTCTGACATATGGAGAATGCACATTTCTGAAAGCTTTCCAGTGACTTATTTATTACTTTAAGCCTTGTAAATTATTTTGTGCTATAAATGAATGCAAATCCAATAAGGTCTGTACTTATTTTAATTGTAAATATACTATTTCTTAAAATGAAATTTAATTTTTTTTTTAGGCTAATGCATTGAGTTGCATAGAAAATATTTGATAAATCTGCAAAATTAAATTATCAGACTAACTTTATTTATGGGGAAAGACACAAATATGCCTTTTGGTGTGCTAGAAATACTGAAAAGGAAGAAGCAAGACTACTGAATTCTGAATGCAGTCGGCAGCATTAACCCAAGTCTCCTCGTGTATTTATATTGTATTGTATTTGATGGTAGGTTTTAGGTCAGTCTTCTGGGGATTTGCATTCAAAGTCCATGACAATACCTGTGACTTAGACTAGTTTAAGCAAAATTTTCATGCAGTTCTGAGGCTTCCTTCTGTACATCATACAGCTCCCACTCCTCTGAAGGTGGGTAGCAGGTAGGAACTAGACCTCCAAAGATGCTCTCAATGCCGTGATGGTGCAGCACTGCATCTTGCATGCGAACCACTTGCTTTTCTTGTATGTGAAACCAATACTCATCCCCATTCCTGACTCCTCTTACACAGGACAGTGCTTTGTTCCCTCCTAAAACCCAAACCTTAGGATGCAAAGCAGTTCTATCTCTGATGCTGTGCCACTTAATTTCTGAGCAGATCTGTTATTAATGCTGCATCTTTCAGCTGAGAGGTATCATTACAAAGGCTTGTGCACGTAGATCTTTTGGGTCTAGTTACTCCCTGAAACCTGCCTGATTAATACTGTTTAGAAGTCAGATGCACTTTCAAGTTCTATATTTGGAGCAATAGAATACAAATCCAGGGCAACCAAAATGAAATAACTTGCCTAGAAAATACGTTGTATATTAGCAAAGAAAATGGCAATAATAGTAATAATAATAATGGCTGAATTCAAGGAAACACATTCTGACTTTTTGAAACAGGTGGAGAAAGTGCACTCAGGGAAAGCTTATTCCAGCTCCTGGCTGTACAATAAACTGTGAGTTTGGAATTAAGTCAGCAAGATCCTGGGTGGGAGGGCGGGGTGGTGTAAGGAGAGGGAGATTTGTTTAAATGCTCTCTCTTCTCTCTGTTTGGGCTGTTTTGTTTGTCCTGTTTCTTGATGACTGTCAGTAGGTGTTAGAAGACTAGAATAGCAATACTTGAAAATACTGCTTTCCAGGGGGAAGATTTTTATTGAAGTTATTAAAAATCAGTGTTACTTGTGTGTTTTGTCCAATGCTGTAGCAAATTTGGAGCCCATTGAAACCAACATGCAAAATTGGATTTCAATGGCTTTGATTTGGGGCAGGAGCAGTAACTTTGCAGGATTGCTTTAATCTGTATCAAATAAATAAGGTTTTGTGAGTGCCTCAGGCCTGTTTGAAGTACTAATGCAGTTTGAAGCACTTGTAGTCAATATGGGAAGACTGACTGTTGTTTGTTGGAAGTATTATAAAATCCATCAGGTATGAAAATGCAGTAGACAAAGTGGTTTGCTACAATTTTTTTTACTTCTGTTGGAGGATTGTACCAAATTCCCATGGTAAACCTGGCTATGAAAATTGCAGGCTGCATGTGTGTGTTTAGTTTTCATAGAACTACTGACTAGAAGAGAAAGGAAAATTCTGCTGATTTTATTTCATGGGAAAGTGCCAGTTCTACGTGCCAGTATTGTTTTACTCAAAAACATTTTTGAGCATATACAAATAATACACATGATGTGCAGTCTTACCTTTTTTCCCCTTGCCAACCACCTTGAATTTTTATCTTGTATTAATTTTGAAAATTTGTCTTGGTTTAATGGAAATAAACATTATTAATTTAAGAAGTGTGTGAGTTTTTTATAGATGCTTTTAAGAACTAAGTATGTGCATAAATGTTGTTTGGTCTCAATCATGCATGTGTATTTTTTATTAAATTGCAGCATCCTCATACAGGCTTTTTATCTGTCAAGAACAGGATATCATTAAATGCAGAGCTACTCCAAATCTACAAGAACTTAAGAGAATTTTTATCTACATCAAGTTTTGAAGCTGGATTAAAAATTCCTGAATGAACTACCCTACAACTGACCCAAGTATGCAAAATGTCAGACTAAGCTATGTTTAAAAAAACACTTAACTTTGCACTGCACTGCCACAGTGCAGATTGTTTAAGTGGTAAATTTAATCTGTTAAATCTGTGAATACGATTAGTTTCCATGATTCCGTTTCTAGGAACTGCTGTATGGATGTCTTGGATGTCCTATATGTGTGCAGTTGGTACATTGAGAAGGCTGCAGTGCACATCCTGCTGTCACCTGTGGGTATAAACTAACTTACTGCACTCTGGAGCTGTGCCTATTTCCTGGCTGCCCAGCAGTTTTGGAGAAAGGGTCAGAATTTTAAATTCAGTGATGGCTCCAAGGGAAAAATATGTTGTGTTAGGAGAAGTGTGGACATATGGTTGCCCCAGTCTATGAATAGTTGTGGACATATTTGATGTGACTGAGTAACACCCTTCAGTTGGCCAGAAGGAAATCCATTTCTAAAAAATCATTGTTTCCTGTTCTTGTTGAGTGCTCAGATATATGGAATTGTGTTGGGAAGCTGCTCCTGTGCATCAGATGCTTGCTTGAGCCACTGTATGAAGTTGCTGCTTCCATTTGGCACCTTCCTCCCCACTCTAGGGCAATGTAACACCTGAAGTTATTACTGATATCCAAGAGAGCAGCACACACAGGCCCTGCAGAAGTTCCTCCTGAAGCTCAGTGAAAACTAATCTTCATGAATGGTACCACTGTTTTCTGAGCTATTTTCTCGATTTTTTTTTTTTTTTTTTCCTAAATAATTACAGAATCACAGAATCCTTTAGGTTGGAAAAGACCTCCAAGATAAGTTTAATTTTTGAGGAAGTAAAGAAGACTTGACTCATGCTAAATTTATCTTATAGGAATAGATTCACTGCTTTATTCTCTCCTGGCTGTATCTATATATAAAACCAGCCAAAGGCTTTTCCAGGCTGGAGGCCAAGTGACAGCATGGAATGGCTGTGTCCCTGAGGTCAGTGTCCTGTCCTGTCTTTGAGCACCTTGATGGTGGAGGCTGAAGGACCCATCACCCTGTGGAAGCAACTGGCAAAGTTTAACAGGACTGTGAGCTCCTTTATTTTGGGAATCATAGGGGCATTTAATACTAATTTTTGGGAGGTGCTGCTGTTGCCTTGGACCAAGGCCCTCACAGCAAAACCACTGTTGCTGCTTCCAAAGAGAATTAACAGAGTTGTGCTGCCTCTCAGCAGCAGTTTTCATGCTGTGCCTGTCTGTAGGGGTTTCTGTACACTAGTGGCCTTCGTCCTTCAGCTTGTGGGCTGCTTCCCCATGGATAATGTGGGCGATCTTGCTGAGTTCCTGTTCTCTGTTCCTCTAAGATCTCATACCACCTTTCATAGCTGAGCTTCCAGCTCTGTGGGAGGCCTCTTGCTAACAGAGCTCCCAGAGAATGTTGAGGCTCCATTGCTTTCCCTCTGGTTTGGAATGTCCAAAAGTAGGTCTTCATCAGTGGATTAAGGCTTCCAGCACATGAATATTTCCAGTGACTGGAGGATTGGTTGCTAGAACTTTATGGTACAAATACCAGCTTATGTAGGCTCTGGCTTGGCTGTGATAGCCTGAGGGTGTTTGGTGAATGAGGTAAGGGAAATCCTTTTCCTCTTTTTTTTCTTCACAGAAGGCATTTTGTGCACATACCCGCCTTCCTATTTTGCCATATAAACTTGCTAAGACTTGACTATCATGGACATGGATAGCAATGAGCCCAGGGAGGAAAATTACCTACCTGAGATTGGCACTAGCAATAAATAACAACTGAAAGCATAATCACTGCTGCATGTGGCCTTTGTTCAAAAAACACTGTCCATGCTTGGACTTTTTTTAATATTTCTTTAATTGCTTCTGCTTGAGTTACTCCTGCATTTCAATTATTCAAGGCACAGACAGTGCAATCATAATTTTATTTTTAGTTGTTATATGCAGTTTTATTGTATTTTGTGTTCTTATTCAACCTACAGTAATTACTTTAGTATCCATGGTGACTAAACATGCTGGCACAATGACAAAAAGACCTTGGGCTGGTAGCAGTTTCCTTGCAGTGCAATCTGTTGCTCCTTCCAGTTAAAGGTATATTTACCTACAAGTGACACATTCAATCATGTAGTTTGTTTCCATCATTTGTAGTCTTTGAAGTTCTCTACAAGCTTAAAATATTGGTGGGTTTTTTTTTTTTTAATTTTAGGTAACTCCATTGAAATAAAATGTTTTAGCTGCCTGCTAAACTTATTTTCAGTATATAGTATCTGTAAAATACTGCACATGCTTCAGAGGCATTTGCTTTTGTCACATCAAATAGTAACCAGTTTTCAAACAGGATTTCTGTATTTATTCCTTGTGAAACAGTTATGGGAAGATACTCTGCCATCATTGAGATCAAAAGGGGCAATGCTGATCCCTTTGCCTTTTGACACCCCATTAACGTTGTTTCTTAGGGAATATATACATTTCTCTCATATTGCCCAGCACATCTTACTAATTGATTCTCATGTCTAGTTTGAATGTTAAAATAAAAATGCACTTGTCACATTTTGCATTACAGCAGAAATGTCAATTTCCTTGTTGGTTTATTTTTTATTGCCCAAAAGGACTTTGATCTTACAAACTGAAAATGATAAGCACGTAATATAGTTTGTGGGTTGCTCTCAGAGGCGTATTCCAGTCTTTTGCCTTGCTCTCAGTGAAGCATTTGTCAGGATAATAATTAAAACGTTATATGGCAAATGAAATGATTCTTTGCAAGTATTCTATATGAGAAGCAGCTATCTGGCTTTGCCTTCAGTTGGATATTTTTCCTGCAGTGCTCATGGCTCTTGCCAGAGCCCTGGTTTTTGCTTTGGTCGGCTGGGTTATGTTCCTCTGTCTCGATGCACAAAGTAAGTAGTGCTATATTTATCAATGCCTGAGTATTTCACTGTTTTTATTGAAATAGAATAAAATTAAATGTATTAAATTAATACGAATCACAAACCTAGAAGTTTCAAATACTTTGATTTATTGATAAAATAACTTCTAAATAAGCAAGCTTTGTGCCCTTGGAAGTGCTGTGTGGGCTTTCAGGGACTGAGCGATGGAAAGCTGAAAATCATGCTCTTGTATATACAAGGGTTTTTTACAAGTTTTCTTTGAACTTTTGGGAGTTTGCTTATTTTATATGTTCAGCAGAGATTAAATGAAATACCTAGGCTGAAGCTGAGTCTGAGGATGGATAGTTTTAAAGTTGTGATCAGTTGAATTCCTTGCTGCTGCTGCTCAGCTAAATTGGGTTGGAGTAGTTACCATTGTTACTTCTCCTCTAAGTACTTCACTAAAGGTTCTGTTTGATGTATTGAGGTTTCCAGAAAGTGAAAACTGCCGATTTTTTATCTTTTTCACTAGTCCAGAGCCCAGGCTTTTGCATAGCCAGAGATGGAGGTAGTGAAGTAGACCCATAACCAGCAGCTGCTGACTGTAGAAACAGTCATTAGGATTCTATTCAGTTACTTGTGGGGAAATCTGTCCACTGCTCACTTATAAATAAGATCCTATAGAGTGATGCAGATATGAAGACATCTAGCTAGGCAAAAAAATTGACCACTACTAGTTTACACCAAATGTCCCCATGAATATACATAAAGATAGCAAGGACAGGAGTGGGGACATCCTTGGCATTGGTGCAAACCCACGTAAGACCACAAAATTGCACAGGCATCCATAATAGCATAGATTGCCCTCTGAAAGCTTTGCTGATGAATTCTAGTCAGGGAAGGGGGGATAACTTTGGTAGACTTCTGGATTTCTGTGTGTTTAGTTTGCAGATTTTAAAGATTTAAAAAAAAATCTGTCACTTTTGTCACATAGAGAAAATGTAGGGAGGTGACTGAGGTACAATAGACCACGTAGGAAAGCCACTTCTCATGAAAAAAAAATATATTCCCTAGGTGCTACTCCTCTAAAAGATTAAGGAGGGTAAATTTCAGGTAAATCTGCCAATGTGCTTTCACCCTAAGCTCCTGGATTCTTGCTAACATTTCTGTGGGGATCAGCTATGTGGTTATAGCTGTCTTGGGAGTACAAAACGATCTCGAGGCCAAGGTACAAGAGTAGTTTCGGTTATGATTTCCACAAGCAGTTCACCAGGATACTATTGAGCAGTGACTCATTCTTGTCAGGCAGTAAAGCCCTAGATTGGGTCTAGGATAGTGTTTGTCTACTCCCTGTCATGTATTGCTTTCAACCCTTCAAGGTGCCACCATGATAAATATCTTGGAACTTAATTTGAGCTAGTGCATGCATCTAGGTTTACATAGCATGAGGGTATTTACCTTGTACTATTTCTGGATATCATTCCTCTGTGTTCTTTGTACATGACTTTTCTGTTTCTTTTTAGAAACCACAACTATAAGCTGTGATGGAACACCCCCGCCACAGGTCCTCTCAAGCTTTTTGGATGGATATATAGGTAAAGTCAGGATTCTAACCTAGAATTGTCTGATCTGCTCCCAAATGCATACAGTACTTTAATGCCTCAACTAAGCAGTGTATCTTATAATGAGTCTGTATTATTATTGATTTACAATAGTCTTCATGGCTGGATGCAACAGCTGCCTACATGACACACTGCCTAGTGCAATAAATAAATATAAATCCCTAAATTCCCTGATCCAAGGATCTCATTTTATGAATGGACAGATCAGGCAATGGGAAAGGAAATGAGTACAGAAAATGTTCTCAGTTCACCTTGTCCAGTCAGGATTTGATGTCCCTAATGGATATTCAGCAGTCTTAACAAGTCAAAGTGTTAAGTTATAATCAAAGTGTTAAGTTATGGCCAAAGCCTTCCCTTTAGGATATGTCATAATCCTTAGGATCTCACAGCAGCATGTGCCAGGCCCATGCTAGCTATCCACAGGCAATCCTCCCTGCTTCTGGCTTTCAACAACATGAAGAACATGGGTATGACCCAAAGCAGAGATATTTTTACAGCCACTGTTGAAATGTTTCTTTTGGAGTTGTGGAAGCATAGCTGCTGACTCTTGCATGGAATTCGAAAGGAAAATTACTACCTTTCACTCTGATTCCATTTAATTTTTAATCAGCCAGCAAGAGCACTGGCCTTCTGTGTGCATTACATGTGTGAATGAACCTGCTGACATATCTGATGAAAAAGCAAGAGGGACAACCATCTTCCATTTTTCCCAGTACTACTTTTTGTTGGGCTTTCTCCTCTGGAGGGAATGCTATTTCCTAGGCAGCTGCTTGATACTTCTTGTCTGAATGTATCCAGATCTGCATGGAAGACTAGACAGCCTACAGCAACAGGCAAAGCTGAATTTTGTTTTCCTAGAAGATTTTCTTCCAGCAGTTTTAGCACTGCACACAGCAGGGTGATGCTGTGTCTCTGAGTCCCAGCCCTGTACTCACTGTCAGCTCGATGAACTGTCTCCTCACACACAATTAAAGTTCAGTGTCTCTGGGCTAGTCTCTGACAGCATTCCAGACACTCCCTGCTGTTAGAAGAAGATAAGGTTGTATTCCTGGAACACTTGGTGATGAAGAGCACAAGACTGTGTGTGGAGATTAGAGATGGGGCTAGTACAGAAAGCATTACTAATGTAAATTAGTCGTGATGGACTGCAAGGCCAGTGAATAAGAAAGAAACACAGCCTGCAATTTCCTGTAGATCATGGGAAATATTTGGGCTGTTCAGGAAAGACTTTGGAAAGGAGAGGGGGTTATGGGTTTGCTATCCATATAATGTGTTCCATGAGAAGGTAAGTATGATTCCATAAACACAAATGTCTCGATGACATGAGTAAGGGAATTCTTAAAAATAAAATTGCCAGCAGCATCCTGCTGGCTGGCTTTAAAAGATACATTTCCAACATACTTTCAAACAAATTTGATATTTAACCAATAAAGTAGTACACACACTACTGAAATTAAGTCTTATCAGGAATCCTGATAATTACAAAGAAATCTTCATATTTTCAGGAGAATAGTTCCTAAATGCATGGTTGTAGTACATAACATAAGAAGTGATTCAAAGGTTGCAGTGTTTTGTCCCGTACAAACAGGAACACATTAAGGGAAAGGCCACATACTTACCACCTAAATCCAGATTCATGCTGGATTCCACCTAAATCCAAGGCTGGATTGTACCTGCCTTGTAGATTCAGCTAAAATGTATGAAAGGCCCTAGTGGTTGGAAAATACTGAAATTCATCCTGTGCAGCCTCTCACTGATTTTGACTACATTCCCTGAATTTGATTACATTTTCAAAGTAAATGTGGAAAAAAAAGTTTTGCAGCATAAAGCTATTTTCCCAGCAAATGGTGGAAATTTAGGTGTAAACTATGCCAAAGTTTTAAATTCTGGACATATTGTGTGAATATATTGGAGAAATGGGGTTTGTGTGGTTTTAAAAACATATCAATTTCAATTGTGCAGGGTACTTATGGGGATTTTAACTGATCTTGGAGTTGAGCTGAAAATGCCAAAGTAATATAAAATGTAACCAAAGATCACCAATAATCAAGTTGTCAATACATATGAAATGAACCTATGGATTTCTTTTCCATAAAGAAATTTAATTTGTTCTGCCTTCTCTTACAGGTGATATAGAATGGATTACAGATATCCCACCCAATGTAAATCTGAAATTACAGCCATATGATGTCCCTGAAGACTTGAAATATGTGGAGCTGGTATACAATTCTGGATCTAGAAATGCAACTGTGAGGACTCGTGAGGCACTGGATCTTGAGGCTATTCAGGTATTATTTTTACTACATATAAACCTAGAGATAAAGGTTTTCTTGACAAGTGAAAAAAAATATCATAAAGACAAAGCATTTTAATTGTTCATTCTCTCACTATACAGGTTGGTGACTCAAAAATGTGACTTGTCACAATAGAGTTCAGTATCCATCTCTCAGTAATAGCTGTTAAATGTCCCCCATTTCCTATAACTGTAAGCTTTCCTGTCATCTGACAGCCAGACAGGTTCTTTCCTAGACATGTATTGTACTGAGAGCTGTAAATATGCATTATGACAGGTGCCACTTGCCTTACAACTCACCTCTCAGGAACATGAATTATTTCATCAGAGTGAGATTGAGCAGATATAATTTGGTAGAAGGCAATCTTTAATCATAAGCACTTCATACACAAATAGGTTTATAGTTATAAATAAACTATACTGTTGCTTGATGCATAAAAGGATAAATGCTTTTTCCTAGGCAGTTGTTTCTCTGGAGGGCTAACAGGAATTTAGAAAGCAATATCAATGTTTTTCCTGGCTGAAGTTGCCTCTGAATATGAAAATGATGTAGTACAGCAGAGTAAATAGAGACAATTTGTTATACAAGTGCTATTTCAGAGTAGCACTGGGTTGGTGTTTTGGACACTGCCATCTCAGAGTAGCACTGTACTTGGCAGACCCAGACTGGGCACATTGTAAAAAACAGTGTTACAGTCAGTGTTTGTGATGGATGAAAATGTACTTACTATTTTTTTACATTTGCAATTCTTATTTGGATATTTTCCAAATGGATTAAAACACTTTTTAGACTTCTTGCACATGTTCTCTTCTATTCTCTGTTAACTTTTTGTTGAGGACAGCTGTCAGGTACAGGGGCTAGTGGGGTCTGGGTAGGTGGGTATCAGTAGTAGATGAATGGCATTCAAACAAACTTTTAATATTTATCAAAGTAACTACAGAGTGTTCTTTTTAAGCAGAGAGTTTTGGTACAGCACACCTGAGGATTCAAGTACTAGAAGTAATTTTGTAGACTTTTGGCATAAATGTTGATTTGATAATCATATTATTTGTTCATAGATTATATTATTTATTGCCTTGCTTATTCAATTTTAGAGTCCAATTCTCTGGTATGCTGTTGTTTGCCAAATGACTGGAGCAGTAAGTACAAACAAATCAACCATATTTATTGTTGAATTTAATGCAAATTATTATTTTCTGCAATACTATTTAAATTAAAGCTATGATGCAGGGAGTTCAGAGTACCTTGTAGAAGATAATTTGTTGAAATCTGCTTGTTGAAAGGAGTGTTTTCGTTCACAGAAAATGAAGGTAAATTTAAAAAAGTTAATTTTAGGAATGGCACATTAGGAATGGTAGTCTAATTCCCTCTATTCCCTAATTCTAAATGGTAGTTTAACGAAAAGGTGTCTCTTTTAGGATCTCATTTAATATGAAATGAAATGTCAGCAGAATGCTGCCACCTCACTGTTGTAATTTCTAACGTGTCTTTTTGCTTTCACTACAAAGACTGAAGTAAAGAACGAACGTGCTGTACAATTAATAGATGTAAACGACAATGCTCCACAATTTCCACAATCTAATTATACTGCTTCAGTATCCGAGGTGGGTTATGGCAAATGCTGATACTTTTTTCCTGTGATATTTTTGAATTCCTTTTTGGGGAGGTTCTAATGTGACTGCATCGAGATTATTTCATTACATGCACCCTTATAGGGCTTATTGGCTCCTTATTGTGGGTGTGGAAAAGAAAGGCTGGGCTGCACCTACAGCTGTGGCAGTGGGGTGATGGAGAAACATTCCCAGCCAAAAATGGCAATGGGAAGTGAATTGCTAAGCAGGTGGCACAAGTTTCCTGCCCCAGGTTAGGAAGGGTATGGAAAGGGGCTTGTGACTGAGCATTTGATGATCTTTATTTCCTCTTAGGTAGCTGAAATAAATTCCACAGTTATAACAGTGCAAGCTGAGGATAAGGACTTTTCAGGACAATTCAGCCTCCTCACTTACAGTCTTTGGGTGAGTGACCTTTGTTAGCTGGAAACTGTGAACACCAGTTTGCATTTCACAGATCCATACCCTAGCACATGATCCCCCAGGGTGTTCCCTTGCAGTATGAAGATTACACATCTGCAGAACAGCCAAGAGACTTTTAAAATTATACCACAGGATCAGCCTGGCATGCAGGGAGGCCTAAATCTTGTTTCTTAACATTTGTGCAATGATTTGCAACATTCTTCAGCTACAGCTAAGGAACTCAGTGGTCCTGTGTAGTAGCAGGAGTGAAAGCTGTTTCTTCTCTTTTTCAAGTTCATATTTGATTTGCTGTTGATCTCCAGTCCTTAAGCCATCTGCAATAAGATTATTTCAACTAAATTTAGACATCTGCAGTGGAAATCTTCACATCTGAGCTTGCATCTCTGCACTTTTGTGGCTGGTGAAGGGAAGCCGATGCCATTCCCTTGTGTGCCATAGCATAAGACAAATCAGATAGAAATTCTATTGGCACTGGTAGGAGAAGTAATAGAATGGGTGGAGGAGGATCAGCCTTTTTCTTTCCATTGGTGGTGGTTAAGAGATTCCTGGACATTTATGAAAAATACCCCAATAATAAAGGTGAAAAAAAAGAGAATAGAAAATGTATTTCATCATCAATAACATAAAATATTTGATTTATTCATTTAATAGGGCCCAAACTCTGATTACTTTTCTATAAGGGCAGGAGATGGAAACATCATGGTGAAAAAACCACTGGATTACAATGTGGTCAACTTTTTCAATTTAACAGTCCAAGCCAAGGTATGATACAAATTAAAAGAAGAATTAGAGCTGCAATAGTTCTACAATGATAGCTCCCTTGCTCTATAGCATCCCAGTTTTTACAAATTTACAACTCTGGAAGTTCCCAAACCAGAAGCTGTGTCTGCAGCTTGGCTTACACTGCAGACAAAGTAGCACATTTGTTGGTATTTGAGCCATTGCTTAAATTTCCTCTCAAACACCAGCCCAAGTTTCTTTCTGTGTGTATTCTCTAATATTGCACTCATTTATTCTCCACTATTGTAACATATATTCACCTAATCATTCTGGAAGATCTATCATATTTTTGCTGCATATTACCAGGTTTTTTGTTTGTTTTGAGATTTGAATATGTCTTTGCCTTCATTTCTTTTTAGAACTAAAAAGAAGTCATTTTGCTAGGATTATTGTGGTATCTAGCAAATAGTACATCTGCAACAAATTGCTACATTTTACGTGCTTGAGAGAAAATGAATTACTAAAGAAAGATCACCTGTTGATAATTTTATTCCTAGAACTGGATTTCCAGAAATGGAAAAATCTGACAGGCTGAGTGTTCTCAGGTTAAAAATGCTGCAAAAGATATGTAATAATATTCTGCTGTATTTTCCACTGAGGTGTGGTTCTTTCACTGTAGTGGTTCTTATTTTCTTCTTTCCCTTGGGATGCAGGAAGTATTTGGAAACCAGAGTGACACCACATCGGTAATAATTAATATACAAGATTATGATACAATGAACCCCTATTTCAGTCAATCCGTGTACAATGGAAATATCAGAGAAAACCAGGTAAAAGCTCTTCACTGAATGCTGCTGTAAATATGTTATCCTATCCATAGTGCTTTTCTTCCAAGGATTCTTCTTTCCTGAGCAGCTTAAGATGGAGGGCTGATTTGCTCTGTGCTGACTGCTGAAAAAGGTATCAGCTGTAGACCTCCAGCTACCAGATAAATAGGCCACATATTATATGAAGCACAGAATTTTCTGTGATAGAAACAGATTATTTTGTATTTTGGGGGGGGGAATAAAAGGAAAAAAAACCCAAATTCCTGTTCTAACAGGGCTTTTACTGTAAACTTGAAAGGGCAACTGGCTGTCCATCAGTCCTGAAATTAATTAGTTTTAAATAGTGTAATTCCTTCATGCTGCATTACAATCAGGTAAGCAAAAATAAGGATCTGAATGGCAATCTATGGTCTATATTACTTTTGTAATTTTTTTTCTATGTAGAGTAGAGATTTCTTGGTGGAATGTATTTGTTTGACTCAGGCTGCTGTATGTATTAAGAAAAAAAATAACACTATAATATTATCAGAGTAATCCACTAAAATTAAAAAGGTTATCATCTTTATTATCCCAATTTCTATGTCATTATCTTAATGTTAATATATTTTAAACCACGTATACTCTTAGAGTTACACCTCTGGTGTCCCTTTTCTTAGAAGTTCATCTTTAATTCTCTGAAAGGAATAATCTCAGCTCTTCCAAAATGATTTTGTCTTTTAAATTACTGCTTTTATTAGGGCTGCAGTATAGACTTGTGTGCTGTTTTCCAGGAGGGGAATGAAATATTCAATGTTCTTAACATAAATTCCATCTGTGACTGCAGCTTCATAATCTGGTGTCTCTTAAACATAGTGAATCCATCAAGTGTTTTGGTCATAATTTTCCTTTGTGAAGCACTTATGGCAAAGAAAAGATTTTTTCCTGGATCACGGTGATTAAATACATGTTCCTTTTTTCTTTAATCAAAACAGTGACTTATCTAATGAAAATTTTTAAGTTAATGTGTGGGTTTTTTCAAGTTAATCAGGTTAATGCATGTTTTCTAGGTGGGTCCTCTGGCTATTCTCCCAGAGAAGATCTTGGCTCAAGATGGAGACAAAGGTATAAATGAAAAGATAGTTTACAGCATCAAACTAGGTAAGAGCCTTTATTTTCTTCTAGACATTGACGCAGTAATTCATGATGATTCATTTGCCTATTACTGAAGAGAATGATAAGGAAATGCAGGGTTCATTCAGGTGTCTCTGAAGTGCACTCAACTTCACTGCAGTGCTGCTCCACGAGCAAAAACAGCCTATTCTCAGTCATTATTGAAGGGTCCAGCTACTTCTAAAATGTTTAGATGTTCTTCACCTCCTTCCAATAACTAAAAATCAATTCCTGATTTCAAGTGTAAGCCAGTCTAGAGGCTTCAATTTGATCAAAGAATTTCCATTCAGGACCATCTAGAGAGATAATTCTATCAGGAGCTTTTCTTCCTCCTGAAGGAATTGCCAAAAACCTGCGAAATGCTTAATTCGAGACCCTTGAACTGTGAGTGAATTTCCTAGGAATTGTTTTGAGGGTGACAGACTGTTTGAAAAACAGACTTTAATGTAGAATATCTATTCATTTTTGCTATGGCTCAGAAGTTAACATTATACAAAGGACAGATCAGACTTACTGTTCTGGTTCATTCTCATTAACCCTTCCCAATGTGTTGCTTTTCAGTGAACCCTCCAGCCTATAACAACACCTTTTCAATCAATGACACTGGAGTGTTGGAAGTAAAGACCTCAATTGACAGAGAAATTTGTCCAAATCTTGTGGTGGGGATACAGGTAGAGACTGTTTTGGTATTTTAGTCTCAATTTCAGAAAATAATACATAAATCCAAGTTGCTGTTAATAGTATTTCTCATAGTAATTGGTATCAATGCTCCATCCTGCCATTTAAAAATAAAAATAAAGGAAAAATTATTTAATTATAAATATGCAGTTGTCATGTCCTTGTATTAAGCTTGTTGTTACCAGGGTATGGAAATTACAGCTCTAAACTCTGTTTCCTAGGCAGCTCAGCAGGACAATAATTTCAAAACAGCTGATGCAGTAGTTCTGGTTACTATTGGAGATGTGAATGACAACGATCCAGTACTGTCACAATCAAGTTACAATATCTCACTCCTAGAAAATGTCCCAAATGGGATGGAAGTTCTTCAAGTAACAGCTACTGACCAAGACGAGGTGAAAAGATAGTGTTTTTATGGCTGCTACAAATAATGCATCTCTGAAATATAATATAAAATACATTTGTGTTATACGGCTATCGTGAATAGAATTTTTTTTCTGACAGCCTAAATATGCTTAAGCAAAGCAAACTTAGTTTCACTTCTTTAAGGGGTAGAGTACTGCAGACAAAGAATAAATTTTGGCTCTCTTTGGAACTCCTCTGGTTTGCATAAGGTCCCAAATCTGAAAGTGCAGAAGTGCAAAATGGACACAAAGCTGCAAGTCATTATCAGCCTGTGTGTTATTTCTTCCATGTTGTTTGTTTGTTTCTCTCTCTCTCTTTCGAAATTTTTCTTTTTTTTTTTGGGAGGGGGGACGGGACTGTAATCTCAATTAAACCAGAAAAATGAATCCTCTCCATGTGGAAAGTAAGAAGAAAGCATCCTAAGGAACTTGGCTCAGTGACTGCCCTGTTTAATACCAAATATCTTTCCTGTTTGCAGGGGGGCTTCCAGGGAACACTCACTCTCACTCCAGCTGACA
The DNA here is from genome assembly GCF_008360975.1 of Lichenostomus cassidix. Lineage (NCBI taxonomy): Eukaryota > Metazoa > Chordata > Aves > Passeriformes > Meliphagidae > Lichenostomus > Lichenostomus cassidix. Next base: position 7,184,734 of record NC_139483.1, read on the forward strand.
GTCCCTTTCAGCTAAGTCCAGATGGGATCCTAACTGTGAGGAACTCCACACTGCTGGACAGGGAGAGAGTACCCTCTATTCACCTACAGGTATTAAAAACAAGACTGCTCTTTTCCCAGGTAACCTGAGTTCATCAGGTGAGACCTGATCTGTCCTGGCAGGAAGCCTAACCTTTAGTATGGATCACCAGCTTAACTGAAAATCAAATCCAGATTTGGACATCAAAGTTAACAGGAGGGAAATACCACTGGTGACACAGTTTACTCAACTTGTGATTCTCGTCCATCCTTTTTGCTACTTACAGAACATGCACTCGAACAACACAATCTTTTCACTGCATCATTTTTGCAGGTCACTGCTAGAGATCATTTGGCACCTTACAATGAGGTGAGCTCTCCTATCAAAGTATTGCTGCTAGATGAAAATGACAACAGCCCAACCTTTAGAGACACACCATATAAACAAGATCTTTTCCGCAACATGACTGCAGGAATGGCCATTCTTCAGGTACTAGAAATACAGAGCAAAACTAAAAACTTATTTAAACTTGTGTAGCAGTTCTATTAAGTAGGGAATCTTTTTTGAACTCCTCTCAGTTCAGAAACAATCCACCTTTCATTTCAAAGCTATTGATATTCCATAATCACAGTGTCCTGGATACTTTAATCTATCCCAGATCAGGGAATAAATGATAAAGGATTTTTTATTCTGGTACTATGCACCAGCCTGAATTCCACAAATATATGACAGAAAACAAGATTCTTGAATTCACTTGTTGTAAAGTGTTGAATAAAAATGGAACGTTGTTAGAGTCCAGGAACTGAAATAATGGCACAACATTTTTGAAAGGCTGCTGAATGCTGGAGCACTGGGGCTAATTTTTAGATACAATATACTTTTTCTAACATAGTAAACCAGTTAACAAAAAAACCAGGAAATAGGAGTTGAGATCTATGGGGAGTCACTATCAATGTTCATACCCAGATGTGCAGATTTCATGGCTCCTGATAAAATCTCTTGAACAATCTGCCTCCAGTGACTTTGGAATTACTATGAAACCAGTTCTCTGAGATACAAATTTGGTGTAATTCACATGTGTTCCACAGGAGCAGGATTTTGCTCACGCTGCTGGAATGATATTGTGTGTGCACCAAAGGGCAAACTTTGTTACTGAGGTTTAACCCAGGAATTATATAGGAAGTGGACAGTCAAAGGTACAACCAAATTTAACTGCAGCTATATTTACCTGATTTTTATGTATATCTAAAATGGGATAAAGTTTGATAAAAACCTGATGAAAGCATAGAAACTAGAGTAACATATTTTTTTTTCTCCAGGTTGCTGCTGATGATCCAGATGATGGTATAAATGGAGAGATAAGCTTCATGTTAGCTGGTGGCAATGAAGATGAACACTTTGAATTGGATACATCTACAGGACAAATCAGTTTAAAAACTGTAATCCCATTAGAAATCAATGAGCGTAAGAAGTTTGTCTTGTGGATAACAGCTACTGATGGTAAAACAGGATTTTAGTACTCGTCAACATAGCTATTCCTCGTGATGAGTTTTGGGTTTTTTGGTTTTTTACTTGAAGGAATGCTATCAAATAGGTTCACAGACTTTATCTTAAAAATACAATAGATTTTTATCTGCCCTTGTTTGTTGAAGATAAGAAGAAAATCTTATTCATTCAAAGTAATTGCTGCATCTGTGGTAAAACTGTTTCTGCTGATGGTGTTATAGCAAATCTGTTTTCTTTATGGCTGTGGGAAGAACATGTGAAATAACATATATATAATCATATCTTCCTTTAACTTACTGACTGGTGTTGCACAGTATAGGAAAGAGAAATTCAGGCAGAAGTCAGAAATGTGTAACTCACTCATCAGTCAATCAGGAGTACATGGAAAGTAAAATGTGATGAGTAATTTGGTCATTATTTGCACATCCATGTGGGTAAACTGGAGATGCCAAGTTAATTTTTAGGATGGCCAGCACAAACAGCATTTCCTTAGCCATAGTTATCAAGGGTTTGTTTTGTTTTGTTTTTTTGTTTTAAAAGAATAACAGAGAACTCAGTGAATGTTCATGACCTGAATAAGGGCAGAAATAAATGTAACCTAGGAATGGCATCCCACTCCTCATAGCAAGAGAATACAAAATGGTTTTCAGCTTTGTGATTTTTCCATTGTTTGGTTAATATGAGCTTTGTGTCTTCATATTTATGGTCACATGGACAAAATGGCTACTGGGGGGAATATGGGTACAAAAAGCATCCATCCTTTGTGATCCTGGTGAGGACCTCTGAGGCAGTATCATAAAAGTAGCACTAAGAGTTAAAAGAAGCAGTATTCGTGCAAAAGCAATTTGTTTTGATTTGTTGGGGTTTTTTGGCTGTAAGCATTTGGTACACCTGCTGGGAAATTGTTTCCTTTTGCTTGCAGGTGGGACCATTCCAAGAAGTTCATCAGTGCCAGTAGAAATCTTTGCATCTGGAGATTCCAGACCACATTTTGTTCAGAAAACATACAATGTGTCTGTGGAAGAAGAGCTGGTTTATCCTGTTGAAGTAGCACAAGTAAGAAGAACTTTATTCTACTCTGTTATAGGACATGGTGGCTCTAAGATAATCCTGTAATAGATGTGCTCTAAATATCTATATCTCCCTGAATTATGGATAACTAAATATTGTGTTCTCTACATATCAAGCTTCACATGCAGCAGCGTACATCCCTCAGACGAAGCTTATCACCCACAGAGGTGGTTTTGCTTCCAGTTAAACCTTTGCAAATATTTAAACAGCATCTGCTACAATTTAACATTAAAAAAAAAAAAAAACCCCAAAAAAACCCCCCACCAAAAACCCCCAGAACTGCTTGAGAAAGTAAACTTTTGTGCATAGACCTCTGTTGACTTTGGACACCCGCCAAAGGGTTTAGTGGCTCAAAGCTTGGCATAGGCAATATTCCTTCATCTCTTGGTGATAAATCTAAAACTGTGTGACATGATAAGAGAATTCCCATCAGAGAAATGTCATAAAGGCATTCTCAAAGAAGGCTCTAGAACTTGCTCTTCATTTTGATCAAAAAATGCTCCGACAAGCAGAGTACCAGAATGCACCATGACAGCTCCTTCGTGGATGAAGGTCTGAACACACATGGGAGGTCTCATATCAAAGCAGTGAAAAGATAATGTGTTTTAGTGTTTTGATTTATAAACATCTCAATTGAATTTCCCCCCTTTTTTCATATAAAGAAAGGCAGAACCAAAGGTTAAAGTGCAGTCTGTAATTTTAATATGTTATATATATTCACAATTCAATAAATGGCAGTCCTCTCTGCATTTTTTCATATATTGAGGCTTGATTTTTAAGCTCCTTTTGAAGAATTTGTCAAGTTAACAAGTATCTTGAATGAAAATTAATTAAAAGAAGTAAAAATCAAGACACAGTGTTAACCATAAGTTGATAACAGTCACAATATCAACCATAAAATGAATCTGGACATTGTTAAAACCATTATTCTTTTTCAGAGAGCGGTTAATTTGTTTTAAATAATTTATTGATAATATGCTGTATCTTACACAGGTAGAGTATAAGGCTTTAAATCACCAGGTTGAGTTTCGAGTGCTGACAGAATCTGCTCCATTTGCCATCAATGAAATGGGAGTCATCTCAACACAAGCCAAACTGGACTATGAATCCCAGAAAAATTACACTCTCAATATTTCCTTGTCAGATGGAAGCACTGCTGACTATGCCACGGTGTTTATCAGAGTTACAGACATCAATGACAACAGCCCTGTGTTTGATACAAATAGCACCACCATTGCCATTCTGGAGAACAAGACAGCAGGAACTCACATCACCAGCGTGTCAGCCACCGACGTAGATGAGGGCTTTAATGGGTTAGTGGTTTACACTCTGAAGGGTGGAGAAGGAAAAATGGATATCAACAGCTCAGGATTTATTTTGCTGGAAAAGATGCTGGACAGAGAAGAACAAGGCTTCTATAACTTAACAGTGATTGCCAGTGACCAAGGCCAACCCATGCGATCCACAGCTCTCAATCTGAGCCTCATCGTCGGTGATGTGAACGACAACCCCCCACTCTTCTCATCGAGCAGCTATGAAGTGAAGGTCCCTGAAGACCAAGAGCTGGGCAGTGCCCTCCTGACACTGTCTGCTGCTGACAGGGATGCTGGGGCCAATGCCCTCGTGACGTACCAAATTGTTGACCAGCAACCTGAAACCACCTCTCCGGTGTTCCTTGTCAACTCAAGCACGGGCCAGCTCAGCCTGAGCCAGCAGCTGGATTATGAAACCACAAATGAATTTGAAGTGAAAGTGGAGGCATCAGATGGAGGTCAGCCAAGTCTCAGCAGTGAGACTCTTGTAGTTGTTCATATAGAAGATGTCAATGATAACCCACCAGAATTCAGTCACGCAACTTATGATGTATTTGTGTTTGAAAACCATCAGAAGGGCAGTCCTGTCTACACATTCAGTGTTGCTGACAAGGATGAGGTAGGTACCACATTAATCTCATCCTGATAAATCAAAATGACATGTTTTTTTCTATTAATCAGTGAAAAAGCATAGTAGTAGATGGGCAAACAGAGATTTCTTAAATGCTTAGCACTAAGTATGTTTTGGGTTATGAAAACTTTGTCTTGCTTTCTCTGGAGCCAGTAGTAAAACTTCCCATTTGTACAAGTAATACCTTGTACAAAATAGTTTACTGGCTATATCAGAGAAGATGGGGAGAGCTTCTCTCCCACTGCAAATGTGATCCAGGATAGGAAGTGTTGTTTGCTTCTCTGCACATGCATATGAGATAAATGGATCACAACAGACAGAGAATAGATTTTTTTTTAAATTTTGTCTTATTGCTTCTTATGTCAAAATAATATTTTCTGATTGAAAGTTGCTTGGTAAACTTATCCTTAATATTAGCTTAGTCAGAGAGAGATGCAATTTGTAACCCTGATAGAGTTGTTTCTTCTATAATAAGAAATTACAAAATTTCCCTCTGCTTTGTAACAAGTTGTTTTTCTCTCCCCTTGTTTTATAAACATTTTGCATTTAGCTGTGGCTCTGGGGACATGCTTTGGAGGAAGAGATTTCTGATCTGCTATAATATTCTTGCTCATGTCTGTTTTAAAGCAGCATAAATACTCAGTTCAGACTCCACTGAGCTCTGTTTTGCTGCCTTTTGCATTTGGGGATAAGTTTTGGTGAGTTTATGGAAAGAGAACGTGTAGGACCCAAATAGGGAAGCCCATAAGTGCTTCCACATACCCCAGTTCCTGTTTGCCAAAGAAGTCTATTATTGCAATAGCTCATGGTGTAGGATTTCATTTATTAAACCTGGCAAATCACTTGTACTTCTATAATGAGAAGCCTTTTAAAAATGTGAGGTATTAATATTAACACAATTATTTTTGAACTTAAATATTAATAATTTTAAACTTAAATGAACTAAATTAACTATGTTTTCTTTTTAGGCTGGCTTTTCTCAGGGATACTTTATTCACAACAGCACTTCATTTACTGTGGATATCCCTGGAACACTTTCATTAAGGAATGACACAGAACTGGACAGGGAGACTACATCTGGTTTCACTTTACAAGTAAGTTTGGAGAGAGACTCTGCAGCTTTGGCTCATCTCTACTTCATTTGCTTGAATATCTTTTTGTATCTTTATCAGAGGTTAAAACGACAATGCAGTTAACTAAAATTCCTTTTTTTTTTTTCTTACTTTGTCAGGTATGGGCAGTTGATAATGTAACAAATGGGCTTAGTTCAAGTGCCATGTTCCACATCACTGTTCTGGATGTCAATGATAACAACCCTGAGTTTCAGATGCAGCCATACAGTTTTGAGGTTCTGGAAGGGGAATACATGTTGGATAATTCCACTAGAGTTGGACATGTGACTGCTACTGATTTGGATGAGGGAGAGAATGCACGAATTACTTATTACTTATCAGCTGAGGATGGGGATAATCCATACAGCATCCAGCAGGTAAGGGTCTGAGTATGCTGAAAACAATATTTAGATACTGCTGTTCATGAAGTTACTTGGCATATAGTGAGATACATCAGGTAAAAAGAGTAGGCAGTGCCATTCTAGCACACATCAAAACCAGCATGTGCTCTGCCCTGTAGGTTGGAAGTAGATGTTGATATTCAAAAACTAAGACATTCTTGGTCAGGTGTTGCTTGTAATGTGAAGTAGTCCAAAGGAGAACAGATTATTTCAATCCCTTGTCTCTTTTGAGAATTCTGTGTACCAGAGTTCTACAAATGATCTGTGCATTGAACCACTGCTTTCTCTAGGATGGAACCATTCTGGTTTCTGGCTCTGTAGACCGAGAAAGTAAAGACAAGTATGAGCTGCTCCTGGTGGCATCTGATAATGGAGTGCCTCAAAGGCAGGTAAGGAGTCATGCTTTACTTGGACTCCCTTTTATTGGCACAGTTAAGTGTCTGTGCATTTACTGAATCGTGGTTTTCTCCTGTCACACCCCAGAACTTCACACACGTCAGCATTCAAGTGTTGGATGTGAATGACAACCCTCCTCAGTTCACAAGGGCACAGTACTCAGCCAGCATCCATGTGGCAGCAGCAAAGGAAGGACAGTTTGTCCTGGCAGTGTCTGCCACTGACCTTGATCTTGGCAACAATGCTGTCATTGCGTACAGGTACATTTCTGTGTGGTTAATAAGTATCTGCTGTGAGAGAAACAGAGAGGTATTTTTATTGATCATAAGAAGGATAAGATCTCTTCATAAATATTTTACAAGTACTATAATCAGTTATGATTTCTAAACTTAGGAAGAAGGATAGTCATTACTGTGTGTTTTAGAGCTTGTCAAATCATGATTATGTCAGAAGAGAGGGCACAACCAAATGATAAACTGGCAACAGAAACCCACAGCCAAGATTTGTTTGAGTTTCTGAAATTTTGAATGATACATTGGAGATTCTGGGTAGGAAGTAAATGAATCTCTGACCCTTTTTACATATCTTCTGTTTGCTGAGAGGAGGAGACAAAAAATTAACTTTCTTAATGAACTATGCATACAAAAATCAGTGGAGAAAAACACTTCTATGAGCCCTATATAATGGAAAATACCAGGATACCTTGACATGAAAAACACAAATTGAGGACAGATGAATGAGCAGTAAACCTGTGGATGTTTAAAAGTACTGCCTTGAAAGAAGTTATTTTTAACTATGAGATGGCATTCCACCTAAAACACATTACTTGTGAGCAATCCCATTATCTGTGAGAGTTCCTAGAACACCAGGCATTAGCAGATCTTCAGATGAATGTCACTTGGGTTTCTCCTACTGCTGAATATGAGTGTGCAATATTTGCCTTCTCCTAGTGGGAACATCAAAGCCTTGGGGTATACTGGCAACTGAAGGCATGAATGTTGTATGTTTTCATGATGGAAGACTTACTTGGAAATAAAAGGCCAATATATTTAAGCTAAAGACAGAAATTAAAAGCTGTTCTTTAAAAATAGGCAAATATTGTTTGCTGAGTGCTCCTTACATCGGCAGCAGTAAGTAGATGGCACTTCCAAGGTCATGAATATGAATGCTCTCCTGATTGCTCTTTTATCAGCCTCATGAACCATTCTGATGATTTCCATATAAATAATGGCACTGGAGAAATCACCCTCAGCAGTAACCTGGACCACATCACAGCTGACACAGTTGTGACACTGACAGTTGTTGCTACTGATCATGGAGTTCCTCAGCTTACATCAAATGGTAAACCATCTTTTACCCTTTTTTGGTTTCTTTTCTGCATAAACAAAGCCCTTGCAAACATTTAAATTTAATATTAATTCCATTCTGTCAAATCAAACTGAATTTAGGGAAAAAGAGCTTGTCACATTTCAGCAATGATAAATATTTGATTTTACCTTTCGATGTCCTCTAAGCCGATCATATTAACAGAAAACTTGGTTTTAGTAACCTAGGTTAGAAATAATTATTTTTTAAAATTCATTTGTTGCAGTGGTACTTATGGTACAAAACCCAAGACACCATAGTTGTAGTCACTCTAAAAAGATATATTCAGATAATATTGATAATGTGTTTCTCTTTCAGTTTTCCTTTATCTTCTTAGAATTAGAAACATTGAAACAAACAGAAGCAGGCAAATGACCCTCATATGGGTTTCTGTTCTTTCAAAAAATATTCAATCAAGTAGTATTTTTGTAACTTTTTGGAGGCTAACTCTGATTTATCATAAGCAGGAGAAACAACTGATTTTCTTAAAATAGGACGAGTGGTCACTACAGCAATTGCACTCCTGGTTTTAGGTATATCCCTCCTCTCTTGTTACAAAGCAATTAAGGGTCAGATTTTTAAGGAGTGTGAAACACCTGCACATCCCATTAGCTTCAGATTGGTGATCCTTGCTCTCCTGTCACACTGAAGCAACATTTCTGCAATCAGGGAAGTGAGGTTATTTTGGAAAATCTGTTAGGTATAAAAGACATCATATTTTGTGTCACATGTTAATCCTTATTACTACTGATTTCTTTTTTCTTATCATTCCTCTTTCCTCCATGATGATTTCTATCATTTTCTCTAGCTCCTCAAGAGCTTAAGGAAACAGAGCATGGATCATGATGATTGTTAGCAGTGCCTTCACTATTTTAATTTTTTTTTTTTCTCTTCAGTCTCTGTTACCCTCTACTTGCTGGCAAATGACATCAGTTTTGGATTGACTTTTGAGAGCTCCAGCTATGAGTACAGCATCGAGGAAAACAAACCCTCAGGGACTGCAGTGGGCTCTGTGAAGGCTCTGACTGGAAGCATAGCTGTGCAAGTTAGGTACTCCCTGAAAACCCACTGGGACAAGTTCTTCATTGGTGACCAAGGGGACATCGTGGCTCTTGCCAGTCTGGATAGGGAAGAAGAAGACCTGTATAGCATCCTTGTGGAAGCTGTGGATTCTCTGGTGCCACCCAACACAGCTGCTGCTTTGGTATGGTGTATGCATTTCAAAATTTTCTTTGTCAAGGAATATGAAACTTCTTTTAAAAATATTAACAATTGAGCAAAATTCAGATATGTGTCTTCTGTCATGCAAATGTGAAGCTTTGAGAGCCTTCTATTTAATTTCCCTTTTTTTATATCCTGAGGAGATCTTACCATCTGGAGACACTGTCAGCTTCACAGATTGTGTCACTCCCTGAGAGTTCCTTATGAACAACCCATACCCAGAGAAACTGATTAACACCACAACTGCTTCTGTGCATAATTCAGTCAAATGCATGAGGCAGATGAGCCAAAAAGCCCCAGGATATTAATTCTGTTCACCTCTACCAGTTAGAGTATGTTATCTCACATATATGGTATCTTGCAGTTGAGAATTTAAAAAAAACCAAAAAAACTAAAAAATGCAGAGGTTGTGAAAAATGCTCAAATGCTGAAAAATGCTGAAGTTTTATCTATTTGTTTTTTGGGCTTTTGTCTCTTGATTTTTTTGTTTGTTTTTCTATAGGCTATATATATATTTATTTTAGTTGATAGGCTTCCATAGACTAAAATAAATAAAAATTCTCCTTTGCATACAGCTTCTACAGCTTAAATGTTTGTTTCTTTTTCCCTTTTTATTTTTTTTCAATATAGGTAACAGTGAGAGTTGAAGATGTAAATGACAACTCTCCAGTTTTCTCAGCATGGATCCAAACTAATTTATCAGTTCCTGAGAATGCAGCTGGTCTAAACTTGGGCACATTTTCTGCTACTGATCTGGATATAGGAGATAATGCTAATATAAGATACTATCTGCAAGATGATTTTGCTGGAACATTCCATATTAACAATTCTACTGGCAAGCTGATAACAAGAAAATCCTTAGACAGAGAAGTGATGGACAGTTATGAATTGAAAATAATGGTAAGTTGACAATTTTGATGCAAATTCACAGAATTCCCAACATAAAAAACCCCAGAAATACTGAACCATCATAAGAAAACCCTTTAATCTTAGATAATTCCATTAGAATTCATGAATGAATTTTGCCTGTTCTTTTTGTTTTGTATGGAGAGCTCTGCTTTCGGGTATGTGAATTGGTATTAGTGAATAAATGACTCATGAATCCTACATTTTAAAGGTCATACTCACACAACAGCTGACTGTGACATCTGCAAAGCATTCCTGAGTCCAGACCAAGTTATTTGTCGCTTTCCCTTGTTTTTTTAATTTCCAAAATATACATCCTTAGACCTTTTAAAACATACCTAAAAAGAGATTTTTCAAGTAAAAAAAAAGGTATACAAAAGTATAAACTTTCATTCAACATCCATATCTATTTATTCTAGCTGATTTCAGTGATTTTTACTGCTACTAATCAGATCAGTGTTCCAGCACTGACCATTAAGTACAAATATATCTGCAGGACATTTTTACTGCTGGCAAATAATAGAAGATATAGATGAGACATACTAAAAATTGAGCAGTGTCCTATGAAAAATTTCAAGTTAATTAAAGTGGACACTTTTAAGACTAATTGAAAATTGTGTGTATGTACCTATAGAGATAAGAATTTTCTATGGCAGATATTTGTGCAGTGTAAAATTGACTGTGACTTTACCACATACTGGACACTCTTCTCAACTTGCCTTGTTGGCACTTAAAATCCTCAAAATGCAAGGGATTTATTATTCTTTTTCTTGTCCTTATTAAGTGCCACAGCACAGATAACTGTATATCACAGCTTTGTGTTGATTAGTGCCACATCTGATCACATGACATCTTTGATCTACATCCAGGCTCGAGCTTTTGATTAATTGTTAATGAAATGAGGCAGAGCATGTGATGGGGCGAGAACAGCAGCTGCAGGAAGATGTGGCAACTAGTCAAGTACAGGGCTAGAGAAGTGTCACTGGGGGATAACTGGGGCAGCAGAAAGACTTCAGAGGCAAAAGTTGACAATTTTTGAAGCAAAATTGAACTGGCAAAGTAGTGCTGTTTTTCATGACAAGTTGTTCCTTCACAGGCCACTGATTCTGGCAAACCACCACAATCTGCAAGCTTAGATCTGAGCATCACTGTGGAAGATGTGAATGACAACCCACCAGTGTTCCCCCAGAAATCCTACTCTGTGACTGTGAGGGAGAATGAGCCTCCACATGTGGTGTGTGGCACCAAGGATAAACAGGCTGTTCTGCACTTGTTTTCTCTCTGTGAATGTGTGAGGGGCAATAGTCTCTCATGGCTGTGCATTGGTGAACTTGGTTTTTCACTTTATGGGGCCTGTAAAATCACACAGCTGGTTTGGCTTGTATGACAGTGATTCCTGTCCCACTGGTTCTTCCAGAAACTCTCACAAAGAGTGAGAGCTGCTCCCCCTTTCCCTCCTGTCCCCAGGAGTGATGCCACACTGCACAGGTGGACTTTTCACAGCATCTGTGGGCAGCACATTTTAAAGATGTTTAATGCTGTAGATGTTACACATATATCCAGCATCCCTCTGTTCTTAAGCTTTTCTGTTTTAGAATCGTGGAATGGTTTGGGTTGGAAGGGACCTTAAAGATCATCTTACTCCACTCTATTCCACTCTAAACATATTGTTTCTGACATATTTTTCCCTTTTATTTTAGATTTTGAGTGCAGTAGCCACAGATGAAGATATAGGGTACAATGCCCTCATTCATTACACCATAACTGGAGAGACAACTTCATTTCATGTTGGAGAACTTTCTGGAGATATTGCAACCCTTCAGCCTCTGGACTATGAAAGTCATTCCCAGTATATGTTTATTCTGAAAGCTTTCAATCCTGGAGAGCCACTTCTTCAGGACACAGCAAACATTACAGGTAGCTCTACTTTATCATAGAAAATGAACTTTTGTTTCCCTTAGGGAATATTTCAGCATGTGCAATTATGAGGCATAAACCAATACTAAGGCAGTCTGCTACAGTAAATTATCAGAAATGATGATGTGATCTTTCCACTATAGCCAGACAAAATTTTTCTCAAAAAAGTCTGCTATGACAAAAATGAAGATTTTTCACACAAACTGACATTACTTCCTTCAATATATTCACAATTTTTTTCCATTTTCTGAGAAGCTATTGACATTTTGACTGAAAAGGTTTCTAAAAAACATAATTCAGGGTTTTTTCTGCTTGTACACAGAAGGACAATTTCTAGGGTGATAAAGAGTGTTGACAGTGATTTTTAGTGGTGTTAAAATAACAGTGCTTGATTGCTGTTTCTTTTTTTCTTTGAAATAATTAACCAAATTGGTTCTGTTGGGGAAAAAACACAATAAGAGTTCTGTGAAGTTGGTATCCTAGCTTTTAGCCAGCCCTGCTTTTGATCAGTATGACTGGATATATTCTCATGCAGAGGAGTTGTGTTGGCTTATATTAGCTGAAAAAAAAAACTTGTAGCCATTTAGGTAAAACTCACCAAATGTGATGATTCTTTCACAGTTACTGTGGAAGATGTTAATGAAGAAGGACCCATATTTGACCAGCCCTCATATTACAAGATCCTTCTAGATAATTCTACAGCTGACACACTGGTAGTAGACATCAATGCAAGAGATGAAGGCAAGGGTTATGATGAAGGCATTTTCTACAGTATTTCAGGTATGGTAGAAAAAATCTTATGGCTGTTTATTATTGGGATAGTTGATACTGCTAAACCAAGCTGCATGACACCAGAATGAGAAAAAATGGTCATAAATTGAACTGGCAGGTTCTGACTGGATAGAAGGGGGAAAAAATCCTCTGTGAGGACCAAAAACTACTGGAAGAGGTTTCCCAGAGAGGCTGTCCTTGGAGGTTTTCACCTGATGGATCAAAGCCTTGAACAACCGGTGCTGAATTCACTCCTGGCCAAGTTTTGAGCCAAGAGGTTGGACTAGAGGGGGTGTCTTGCTCCAGGTCACATGTATGGATTAGGATTTCAGCCTGTATCTCTTCAGTCCTGGCAATATAATTCAGTCATTTTCTCTGCTGGTTCCAGAGAACATCTCCAACATTTCTTATTCTGTTTTCAGCTGGAAACTCAGAAGGCCTCTTCAATCTTTCCAGTACCACAGGAGAGCTCAGGTTAACAAGAGACTTATCCAAACAAACTGTTCCCCTGTATTACTCCTTGAATGTCACTGCTACAGACTCAGGTCTGCCACCTCTTTCAACCTCTGTAAAGGTACTAAAATTTCTACCTCAATGTCTCCTTGCACAGTTTATTCCTCAGATTGTTTTATTCTAAACTGAGCATAACTTCACCAGGAAATGGCTATCGGTGAGACAAAACTATGGAAACCAGGAATCAGAATGTCAGAGAGTCACTGCTCTTTCAGGCTACAAGTTACCAAGTTATGCTGCCCTAGCAATTGCTGGCACACCACCCAAAATTGTTGTGATCATTCCATTTCAGAAAAGACAGACAGAAGCTCCAGGCTGTGAGGAAGGAGGATTAGAACAGTGGAGACTTCTGTGCAAGGTCAAAGAGTGACGCAGCCGTAAAGGATGTCATGGAAGTATGTGAAAAATAAACAGGAGATGGCAAATAAAGTGTTCCTGTTTATTTTCCTATAATGTAAGAAAAAATAATTTCTAAGTCAAAGAGTGAGAAATGTAAATATGATGAAAAATGTTTTTTACACAGTGCTTGTGACCTGCTGGTGATCTTTTGCCACTAAATACCACAGCAGAATTAAAAATGAATTAGAAATCTATGTGGATAAAGACATGTAGCAAATTTTCTTCAAGAACCTTAAAATGTAGACTTCCAAGCCATCATTTTTCAGAGGACTGGACAGCAGCTGCCTGGCAACTGTTAGAAATAATTTATTTTTATTTTTGTGAAGAAGTAGGCATTATTTATTTACCACCTGTCATCTTTTTTTTTAGTTCTGTAATTCAGTTATAATAGTTCTAAAACGCTGTATTTAGAAGTTCCTGTTCTGGTTATACACTCTCCAGTGGAAGACTGGACATCAGTGAATCTCTCTGAGAGCTGCTTAGTTAGGCAAGTCCTTTGAAACGTGCTGTATGTGAGGAACTGGAATCCTCTCTGTCTTTAGCAAAGCACCCAGGTGAAGCTAAACCGAGGAGGCTGCTGGCATTTCCCACCAATATTTGCTGCATTCAGGGCAATGTCAAACTGGGCACACAGCAATCCCAGGCTTTTCCTCACTGGCCAAGGCCTGGACTTGTGCTGTGTCACATCTCAGTAAGAAAGCTTTTGCTAAAGCTGCAAACATAACCCTGGGGCCGTGTGCTTTTCCCCGCAGGTGTCAGTCACCGTAGTTCCCATGGATGTCTCCTTCCCAGTGTTCTCAGAAGCAGCCTATGGCCCTGCCCCTCTGTCAGAGAAAACACCCCCAGACACGTTTGTTGTCGAGATCAGTGTCTTGTACAAGCTCCCTGTGAACTACAGCATTGTCTCCGGAGATGAGAAGGGTGAGCTCTTGATGTGGAGCAACAGGAAGAGGGCGTGTGAAACGATTGTTTCTTCTCTCCTTCCTTTTGCTCTTATTTCAGTTTCACAGCCATTAATGCTGGATGGGAACGAACCCAATGTACTAGTTTGATCTGGATCAGGTGTGGGCACATGATTGAATTTCTGTCAGAATAGCAGGAGCCACATGATACAGGGCTGGCTTCACCAGCTGTGTGCTGTGTCTGCTGCAGGAAGATCAGCTGGTACCTGGTCAGGCATAAAGTTACACTGGCTGGAGAAAAAATAACTAATAGCACTAAAAGTTCTAGTTGAAAAACTAACCCAGCAATGGTTTTTTAACAAATGTGAGTGCCTAGAGTAAGTTTATGTGTGGTCAAGTGCATCAGTGCTTTGTCACGTCTTTTTTTACTAAATATAGAGCTGATTTTATTGACTCATCAAACAGCAAATTTTTATTTCTGTTTTGTAAAGTATTTTGTATGAAGTTGTGATATTGAAGTTAGTTGCAAAATTCTTCATCTTCATTAAGAACAGGACTTCTTAGAAAATATAAAAATTTCTAACTGAAACAGGAGCAAGTAATCTCTGACTGTTTCAGAGGAAGGTGAAGACCTGACTGGAGAGTGGTGGATTGAATTTTCTCCCCTTTGGTTCCCATCTGACCTTCTGAATTATTTCTTTTTGTTACTTATAGCCCTGGATATATCTCACATTTTTGTCAACCTTGTAAAAATATTGAATTTAATTTTGTTCTTTGAATAATACTGTAGCATTCAATATTTATATAAATAATGTATAGTGCCCACTGGAGGATTCATATCTTATAAATAATAAACTAATAAAATAATAATATTATAAATATAAATATTTATAGAAATATTTATATAGATATTTATATAAATATAAATATTATAAATAATAAACTAAAAAAATCACAACTAGAATAATTTCTGTTTGTTTTTTTTTTAAACAGGGTATTTCATTATCCATTCCTCCAATGGTATCATAAGAACAAGTAAGAATCTAGAACTGGGAGATTTTCCAGTAAATTTCAAGGTACGAGCAACAGACTCATCTGATGCTGCCATATTTAATGAAGTTGATGTGAAGGTGGAAGTTATCGATGAAAATGATTTCCCTCCAGTTTTCCCATCCTCTCTACTAGAAGAGAGATTGGCAGAGGTAAGAAAATGTCATCCAAACTAAATCCCAAAAATAAATCTTCAAAATAATGGTAATAATAATAATAATAATAATAATTTTAAAATAATCTTTTGTTGAGTATACAAGTAAACCTTCTGGAACTGGGAAGGCTTGTTGTTCTGTTCTACCATATGATGTTTTGAGGTTTATTTCAAGCTGAAAATCCCAATACACAACAAGAAGGATCTACAAGTGTGGACAAATTGAAGAAAAAGTGAATCTTTTCTAATGATGGGCTCCACGAAGGAAGAACTACCCCTCCATTTTGAATATTTTTACATAGAGAATATTCAGGTGCATTCAAAATCTATTGGATGTGGTGAGCACCTCCTAGGCTCCTACCCAGCTTTTTGTAAGGGAGCTCCATACAGAGAAGTAGCAGGGCAAAGTCTCCAGTTTAGCAATACTTCTCCCCTTGCTCATGTACAATCTGCTGTGATTTTGCTGCCACAAGTGATCAGCAGCAGAGAACAAGCCAGATTTCAGTCAGATTTTCAGACACTGGATCTCTACAGAAGAAGCCACAGCATTTAAATACACAAAAGCATCTTGCTGAACAGTTCACTCTTCAACTTTCAAGCAACACTTTCCACACTTTAATCTGCTGGCTGCTTTTTTTAAAAAAGAAGCACACTGATCATGTTAATATTTTATATAGCACATGCCTTACCTTTGAGATCCCCAGCTGATCCACACATATTCTTTTCAGCAGCCACAACTGATTTAAAATCTAGTCCATAGATTGAGCTAAATATAGGTTCACTTATTACACCTAATTTTAATTTTCCCAGTTAGTTTAATGGAGAAGAGCTAGAATCACTTTTCCTGACCTTAAAAAATTGATTTCTGTGTGAAATATTTACACAGTGGGAATTGCTGGATGGCCTGTGGGATCAAATAACTTCAGATCAGGTCTCAAATGGCAAGTGAAACATTGGTATCTTCTGTCAATCTTGATGCAAATAACATTGTTAAAAAGGAAGAATTAGATTATTTATTTTGATAAGACTAATTATTAGCCAAATAGTGTTCAGAAAGAAATATGATTTTGAAGCTGAGAACATCCATTGAGTTTCAGAGGAGAAGAGGCTGTTAAACAGAAATAACAGCAAGGAAGATGCTTGAGGTTAACATTTGGGCTTTTTGAAATCATGGGCATTTTTCTTCTGAAAATTGTAGTTATGAGTAGAGGCATGGGGGGAGGAAAATAGTTATTTTCTGTAAATTAGAGAAAACAAGAGACTCTTACTGTGCTGAACAAGTTGTATAATTTTGGTTTTAAAATGTCTATACTACTGTATCTGTTACTTTCCCCCTTTCACATAATCCAAGAAATTGCAGCAAAGCAGTCTCTGAGAGACTCAATCTTTCTTCCTACACAGAATTCACCTGCTACTCAGATTGTCCAGCTGAAAGCTCAGGATAATGACACAGGTAGAAATGGCTTCCTAACATATGGCATTCTCAACGGACATGGACTAAAATTCAGGATAAATGAAACAACTGGAATCCTTTATTCCACTGCCCCCTTTGATTATGAAGAAGAACCTACAGAGTATCAGGTTGGCTTTAGATTTCTTAAATCTTTATTCAGAACCCTTCATCCTTCTCTTGGATAACAGGAGACATTTGTGCTTTTGTTTGGCTTGATAATGCTTGAACACTTTCTGCGTTGGTTTAGAATATGAGCATCTCAAGGTGTGAGGCATTATTAAAACAAGCCACTGCCTTTTGACTGTAATGAAATTCAAGCACAGCTCATTGTTCACCTGCCCTGCAAACACTTCAGTGTGTGAATAACTCATTTCACAATGACAGCTCATGTATTCAGTGCTGTCTGTTTGCTTGAATCTGTGCTGGACTGAGACCTTGCAGATATGATTTTCAGCTCATCTTCTTTTTGCTGTTGCCACTGCTGGATATTTTTATGATCTTATTTTGCAAAAAAATATTGTTGGTTCTACACAGACTTTTTTAATTGACTCAAACTCTAATTAAGTTTTCAATTATCATTTGGAGGTGAATTCAGAATTGGACTTTACATTTCTAATATTAAAAAGTTTAAAATTCACCAAGATTTTTTCAATCCTTATGCAAGAACCTATTTGTATGATTTCTCCTAACAAATAACTGTGTAACTTACAGGTTGTGGTTTATGCTGAAGATGATGGAATCCCTGAGAAGAAGAGGGGTTACTGCACAGTTGTGATAAAGATCACTGATGTTAATGACTGGCCACCTGTCTTTGATCCAGTGGCTGAATTCAGTGTCAGTGAAAATGTACCTGTGGGATTCATAGTTGGAAAAATCACTGCATCAGACAGAGACACAGGAGACAATGCCTTTGTTCTATATAACCTTACAGGTAACAAGGAATTCTGCCACTGCACTGCCACTTTGTTGTCTACACAATTATGAGCATAAATAGTATTATCCATGTTATTTCCTAACCTCTTTCCACAAAAGCCAAGAAAAGGTTCACTTTCACCTCGTTTGGAAGGTTACTAGTTTATACTCATTCCATTTTCAAATTGACTGAGTAGGAACTTTGCAGATACTACAAACTGTGCTTTTCATTGTATTTTTAATCCTGTTAAAAATCAGCTTTATAAAAAATCTTTAGCTACTTGACTGCCATAACTACAATCAACAGGAGTAATTTGGATGAAAAAAAAAAAATTGCTTGAATGAGGAATAAGGGTCCAGAGCCTGATTTATCCCTGCCTTGTAGAACACAACAGAGATGGAAATTTAAACTCCTCTGAAGCAAGCCTGCAGCAGCTGAAATAGTTGGTTTAGTTGTAAGGACCATCAAGAGCTATGTGAATACAGTTTTATGTGGTTTTAGTCTTTTATTTCCAATATGCGTACAGACTTCGAGGCCAAAACCTGTCATTGACTTTGGCCAAAACCTGTCATTGCCACATCTTTCGGCAGCCAAGTTGGTTTCTCTTTACATCTGTAAACGCCCATCCACTCAAAATATTTCTGCTCTTCTACATTATCCATACACTACTTAAAAAATTGTTTTGATGAGCTTGGGACTCAAGCAAACGTTATTTAAAAGTGTAGTTAATTAAGAGCTTCTAAGATGTATTAATGGATGATGCTTGTGTAAATCTATCTCAGGTGATGGAGAAAATATATTTGAGATGGATGAAATACAGGGCATCATTAAGATAAAGAACTCTCCAGACTATGAAACCATGAATAAATACAACCTTACAGTGACTGCAGTCAACAATAAATCTGCCCCTTTCTACCAGGTAAGAGACCATTATTGCAGTGAACAGCAACTCTTCAGAGTGGATTTTGAACTATTGGGAGGAAGATCTATCCCAGCCATTTATTGTGTGGAATAAATGAGTCACCTCATCATGTTTAGAGTCAGACTTCCACAGCCTT
The DNA here is from genome assembly GCF_008360975.1 of Lichenostomus cassidix. NCBI lineage: Eukaryota > Metazoa > Chordata > Aves > Passeriformes > Meliphagidae > Lichenostomus > Lichenostomus cassidix. The sequence continues at coordinate 7,203,804 of NC_139483.1, forward strand.
TAACCACACTGAGTAGTAGTATACTTTAATTATGTGAAAAGCTTCCAAATGATGCATGATAGGCTTTGACCCTGAAGCATTTGCTGACTGACCTGTGCTGGGGAGCTGGAGCATTTGCCTGCTGCTGTTAGAACTGTAAGTGATGGGATAACTTTTCACGGAAGAAGTATTCTCAGCAGATTGCTCTAGTTCTGCCGTGTTTCTTTTATTTGAAAAGATATTAGACATTTATTTAACAGAACTAGTACATCCTACTGCAACACTGAATTCCTGCCTCTCCTGTTAAAATCCTGCAGTGATCTCTGATGTTCAGTTCACAAAATTTAACTCAAACAACATTTTACTGCAACATTTTCAAAACCTGATTTATACTCTTTGCTGCGTGCGCAAGTAAGAGAAAAACAATGCTAAATAAGACATTCTAAATACTCTAAGATGCGTGAAACTATTTTGTTTTCTAGGTAACTACCCATGTCAGTGTTGCAGTGATTGATGTGAATGATAATGCCCCAGTGTTTGCCCAGAGTTCCTATTCTGCTTCCATAAACGTGGTGAATCCTGTGGGTGCTCCTGTCATCACCGTGAGCGCCACCGACAGCGATCAGGTAACTCCTCCTGCTGCACCCTGACACTGCCTGGGGCTGCAGCACAAATATATCCTGCTCCAGGAGTACCTAATGGAGCAGAAAGTGAATCCTGGTTAACTACCAGCTCTAGGAACTGGAAATTAGGAGTTTTGATGGCTCTGCCTTGACAGTGACGTACTCCCTGCCTAGGGACATGTTTCCTCAGCTCTATTTGCTTTAATTTTTCTCTTTACTACACAGAGATGCACCAGTCCTTCCAAAGAATACAAGGACTGAAGCAATTTAGTGTCTCTGAAGTGATTTGAACGTTTGAGGTGGAGAAATTTGTAGAAGCTAAACATCATATAGGTGGTTTGAGCAAGGAAATGTCTGCTTGCCAAGCTCCTCTGAAGTGTGCCACCTCAGCTCTGTCCCCATTTTTAAATGTAATTTTGTTTGATCTTTCTGTACTACACCCATCAAATAGTATCCAGGCACTGGCAGGGATATCCAGTAGTCAACCAGATCACCATGACAACATCACTAGTAATTATATCATTTACAAGACGAAACATCTCAAAGTGACAACAAAATAGGTGTAGCAGGTGCCTTCCTATTTATTCATGGTTAGAATAGCTGCAGCTGTGGTACATTGCTGCAAATCATCTAACAGCCCTTTTTTAATCAGCCTTTTCAATTATCTTGTATAAAACGTGTAATTGCTTTTGAAAATTGCTGAACTGTGTGAGATCTGCATTGAGACTGAGACACTAATGAAACTCCTCCTTCAGCTGAGCAGAATGGCACTTGTCCTCTCTGTGCCACCCTCACTGCTCTGTCCCCCTCTGCACATCTAACTTATTTTCATTAGACCTTTTTGCCATGCCTTTGCTGTGTAAATGACCAACTTACTGTGAATTTGATTCTGCTTTCTGTTTTGTTTTTGCTTTTAATTGGCACCCATCTTACCACAGCTAACCCCACCCAAGTATTCATTCTTTAAAAAAAAAAAAAAAATCAAAAAAAGAAAAAAACACTATTTTCAAAATCATTTCACTGATGTTTTTTGAATCTCTTCTTTCAGTGTTTACCCTACCTTTCAAAATACACTCCCAGTTCCATGAAATTATGTTCCTTTCATGCCAGGGGCAAAATGGCCTTATTGAGTACTACATCCTCCCGGATCCCAATGTGAGCCCATTCTTCCTGATAGAGGATGTGAGTGAGGGGAAGATAATTACAGCTGGGAACCTGTCTAGATCTGGAGAGATGCATTTAACAGTGATGGCAAAGGACAAAGGTTCTCCTCCTTTAAATGGCACTGCTGTGGTTACTCTGAATGTGTTTGACAACCGTCCATTCGTTCCTCGCTTTAACCAGAGTGAGATCAGGTGAGGCTTTCACATTAAGTTATATAACTGGGATGTGCTCCCCAGGTAGTGCAAAACATGGCAAAGTTGAATTTCATTTTCATATTTTCCCATGCAGAAAAAAGGACATCAGTTTTGGGGGGTTTTTTAAAGCAAAACATAGGAAATTCTGCTACGCTGGGGGTTCAGTGAATGTGAATTGAGGCATTGCCTTTTATTTCTTTATTTTCCAGCTTTTGTAGGCCAGATCCTTTGTCCCTTTCCTCTTGCACAGTCTAAAACATTCTTCCTTACGCTTTACTCAAGGGTAACCCAAAATCTGGCTGGAAAACCAGGATTTGCCCTGCACTCTGAAAGCTGGGCAGATCCAGCAAATGACTAGGGAGGAGAGGGCAAGATTTTCCACAGAGAACTCTCTCTTAAAGAGTTAAATTTCAATGCCTGCCTGGACAACAACTGATGGCAAATTTAACATTATGATTTATAATTTCTTTCCTGCATTAGCATTTCTGTCTCGGAAAACACAGGAGTGGATTATTTCATTTATGCTTTTGCTGTGGTTGAAACTTCAGGAAAAGCTATTGATTACACTGTTGTATCTGGCAATGAAAAAGGTGAGTACTGTTAAAATATCCAAGAGAACATCATAGTCTGTCTTTTGCATGGCAGGTGTTGCTGTGCATAAATGAAGAGATGGAAAGCATGGTTAATTTTTTTTTTTTAAAGTAGTACACAGAATTTCTTTCAGAGCTTTTCCTCATTGACTTTGCTGATCTTTGGCTTTAGAAAAGGTAGTAACTTGCTAAAAAAATGGCTTCTTTTCATCTTAAACTAGAATAATTTAGAGACTGGGGGAGCCAAAGTAGAAAGTGTTAACAAGCAGCTTCCTCCCTGCCAATCCCTTTTAGTCCATCATTTCCTTGCACTCATGTTAAGGCATCTTCCCTCCTGCAGCTCTTGCAGCTGTGCCCAGGCTCCATTTGGCCCACAACAAAGTACGTAGAAACTGAGAGAAAACTTGGAAATATGTAAAAAATGGAGCTGTGCAAGGAGCAGCAGCAATTCTTCTCATCTGTGAAATAAAGTGAAATTGTTTTTCACATATACTATTCCTTTACATGTTTGAAAGCTGTTTGGTCTGGGATAAGAACTCAGCCGTGATGCCTTTGCTGCCTGGCCAGTGAAGTGTTGAATTTCACACTGTTCAGAGCAGAGGAGCCATGGAAACATCCCCAGAGCAACTAAGACACGAGAGCTAGGAGGTGTACAAGTGAAATGGCAGCTGGAACAGCAAAAGTCCATGTTTTTCCTTGCAGGTCACTTCAGACTGGATCCTGAAAGCGGTGAGCTGAGAACAGCAGTTAATTTGGACTATGAGGAAGTTTCTCAGTATGTGATTCTAGTCAAAGCAAATGAAAAAGTCTGGCCTGCCACACAAGTCCAGCGTTCAGGTAACATTTTGCTCTCCCCAGATGCAGCAGAGATGTTGCAAAGCCACAGCCTGACCCAGCTTTTGGAATTTGGGCTGGGATTTGCTGTTGCTGTTACCTTGTGTGTGTTGCAGGCCTGTTTGCTGAGAATGTGGCCATGCTGACAATCTCCGTGCAGGATGTGAACGAAGAGCCCATGTTTTCCAGCAGTTCCTACTCTGCCCGCATTCCCAACTCTGTGCCCTACAAGTACCCTGTCATCACAGTCCAGGTGGAGTATTTTCTGTGCTCTTCTCGAGGGCAGAAATCCTGTGAATGATCTGGTTTTCTTTCACTGGATTGAAGGAGCTCTTAAATCTGCTCTTGAGAGCTGAGTTTTCTGATTGAAGAGCAACGTGCAGACCAAAAGCCACAAGCTGAGTGTCACAAATCACCTTTTTTAAACCCAGGCCACAGATCCAGACTCAGGAGACAATGGACTTCTGCTGTACAGCTTAGTGAGTGATCAAACCAACGAATTTGACATCAACGAAAACACAGGGCAGATTTTTACAGTTTCTGTAGCAGGAAAGGCTGGAACATTTTATCTGGAAGTCCAAGCTGCAGATCAAGGCACAAGAGGACTCACAGCCCGGGCAACAGTCAATGTAAGGAAGATTATTGTGTATAATCCTGATTTACTCCCATGTCCCTGATTTACTCCCATAATTGTAAACAAGAAGGACTAAGTTTGGTAATGGCAAAAAAAAAAATTACTTAACATTGTCAGTAAGGCTGAAAGATACAAGAATATTTACACTCCAGTATTAAGAGGTTGCCTTTTTATTCACACATAAAAATATGTTGCCACAAAACCTGACTTTTGCAGGACAATTATTTTATAAAAGAGTGTTTTTGTTATTGTTTAATGGGTTGTTTGTTTGGGGTTTTTTAAGATCAATCTGAGAGGTAGAAGTGCTTAAAAACTGTCACATGTGACTCTTTATTAGGTAACTGTTGATTCCAGTTCCAGTAGCAACATTGTGATGCTGGTGCTTAATCAGAAGATCAATGCTGTGGAAAGAAACATTGCTGCAGTACAAAGGTATTTATGAAGCCATGAAGCTTATTCTGGTACAATATCTAATGATAAAATTAAGAGTCCCTTTGGGATAGTGGTCTGACAGCCTACAGGGAAGTGATACAGCCAGTGCCCAGGAAAAGCCAGGCCTTCAACTTGATGTAGCTCAGAATAATTTGAGGGAATTCACAGGAATCCAACCATTTTTGCCTTGGAAGTTTATGGCCTGAGCTGACAAATATCAAAGAGGTTATTGGACTAGACAGTTTCCAGAGGTCTCTTCCCACCTCAATGTTTGTGTCATTTTTAACAGCCTAAGATAAAGGTTCTCATGGATAGCAAGATAAAATTGTGGAGACATAGGACAGACATCACAAACCAAACCCACTATTGTTACAGGAGAAAAAACCCCTCATGGCACAGCAGCAGAGCTTCTCCAGGACATCCCAGCCCTGCAGGAACAGGGGATTAGCCAGTGATGTGTGATGGTCACACTAAAATTAAAACCATAATTGGGCCTTCTTGGCATGTTAACAAAGATGGAAGATCTTTTGTTCGGCTATATGTTAATATATATTTACATTGGAAAGATTGAGTCCTGTGCCTATGAAGGGAAATCACTCTGAAGATTGGGAAAACGGGTTTGTGATGTTGCTGCTATTATAGCACCAGTTTCTTGCTGGTAAAAATTAAACTGAAAACTTTCTTGGAAGCAGCTAGTGCTGGTTGCTGTCAGAATGAGAGATTCACTGGGCCACTGGTCCAATCCAGCATGAAAATCTCTGTGGAAAAGGTTGAGAAGACAATGAGGATTATGAGACTAAGTGTCCTTCCTCCCCATCTTCACTGTTCTTAGTAATCTATAGATATTTTCTTCCTCTGCTACTCAATCACCCAACATTTTTTGGCAAATAGCTCAATTCCTTTGCTGATGATAATCCTGCATTTTTACATGCTCAGATTAAAATACCTGCCAAGGTATTTTTATGAGTATCAATTAATATCTACCAAGTGTTGTATTAAATACTGCTTTATTTAATTTCCAGAGTAAAAGAATCTGTCATTGCCCAGTTAATTAAAAATGTGTTCTTCATATGATGCCAGGGTCCTGGAAGATAAACTTGGATGGAGTGTGTACATCGTTGATGTTTATTCCAAGGAGTTTGAAAGAAAAGCAAGGAGCAGCGCTGATGAAACCCAAGTAGAAATCATTGCTTTTGATGAGGGACACCAGGAAGTACCTGCAGAAGATGTAAAAAGGTCTGTATGACTTAGTCTGACTTCTGGGTGTCACAGCTTATGCAGATACAATTTTTTAGAATTAAGAAAGCTTTTTCACTATTTACTGAAAGCTAATTTTTGGAGTTCACCAAAAACATGCATAAGGCTGTTTAACTGTGCAAAATAGATTTAAAAGTCAGATTAACAAAAAAAACCAGAAGCAGAAAGACTATAATTAAAATACATACTGACTTAAGAGTGGCATAATATTGATTAAAAACTCAGACTTGAGGTGTATTTTACATTTCTTTGGTAACATGACAGTGATATGAATCTAGTTCAACTGTTCAAGCATTTTAGGTTGCAAGCCCCAGGCTGCTTGAGAACAGAGCTTTTCCTGAATGAAAATCAGGACAAGTCTGAATCCTTGGAAAAGGTCTTGGCAGACCAGGGATGGATATTCTGTATTTTCTTCATTACTCCTCCAGCCAAAATGAAGGTCTGGTAAATCACACACATTTTACCCTTCCATCCTCAGAAAGCTGAGGGAGCAGAAGGCTAGCATTGAGGTGGAACTGGAGAAGGTGTTCTCAGCATCTGTCAGTGCTGCCATCGGGGAGGCTCCTGCTGCCGCAGCATCCCCACAGCCCGTGGCTGCCATTGTGCTCGGAGTGCTCCTCGCCGGCACCTTCATCGCCTTCCTGGCCTATGTCCTGCTGGATCTCAAAAAGAAAAGGTACCAGAGGTTTGCCTTAACAACATCATTTAGACTTACAGATAATTGGTTTACTTGAAATGTCACCTTGAAAAATGTTTGTATGAGAAATTACTGGCATTTGCAGGGAGCATTGCCTAAGATTGGTTATGTTGGATGCACCACACACAACTGAGAGTTGATCCTTCTGGTGTTTGTCACGCAGCAAAAGCAGAAAGAAATACTTTTAAAACAGAGAAATGTGGGCAGCAGAAACTGTGAAATGTGAAGGGGGGCACAAGTAGCTGTAATACACCCACATGAGTCTTCCCTGACCCTTGAATGATGAAATCAAGGGAGGCTTTGCTGCTGAACTTCAGTGGCAGCAGGGCCACATGGTAGAGGAAAACAAATAATTTCCAGAAAGGAAGCGAACATTTTCACTGCTACCACTATGGAAAAATAGGATATACTCTAAATTAATCCCCAGAATAATACTGAAAGTAAATATTGTGTATTAAACTTATGACACAAATAATTTGTCTTCTGTTTCTAAAGCAACTAGAACGCCAATCTTCAAAAATAATTAATTATTTTAATACATTATTATTATCATCATTATATTATTGTTACTGTTATTATTATTATTTTAATGTATTATTTTCAGAAAGCATAGGAAGCAGGATTTGGTTAAGAAGGTTGAAATTATGGATGGCATTGATAACCCATGGGCAGTTGACAAAAATGGAAGTCTGAAAAGCTTAGAGAAACTAGAGCACATGAATAATGGGTAAGTAGATTTCTGCTATTACAAATTCATTTAAAATTGCATTAAAAACATGGTTCTAGTTTATTCTGGTACCATAGGATTTTCCTTGGATCTTTCACTAGGCTATAGGTCCATTTTTAAGGCCCCTTACAAAGATAAATTAAAAATCTCTACACTTGAAGGAAATTAATACCTTTTAATCTTGTATGAAAGGCAAATTCCTACTTACTCTTTAGCAACTTGTTAATCATTATGCAGGAAAGAACCTGCAGGATACAAGAAGCTACTTTACATTCCCCTGGGTAAAATCCCACTAATTTTGAGATCAGTGTACATGCTGCTCTCGGTTTTAGAGAGGCTGAGATTTTTGTCTCAGGTCAAGGTGCTATGAATTCTCTTAACTCACTTAGGAGAGCTGAGATAATGCCATTTGACAACCTGGAAGGCACCAGAGGAGGTGATGCTGAAAAAGATGGAATTCAGGCCCCTGAAAAGGACAATTACTTGGAGACAGTGCTGCTGGATTACAAGAGTGAACGTGAACAAAATGGAATATCTGAAGAAGAAGCTGAAAGCAGAAATGTAGAGGTCCAGCCCACTGTGGAATTCACAACACAACAGGTAATGAGCTTTTTGATTGCAAAGCATGGAGTGAAAGGTATTTTATTGTTATTCACCAAATAACTGAAGGAATTATCAAACAAGTAAATCTGTCGTGGAACTAAAAAAAACCCCAAAAATATTGTGAAGTGATCCCTGAAGTGTTCAAGGCCAGGCTGGACAGGGCTTGGAGCAACCTGGTCCAGGAAAAGGTGTCCCTGCCCATGCAGGGGGGTGGAGCTGGACAATCTTTTAAGGTCACTCACAGCCCAAAAAATTATATGATTCTATTAAAAAAAAAATTATAGGAGTAGCTGTTTGTCCCTGCCTAGAATAAGGAGGAGGACTTTGATCCAGAAATAATGACTGTCTTCTGTCTTTATGGAACCTGTACAGTAAAGGGTTCTCAGCTGCTGCTCCTGAAACTTAGAACCTTAAAACCAATGTTTTCTTTGCTAGCTCCAGAGACAGAACATATATGTACATATACACACATGAAAGTTACACCAGTTTTTTTATTTCTACTGCTTAAAATTTGCCCACACTCAACCATTTGTAGCTTTCTGCCTCACCTGCGTTATGCTTTTTTTCAGGACTCCTTTCTGACAGGCACAAACCAGAAGTCAGCTCTTTCCCTAACAACTCATCCCACCTTGCCTGCCACTGACAAAGAACTGAAAGGGGTAAAATTTTCAGAAGTGGCAGTGATTTTGGATGCACAGCCTGAAGATGATGAGTCTGAAGATGATGAAACGGAAGATGAGGAGTCTGGTGATGATGTGTCTCTCTGATAGGAACACTCGATGAAGAGAACCTTTAGAAAAAACACAATGAGACTCACTGGAACAGAATGAAATGAACAATAAGAATATGGGAATGCTATCCAGATTTTAATTCTGCTGCTGTTGTAAAGGGACGGATAAGGACGAGAACAAGCAATCTGCGGGAAGGGCTGCAGTGCTGTACTGCAGGGCTGCTTTCCCAGCAGCAGCGCTGTCTCACGGTGTATTTCATTTCTCTCGGCTCGTGTCAAATGGGCAAGACAATAAACCCGATTCCAGAGGCGTTGCCTTGTCATTGCTTCAGACTGGAGTAGTTTCGGGACGTCAGTCATTCTGTCCTTTTGCGGACAAGTGGCTGCCGCGGTGTTTCAAACCGCGAGTTTTCCTATCTCACGGTTTTTTTTCCTCTTGTGCAGTTCCGCGGAGCCGGGAGCAGCCCGGAGGAGCAGCTTTTCCCGGGCACACGAGCGGAGGCGCAGCCGGGGAGCCGCAAACAGCGCAGGGCTCGGAGCGCTGCCATCCCAGCGCTGCCAGCCCGCCTCCCTCCGCCCCCCGCGCCGGGAGGAAGGGCAGGGCAGGGCCTCGCCTTCCTCCTCCTCCTCCTCCGGCGGGGAGGGGAAGTTTCTGGCACCTTCTGGCGGTGCCGGCGGAAGAGGCCGGCGGGGAGCGGGGGGAGGCGGCGGAGGCGGCGCCGCGGCGGCAGCGCCATGGCCAAGTGGGGCCAGGGAGACCCGCGGTGGATCGTGGAGGAACGCGCCGACGCCACCAACGTGAACAACTGGCACTGGTGAGGCGCGGCTCGGGGCCGGGCGGCGGGAACGGGCGCTGGGCGCGGGAACGGGCGGCGGGAACGGGCCGGCGCTGACCCCGCCGCTCCCGGGGCAGGACGGAGCGGGACGCGACCAGCTGGTCCAAGAGGAAGCTGAAGGAGGTGCTGGAGGGGCTGGTGGTGGAGGGCGAGGCCGGGCGCTGCGAGATCGGCGACCTCAAACACGTGGAGGGCGAAGCGTCCTGCAACAGCCGCAAAGGGAAACTCATCTTCTTCTACGAGTGGAACCTGCGCCTCAGCTGGAAAGGTACGGGGGCAGGGGCATGCCAGGGCTCCGCAGGGATTGCCGGGGCTCGGCAGCACGGTGACAGGCCAGCCCCTGGGGGAGGTGGCAGTGGCAGCAGGGGTGCCGCGGGGTCCCTGCTGCCAGCGGGAGCATCCCTCTGCAGGCGAGCCTAGCCTGTCCCCTCCGGGCTGGCGAAACGCGGATGTCGCGGGGAGCTGCAGTGAGCCACAGTCGTGGGGAGATTGCGGGAGCCACGTGGGCCTGGGCTGTGTAAATGCGTATTCTGAAATAACCTTGAAACCCGAGCTCGGCGCTTCCCCTTCTGCCAGCCTTTTTCCACCAGCTATTCCTCAGCGCCGCGTTCGCGGTGTGTCAGCACGGGGTTACTCGCTTGGCTGTGCCTGAAGGAGTAGGAAATGCCTGCATTGTGGTGCTATTGACAGCGGAGTGCCTGGGCTGCTTTAGTTCCACTGTGCCCAAACTGCAGCTGTGTGTTTCCTGCGGAGAGCAGGAAAACCTAGGAAACACCAGATTACAGCCCTTTCCAAAAACTAACTGGAGTTTACTTTGAGGATTACCAATTACGTGAGGATAGAACTCTTTAGTGGGAAATAGAAATAATTCTTCGTTATTTGGGATACGGGGCGCTGTGTCCATGCTTTTTTTTGTTGTGCCATATCCATTTGCAGTCCCCACTCTTGGAGTTTCCCTCTGCTATAGCTCTTTGTTTGCATTTTGGCGCTTGATGGTATCAAGGAATTCTTTCCATTTATTCAATGCTTAAAACATGACAGCAAATCGTGGTCTGTGTCTTTCACTGGAGTGCAAGGCAGGAGCAGCTGATGGAATGTTCCTGTATTCTGTTGGATATTGTAGTGCCAAGTGACAGGCAGTGCTTCCCCGAATTCCCTCGTCGTTTCTCAGGCCTCGGGTGTGGAGGTTTGCCTGAGTAGAATATTGCTGAGACCAGATCTGGAATTGATGTCTGCTTACACAATAAAGGGGGACTTTAAACTGAGTACTTTTGTTTGTTTTAGGTAGTTTAAACTGCTTCCAGGGTGTTACGAACTTAAGAATATACTTAGAGTTGGGATGTAAATGTTAACAGAGAGGAAGGCAAACGTTATACTCTGTCGTGGGGTTTAAATCAGTGTAGATAAAATAACTGTAGTCAGATTTTTAACATCTTTAAGTTCAGCTAAAACACCTTAAGCTTTAAACACAGGTTAGTTTGGCTTTGTGTGGCTTATTTCAGAGAACAAAGTTTAAAAGCAGGCAGACAGTATTCTGGTTGTACGTTTTTTCTAAACTTTTTTCTGCAAGGTCTTTATACTGGTCAGTGTTCAGAGACAGCTCTGACTTGTGCTGGGTGCTTTGCTACACTGAGTGGATCGTTGCTTTGAGAGCTTCATTTTAAACGAGTTGGCTACTACACAGGAAATTCTAAAAAAACCAGAGGCTGACGATTTTGGTTTTGGTGATAGCCTTCACGTTGTGTGTTTTGAGAGCTCTAAATTAGCAGTGAGAGTTCAGACTGAACTGCTAAAAACGGTAATTGCTGTAATTAGTTCTGCAGGTCTTCAAGGATAACTAGGACTTCAAGCTATGATTAAAATGTGGTAAGGGCAAATTATGAAAATCCTGAGATTTGCAGGTGGTTTGGAAAGTCCAGTGTTGGAAAAACATTGTGCTTAGCAATTTAGGTAAGAGAGAAACAAGAAAATGGGGAAATGAGGCTACTTAAAGGCACTAAAATTAAGCTAAATGGCTGTTCTATCATTTCTTAGAGGATGTAATGAGGATTTTAATAGATTACTCCACATTGCTGAGGAAGCTTTATGAAAACGTTTGTCCTTTTAAAGCAGGTGTGTTGTAGGTGGGTCTTTGAGACATGTGCTTCACACTGGATTGGCAGGAAACCAAAAAATGATTTACTCTCAGGTCTGTTACTGAGGTCCCATGGAATTCCAACAGATAATTTGATTGTGTGATAAAAAGGTAGTAAAGCTTTGTTTACATTACAGTGGTACTGAAAATGCAGAGCTGCACCAACGTTCTGCCTACGTAATGTTGAACCACCTGCTCTGTTTGTTCACTGCTTGGACTTTGCTGCCTAGCACAGACACTCCCACTGGGAAACTTCAAGAGTTGTGAAAATAGCTAATAGAATTAGCTGAATGAAGTCAGGTTTGTGTTTTGCTCCCCAAAACTCCTTCCTGCATGCTTGCGCTTCCTTTCTGTGGAGAGCAGCCAAAGTTAGGATTGGCTTTATTGTCTGCAGAGACCACATTGTGTGGTTTTCCTGTACTAATCCTGGTGCTGAAAGAGAGCAGGGAAGAGCACACTGAAGTGGCTTTGTGGTGGGCCCAGAAGTGTTTTAAGGATGGCATTAGCCAGTTCCCATGGCTTTACTGAGTGACAGGTTCTCCAGGGTCACTGAAGGCTAGTTCAGCTTTCCCTGTGTGGATGTGGTTTTGTAGCTGTGGATGAACAGACTGTGTATTGTGCAATCCCTCATTGCCTCAGACCCCAGTGAGGGATCTTTGCACTTTGTTTTACCAGCAATCCTTCACTCTTCTCCTTGCCAAGAGACACCTGGGCATGTGTTTGAGTTCCTTGCTGGGATCTTGCCCAGTTGGCTTCTGTCAGTGCCCCACGATCACACGGGGGCTCAGGAAAGTCATTAAAATAATGAGTGATGTTAAGTAGCAGTGGGATGGAGATAGTGCCTGTGAAAGTGGGAATCCCCAGAAATACTGCATCTGCCTTCCTGATAATCCCCCTTCTGTAGCCATGCTCAGCCCCGGGCTGTTGGAATTGGAGAGTTTTGCTGATGAAGCATCTTGTTGGATTTTTTTATGTTCTGACACTGAGCTGATAGGCCTGCATGTTTCTGTTGTTGCTTTCTGAAGAGATTTTATGATGATCTAATTAGCGAGGTAATTTAAATAACAAAACACTTTTGCAAGGCAAAGGGGGAGAGTCTTCAGAGTAATGAAAAAAAGCCTCAGACCTTACATTCAGTCTTTCCAGTGTTGATCTGAGGCAGAGCAGTGCAGGGTGGGGTGGGCTTTGGCCCCAAAGGACGCAGAAGTGGAGCATTAATTCCTGTCCTTGCTGAGCTTGTCTGCAGTGTACAGTGATTGTAAGGTGGTTAGAAGTAAATATCAAGTACTCTAAATGTGCATGTGATTCTTCCTGTTTAAAAAAAATGTTAATTGTATGCATCTGCATTATACATGTGTGTGTCCTGGTAACATGCCTCGCGTTGGGAGCTTTCACACTATTAAAGAGGGCATGGTTGGCTTTCCAGGGAGCTTCTGAATCCAGAGCAGACACATTCAGGGGAAGAGGAGGTGATTTTTCCCCTCCCCAGCCCTAGATGCACATTCAGTGTTGGTGACAGGCTGCTGTAAAGAGTGTCAGAGCAGTTGTCACCTGCAGGAGAGAGCAGTGCAAGGAGCAGGTGGGTCCATGTCCATCCCTTGGTGCACCTGGAGAGGGAACACAGCTCCCAGGAGAGGCTCAGGTTGCTGTTCAGTTCCTTTAAATCAGCCTTGAGGCAACTTGCTTCAGGTAACACTTTTGTACAACTGAGTTCCAAGTGTAAAACTCTTGCTGTGGGGGAAATAGTTTTGAATAATGCATTTAAGAATTCGTTATGTTAATACAGGTACAGTGAAAGAGTCTGGTGAGAAACATAAGGGATCTGTTGAAATTCCTAACCTGTCAGAAGAAAATGAGGTAGATGATACAGAGGTAGGTGTGAAACACTGCTATGGCTATACAGGTTCAGAATTCTTAAATAAAGTATTAATCAACATACAGGCATCATATTTTGATTTATCTATTATTAAGTGGGGTAATTACACGTGGACAGTTGATTTCATGATTTTGTTTATTATTCTTGGAATAATGACTTGTTCTGTTCTCACATTTACTGAAGAGGAATGTGCACAGTTTCCTTCGCTAATTACTGATTGTAACAATGTGTTAACTACAAATTTGAAAAGAAATCTGCTTGCAGTCTAAACCAACATAGCAAATTGACCCCCAAGCCCTATGACGTTAAGGAATCCCATGTTGGTTGGATAATGGTTGATACTGAGCTTCCACAGACCCTTCAGCCTCTGCTGAGTAGCAGCTCTTGTCTCTAATTGATGAACTTGACTAAGTGGAGATACTACATTTACTAATGTCTGAAGAAGACTTACTTTTAGCAAATGTTGTCAAGAAGATCATGAATTTGAAACTGCAGCTGTCCTCTGAGCATAGTAAATAAAGCCCAAATGCTTTCCCTTGTTGCCAGAACCCAAAAGGCTCATCATTAGGGTCTCTTAGATGCTGTAATTTTTCTGTTTCTAGATAAATGTTAGCAAGAAGAAAGGGGAAGGTGATGTTCTGAAGGACCTAATGAGGACTGAAGGAACCACCAAAGTCAGAGAGGCCCTGAGGGATTACCTGAAAGCACTTAAAACAGGTAAATTAAAGAAGGTAAATTAAAGCAGGTGAATTGAAGAGCTCCTTGGGAGTGTTCCTGTGCAGGTGCCTCTCCTGAACAGCTTGGTCAAATACTGGGTTTGTATTGGTTTTCATTTTAATTGTCACCAGCTGAGATGAAATAAATCAGTGCTGACACTCAGAATCTTTCTTGCTCTCCACCACAGCCATGTCCAGAAGGTTCTGCAGTGACTGAGGCTGTGCTGTGTCACACAGGCCCTGCCAGGACTCAGCTTGGCCTTATTAGGATTGGCCAATATTAGGATTTCTTTTTTTTACCTGAATATTTTAGAAAACTGCCTTCCTTGCTGGAACTGCTACCTTATTTTTATGCCCATTTGTTTTAGTTATTAATGAAATTAGTTATTTTCTAGAATTTCTGGAATGCTGTCTTTATTTCTGTTTTTCACTCTACAAATACAGTCTCTGCACACTTTTAAGCTTGCCATTACCATTTGAGAATCAAATTTTTATTATCCCAAACTATTCTTAAATTTATAAACTTTCACTTGTTCTTCTAAACCAAAGGTGAACCAAATTTTAATTTTCCTTTCTATTTTTTGAACAGTGGTATTTTTGTGAATTACAGCTTTTCCCAAGAGCCAGTAAGGTGTGCTCAAAAAAATTCCCAAACATAGTTCATATTTTTTAGGCAGATGTTTGCTCTCAACTAATTTTAATCCTTGTTGCTTTCATTTCTGTGAAACTGTCCCCTTAAAATGAGAAAGGAATGTGTGTGCATATATATATATATATATATGATTATTAGGTGCATCTCTGTGATTGTAAACTACTTTGTTAATTTGTGATCTCTTCTTTTGTCAAATGCTGTGTAATCTTCCCAAGTTGGACCCAGCAACTTTTGGCTTGAGAAGTTACTGTGTATGATTTTTAGGGTGTCCAAAGATTCTTCAACATTGGAAGTTCAGGAGAAAGCAGCCTCTCACAGGGATGGCTCCCATTTTGTGTTCAGTTTCACTCTAGTCTTCTGCCAAACTTTTTCCTTTGGATATTATTGCTCTTTGAACTGAACATCTGCTGTGCTGTCAGAAGTCTGTGCAGATGTTACTAATTTGGGGTCAGGTAACTTGGAAAAGCATTTTTAAGGGAAATGGCTGTTACATGTGTTCCTTCTGAAACATAAGGGTGAAGTGGGGAAACTGGATTGGTTTTTATGTCCTGTTCAGTGCTCCTGCTCAGTTTTACCCATTGTCCAGGGTTTTGGTGATCTTCACTATGTATCTGAATGTCAGGGGGGTTGAACAGCTCAATTTCACACTGAAAAGTGCTTTTTCTTCATTACAGAGTTCACCTTGGGCATGATTCTGCCAACAAAAGCTCCTGTTGGTCAGGAACTGGCCACGGAGCGAAAACCAAGTGAGAACACCATGCAGGTATGTTGGCTTCAGGTTTTTCCACTGAATTTTATGACTACTGCTTAAGAATACTGTTGTAAAAACAGAAATACATTGTATAATTACCATGTATTCACACACTGTGTGTTTGAGAATGTGCAGGTAACAATAGTCCTGCCTTGCCAGAACTCTGGTGTTAAGATTTTGTACTCATTCCCGTGAATATTTTTTGCTTTGCAGGACTCTGTTACATCACAATCTCTGGATATGGTTGGAGTCAAAATTCCAACAGTGAGGATACATATGAGGGAAGTCTTCAACTCCCCAGCTGATGAACTTTACAGCATCTTCACCAAGAAGGAGGTAAGTGATAATTTCAGGAGGCATTTTAACTGAACGTGGATGTTGATGCAGCTGAGCTGTGTGAGTAATAAACATGCCACAGTCAGTGTCACAGATTCCATTGGATGAGAGCTTCTCAGGTTGCCTTAGACCTTTTTTTGCCAGCTGTTACCTTAACAAAGCCAAGTAATCAAAGTGAAGCTGCATCTTTATGTGGTTTGGGTGCAGCTTCCTTGTGCTCGCCTTAAAAAAAGCTTTGCTGTTTGATGCAGGTGTTGTTCAGGAGCCTGAAGGGCTCAGTAATGGCAGTGCTGTTACCCACAGCTTGCAGGTTAATTGGATTAATTACTGGAGGTGATGTTACTGTTGCTTATAGGGTATGAAATACACAGTCACTAATTTTGGGTTTGTGTCCTTCAAAAGAGTCTGGGCTGGGATTGGAGAACTTTAAATTACAATCCCAGGGCTCCCCTTGGGAAACAGAAATGGCTCTTGGCAGCTCTTCAGCACCTTCCTAAAGCTGCTGCTCCATTTCCCTCATTTCCCAGTCTGGGAACAGCCAGTTCTGTCTATCCCTGTGTCTGTGCTGGCTGCTCTATATTTCCCAGTGCAAGTTTCTGAGCATTTACAGTCTCACTGTGTTACCTCACTGTCTGCCACCACCCCAGCAATGCTGTATAAAGTCCTAAGCCAGATGAGTGTTTGAAGACTTCGAGGTAGATCACAGTTCAGGTAATTCCTTCAGCACCCCCTGTCTCCCAACATGGTGCATTTTGTGCTCTGTTCTTTTTTTGCTAGTTGGTACAGAAGTTTTCCAAGTGCCCAGCTGTGATTGAAGCAGAGAAAGGAGGCAAACTTCAGATGTTTGAGGGCTGTGTCAGCGGTGAATACACTGAACTGGTAAGAAGCTCCTACTCTACACTTTAAATATGGAGTGGGGTGGGGAAGTAGCTCCTTCTCTGAGCTAAAAGTAGTGAAAATTTGTGACATTTCAGCTTCTCTAATGCGTATTTTAGTTCCTTTATTTCAAAGCCAAACAGCTGCTCTGACGTTGTGTGGTTTTTGTGTCTCATCAAAAGAGCAGGGATTGACCACACCTAAGGACCTGCATGGGGAGGAGAAAATTCAGCACAGTCCTTTGTAACTAGCAGTGATACCTCCCAAATCTATATCCCTTTTTAACTGGAGAAATGATCTCTGGTCTATTCAGGGCAAATGTTACCCTGTCCCCAGCTGAAGGGAAAACCTGATAATTAGGGCTCAGCTGCACTTCTGAAATGCCCTAAAAACCATTTTCAGAGTATCTGAGGGAGTGCCTGGCTTGTGTAGTGGGCCTGTCTAGGTTGTGTAACACAATCACTTACAAATTTCAGTGGGGAAAACTGGGCTTTGTCCTTGTTTCAAAGTCTGCAAGAAAATCAATGTTTTATGTGCAGTAACCACTGAGTCCTATCTTTTCACACAGCAAAACCAGAACAGTGGAATGCAGCAAGCTGAGAGCTCCAAGAAATCAGTTTATTTCAAAACCAAACCCCAGTCTTGGTCTTGTTTACATGCATGTGTCCAATAGTCCATAAGATAATGCTCCTCTCCCTTTATTTCAGGGAAGAATTTTAATGGGAATTCTCTCCAGTGCTAATGAGAACCTTCTTATCTTCCTGCAGGTCCCAAGCCAAAGAATTGTGCTGAAGTGGCGGTGTAGGAGCTGGCCTGATGGTGAGTTTTTCCAAGGATTTCTGACACTGAAGGGCTCCTGTGCAGGGAGAAGGCCCAAAGCTGGCAGGGAGCAGCCTTGGCTGGATGCTCCCTTGCTCCATGTCCTTATGAGAACAGCCCAGAGTCCAGAGAGCTGTGAAAAGAGGCTTTGCTCAGACAGGCAGAGCAGAGGAAATCAGCAACAAAAAAATGTCACTCTTTAAAAAACACTTCACTGAAAGGTCCTGTTTTCTTCCCTCAGAACATTATGCAACAGTGGCCTTGAACTTCCAGGACCTGGCGGCTCAGTCGGAACTGGAGTTGGAATGCAAAGGGGTTCCTGTCTCCCATGAAGAGAGTACAAGACAATGTTGGAAGAAGCAATATTTTGAAGAAATACATATTTTACTGCAGCAATCGAAAGACAGCATGGAATGATAACAGCACTGTAGTTTTGTTAGGGCATTACTTTTTATACTTTGTTACCATTTGGTTTTCTAAAAAGATAATTTATTTGTGGGAAGAATAAAGACCCACTTCTATGAGACTGTACATAGTTTAAGCACTATTTATGGGTTTTTAGAGAATGAGAGGCAAGTCAGACTGCACATCTAAAGAGCTTTACTTGGGGACAGTGATCTCTGCTCTGCTTGCCTGTGACTTCAGAGTGATGATGATTCAGCTGCAGTGAGTCCTGCCCTCAGAGGTAGGTGAGCTACACAAATCAATAGGAAGCATTTCCACTTCCTTAATATTCAGTGTATCAAGTGGCAAAATTAAATCCCTGTAGGAGATGGAGTTCCCAGCAGAGATGAGCTGAAAGGGATTACAAAACTGCTGATCCATTTCAAGAAATGGGGAGGTATCATTTACAGCCTCTTGGAATACTTGCTAGATGCTTTTAAGCAGCCTGTTTTCAGCTGCAGTTTCAGGAAAGATAATTAACAATGTCATGTAATTATTAAGTCTGCATGCACTGTACTCTCTTGACCTCAGTGTGACATTTATTTAGGAAGAAACAATCAGTAATAGTGCTTTCTTTCTGCAGTTCTGTAAAGCCTTCCACTGAAATGATTTACAGCCCTCTGCAATGCTGTACCTCAAAGAGAACAACTGTTTAAGAGAACTCTGACAGGAACAAATTGTAATTCCTAATTAAACCATCTTGAGGTGAGCAAGGATAACTTAGTTCTCAAATGCTTTATAAATAAAGTGTACAAATGAAATATGCAATTTGAAACAAATTGACCACAACAGGGCAGGCTGCCTTTGGAAAACATGCTTGGCTCAATAAAAATGTGACTTTACATCAAGCTGATTTTCTCCATAAACTGATACTGCCACACTAAATAAGCTTCTTAGAAGTTATATGTATTTTATTTTTACAGAAGGCCAAAATATGGCAACCTTACCACCCAAAAAGCTTCCATCATCCAGAGGATAGAGATGTGCTGCTCCTTGCTACAGGCCAGGTTCTCCTGAAAACTTTGCAGTCAGTTATTAACCCCTTTGAACTGAGGTGAGGAGTGTGGTAATAACAAGAACAAAGGCCCCACAGTGACAGGAGAGCCACAGCAGTCACTGGGGGTTTGCACTGCTAAGTGTCCAGGTGGTGGGTGGGGAACAGCCTCTTAAGTAATGTCATATTTTAGCATCTGTCTCTGAATGCACAGAATTCAATTACCTTCTTTTCTCAATATTCAAGAAAGAAAAGTGTGATGTTTTGAATAGAAAAATGATTTAGGGTAGTGGTTGACAAAGGGAAATTAAGGTTTAAGACAGTTCAGGCTTCAGCAGGTTTGTGGGTAGATGAATGAAGAGATTTTGCAACAGTACTTGAGAGTAGGTGGTTATATGCAAGTCCAAGTTTCTTCAGACAGTGAAACTACAGCGCCAGTACTGTCTCTGGGAATTGTGCCTCACCCATTTTCTCTCCTGCCTGAAATTCCCTTCCATCTCAGGGTCACAAATTCCTCTGAATTTTCCTCCTCCCTGCCCTCGCAGGAATGGAGCAATTGCCAATCACTGGTGTTAAAGAAGACAGGACTTACCTGTGCTTCCAGCCTTGCACTGCCCATTCCAGGTGTGGGGCTGCCAAAACCCCTGGAAAATGAGGAGGAACAGCCCCGTGACCTTCTAAAAACTGGTGCTGAAACTTCTCCTCAACTTTCCCATAAAAAGTAAAAGATGTTAAATGATTAGTTAGCTGAGAAAGGCAAAGGGAAAAATAATTCGATGAGATCTTACATGATTTGTGAGATCATTGCCAAAAATCTTTACACACCCAACAGGCTGAGTGTTAGAGTAGAAGCTGGCTGTGCGTGGAGAAGGTATTCAAAAGGTTCATTTTGAAGGGGTTAAATAGGTGGAACTTCGAGGAGGAAATAAGTAATAACAAATGAGAGGCAGGATAAAGCCTGGAAGAAAATGAAAGCTTTAAGAGACTGAGGAAGCCAGTGAAAGATTAAAGGGTTTAGGGTTAAAGGGTTTTCAAAGGCAGGATAAGGGAACATTTTTGAAGGCAAAGAAATACAAACCACAAAACTGATTTGAAGTGAGAGAAGGGGAATAGTATGGAAGAAGTAATGACTTACAGAGCATGTAAGGTGAGGGAGACAGAGGACAAACACCTGGAAACAGGCTCTGGAAAAGCAAGATACATTTGTGCAGATACTGTTTACCTTTGTTCCAAAAACTACTAGTAGGGAGAAAATTCTCTGTAAAAAGTGCAGGAATACTCAAGGGGGAAATCGGGAGGTAATGTAAGGGAAGAGCAGTAAGAGCAATCATATTTCTGGTAATCCTGGCATGATTAATGGTGCAGTATTGGTGTATGCCTTATGAAATAATTATTAAGTACTGATTATAATTGGTCTGCTTGAAAATGAGCTAAAAAACCACCCCAAAAGGCCAAAGAATGGCACAGCTCTGATGTGACCCCATCCTGCAGGAGATGCTAATGCCAGCAAAGGCACCAGCTCAGACAACATAACAACCAGCAGCTGCACAGGTTTAGTAAGGGTCATTAATGAACTGAAACTACTCACCCAAAGGGTACAACAGCTGCTGCATTTCAGATTTTGATCTGCAGGCCAATATTCTCCTTGGCAGAAGAATTCTGATTGTAGAGGTTTTGACTAGAAGCTGTTGATGATTTCTCTGGAGTTATAATCTGGGGAGAACCTGATCGGAAAAGGTAATAAAATTATTCCTAAAGAGAACACCACCATTATTATTTCATGTCTGAACAATGAGGAGACCAATTTAAGCACTTACCAGTGTCAACAGTGCCTATAAATGCAGGCCTAAAAATGCTAGATAAACAGGAATATAAATTGTAAACTTCAAAGTCAAATTAATTACTGAATGTTAAAACCATTGAGAGTAAATTCAGATGGAGCAAGAGCATCACAGAATCAAGGAGAAGCAAGTGATGCAAAACTACAGTAAATGGTAGATGGAATGAAAGAATTTTGAAGAAAAAAGACCAAGGTAGATGAAGACAATAGAAAAACAAATGAGCTGAGCAACTGGAAAATGAAGCTGAAAATGGAGTTTAATTAGATATTTAAACCAGTAGCATTGACAGTCCAAAAGGTCACATAGGAAACGGTATTACTTAGAAATAACGGGGAAATATGATGGGAGAGATGATAAAGTCATTCCAGCATTTCAGGGGTGCAGAAGCTGTCAAAAAGTGAGGGAGCACAGCCAGAGCAGAGGGGAAAAAAAGCAATCCACAAATGGTGCAGGAGAAAAATGATAAAAGAGATGTTAAAATAAGGGAAATGAGATGCCAAGTTGCCCTGGCTTTTGACAGCACTTCATGTTCCAACACCAGCCACCAGTCCCTCTCCACTGTGTGACTGGACATTCGTGCACAGTAAACAAGCATCAGAATTTACACCAAATCAGAACATCTGACCATCATTTTTCCCTGCTGCTGTTTCACTTACGAAGTTCTTTGCTGAGAAATCCAAAGAGTGAAGCAACATATTATAAACAAATGAAAAGTCATCACAATCAGTTTAATGAAGTGCACAGAATAGCAATTGATCATGTCAATAAAAATAAAACAATTAATTTTACATCAAGTGTGCTTTATTTCCTCCACAGGTATTCTGTTAAATAAAGCACCATATATATACTGCCAGGCCACAGCTAAAGAGGATTCTTTACAGAATCAAATTTCTTGTGGTTGTTTAGTATACAAGTAAACTTAATTTTGATAATAAGAACCACAGCGATCTGAGGCAATCTGCCTCGATTATAAGGTACAAAACTGGCACAGAGGACACCATATTATACACAGTAAAAATGCCATAAGTTTAAATTACATCATACAGGGCCAGGAGGCCCTGTCTCCCAGACAGCCATATTAAATGAAAGCCACTACAGTGAACTCTTAATTACATAAAACATAGCCATTATCTGATTGCCCTTTAAGAAAGTGTACGGTAGATGCAAAATAAAATAAAATTTAAAAAAAATAATCTTGAGTTCTGCCTGACCAAGAATTAAGCATATAAATCTATCTTGCCATTCAAGCAGAGAGCACTGGACAAACTGAAGCACAAAACAGAAATAAGCAAAACTTATACAAACAGCATTTTTTGGGGGAAGAAGGAGGATTAAAAACAAACAAAAAAAAAAGACTTAAAAGCAGACATGCTCCATCCAATGTCAAGAAGCAGCTTGGTTTCCTTTCCCGGATATCCGTGTGACCACGTGAATCGTAGACTCAATGGTCCTGCACAGGATGTCTAAAATGTCATGCTGCTGCATGTGACTAAAAAGTCCTCTGGAATGGCCACAACTGATTGATAAATTAGTTTCGGGGTCCTGGGATGGTAAGGCTTGGCCATCGCAGCTCCGCAAGTCTGCGAGGTCGGATAAAACCGCTGAAATCGACGTGGAAGGAAACTCCGAGTCCTCCTCAGCTCCCATGGAATCCTTGGAAGTCTGCAGGTCCTTGAACTCTTTGCACTCCTCGAATTTCCCGTTGCCCGGCTGCTCCTCCGTGTGCTGGGAGCGCGCGGCCAGCATGATGTCTTCGGCAAACGAGGAGGGCACTTCCATCCTGTACTCCTTGACGGAGCTGCTCTCGGGGGAGGGCGGGTCCTGCTCCGTGCCCGGGTCGATGATGGACGAGTCCCTGGTCTCGTTGTCCGAGGTGCTGGTGGGGGTCAGCGCCTCGCGGGGCTCGGCTTTGATGTCGCTGATGCAGCTGTCCACGGTGTGCTCCTCGTCGCTGCTCACCCGCCGCCTCTTCACCGGAGTGGCTCCTTCGTCGTCTGCAAGGACAGGGAAACTCGCTCAGGGAACAGGCACTGCTCCTGCCACACTCCCCAGTAACCTGCCTTTCACACTCCCATCCTTCTCCACATTAAAGACTTCATGAAATACTTATTTCCTTACAGAGAATTCATGCAGTTCGTGAGTTTTAGCTCTAGAATAAAGTATTTCTCATGTGGAATTGGAGCCAAGGAATGGCCCACCCTGCAGCAATAAAATAATGTACTACACTTATTTAATACAAGTTTGTAAAACATTCATTAGAACAACACCAAACCTTTAGTTTTTCTTTCTTTGGCTTCTTGCTCTTGTAATGAGTTCCTCTGTTGCTGACAAGCTCTACATTTGTTTAAAAGCTCTTGTAAAGTTGGAATCAGGGCCGAGTTGAGCTGTTTGGGAGTGTGCACTGAAAGCAGCAAGGCAAGTGCTCGGAGGTCCTGGAAACAGAGAAGCAAACTTAAGCTTTGTTTCAAACTGCTGTTTGGTTAATCTGCACAGAGATTGTGCAATAAGGAGGTGTTTCAGCATGTTCTGAACAGTCAAAAGATCCCATCCTAAGAGGTACTCACACCACTGAAATTCCCCACTCACTATCTGCTGACCTTAGCACAGGTCTGTCCTGGAGGTGACCAGACTGTGCTGAGACACAAAACCTTGCTGGGTTACAACTCTCCCACCACTAACACTCCTGCACTTGCATTACTTCGTTCCCCACAGTCAGGTTAGTATTCCCAGCTTCCCATGCCCTCTCCAGGAGCCCAGCTGAGGCCTGGCACAGGGAAGACTCACCCCATTTAATGTAGAGCTTGCTTTGGAAATTTCAACTCTCTGGTTGCTGAAGTCAGATTCTAGGCTTTGATACTGATTTATTAGATTTGTAATTAAAGTATTGATTAAGTTGGCACAGTTTGCTTCGGAAAACACCTGCCCTTGCACCTGTGAAAACAAAGTATTTTTTTAAATGCCACAAAAAGTTGGAACTGTGAAAACAGCATCCCAAAATGAAGCAGCACCAATGACTGCATTCCTTGGAATAGTAATTATTGCTAAAAGATCATGTACCTTGAGAAGAAAATGGGTCAAAAAGGTGTAGACAATGTTGTTGTTAAGAAAGGTCCTTTCATCCATCAGAATACATTTGATATATTCTGCAAAAACTGGATCTTCACAGAGGAGCTTTACACAGTTCTTGGACATCACAGACTGGCAAAGAGAGAGAAGATGACAAAGTCAGCACTGGATGTGCAGGCCAGGTGCACTCAGAAATACTTCAGGTCTATCAAGTGTCAGTAAATTGCACTAATCAGTTACTGACAATTCTTATTTCCTATTTTCCTGTGTTGAAGTTCCTTCCCCAGAAAGGCCAGCTCATCTATGGGAAGGGACAGAGCCTCCTCTGTGAGCCAACCACAGGGTCCTCTGCAATGACACCCAGACTTTGACATCTCCTCATTTTTCCTTCATCATCCCAGTGTCTGTGCTACCTAGAAACCTGGGAACTCAGAGGCAGGATGAGGTGCTTTCTGCACATCCACCATCCCACCAGTGTTACTGTGGGGAGCTGCTGTGTTAAGCTTTTGCAGGATGTACAGGGAGCAAATACAATTCACCAGACTTTTTTATTTGATTTAGCAGATTTTATCAGACGGCAGCAACATAAGCAGAGGTATTTTATTCCATACCACCCACTAGTTATGATTCTGGGCTCTCTGCCCCACATTCAGTGTGTTTTGCCTGTGTTTCCATGCTGTTGGTTCTCAAGCTGACTCTTACCTGAGTCTGGCAAAGCTCAGTCCAGAGCTTGGGGAACAGCGCAAGGTGAAGAGGCAAACCTTCATAAGCAACCAGGACACCTGCAATGGCATGAGGGAAGTCAGTGGGGGAGAACTTCCTGGGACACAGGGGAATTCCTCAGAATGGCAGTGCCAAGGTGCTCTATCATTTTACAGGATCATATTCCAAGCATTTTGTATGATCAGAAAGCTGTAGTGTCTGTCAGGTTTTTACAGTCCATTTATAAATACATTGGAAAAGTGTGACAAACAAGCAGATGGGTGATTTAGGGGATAAAAGAACATTCTGCCATCGGTTTTTTGATCAGACTGTTGGTGTGACACTGAGGTCTGTGCACACTGAGGAACTCGCCCTCAGGTTTGTGTGGGAGCACAAAAATGTAAATATTGTCAATTAATTGCCATTAATGAGCTGCTGAGGATTCTGGATCTGATCCAAAGCCATTTAAACTGCCAACCACCCAAAACCAGCTTTAGTGAGTCCTGCATTAAACTCTAAGTGCACAATAAGACTAAATTCTCAGTGGTTACCTCAGTTCCTTTCTGGACAGGCCTGAAACATGCCAGCCCTGTGGGTAAGGCTACACTATGTCATATCCAGGTAACAGTTTTGTGGACTAAAATAATATCCAAACACAACAAGTGTCACAAGCTCTGCTTTTTCTTAAAAACTCTGAATATAGAACTTAGTGGAGAAGCACTCAAAGGTATGACAAGAAGAAAAATCCTTTGGCTGTTTCACCTTGATACTTACTCATTTTAACTAATGTTTCAGTAAACTTTTCACAGTTGATTGCAACTCGACACAGGAGGTGGATGAACTGGTGGTAGGAGAAGAAATAGTCCAGCAGCATCCGGTCGTAAACATCGTCTTTGCCCTGAAGATTTAAGAGAGCCTCATTTAACCTACAAAGCCACAGGACAGCTCCCAGATTCCCTAAGCACCTCCCTTCCTGTTACTTGCTCTGCAGTGTTTCATCCTGTACTACAGGAAAACAGTGGGAATCTCCAGGTGCCTCCTCAGCCAGCCCTTGGCAAGCACCAGGGTGTGATGGGAGGAGGGATGGCAAATGCAATTCCCTGCCAGTAAAATCTTTTATTGGAGGGTGCTGAGCCAGCACCGAGAAGGTGCAAAGCTGTGCAAATACCATGGCTTGAAGAGGATGAGAAAAGAATGCAGCAGCTTTGTATCACACAGACACCTAAATATATATACACTACTGCTTTTTAAATAATAATTTGTCAGTTATGATCTGTAGAAATCAGAATTTTCTCAAGACTGAGCTTCAGAGCAGAACTTTCAGGAATGTCTCAAATTCAGTGATACATATATGTCAACATTTTAATGTATTTTGGACATATATAAGCTTAAAATGGCATCAGCTTCTGTAGAGCAGAGAGCCAAGAGGACACTTCTAAAACTAAAGCAAACAAATGCAACCTTATACAAAGCAACTGAATGAAAAACAAGCATGCAAAACCACAGAGCAATGTGACTGTGGATGTGGTTCTAGAGGTTTAAAAATATTCTGCTTCCTAATGTATTAAGAATTCAATATAAAGGGTAAAATACTGTGTCACGTAGTATGACAACTTCTGAAGTCCAAATATTTACATGATGTAGTGCCACATCTGTTACCTCTGGATACATGATGGGGAAACCAACTACAGACAGTTTCTGGCTCTCTAACACTTTGTCAAGCACTTGGATTACACAGTCAATTTGATGGTGCACAAATAGACACAGCATCATTCTGAAAGCTTTAGAAAAGAAGGGTTACTTACCCTACAGTAACCGTGCTTCTTCGAAATGTGTTGCCCACACAGATTCCCATCTACGTGCACATAGGCCCCATGTGCAGGAGATTGGATTCTTTCTGAATAGCTGTGTCCACTGGGGCTGTGCCTGCACCCAGTGTGTCCTTGCGACCACTGTACCTGAGGGCACAAGGGGTATGGCGGCTTCAACCACCACTCAATTCCTTCACCCGTAAGAATCCCCTAGGACAGGACTCGGAATTAGCACAGCAGGAGGAGCACAGAATCTGTGTGGACAAAGCATCTTGAAGAACCACAGTTACCGTACAGCAAGTAACCAGTTCTCCTGCTTCAAATGATTGTCCATACATATTCCTTGGCGGGTGGGATTCACCTGACCTGACTTTAGCTATCTAAAATCTAGTTGCTGCTGTTTCTCTGCACTCATGGAGAGGGAGTCGCCTCATCCAGACTCAGGTGCCTGGGGCAGGAAGGAGGGGAACTCTTTCTCTCCTTCCCAGAGGAACTGTGCTTAGTTAGAGCTGGATGCTGACCTTTTAGATAGGCAAAGTGACGTGAGCTGAATCCCACCGTTGCTGCAGCTGTAACAACGGGATGTGGCAAGTCACTGTGGAGCAGCCCCCCAAAGCTGGCATCCCATCAGGAAGCCCACAGAAGGGAAATGGGAAGTGAAAAAACTTTAAAAGCCCTATATGACATTTCAGGCACTGGATTTTACGCAAACAAATCGATTATGCCTCGGTCCCAGCTGAATGGACTCTAATGGAACCTGCGGGGTCTGCTTGGCTGTCTGGCAATAAACCTTAACATAGTCTGAAACCCATCTGGACAATCCTTGAGTGATGCCTCAATCTCCTTTATAAATGCCACAGACAGACTGCAAAATTACCAAAATGTGTGCTATGGGTTTTTTTCCTAACACAAGGCCCAAACCCTTATGGTGTCTGGAATATGAAGCTGTGTATCACCAAGGGCAGGGAAATGGTGCTTCTGGAGTGCACATCTAGAATGGAGTATATGAGGACAACACATCTTGAAGAAGAATTATGCTTTGTTTGCAAAGAAAAGGTAAATGCATCGAGCTACTGGATTCTTAGAATACTTTTATAAAACTGGGAAAACAACAGAGGAACAACTCTCTATAGGACCACTTGTTTACATACCTTGCTGGCTTCCACCATGGTGGGCAAGAGGCACATGTTGAGTTCGGGACGCGGAGGACGAATATTGCTTTTCCCCCCTATTAATTTCAAATTTTCACGACATGGAAAATAAGGTCCAAGAGACACTGTAGTGTAAGTTCGGATAAAATAGGGATATATTAAAAAGGTCAATATTTGATATCAGCAAGGAACACGATAGAGTAATAATAGTGTAAGAGAACTTCAAAATACAATCACTGAAATACCTACTTGGGATATTACTGTGGTGGTATGTACAATGATTGTGCTGTAGAAATGGAACCAGAGTATGTAGGAAATCATGAGGACTTAAAAGTACAAGCTCCTTGAGGACATCTACAAACAAAAAGTTGTTTTTGCTATTACAAGTTGTTATTTCTTAACAGCAAACAGTTCAACTTAAGGCTCATGCATTTGCAAACTCTGTCTCGTATCCCTTTAGCCGCAGCTCCGATGTGAGCAACACCTGAGTGACACCCCTGACTCCATCCCAATTCCCTTCACCTCTGCCACTGGGAGACACCCTGCTCAGTGGTGCAGCAACCACCAGGGAGGGGCCAGCTTGGAGAAAGGAGAACCTCAGTAAAATTACCCTCTTTGCTTCTTCTTTAACAGAGCAGCTTTGATGCCTGGAAAATGGCAACCAGCAGCAGTCAGGAGGACAATGAGAAAATACTCAAGATAGGGGGAAAATGCACACAAATCACACAAAAAAGGTACTTTGGACACAGTGTTAGGCCTTTTATCAGCAAGCTGTTAAATAATATTAAAAAAGTCTAAACTATTAAAGTCTGGGCCTTTCTGAAATAGCTCTGCTAATGCAAAAGAGACATTTGTATATAATATCTATGTCTATACCTTAAAAAGCAAATCCATTCCTTTCTACAAGCTATTTAAGCTTTACTTCCACTATTACACTTTACAGTAATGGCTCATAAAAATGAACAGGAAAAGCTTTTTCTCAGAGTAACTTGGTCTCCATGCTCCCTGCTGAGGGGAGCTTTAGTTCACGTTCAAATTTTAATATAAGATATGGGATTTGACTCTCAACTCACTTGACACCTGAACTGAGGAGTCACTCCTCAGTCACGACCCCTATCAGGTGTCAAACTGTTCTCACAAAGTGACAGCTGACATTTTGTGCCCACAGTCTGTGTGCTTTAACTGAACACAGGAATATTCAACGCAAGCTGACAAACCCAGAACTCTTTGGAATAACAACATCAGTACTGATGCACTGACACTTTTACATCAACAATCCCGACCTCCAGAGTTCCTAGCAGAGCACGTGCACTTGCATAAGTGGCATTTCCATCTGACAGCAGGGCCCTGTGCAGGACAGGTCCTGCATGGCCAGGACTTACCAATGCAGGCGTTTCTAAGCTCGGGAGGACTGTAGGAATTGAGCAGAGTTAAGAGCTTATGGGCAAATTCAATCCGCTCCTGCCACTGAATGAGAGCTTGCTTCACATCTGCAAATGCAAACATCCCAGGAGGCTGCTTAGCTCATGGCTCAAAAGCTTGTTAAATAAAGCACAGAATTTTACTGCTGAGCAATCTCTTTTTCCTCTAGCATGATCTTAGTCCATGCAGGAATCTGTTAAGTCTTAACTGGTCAACTACTATTAAATTTATGGAATCCAGTTTCATATTAAGTCAAGTAATTTAACAACTTAATATCTATTACTAGCCATATATCCTACTGTACAGCAAGTTTTTAAACCCAGCTAATAATCAAGACAAAACATTAGGGTTTGGGTGAGGAAAACTGATAAACAGACAGAAGGTGTAATCCTTTCAAGAGCTATAATCAAACCTTTTCTTTGCAGATATGGACGTGTGGACTTTAGAACTGAGAGGAAAATGGACAGAAGCTCTACCAGGTCTCCAGTCACATGGCAAGCTGTGGCCTCATGGTACATCATGTGCAACGTGTTAAAGGACTGAGAAGAAGAAAAAAAAAGCCAAAACTTTGTGTTGCCAAACTAAGGTACTTGTTAGTATTCCTCTTTTTATCCTGCAGATACATTTACATTTCTTTTATGCCCAAACAAGATATTTTATGCTCAAAGGAAATACATGGTGTTGAATATAATCACAAAGTTCATTTGTTTTCAAGGTAAAAGCTTTGTGTTACCAGCTCAAAATTACCAAGTTTCCACACCTTTATCTACATCCCAATGAACAAAGTGTCATTTGAGACACAGTATTTTAATATCCCTGTAATCCCAAACTTTCTGTGCCAGCAAAGTGATACCAGAGGAGTACAAAGACAGACACAGATATATGAATTTGGGGGAAAAAAGATAGGATTAAGATAGATGCCAGTCATTTTTCAAAATGCTGCTGAAGGACATATGGCTGTACATCAGATGAATTACATCTCCTTTTATACCTTCTGGGCATCTGTGATTTATAGAAATATTAGGAAGGAAAAGCAACTCATTTCCGAACTGCAAAAATTCAAGCACAGGATGTAAGAAAAGATATTAATCTGCTGGGGTATTTGAAAGATAAAGAAACAGTAGCCTCAATCCCTAGGATACAAACCCTTGCCATGCCCTTTTTATATTACAGTGAAGATAAAAGTCAAACAGCCACCCCTAAGCAGAAAACTTTTCTGGATGTGAAAACTCATAATGCATTTATCTGTCACCAGGCAAAACACTTCCAGCCAACAAGTGAAATCATAAGGCCAGGTAACCTCAAGCTGTAAAGTAGCATTGGCATTATCTAATTTCTAGCAATGTTTTACACAGGATAAATTCATTTTATATTACATACTCTTCATAAACTTAATTATCCATTGTTATTATGGATGAAGGCTAACTCAGCTGAACAAATTATTTTCATACATCTCTATGTATGTACCTTAATCTACTTATGTTTCACATATGGATAACCTTAAAGCTCAGTGCCTGACTTTTTATACCCAGTTTATTGGATGGAGGCATTTTTATAACAAAGAGGAAGAGCTATTCTGGAGTAATTAACTACAATTAATTAACCTATAGGCTTGCATTTATAACAAGCTCCTGAAAACTCAATTTTCAAATAGCACTGCACTCTTTCTGTAATTCCAGCTCCTTGGATTGTACCAGTTTAATATCTCTCCTGAATACATCGCTCTACATGTGCCAAGAATGAACTGAATCTTGTTTTTATGCTTTCTACAACACATCCAGATTTTTATTCTTGCTCTCAAAGGGATCCTTCCCCATGGTGCACTGGCAGTGCTTTTAATAAACACAGGTTCTCATCCATCACCTCAATAATGGGAGTGCTGAATGGAATCCAGGATTTTGCACTCATCAGGACATGGGGATCTGTAAAGTGAAGCTGCTGGGGGCAGGGGCTGACATTCCAAATGCATCCATTTCAGAGGTGCATTATTTCATTATTTTTCCTTTCAATTTTGAACTAACTCTGGTCTGGTCTTATGGACCACATGCCCATTTACAACTTGAATACATTAAATGTGCTCCAGAAATACATTTCAGGTTTAGTTTTATCAGAAAGAAATTGAGTTCATGTGTTTTCAGACCACTCCTTGCAAACAAAAGTACAACAGGCAGGAAAGAAGGGGAGAAGTGCCTCAGGAGGGCTCCAAGGAAGAGTCAGAAATATTAACCACAACTGCAACTGAGTATCCTTCAAGTAATTTCTGCTTTTTAACCTATTGCCTTAACACTTTTTAACCAGTAACAATGAATGCACTCAGCATTCATTCCTAATTATCTGTAATCAAGGGAATGACACCCAAAAAAGCATAAATTTGTTCTGCTCAACATAACCTGTTGGTGGTTTTCCTTCTGTCCTGAGAAGCAGACAATTTCGTGATCTTTTTAGTACTAAAAAGAAATCTTAATAAAGCTGGCGGGGGAACTACCGAGGTGAGATGTTTGCTCTAATTAAATAACAAAGTAATTACCTCAGTCATCAGAATCAATCCTCTATTGAACACAACAAGAAGTCTGTCTTCATCAGACTCTAATAATATTCTGAAGGCACTAGGAAAAAAATCCAAAGATTTAGAACACTGAAAATTGCATCCCAAGCTTAAAATTATTACGCTCATGCTGTTATTTTGGAAAATAATCACAAAAGAACAAAGAAACCCCAAAGGAATGTAATTCTTCTCATCACTACTCCTCCTACTTTTTAATTTAAAAATGCCCCAGCTGTTGACTTCCTTTATGTTATGGAAAGTAATTTCTGTAAAGATTATTTATAAATATTTCCCATGCAACCCCTGCAAAAATGTGAAAAATAATGTACTTAAAAAGACAGAAGTTTATGCTTCGTAAATGCTACATTTAAATAGGTTCAGCCAAGCATTTGTTTGGCCTTTTAAATGTCTGAAAACATTTTTATCAGAATATTTTATGCTTACAGCAGAACAGAAAGGAAAGGATTATGCTAATGAATGGTTTCTCCCAACATAAAAATTATTTGGGACAGAGTGGCTGTATTCTGTGCTGGGTGAGTGCATGTAGCCCCTCCAGGTAACACAGTTTGTCCTTTCCACAAGGGTTTCAGTGCATCAACAGCTCCATTTAAAACCCCAGACCTGACCTACATGCACAGGCAATTTATAGTCCTACTGAGAATGCCCAAGCAGCACTTTCAGCTGTACTTCCTAAGACCAGAAATCAAGAAGACACGATACAATAAAACCATCCTGCAGGCACAATTTCTAGAATTGTTCTGCTCCAAAGTAACAACTGCCAAGAACAGAAGCTGGAATTATAGCTTTGCTCATGGCAGGAGGCTGAGCATGGAATTTCAGCTGAGATGCTGGATGAGCACAGGGCTGTACCTTATGAGAGTTGTCCAACAAGACCGTCCGTCCAAGCAGCGCAGGTAACAGCTTATGGTGGTTTTCTTGAATTGCTTTATGTCTTCTATCTCTTCCTCTCTCATGTCTGGCCTCTGAGCTACAAATAGCTGCATGAGGTTAAACAGCTCTTCTACTGCCTAAAACACACAGAAATACTTGGTTAGAGTCAGCTCTCTATGTTATGGTTTAGTTGTTATTTCAAAGTTATAAAGTTAGATGTTTTGATGCTTCCTAAGAGCACAGCTCACTGCCACACATATATATGTACATCTACATATGTACAAAGCAATGTGAAATCCCCATCCCTGGGACCAAACATTCAGAAAGCTGCTTGTGCTAAAATCTGCTGCAGTCCCATGCCTGGGAAACACTACATACAGTGGAATACTCAGGTCCCTTGCAAGACAAACTGAGACTTCTGAGGGGAGATGCCAACAGGGAGAGCAACTGGACTGTCAGAGCACAAAATTTCTCTGTGAGCTGATCTAGCCAGGAGTTCAACATGGAAGATTCCATGCATCCTCCTCCTCTCCACAGCGATGGGAAGCTTTGTATTCTTTCTACCCCCA
Organism: Lichenostomus cassidix; assembly: GCF_008360975.1. Taxonomy (NCBI): domain Eukaryota; kingdom Metazoa; phylum Chordata; class Aves; order Passeriformes; family Meliphagidae; genus Lichenostomus; species Lichenostomus cassidix. The sequence goes on from NC_139483.1 coordinate 7,236,700, forward strand.
CACAGCCCTAAAGGATCCCAAAGCAATATTCACTGTGTAATCATTCAAACCCAAGCCCTTTGTAAGGCTGTTTGTTGTTTAACCAGCACCTGTTTGCTACTGCAGGTGTCACTGTGTTGCAGTGACAGCTCAACTCCCAGCGCTCTGCCAAAGGTATGTGGGTGTTCCCAAGGGGAACGCAACACGCTAAATCTCAGACCTATTCCAGAAACTGAAAACAAGGAAGAAACTGGGAATTCCTCCAACACTGTGTGTTGTAATCCAACCCCCTTTCTAGAGACCACCATCTATTCCTTGTTTCTTTCAACTAGGCTGGAATATTGAACAGCGTCTGCTTCCAGAAAACAAAAACCACTCTCCAACAGCTACATAGCAAGGGAAACCCAAAACCACCCCCACAAGGTACAACACGTGCATCTAAACACATGAATTACTTCCACCAGGAAACCCTCATGGAAGCTAAGTTAAGGACGTCAAGTTCACCATCACTTGCTACGTTACAAGAGCCATCGGGTGAGAGGGCAAGCAGGACCAAGGGACCGGCGCATTTTGGTGTGGCTCACTTACTCCTGGGTACTGACTGGCGTGAGGGGTGAGGTTCTTGAAGGCCCACTGGATGTTCTGGTGAGAAGCCAGCTGCCTGGTGAAGGCAGGCGACTGCTCGCAGCACAGGCGCAGGATGCCGTAGTAGGCGGGCAGCATCCCGCGGTTGAAGAGCACCACATCCTGGTCGTCGTGGTCCGCGAGGATGTAATTGAAGGCAATGTTCTTGGTCACCACGGGGTTCTGCACGATAAGGCGCACGTTCTCGGGGCAGTCCACGCACACGTTGTACCAGAAGGACAGCAGGGCCTGCTTGTTGTGGTTGGTGGCGATGGCCGGCTCCGAGAGCTTCGGCTGGAAGAGGTTCCACAAGTCCATGAAGTAAGTGGAGAACATGAGTTTCTCGGTTTTGGAGATCAGACAGTACGTCATGAAACTGAAGTAGGGCACCAGTTTGGTGGTGCCGTGGACAGCGGCGTCAACGTAGAGCTTGGCTCGTGAGAGGAGGCCAAGGAGCACGTTGTAGACCTGGTGCAGAACTACTGTGGTGTCTGGGCTGAGGGGCAGGTCCCGCGTGGGGATGTGCAAAGAGCGGGTCGAGCGGAACATCTGACGGAAGGAATTGCTCGGAATAAGCGACACCAAGAGATAGGCTGCGGCTTCAAATAAAAACAGATTTGTTACGCCTTTGACAGTGACATACCTGCTTAACAACCATGTAAACAGCAATTAAATTGCACTGCATTTTCCATTTACAGATTTCAAAGCATTTCACAGAAGCTGGTATTGCTATATTCACACTAGAAAAATAATCCAAGTGGATAAGAGTAGTACAAAGCACATTAGAAGTGGTGCTGAGATGTGCTTTCAGGCCCCTTCACCTATATCCCTGTCTGCTGCCTGGTTCTCCCTGTGCTAACACAATGCATCCCACCACAGAATGTGATCCCAGATCCCACCCCACAATGCATTCCAGAGGTCTTCCATGACTGAACTGTCCACTGCTTCATCAGGAGGTCATGACCTTCCCAGAAATGTTTACAACTGGAGCCTGTTGCAAAGCTGTCCCTCCAGTTTTCCAATTTTAGCCACAGAAATGTGTTAAAGTTCAGTGGCCTGTACTGTGGAATCTCCTTTGTAAAAAAAATTGACACAGGAAAGGGTGAAAATGTTCTCTGGCAATGTGACAGTGTGATTCCTGGCAGAACAAACCAGAGACCCAGGATGCCTGGAATTCAGGAGAAAGTACAGGTGGCTTCTCCTTGATCCACAAGTTCAAAGGACTCAACTGAACATTACTGTGAAAGAACAACATGTACTACTCCTGCTTATTGTACAACTATGTGATGGGCACTATGGAAAACCTCTGGGATTACCTCTTTGCCTTCTTTAGGTTTTCCTAGACCTTGCAGATTAACCACTTAAGATAATGAACCTACCAATGTATCATTAAAGTTACCAAATGAAACCAGAAAAAACTCTGAACCATCAAAACTGATAACACATCTGAATGAGGCACCACAGTTACACCAATTTTGAAACCTCAGCAATTCTAAAACTGGGAAAGGGAGAAAAGACAAACAGGAGCATGTAACTCACTGCAACAGGTGACTGATTTTCTTCAATTAAAATTCACTTACAAGTTCTCACTCGAGGGTAGTTGTGTGCCAGGAGAAAACGTTCCACCCAGTTTTCCATGTTCTGCAGGACCCAGCTGTGAGCAAGCTTGTTCCGAGGGGTTTGCACAGCCAGCCAATCCAAGCACTGTGATGGGTTGTACTCAATGACCTAAAGGAGAGGGTGAAAATCAAAAGGAATACATTAATCTTCCTCCTATGCACTGATGGCGTTAAAAACCCCTAAAATAACTTTCAACGTTTCGTTTTAAAAACACTTAGGGCTTTCAAAGCACCTTCAAGACTAAACTGCTCTGCACACAAAGAAAAGCCTTATTATATTTCACTGGTTTGTGCTTCTGAACCTTATTCAGAGCTTTTGAAAGTCCAGTTTAAGTCCAGGAAATTATTCTGCCTATTCCTTCTGCATAATATGAGATATTTAGGAGTTGAAATATTAAGCACTAAAACGGAACAACTTTGTCTTTATAAACAAGTATTAAAAAAATATATCTAATGCAAAACCTTAACACTGAATCAGTATTTTGTTAAGTTACATCAAAAGGACATAAATGGTACACAAAGATGTTCACACAGCTTCTTGCTGAGGGTAACTATTACATTTTTGGTGAATATACAATTTCAAGGAATAAATTCATCCAGCACTTTCCAAAGGCCATTAAGTGCTGTTGTGCAGTCAGCAAACCTTCAGAGAATAAGAAGAAAATGTGGCTTCCTGTGCTTTTCTGGCTCTGTGTAGCTGGAAAGCTGTTGACATGAGGCCAATAAATGTAGTTTGTTGTTCTGTTAGTTTTTAAAAACTACTTTCTTTTTACCCCAAGGCCCAGGTGCCCAGACAAGAAAAAATTCTACCCTATCTAAGGAATCAGAGATAGTAACTGGGTTGCTAAACTGTTCCCAGTTCCTCTATCCACCTGAAGAATATGAGCAGCTGGCACAACCATAACTCTGCTTATAAAATCTTAATCTCAATTTAAAAATAAACACCTTAAGAACAATCTCCTCCTTTTATTTAAAAATGACAAATTGCTCTGTCAGGTTTCCTGGGAAATGGCTGGAGGGAATGTCCAAGAAAGAGACAATCATTGCTCACTGTCTGCACAGCTCAATCACTTGTTAATGACTTCTAGAAGCTGCAGTGGCTGTAAAAGTAGCTTCTACACCCCAAGTCTGTGCATTCACTGCTGGGTCTCACAGCCCTGCCTGCCCCATTGATGTCTCCAGTCCTGTGTCACCAGCTGGATGTCACTGTGGACCCTGAGATGTGCTGTTTGAACTCCCTTTACCCGAGGTGCATCACATCAGTCACCTGGAACACCTGTGATCCTACAACTGCTCCTAACCAGCAGGAAACCCTCTGGAACAGCAATCCAAAACTCCCCAGTGCTGCACTGGGTAAGGCAGGATTGGTTTTACCACAGCTCTCAATGCTGCACAGTAAAAACCTTTTACAAACTCCAGCCTTGTTTTTTAAAGGGTTTCAAAGGAAATGAACTTATCCTCAGCAGCAATTATCCAGCAGACTAAGTTTAGCACTATTTTATGGGTTAAAAGTGGTAATGGACATTTTACAGAGAACTAAAAATGTCAAATGAATGCTCAAGGAATCTGTACATGAGGGCCAAAAAACCCCACAAACAAATTATGGGTCTTGACATATTTTACAGTCCTTGCAAAGGGGTAACTGAGAAAATGATGTGAAATTTGTCTAGAAAAAGCATTCTAGACCCTTAGTATGAATCAATTAATTTCTCATTAAACTCAAATTTAAGTTAAACTGAAAGAGCCATTAACCCAAATGCTGCTAAAATAAACTAAAAGTTACAACAGAACTTTTTAATGTCAATTGGCTGTTGCTGTTTATTCAGAAGAGGAATGGTAATAAAAATCATGGACTGATGCAGGAAGGATGACAATGAAATGCAAAACAGACAGAAAAGAACCAACAGGAGAAAGACAATTTAGCTTCTGTTTAATTTTACATGTTGTACCTCCCATATCCTCTGCAGAATGTAGGAAGCAAAGGGTGGCATTCCTGGAGGTCCACCAGCAAATTCCATGAGCATAGTGAGCAATTTGAAAAAAGGATTGGCTGCCTGTAATGCAGAAAAAGAAAAATATCCAACTTGATCTATTTAATTTCATCCACTTGTTTTTTTAGAGTATTTTTTTAGAAACCTCAATGTCTGTGAGATTTCTATGAACTTCAGACACGAACACTTATAATACTTGAATCCATTACTATTTAATCTGTAATAATCCATACATATCTATATCCCCACATGGATACAGCAGAATTAAGCCACTGGTTACAGTCAGTGCAAAGCAACAGAATCATATGAGACAGGATCAGTCTAGGAGAAGTTATAGGGAATATAGATATTTTATAAATTTATATAATAGATAGATATATATACATAATAGGAAATATATAGGAAATAACAGTAACATTTTAAATCAAGACATTATTCTGGAAAAAGGAAGGGAATCAAGCTGTCCATTGTTGAAGAATTCACCAGTTTATCCTGATTTATATTTACAGAAGATTTCACTAGCTCCCATAAGCTATTACTTTAATGTATTTGTATAACATGGAACATGGATCCTGGAAAGTTTATCCAAAACCATCCCATTTTGAGGTTTTACACTGCCAAGACTCACACAGCTTTTAACAATATTTCAACAAAGTAGTTGCAACTATAATTACGTATTTTGCATCTGGAATCCATTTGGAACTCTCAGTATTTTAGTTACTACCAGGGCAGGAATTTACTCTGAATAAGCAATGTGTATGCCTGCTCAGAGCTGCAAAATAGTGCCCCAGATCTTGAACAGCCAGACAATAATTACTTATCTCCACTTATTCTTGCACACGTATTTTAATGTTACCAAATTTTTAAAAGAAATTCATACTGGTGGAAAATCTAGAAATGTTATTTAGTTGGAACAAAACTTTTATTGTAAGTGGCACAGCAGATTTCTGTTTCAGAAAACTTCACAGACAGTGCAGTTAGACTTCATTTAATGGCACAAAAACTTCCATGGATCACATTCCATGCAAAATTTTTGATTAGCAAAGGATTATTTATGTAATTTAAACCAGCAAAATATAAACACAGACTATTTAACAGACAGGTTGTGCGTTTACATACCTCAGGAGTCAGCTTTGCTATAGATGTGAAAAGCATGGACACAATCTTGAAAACAAAGAAACAAAACTCACTTAGACTTGTGTTTATTCAGTTAAAGTAATAACAATTACCCCATGACACTTATTAGATAAGATTTTCAGTAAGTAGCTCCAGGTCCCTGATACTCACGTGCTCTGCAAGGCGATTGTTGTACCGACACAAACTGAAAATGAGGTTGCAGGTTTGCCTGATGTTGATCCCATCACGGATATGTTGAAATAAAAAAGGAAAACCCTGCAACAAATAAGCAGATACAGTACATTGCATACAACTACACACACAGAGGGGTTTTGAAGGCTAAAGCAGTAATTTTTAACTTGATTACCTTTCCTCCTGTCAGTGCTGCCATGTCGTTTTGTGACAAAGTCAAATGCCTAAAATACAAAAGAAAATGAGCATTTTACTTCAGCCACGATTAAGGTTAGGGAGACATACAGGACTGAGTGTTAGATTATAATCTTCAGTTTTAAAATATACAAGAGACAATGAAGGTATTGACATAAAACTGAACCAAAAAACCAAAATTTTAAACTTAGATGAGGTAAAAAAAAAAAATCCAAATGTGGGCAGTTGAATGTGTTCAAGTATTTAACCCAAGTCTTTTACTTGGTCAACAATAACAAACCCTTTTTCTTTGAAATTATTAAAAATGTTATGGGCTCATATCCAAGGTTATTTATGCTGTTAAAAAGCCCACAATAAAACCCTCAGACAAACCCATAAAATCTCTGACTCCTTTCTGAACCAGCTTAGGTTAAAATTAATTTTGTTTTTCCAGAAGCCCTTGCCTTTCTGAGCGAGACTGTTCCACCAGAAGAGCTATCAGGGCAATCATCTTCTCAAGTGCAGCAGGCCTGTATTTCTCCTCTGCCAAAGAAAGTATATCTTCCTCTTCCTCCTCTTCCTCCCCTTCTTCCTCAGAAAGCACTTCAACCTGTGGCTAAGGAAAAAAAAAGATAACTTCAGTGTGGACATTCTGAGCCTTCATTTCAAAGAGCCATTGCATATATCCTGTCCTTTATTCCAAACAACTTCATCAACTTGCACAAATCAAACCAGCTAAGTATCTGATCAATTGATTTTCACATTGATACATTCATTTTGCATAAACCAAATTGTGTTTACAAATGCAAGCAGTAGGTTAGCTGAAGATATGGTTTATTTAGGAAAAAAAGCAGGTGAATTCTTTTTAGCAGAACCTAAATTGTGCAATAGGATTAAGCAATCAGTTAACTGCATTACCATTGGTATCAAGTTAAGGGCAACTTTAATTGCTTCTACTCAGTATCTATTTCTATATTAAACCAAAAGAGTTAATTCAACTTTTTTTTAACTATTGTATTCCATTAAACACTGAAAAAAATTCCAAAAGTGAAGCAATTTTAATTTACAGCTGAAAGATGGTTCAAGACACACAAAACCAATGATCACAGATATAAAATATGAAAAATTAGTTCTTGTTACAGAAGATATTCAAACTTACATTCTCAGGCCCTTTGGTTCCCATGTAGAAATGGACCATCGTGGATATGGCTTGCAGAGAGAGCAAGAACTGGCTCTGAAATACACAGGGATGGGATCACTTGAAAATACATTCATACACAGACACCACTAATTCCCCAACTACAAGGCTCTACTCACTTCCTCTTCTCCCATTTTGGCAAACTCGTACAGGAAGGCGAAATACTCGGTGAGGTGTTTGCTGTGGGGTTTGACGCCGTGCTCCATGATGGACAGCAGAGTCTTGACAAAGCGCGTGACGCACGAGCGACTGCCGATGTCCTCCACGGGACCGTCCATGTCATCCGAGCTGCCAGCAAGGACAACAGCCACACTGGGTATTTCACACAGCAGCCAGTCCAAGCAAAGACATTCACCAAAATGCCTGTTTTCTACTCTGTCCTGCATCTCTATCCACAGCCTGGATAACAACACAGCTAAACCTAGGGGAGCATCAGGCACTTCAAATGCTGAAAGGTTCATCAAATAATGCTCTGAATCAAGATGCTGGTCAGCAAAAGAATTCTCAGAAAAACAGTATTGGGGATCTCCTACTTAAAATCATCTTCCAGATTTTCATGTCAAATTTCACTACAACACAGTTGTAGTTACTTATACTGTGGAAGCAACACACACAGCATCCTGGCAAGGCAGAAAATGCACCTCCAACCTCACTCATCTGCCCAAAGTTGGATCTTAACACTGAACAAAACAAGTCACTCTTTTCCAGAGAAAATTAAATTCCTGCCATGAAAACTGTATCTTCATGTCCTGAATTTTAATCTGGCAGCACATTTATTACTAACTCTGCCATTTTCACTCTGGATTAAAAGTTACTGCTACAATCACAACTTTAACCCAAGCGTGAAGAAAAAACACTTTCTCCTTCTCACCATGTATCAAAAAGAATGAAACTATTTCATAATTGGGAATAAAGTGACAGTTTTCTTGATAACATGCAGAGAAAGTAGAATCCAAGAGGGTTGTTCTGCTTTTTTGACAAAACCTGTCATTTAGTTATAGGATTAACCTCTCTCATCTCCAGCCTCTCTTTCTGGATGTACAAATAAAAACTTCCACCTTTGTGCCTCTGGATCCAATTCACAGTAGGATTCTCAGTATAAGTAGTGAGATTTACACTTCCAGTGTCCAACTGACAGGGAAAATAAAGACCATGCTGAAAACCTACTCTACAGGAGCAAATGTTTCCAACAATGCCTTTGACACTGCCTTTTGCAACCCTAGCAGTGTTTTTAAATAAATCAGCAGTTTGGGCAGAATAATGAAGGACAATTCAGACAGCACTATTTCAGCTTCACGTTACTGTAAGTAATTAATGAATAAAGCAGCTGCAGCAATGCATGGAATAAGCAGAAGTTTGCAGGTGGTTTATTTTACCAGTCTTCCATTCCTGGCTGCAGATACAGGTGTGCATGCACTGGCCTCAGCCTCTGGATCACGTGGATACACAAGCGCTGGAACATCTGCAAACGGAGAGGAGAATGAACTCCACAGCTTCAGTCCTTTACAAAAAGGTCAATATATAGTTTCTAAGCAAATATTCTGTCTCCAGTCCCACTTCCAGCTCTTCACAGGTTCAGTTTCAAAGGTAAAGCTGAGATTGTATTTTAACAGAACAGTCAAAGCTGGTTTTTATGGACAGATCCCATGGAGGAACCCCAAACCCAACTTTTAATATTGCTGTGCACTGAAACATGACTAAACTGCTGCTCATAAATATTATTCTTTTAATCTATCTCTATTTTCTGAAACATTTTGATATTTTTGGCACGATTTTTAAAAAATTTTGCTACTGGCTTATAGGAATTACTGTGAAAATTTGAAGGAAATTCCTTCCAGTAATTTTTATTTTGTAAAGCATTCATGAGGAGAAGACCTTGCCTAAGACCTTGCATAGAGTTTCCCCATGAAATACATTCCTTTACTGATGCACTGCATACAGAAACTATATATGGGTCTGTATGGAAATATCACTTTAATAACCAGAAATCCAATTGAAGAATTCAGGTGAGATAATGCAATTGCTAAAATTTATACCTTAACAACTTACAACGAAAGCACACTTGTAAGTGACACTACTAATAGCTGCATTTGTGAAGGTCCAGATGCTATTAATACAGGGGTGGCTTTTTATAAAGCATTTCCAGAAATGGGTCTTAACAAAGCTCTGTGGCATAATACTGTAAAATTAAATCTACCCACAAAAATTTACTACAGAAATTTCAAACTGCAGCTTTGAGGAATCATGAATTTAAGCAGTTTACTATTTTTTATATTCTGAATGTGGATCTTTATGAACTATTGTTAAACTAATTCAGAAAAAAACCAGGTTTTTATGTAAATGTTCAGATTTGTAAAGATCATGAGGGAGTCATAGAAACCTTCATTTGCCTCTATTGAGATTTAGTGATCCTGACTGTAGCTTTGGCACTACATGAATATCAATGTTGTTTCAAACAATAACACTCCCATGGCCAAATAACTTGCCTAGATCATATGCAAGAATGGAGAAGAATCAGATAATTACAGGTATTCAGTAACACTGTACTGATGTAATTATGATGTATCTGCCATCATAATTGTCTGTTTCTGGTCACAGGTCAAGCAGTCACCTGGCTTGTAAGGAACTTTTTTCTTACCTGCCTCACAATCTGATTGGGACACTTTATTAGAATCTGCATTGGCCACCAATCATCATCAGCCATACGATCCAAAAACCACTGCAGAAGATACATACTGTGTTAGTTTTGTTCCAAACTTGCTCTAGTCCAATCTTCTTTTTTGCATGATATTAAAGTCTGAAGAGAAATCGATGTTACTATTATTAAGGAATAGGCAAGTTTTAATCCAAGGGAAATCTAAATGTCTTCTGTGCATGAAGGAATAAAGAAGTAAAGATCAACAGCAGTAAGCAGCAATATAAATTTATATCCAGTATCTTCTTATCCCTGTGCTCTGCATGCCATTAGAAAATTATCTGGAACAACACACTTATCCTGCAAAGTGATGTCAACAGAAAAAAAACTACGCTTACAACAGAGCACAAGCTGAAGAATCTTACAGAATAGTGACAGGATTAAACAGTGCTTCCCAAATTAGATCCCTTCTGCATTTTAACACATGGAAAAGCCTCATGGCCTCCAGAGACCCAAAAGTATAAAACTAACAGAGAATGACTCACTCCAAGTTAGACTCAGCAAATAACACAGCTGAGTCTTCTGACTCCCAGAATTTTTTTGTTTGAGTCACAAGGAAAGACAGTTTAAAATAAAGAATCAACATTCTTACTTTTATTTTAATTGTACCTGAATATTCTTTCCTATATTAAATGTCTTCATTCATCTTAGGACTACTCCCCACTGAGACAACTGTATCACCCAAATACTGAATGTCACATAATTTATCAACCTAGAAACAATTTTTAATAGAATAATGGCTTTAATTCCTTTCTGCTGAATAAAATCTAATGCAGTTCACAGTCTGTGCTGGGCTCCTTGAACATTTTAACTATCACAGAAACACTACCACAAACTTTTCTTCAGTATCTCAAAACTGCTTTCAACAAGACCACAGCAAATTCTTTGTCTGTCTTTCCATGTCTCTTATGTGATTTAATTTAAACACATCTAAATTACACAAATCACTATGTAATAATCACTCAAATAAAGAGTTTGTGACACTGGGTCTCTCTTACTCCAGTGACAAAATTATTTTGGCCTGTGGTCTCAACATAGGTTTCTGCAAATAAGAGTTAAGTCATTCCCCAGAAACTGCAGTAACCAGAGAGGACGAATTTCATCTCTTAATGCACAAATATACCAAATACAGTAGTTCATAGTCCAAAATATTCCAGGGATACGAACCTCCAGGAAAGTTAAACAATATATAGAAAGTTGGTTTGTACTTTGCTGAGTTCCTAAGTCACTTACTTCACAAGCTGCCTGACTGTTATTAAACTGTTTTGTTAACAGTTCAATCCACTGAAGCATTGTAGGCTGTAAAAAGAAATACAGAAAAAAACTGTAACTTCAAATAATAATTTCAACATAATCTTTAAACATTTCTAAATGGTTCAGTAAAGCACCAAATCTTAAGAATATAGTTATAAACAATGATCATTTTATGAACTAATAACACATTGCACCTACAGAAAAATACCAGTCCATACATTTTTATATACACATTATATTCCATTGTGCAGTGCTCACTGTGTGGTGAACGACACTCTAAACATTAACTTTGCATTATCCATGCTACCTTTACAGCTCAAAATCCCACTTTAAAAATGAAAAATATAGATATGCTTTTCACTAGATTCATGCAGCTACTTAATGAGAATTTACAAGTAAATAGAATACCTTTTCCTTTGAATGAATAAATGTCTCTAGTACAAATGAAGTGCTTAACTGGAAAAAAAAATTGCACCATTATTTCAGAATGCATGAATTAAAATGTAAACAAGGAAAAACGTAATATAAAGGTGATGTACTTTTGAAATTCTTACCTTTGCTGTCATCAGAGAAACCGCTTTTGGATCTGGTAGTGTGCTTGGGATGCTACTACACAACTGCCACATAAACCTAGAGTCAGTAATTTTATTTGTTAATTAAAATAAATAATGATAATCTGCAAGAAGAAAAGAAGCATTAATATTACATTTTTAAAGAAAAACTTACCCAAAATATGTATGTTCAAAAATGTTCTTGTCTTGAAGGAACTGCATGTTATCATGCCATATCCACTGAAGAAAAAATGCTACCATCAGATACAAGAAAGCAGTTTATTTCACTACTTAAGCATGATTTAAAAAAGATTTAAATGATTGCCAAGGCTAAAAATAACCATATTTTTGGTATGAATAATTATTTTTCATATTTTTCATATTTTTGGTATGAATAATTATTTTTGGGAACACTTTCTTTAGTTTAAAGAATTGTCTCAAAGTTGTTTTATTCATACTATAGCATTGGTTTTGCCTGCCAGAGGACTGCAGAAGAGAACTTCAAACCTTCTCCTCTTTCTGTGACCTTATTTTTACAACTTTGTTTTTCAGAATTTTTAGGCTAAAATTTTGAGAACTGGCCCAACAAGTTTAGAAAGATCCACAGCTAAAATCTAACCCAAAGCTTGATGAGCTCTGTGAACTTCTGATAAATTCCTAAAGATTTGCCTCTCCATCATTAAACCCCAACAGGATTTCATTCTAAGTCCCCCTGTTCCTCTCTCAGAAGTGATGTTTTTGATCAAATCAGTTCATAGTGGTTTTCACATCAAAATAGTTTAGAAGTTTAACTCTGATAAAATCTATTAACATTTTTAAGCTTGAGAAGGATAAAAGGCACGATCTTATTTGTTGGCTAGGGATGAAGAGTCTTTTTAAATTAAAAATCTAAAATGTGGCAGATGCTAAAGCAATGCTTCTGGCCAGAGGGAGCAGGGACATTGGATTTTTCAGGTGATAAAAGGGAATTTATCCTATATACAGGTCAGAATGAGAAAATGTCTAAAAGTCACACAAATCCTAATTCCCTTCCTATCCCATAACAATTTCCTAAGGTAAACAGTGAAATGGAAGGGCTGTCACCTTAGTGATTTAAATTATTCTTGCTATCCTATGTTTATTCAGATTTCTGATGTGTTTAGGGTCTCCTAGAGTGTTTTAAAATTGATGTTAAAAACAAATCAACTTGTACCTCCAGCAATTCTGATGAAACATCAAATTTGTAGTCTTTGCCATTTTCCTCCTCTGGCTCCATCCGTTTATAAAACAGCATGTAAGCACTGTGTGTCTTGGAGAAAAAAACATCTGTATAATTTTTGCTTTGAGAGAGAAATCATGAAATCAGAAATATAATCATAGAACAAGTGTTTGGAAGAGAAATACCTTTTCAAAGGAGAAGTCCATAAACTTATCAGTGACAGAATCGTAAGTTTTTGTCTGTCAAGAAGAAAGTAAACCCATTTATTACAAGCTTTTTAATGCTTTGGTTATTAACAGTTTGTGATAGTTCACTTGCACATTTATTTCATGACAATTTAGTTCTTGCTCAAAGCAATCTGTTTCTTTTTTTCTTCTACAGTGGCCTAGTCTGAATTTTCAAAACTGCTCTGCAATATTCTACCTCCATCCCAAGCAATTTCCTGGCTCATCCATCTCACTGACACCTCTTCTTCATAAACACCTAAAGGTATTTTATCCATTTGCCAAACAAAGGATTTTTTTTGTTTTATTTCAGCCTGTGTCTTTCCCAGACAAGAAAAGCTTTCCTACGCACAGGAACACTTTGGTAAGACACTGTGTTATTCATAATGTGCTTTATATTGTGTCTACAGCTACAAATAATGATCAATTCAAGCACAACCTGAGAACATTTGAGTGTTGTTTGTATTAACACTGTGTAAAAATATTCCAACTGATGTCATAGGCAGCGACACAAGGCACAGACAAAGATCAAAATGCCCTGTTTTTCCAGAATACACCTAAGCTTGAAGTAATTAGTCCTTCATCAATTGTCTGAGCAAAGCAGCCACCTAAGTAATGATTCCTAGATTAACTGTAGACTCACTTTTTTTATACCTGAATAAATGGTATGGTAAAAACCAGATATAGTCAAAAAATACCTCTTTGGAGAGACACTTCACTAATAAACTTTGCTTCATTAGTAATACCTGTAACTATACTCCTGCCAAGTTTCTTTTAAAACCTCATGAAAAGATCTAGATTGTAACAGATATTAGAATTGAATGTGACCAAAATTCAGGTCATAACTTACAGTCATTTCTCCACCAAAACATTCGGAAGCGAGCTGGGCAGAATCAAAGGGTTTAACTTCAGCATCATTGAAAAGGTACCTGGAAGACAGGAAGAAGCTCTAAAACAACTGCTGCTCATCTCTAAGGGCAAATAAAGCCTAACAAGCAATGATTCCAATGATTCCTTGGATTGAAATATTCCTATTAATTTCTAATGTCTTGTTTGGATCCCAGCAAATGAACACCTGGTCCCCAAAGTGACTTCCCTCCAGTAAGATCAGAGGAGGAGGTACTGCTGTGGAGCCCACTGGAGCAGGGATTAGGTCATGAGCTGGCATTGTTTCAAAACACTCCAGCTATTCTAGAGAACAGCAAGAGAGGAAATTTTCTCTCCTATTCCAGGGCTTCAGTGAGAAATGGAGATACCACATCAGAAATGACAGGCAGTGTTCCTGCTTTCTTATGTCTCCTAGCAGGACCCTCCTCCTTTCCATGTCCCTTCCCCTTCCCAGATTCTACATCCACAAATGTTGCTGGACCCTCAGCCAAGGTACCAAGCACATTTTATGAAAGGCAGTCTATGAAATCTTTTGAACTGAAATAATTAAAATCTACTCCTGCCAGGAAGCAGAACTAGATCAGCATTCCCTGCCACCCCTGTCTCTGAGGTTACAACACACTAATTTGTAGGCTAAGAAATTAATACTCTTACACCTCTCAAATTCCAGCATCCAGCTTTTCAGAGGAACCTACTGGATGTATCCCCTACACTACTGCATCTAACAAAGTCAACAGGCTTTAGCTATTAAAAAATATGGAAATATAAATTGCACAGCTCACCACTTGTTGTTTTTGTAAGCGTGAGGATTGACAATGTCCCTGATAAAACTGTAGTAATGCCCCCCATCTGCTGTTCCTGTGTGAACTGTCACACCAATCAGGTCATACTCATAACTCTCAGTTTCTTTCAAATATCCACCATCTTCCTTAAAACCTGAAACAATGGAACACAATATTTAACCACTTATTTCCCAAATGCCCAGACTTCAACATTAGCAATAAACTGTATGTGATGATTTGCAATTTCTCTCACACTTTAAAAACAAATTTAAGATTAATTCAAATTGAATAATATATGAAACCAAAAATTGGCTGTTTTTCTTATGTGAAATACCCTGTGTGACTTTAGAAATACACATTGATTAAAGCTATGTTTGATCATATTTTCTTTGTTTGCTTCTGTTCTGTATATAGGAAGTGATACACAGACAAAAGAGCCAAAGCTTGCTGGATCCTTTCATGAGCATACCTTCTTTCCTGTCATTTTTTCCCATGAGGAAATCCTCAGTGTAGGGTGTCATATCCAAACGTAAAGGGAATGAAAAATGGGTGTTGACTTTCTCCTTCATCATGGTCACCATATTAAATGTATATCTCATGGTGTTGAAGCTTAAGATACGAGGTAGTTTCTTAAAACACGCCCTGAAGGATGAGAAATAATCATGATTTACAAAAGCTTAGTAGGATGAATTGTAATTTCACTGAGATTTTAAACATTTATTTCAACTATAACATTGAAGATCTGTTGCTATGGCCTGTAAATATAAAATTCAGCTCTTATAATGCCTCAGAGCAGGGCAGACTGACTGGCAGCAGGAAGGTCAAATTTAGCCCATTGAACAATTCTATTTGGGCTGTCACTGTACCTTGGAAGAAACATCAAATTTACTCTTACAGCAGGAACCAGAGTTTTCTAAAATGAGCCATGAATGAATTCAACAATGCAAATCCCCTCCCTGCAGGGAGTTACTCTCTTCCAAAAGACAAGTTTCAAGGCAGAACATCTCCTGCATTAAATCTCACAAACTTTGCAATAATGATTTTCAAGTAAGTTACTCTTTCACCCATGTAATTTAAAACAACAAGGTGTCCCAATTCTAACAAAGAATTTGTTAGTTGCAATACAAAGACAACATAAAATTTCAATTTACTTTATGAGCAGACTTTTCAAAACATGGAAGCATTTTTAAATCTACTGATTCTAATTAAGAAATTTGGGATGGTGTATGAAACCTTAGCAATTATCCTGCACAATGAGTAATCAACCTCTGAAAGCATTTAAAGCATTCAAAAGCTACTAATTTCTATTTTTTTTTTAAAACAAAAAGTCATGAACATTTCTTTGTTTTGGAAATTTGATTTCCTTCTTGTTTCTGATTTGCACAGGCATCACATCTTTATAGGTCTACATACTATAAACTGAATGCAAGAGCACTCCTGGTCCCTCCTAAAGGATTACTGTTATTGCAAATGTCATTTCAGTAATTCACTAAAAAGAAACATTAAGAAGGCATATTTCTTCTAAGCCACACCTTTTCTCAGCCCGCACTTTCTTCCCACAATGAGAACATGTGTACATGTTGTCACCTTCCAAGGTATCTTTAATAGTTACTTCATCAAGAGATTCCTACATGGAACAAACAAAAAAAGGAGTTTATATTTATCTTGGATATTTATATGTTATGCCTACATGTCCTGGTTTCCAAACCCCTCCCCTTTCAATACTTGGGCGTTTAATTAACATTTCCATAATTTTTGAAAATAAAGGTGGTAAAAAGCCCCAAAATTTTTCACAGAAGAGCACACACCTGAACTAAGAGTATGACAGGAAAACCAGCTCCTAACTCATACACAGAATTAAGGAAACAACTCATAAAAATGGTATTCAATATTCCAAGCTGTCTCAAAGAATTCAAGTCCTTTAAATTCAAATTTCAAGTGTAGGGATTAATGGTTGTTTAGAAAGCTTGAAAACAGATTTATGCTGATGTAAAGCTTTAACTTAATAAGCAGTAGTCCTTGTTAAATCTTTTGACATTTACAGTTCTCATGTAAAATGGCCACAGCATGTTTGAAACACAAGGAAATAGTGATTATTGACTGTAAAACAACAGTCAAGGGCAAATGGCCCCAGCTGATGGCACACTGCACCGGAAAGATGGAACTAAATTACCTCATAATATCAACCTAAAAACATCCCAAAACTAGAGTGCAGCTAAAAAGCATCAGCATATTCAAGTGTGTGGCACTGTTTGATGCCCTTTGTAACTGAGATCTGTGAGATTCATCTCAGGCTGGCATTACTTACATAAATATTCTTCATATCTGCCACCTGGCACCTCACTGTGTAGAACTCCTCAGCTGTCTGACTCACATGCTCACAGTCCTGATAAATGCAGGAGAAAAGCAATGAAATAACTTTTTGTGAAGATAGAAAAAAATCACCTTTAAAGGGTAAGGGTAGAGAAGGAACACTTACCAAAGAAACAACGTTGTTTGTGATAACACCTCCAAACAAACTTTTCACTGTATTTTTCTGCGAATGAAGGAATAAATTCTGTCAAGGAAATTTGAGCAAATCTGTAAGTTTTCAAGCTCACTTCTGCTCCCTCTTACTAACTCACCAGTTCTGGAGACATTTCCTCTATTTTTGTTATCAGGTCAGTGAAGAACTCAGTCATATCTTTCTGCTCTCCAGTGTTCAAGGGCTGCTTATCCATGGTGTAGGTTTTACAGAAAGGCCTTGGGTTGTACGCCTTACATTCACTTTCCTTTGGATAAAAGAAATCAAACAAAACCAAATCAACACAAATCCTTTTATTCTGAAGTTACACAGATGTACCACACACACATATATAAATATCTTGTAAAAAATACACACTTTTACATACAATATGCTTAAAAGGCAAGATAGTTTCTTAAATGTTGAAATGTTTCTGATGAAATGCAAAGCAGTTTTTAACTAATTGATTACCATTACTATTACACCAATTAGCAAAATATCATTAGTAAAATAGGATTAAAAATATTTACTAAATACTTCATAAAATTAATCATTAAAATAAAATATCTTGGCTGAAGATGTGACATGTGCAGTTTCTGCATATCTGTTCAGACAGAAAATAAAATGTGAGAACATCAGCTTGTATTTATATATTTCTGGACACTGCTGACTTAAATCTTGCCAAGCACTCAATTCTCATTCAGACCCCTCTATGCTATCATCTGGTTTTCAACAGGATGTGTTTAGCCAGAGAAAAGAATTTGCAGTATAAAGCAATTCTTTAGAATATATCTCCATTCCACTGCCTTGCACACTGGGAATGCAGGACTTTATCTACACTGTTCTCTTTTAAGGATGTGCAGCAAGACAGTACCTCCTGTAAATATTGCATTTTTTAGAATAAAGTCTTCAAGACTTAAATAATTTTAAGTTTTTGTATGACTTTATGTTCCTACATTATTTTCTGCTTATGGGAACATCTAATTTAATAATTTCTATGATTCACGGCAGGCATTAGAGGTCAAAATTCCTTTCCCCATTTGTCCTCAAAGTGGTTGTGAATTTCTTATACAAAACCAGTGTCAAGACACTCAACTCTCCTCAGGTTTTTTTCCTTATTTCAGAATTGTTTCACTATTTTAGTAGCAGTGAACACCTGTGAATTGCTTTAAATTTGTTTGCTCCTGGAATCTCAAAACTGTGCTTTATTTCAATGGATTAATCTTTAAATATTGGAGCAAGGAAAATGCAGAGACTAAAAATAATGTATTTTATTTTATCACCAGGGAAACGCCATGTCCTCAGCACATCTGTAACTCAATACTGTTGGTTCACCTGAACTCTGTACAAAGAATCCCTTAAATATTTAAAATCCACAAGCAGGACTGTCCCAGACTCCTACCTGTAGGGCTCCTGAACAGTCAGACAAATCCTTCCTTGGCAAAATGCAGTGAATTACCCACTTTCAAACTGCTCCATTGCCTCAACTATGGTTTTCTTGCCTTCCCCACCTTCCCCAAAACACAGAACACTTTCTAAAATACCCTCTTTCACACCTACCATTAGGTATGTAAACATCTTCTGCAGTTCCAGTAGAGTGGTCTTGTGTTTCATATCTTCTGAATACTGAAAGAAATTAATAAGAGGACTTGATAGTTTTACTTATTTCTTTCCAAAAACAGACACTAAAAAGATGTAACATTCAAATAAAAACCCAAGGAGTTTCTTATAGACAATTAATAAAAATTACTGTGTACAAGAATACACAGTCCACTATTTTACACCTATATTCTTCATACTTGTTTTACACATTTTTGGGTACTTTTTGCCAAGTCAACGTTAAACTGGAGACAAAAATAATTCTACTTTCTAAAAATTTATTGCAGCTAGGAGCTTTTGGGAAGTCATTACAAAATATTAGTAGTTTTAGAGTAACTTTTTTCAATTCACAGATGTTGTGAGGGTTCTGAACAACCCTCTACATAATGCATTTCCTGAACAGACCAGCAGCTTCTCTTCTGTTTTATTTTCATTTATAAATGGTAACTCCAGAAGTTAAGTGACAAGTACCAGCAATTAACAATAACAGCAAATGATGAGGTCACTGCCAATAAGGGTGTTTCACCCATTACATCTTCCCTGTTGATGCCAGGGACCAAAATGATGCTCTCTCTTACAATAAAGAGCTGAAAGCAATAATATTGCATTTCTGGAAGTTATCCAATGTATAGTAATTTACAGGACCTGCTGCACTTCTGGTAGCATGAGATAAATGCTCTGGGACTTTATAAACATTCACAAAAAACATTTGTTAACAAAATGATAACTCAGAGTTAAGAAACAACAGACAATTCACATAACCCCAAATCTGAATCAACCTAGTTGAAAGCAACAGAAATATGACTTGTAGAACATGTTTTATTTCAATGCCACCCTAAGAACCTACCACATTAAGTATTTAAGAAAATCTCTTCTTCATTTTAGACACCAGCAAAAGAATCCAACTGAACAAAAAGCAATCTAACTGCTGAGGAAATATTGCTTATCTAGAAGTAAATTTTAGAAGCAAATCTGTATTTTTTCAGCATTTGCACTGATTCTGAATGTAAACTGCTATCCAAACACACACCAGGAACACACAAGCTCCACACTCACCTTTGCAGTGAAAATTGCTTGTCTGGCCTCTGGGATCATGTAGAGCTGCTGAATGGTGGAGGCCAAGTAACATGTGGCTCCAAGGTTGGTTAAACCCACAAATCTACACTCAGCACGAACATCATCATGTGGCCAATAATCCCACTTGTAAGGTGCATGGGAGGCTGGGAAAAACAGCAATCACACAGGCAGGGAAACAATAAATTCACAAGCACAATTTGCAAAAATAGAAATACAATTAAAAGCTTGATGCTCACATTAATAAAATGTCACCTGGTTATGCACTGTGCACTCATAGGCACGAGCCAGACTGTGCCTGATCTTTAGAAAAATGGATGATACATTCCTCAGGAAAATCTTTAAAATATTTGGATAGAGCAGCACCCTTCCTGTCACACCACCTGGGCTGCAAGGGGCTAACTGTGCCCCCCAAAGCAACAAGTGAATCAGATTGAAAAAGGCATTTTCTTTTCCTCTAAGCTTTCTATTCCTCTGTATTTCACAGCAGATGTAGCGATGGATTTCTTACACAGGGAGGCACCAGACAAGTTTGGCAGGTCTGAGCGACTCTTTAATGAGCCTTGCTCTGATATGGCTGCCAAGAAATCAGAAGAATGGGGAAGATCTCCTCATCTGCCACTCAGGAAGATGGTAAACAGCTCAGACAATCTTCCTTGGCATCCAAGAAGCTGGACACAAAAACCTGCAATGCATCTAGCTTTGCTATTCATCCCCAAAGATATCATTCTCCAAAAATTCAGAGGATTCCACAAATAATTCAGTATCTCTATTGAGGTATATGTTCAGATAGAAGGAAAACATCCCCCAAAATAGTGTGGATTTATTTTACAATCCATAAAAGCTATGTGGGGTTCAAGATTTAAAATTTAAATCCTTAATTATTTTGCCACAGATGAAAGATTCACTAAGTATTTTTCTCAATTCATACTATCAGATAGAAATTCAGGAAACTATTTGGCATCCTCACATCTTCAGAGACCAGACCCACTAGATGTTCTGTTGCACAACAAATAATAGTTGTAATCTTCATTTTGGCATTGGCATCAAAACAACTATTAGCCCTGAAGCTTCAGGGAAGGAAGGAAAGAGGTTTAATTCTCCTGTTTCAACAAATCTCAGTGGTGTGACCTCAGGTTACCTGGGTACCTGGGCTGGTCAGCCAGTTGAAACAAAGCTCCCCTGCACATTTCACCTCCTAAGGAAGGTCATTAGCACAGCAGAATAATACAAAATTCCCTCCCTTAATTGCAATCCCTAAATTACAACATCCTAATTCTCCCTTTCTGATGGAAGGACTCAGCATCTATCACTGCTTAGAGCTCATCAAGCTGTAATTGCAAAGCAATCAGATGACATTTTTGTACTTCACAGACCAGCTGGGAGTATCTTCCACCTCTCTCCAGCTGACAAAGAGCATTCAGGAATTTGACATGGAGTTTCTCAGGACAATCCTGTGCTCCCCACCCTGGGATTTTTTAAGTGACTTGTCTTCATTTGTGTACTGAAATTTTTCCTTCTTCCATATGGATCTTAACTAGAAAGGCAAATTTGAGGCTCGTTGATGTCTGTCTGCTTTATGCCTCACTGTTGTTATAGAAACCAGCTTTTTCTCAGGAAGAGATGGGGAAACTTGAAACCAAACTTGCAATATTCACATTCTATTTTAAGCAAAATAAAGATGGATTTTCTCCTCTCAAAATGACCATGAATTTCTCTATATTCCACCTTCTGCTGATGCTCCAGCTCCATCCATAACACCAGACATGATCTTAAACTTCCTGGAAAGCAAAACACCTGGTCTTTGAACTGAAGGGTTTTCTAAGTCTTTAAAAAACTAAAACTCTAAAACACAGCAAGACATTTATGAACAACTGAAGGTATCTAAATCCACTCTTCAGTAAGATCAGCCTGAATGAATTGTGAGCCCTCCCTGTTAAGAAGCCACATTAAAACCAAAGACAGGGTGGAAATGTCTAATATTTCCCCTAATGTTTCTCCTAAGAAGAATAGAGAGACAGGCCTAAGAGTAAGATTTTTGAAGACTAATAAGATTATAGGGATAATGAAGTGGAAAATCCCAGTTTTAATAATCTTTGGATCACATCAATGGAATAACAAGCCTTTAAACAAATGAGGTATCACAACGGCTGTGTTGGGTGCACATCACAGAGACAACAGCTCTCTGCCTGTTGTAATAAAATTAACATTCATGCAAGTGAGAAATACTGGATATGGAGCAGGAGCACACAGCAGATGGCTCTGGAGACCTCAGGAAGGCACAAACAATTTATAGAAGAGTATCTAGAAAAAAGTAACAACTGTGGTAAATGTTACAGAAAACTTCAGCACGAAAGAGTTACTGGGATCTGGAGTGAGGAAAATACTAATTGTAAAAGATGAATGAATACACCTGGAGAGATACAGACAACCTCAGCAGCACATAATGTGCTCACAGTAAACATAAATATCCAGTATTTTCACAAAATATATTCTTCATAGTATTTCTTCTGAGCACAGGAGCCCTTGGGAGGCCCCAGGCATATGAGAATAGAACACAGAACATTATTATGTTCAGGTTTTCCTTTTGCTTCCTGAACTGTAAGGCACTAAAATCAATTCCATAGATGATAATAAATTACAGAACCTCAGGTTACAGGAATCTAAACTGGGCATGTGAAAGGAAATCCAGCAAGCTAAAAACGCATAATGAGGATTTGCAAACCAAAGATAAAACACTAACTAATTTGAAATTTTGGTAATTTCCATTTTATACATAGGAATTGTGGTTCCAAAAGGCAGGAAGCATGAAAGCCAAGAGGCACAGCTGAACTGCTTTAGCTCTGTATGCAGATATCTGGATACAGACTGAACTCAACTACAATGACATCAGAGCCTGCTCACAGCCAGCACATCTCCAGTAGCTCGGTGTGGTTCGTATAAATATTCCATGTTTCTTCGTGTTAGAAAGGTAAAAAGGAAATAAAAATGCAGCACAAGCTGATGAAACATGTAAAATCCAATGTTACCCATGCAGGTGCCATTGAACAGGGCCACATATTTTAAATAAAGCATATTTAAGAACAGGTAATATGAAAATTATTCATATGGGATTACATTTTCTAGGTGAGCAAAAGATGTCAACACCTGCTATGTGACACTACCCCAGGTGATGGGGGATAAATTGCAGAGGTATAAAGAGGATTTCCCAGAGTTAGTGGCCACAAACCACTGCAAAGCTGTGACTGAAGGTTCTTACACTGCATGTGCTGTGCCATGACCCAGTTGTGGAGCAGCCTGTAGTTCTCCACAGAGCCTTTCACCATTTCCACCAACAAGTCGTAAGCAGCAGCCCTGGAAGAGTGGGATTTGCACTTTGGCTGTTGTCTGTCCTTCAGACTGGGCAGCAAGAACAGCAGATTGAAGATGTCCCTCAGAAACTCCTGTGAAACAGTTAAATTGGCACATTTAGCAGCCTGAATGTATTCTTAGAAGATAAATCATATATTAACAATCTTCTAGCAACTTCTGTAGACTCTGCAAACCTCTGTCATACAGAACTTTCTGACTTGAATACAAGTTCAGAATCACAAATTTCAACAACTTACTTTATACTGCATAAAGTGCACCATAACCATATTATAGTATAAAGAGGAACACACCCATTGGAAAAGAGTAACAAAATATGATTGATTTTTTGATTGATAACTTAACTTGACAAACCAGACATATGAATTTTCAGGAACTTTAAGACTAGTTTCTTCTAGTGAAGAAAAGGCAGAGCAGAACACATATTTGCCAGTGTATTTTCCTGGACATTTTTTCACCAGCCTTTGCTCAGAGAGAAGCAATGTGGTTTCACAGTCCTGTTCTACTGTGCTGAACACAATACAAAACTCTTCACTAATGTACTTTATAATGTGCAGTTAATAAGCGTTCTTAATTGTACACAGAATTAAAAAAAAAACCTAATGATGACTTCGAAAATGTACAAAGTCCCTGCCTCTCAGCAAAGCCAAATTCCTTTTGAGAAGCTTGCTGAGGACACTGCTGTGACCACATTCATCAGTGCTTTCTCAATTCACATTTCTGGCCTCCCTGTGATACACTCCATGCACCCAATGTGCTTTAGGATTCTGGATAGTATCACTCCTCTCTACTTAAGCTTCCTATTTCCTTTCTTCTTATGCTTTCCATACATCCAAGCTACATAAATCCAACCTTTGCTTGCCTCTATTTTAATTTCTATGATCTCCTCCACAGTGCACTCTGTGAATTGGATTCTCACTCCTAATTTAATCTGCAAGCTTTCCATACTTAAACTACACTTATCCAGGAGAACTACAGCAGCAGCCTTCTAAAATGCTGTCAGCAATGTCACATTTGGGCAATCAAATTACCTTCAGGGCCATTTTATGGTAACAGAGTAAACAGACAGCATCTAAACAACATCATTAGACACAAGGGCCTACTTTTCAGGTGAAACCTCACTGAAGGTCTAATAATAAACTCTGTAGAGTCTACAGAAAAAAACATGAGTCTAAATCAGTTTTTACCAATTTGGCTTTAACATAATGTAGTTCCCAAAGACAAAATAAGAATATTTTAGTAACTTCCCCTGCCTCACCACTCCCCCATCTTACAAGCACAAGTGGAATGTAATATTCTTGTAACAGATGTCTGCCACTGCACAGAGCTTAAGTGTTGCTTTTAGATCAGACTGTCCCAGGATCCCAAAATCAGCTGTCATTAAGGACTTCAACCAGTTAAGGCTGATCAACAGTAAAAACATCTAAAGATAATAAATGAAAATAAATAAAATTTCAGGGATGTAAGTGGTCTATCCTGGAATTAAATATAGTTAGAAGTGGAAGGGACTGTATGTACTACGTGTTAATAAAGGAATATGTGTGGTTTTGTCCATCATCCTAAGGCTAGAAATAAGATATACTTTCATATATTGAGTCCTGCAATGAAAACGATGTACAGAAGATACTATTTTAATCTCTCAGGCATCTTTCAGTGTCCTCCTCACCTGGCCTTCCCTAGAAAATTTGAATGGTGGTTTGTGCTTAATGACACTGGTTGCAAGGCGAAGCAGTCCTGTGAGCCCATCATCTTCTATGTTACCATCCTGATGGTCAAGGATTTCTCTGCTACATATACACACACACAGAGAAAAACATGTTACAGCTCTGCCCCACTAACAGCAAACACAATGCAAATTACAAGTGAGATGACTGTGGGTAAAGCTCACCTCCTAATGCAGTCAGCAAGGTGTCTCGCCAGTGCATCTAAATCAAGCAGCGTTGTCTGATTCAAAATAAAGAAAATTGAATACAAATGGGGAATAATTATAGACTTCTTTTGGAGGAAATTTTATTATTGCGCACAGAAAAACAGAGACAATTAAAACTCATTTTCAAGCATGCTCTAAGTAAGTTTTCTAACCTGTGCTAAGTGGCTGTTAACTGAATTTAACTCTTTCCATTTTAATCAAATACTTGATTAGCTCCTCCTTGGAACACACTGCAATTATCAACAGGGAATCTCACAGGTAATTACAGTAGTCTCATGTCTGTGACCTTCAACTAAGTTCACCTTCTCTGTGTGTTATAACAACCTCCCCTTCTTGACTCTAAAGAGTCACTATCTGAAGCTTCCAAGAGCCACTAAATACACATCAGAGTGGGAAAAGCTGGGAGATGGGAAAGATCCAAGAGCTGTTCACAGCAGTTCATCACATCTTATGAAAAAACGTCTGAAGACACAAATTAAAAGAAGCAAACACTGATGTGAACACAAAGCAAACCTACCTGACTTGCATCTTTGACATGAATGTTATCTATCAGTTTGCACAGCAGCCAAAAATATTCCTTACAACCAGGTCTCAGCACAGTTTCCTCTTCATAATCCTCTATCTGTGGAAAGAAATTGCTTTTGTTCTGAAGTACAAGACAAAATAAATGTATTAAAAAATCCCAGTGAACACACTAACTGTGTTGCAAGAGTATTACTTTCTTCAAGCCTCTAAGGTAAGTATATGAACAATGTGTTTTGCAATGGTAACAGCGTGTGCTCTCTTTTTTTTTCTGCAATATTCATTAATTTTCTTGAAAAATTGTCAGCATGATCTGCCAGAGCTATAAAAAATTTGTAGAATTGTCTGGAGTTCATCCCACCCACTGCAAATTGCAAAAATACTCAGTATGAGACTGGACAAAACATGAGAAACTTGGGCTGATTTCAATATTAGTTAATACATCTCTAATTTTAAACTCTCCTGAAAATGAGAGAAATATTGCAAAATCTTCTGTGTATTGTTTTAATTTAACTCTCTTTTTAAATATCAGTTATGTGGATATTGAAATTCAAGAACAAGAGCACTTCCTAAAAGCTGTTCTGCATTTCTCCAGGCACAACCAAGCTGTATTTTATTGCAGTGTCACAGTTTAAGCACTTTTGGGAAGTTTCTGGAAACAGCTAAACCAGAAGTCTTAATATCTCTGTGTATCTGAAACAGTACGTCAGACATAATGATAATGCCCTATCATCTTTAGTCTTTTATATTAAAAAAGTATATTTAAATATATCTTTGATAAAGTCTTGTCATGTCTAAATTTCTTACCCTAATTGGTTTCAGAGCTTGAGCATCAGGGAGAAATTTTAACAAGGTTGATGCAGCCAGCAGCAGAAAGGAGCGATTGATTGAGTCTCCCCCGTCCAGACCAGAGAGAGATAATTTGTACAAACCATTGCAAGACTCGTGGCGAACTGCAGTCTGTAGGAAAAATAATAAAATTAAATTATTACACACATTGTTTGGAAGAGCTTTCCTTTTGTATATTTTTCTTTCATAGGTATGTAATTGCCTCTCATAATATCTATCAGGTTATCAGGGTAGAATACGCCTTTCTAAAAACTGGTATTACATACAATGTGGATTTCAATTGCTTACAGAAAAATGCAAAATGTCTTTTTCTAATTAAAAAGATGATTTGTCTGTGCCCTGTGTCTCTTAAGTTATGTATTGTCTACAGGGAGGATTATAGCAACTAGAATAGAAAATAGCATATCTGGCAAATCAAGGAAATCTATGTGAATACCAAATTTACACTTACTCATTACTAACAATTAATTAATTTAATTTCACTAGAACTATTTTTTTCTTTCTTTTATTAAGAAATCCACAGTCAATCTCTAATCCAGCCTCGGAAGTCTGCACTCATTTCCAGGGATTTTAAATGGAGTCAGCCTGTAAGCTTTTTCTGCGCTTGAGCAATAAAGCAAGAGATAAGAATTATCACATCATGTCCACATTGCACCTTTAAGCAATCACTAGGAAATACAAAAATTTTCAACTGTGAACATGTTGACGCAATTTTTAAGCCTTTACCACATGAGAAAAAACTACTTAGAGCTAGACAAACGCTTGGTCATAACAAAGATTTTTCTATCAATTCTCATTCACCTCATTTTGTGATTCAAAGTATAGCAAAATAAATAAAAATTTTAAAAAATAATGTAAAAACGTAAGAGGGGAATACATTTAAGCTAATTCAAGTCAGGTGGCATCACCCAGAAATTTCAACAAATTACCCAGAAATTTTAAAAAATTACAATGCAAAAATGACCTTCAAACAGAAGCCAAGAACAAAGCTCAGAATTTAAAACCTGGCTGGCCGTAAACCACAGATGTGCCACCTTACAATCATCACTTCTTACACAGCACTGCAAGTAACTGAGTCAGATCCTGCCTACTTTCAGCAGGAAACTGCATGGCTTGCATTTAATGGCAAACCCAAGTTAATGGCACTAATTAGGAATGGAATAACCTCCCCTTTTTACCATACCTCTGGAATAAGAAGGGTAAGTTTCTTGAGCCAGTCCTGCAAGTGATCACTGTCGGCCAGACTGGATTTCACTAAGGAGCAGCAGTGAGCCCAACTCACCAAGAGCCACATGGAATAGTGAGTGACTGAAAGAGAAGGAGAGAAATCCACTGTAAGTAACAGCAAGGGCTTTTTGGGTGGAAGGGTTGCACAGTTCCAGCCCAAATGATATTTATTTCAGTCACGCTAACAGGCAGGACCAAATCTTTTCTGGCACATAGGATACAACCTAAACTCAGAGCTTTACCAATATGCTGATTAAATACTGACCACTGTACTAATCATTCAATCAGATTAAATGTTACCAGTGAGGAACACAATCCTTTCCTACATCTCTACTACTTATGACTTCACACTTATTTCCTGTGGCCACATTTGTGCTGCCTCAAATAAAAGTTCCATTTCAAGCATCTTGCAGCCCCCAAGTAAGTTTGGAAAATCTTAGGTAGCATCTTTGTAGGGAAATTATAGCAAGAATGAATATTTTGGAGTGCTTCAGACTCTGTCTAGTGTAATCTTTCTTCCAGTACTAAGGCAAGCATGCTTTCAAGGACTATACTTCCAAATACTCTATTTTCTAAATGAATTATCAATGGAGAAATCCTTTTTCATCTTTAATATTTCGGGTAAAGACTGCCACCAGCAAGAACCCAAGCACAGACCCACCCAGTGAGAGCAATTGCTGGGGCCAATATATGCTGGGGTTTGTTCACAGCAAACAAAGCCTGAACAATCTCAATTACAGATGTGTCCCAGGATGTCCAGGACAGCTTTTAATGGGATGGGATCCCTCCTGCCTCGGCAACAAAGCTGCTTCTCTTGGCAGGATAAAGCAAGCCACTCTTGGAATAAGGTCTAATTTCAATTTTCCAGGTGCAACAAGAGTCTATGCTTGGTAGCCTCTCACCTTCCCCTTAACTTCCACCTGAATTTCTTGTTTTCCTCTTTGCAAACTGTTACATTGTGCTAGGATCCTGCCTGGATACCTCTGCCATTGGTTATTCATGCAGGATAAAGTGCTGTATGGGATTTGTTTGTGTCTCCTCCTCACTGAAGCCACTTGGGTGGAAGAAGAATTCCATTCTCACATGGAATTTCTGCCACAAGCCAAATCAGGAATATTTAGACAAGAGGGATGCAGGTGCTGCCAATGGAAATCTCACTGAGCTGAAGATGCTTCCAAACCCTGCCCCACATTCACTCCCACAATAAAACTGAATTTCCCCCTTCCTAGCCTTATATAAAGCTTGGGGCTCAGGGCTGGGAGCAAGACTGGGGGAAAATCCAGCTGGGATTTAGCCTGCAAACTGGATCGGGAAATGATTTTAGTCAGAAACAGCGCTGGGGAAAAGCTCGGACAGGAGTGCGCTGGGAAAGCAGAGCGGGGAAAACGCGGAACGGATCACGCCTGGAATCAGGATTGAGGAAACACACCTGCATTGCTCCTGGAAAGTGGCTCGGGGAAAAACCTGGACTGGATTACACCCCAAACCCAGCTCGGGAGAAAACCCGAATTGGATTTCGCCTGGAAAGCGGATCGGGGAATAGCCGCGATCGATGTCACCCTAAATCCAGACTGGGGAGAAAACCCGGACTGGATTTAAACCAGAGAGTGGATCGGGGAAAACCCGGACAGGATTTTGCTCAAAAACCATGAATATTTCTCTGGAGTTCTAACGGTGGAATAAATCAAAATCGTAACTTATTATCATCAATTTGCTGTCCCTGTTATTAATTCCTGACAGAGCTGTTTTGCAGCACTGACCTTCATGCCTTGATCTGTGATCAGACTGAGCCTTCAACACCCTGATGGGAAGAAGATAAAACCATTTGAACTTTATCACAGAACACAACAGATTATCACTTAGAAATGCAAGTGCACACAAGGCACAACAGTTACTCTTAAGTAACCACTTGGAAAATTATTCATCTTAAAAGGATTCATTTCTCGCAGTATTCAAAATTAGCAACAATAATAAAACTATGAAAACCTTCAAGTCACCCCCATAAAGCTTTACTGACTATAAGACTAAAAGTCAAGGAAAAGTACCCACAAATCCCTTTATTTTATCCAAAACAGAGATGTCAAACAGAGCTAAGAACTGACCCATACAGAAAAAAATCTAGTTTTCTTCATAAAGAAACCACACTTTGAATAAACATTTGCAAACTTTAAATGTTTATATTTATTTACATACATTTTATTAATTGCAACAAAAGGTTATGAAACCAAAAAGATAGCATACATACTTAAAACTATTCCTGCAACTCAACTAGAGGTCAAAGTAAACACACTTACAGACTTGACTGGAAATGTTCTGAATGTCCTTAACAATCTTTTAAAGATATGGTTAAAATAACACTACCCATTACTTGGAATCAAGTAATTTTACACCACCAGTGTAGCAAAAACCTGACCTCCCCAGCATGAGCCTGACTGCCACAATGCAGCCTTACACAGAATTGCTTTTCTCAGGACAAAAAGGCAACAGGACCAAAATCTCCAATAGGTAAAATTTTGCCTTCAGCATCTGCACAATGGCTAAAACAGTAATTTCAGCAGGATGGAAAAAATAAGTCAAAACTGGCAGACGACTAAGCAACATAAAACTGATTTTATTTTAATTTCTCCTTGACGCTGCCTTGAAATTGAGAATTCTCTGGAGAAAATCAAGAAGTGATTTTGGCATGAGAATTTACGAGAGCATGTCATACATGGTTTATACATCCATGCCTTACACCCTGACCACGGAGTTCTCACCCCTCTCCTCTCTGCCACTGCTTGGAGGGCAGGATAAGCACCGCAGGAGGTGACTAAGAAAAGCAAGTCTACAGCTTCTAGCCTTGAGTTTCTGATGTGGCTGTCAATGGGGACCACAGCTGGAAGAGCCCTGCACTCGTGAACTAAAGCAGCGATGGAAATGCGCACACTCGATCAGCTTTATCACAAAAATAAAAAGATATTGTACCTAGGTGCCAAGTTGTCATATGTATAAGCAACTGACATAAGTCGCTGAATCAAACTGGTTCCCTGGACAAGTACAAGAAACACCTTTAAAAATTGAAGTCAAAAGAAAAAAAAAAAAAAACAAGTTAATATAACAACAAGCTTTTTTGATCTGTTTTTCAATTATACACACTGTGTGAATCTAAATAAACCCACCTGGGTAGAGGAGGAAGAGCCAGAGGCAAATCACAGCATCTTCACAGTTAACAATTTTACTGTTTTTATTAAAGCAGATCTAAAATCCCATGTTTCACTGACTAGGTCTAGATGCTAAAATTTCATTCTCTAAGAAAGACAATTCAACTGAATAGGAAAACCAATCATTTATTCAATCCTTTCAGTAAAAACACAGTATTTTTTTTTCAAGCATAAACTACTCACTTCCTTTTAAAAACCTTAGGCTTGAGAAGACAGGGCTGAGGATGAGGCTGGACACATAAATTTTGCCTATCTCTGTGATCAACACATTTTATTGGCTACACATTCACTTAAAATATTCATCTTTAGCAAACCTGACAGACTACACAGAATTTTAAAATCCAAGTCTGAAGAAAATCTTTAAATCTTTAAATATCAAATCCACTGCAATCAAAAATATTAATCAATTGACAATTAAAAATTTAAAACCAGCTAGAGAAACCGACAGCAGCATTTACATGTTTAAAAATTTAATACATTTGATAATTTCCCTGTATGACAGTAGCCACGGTGATTCAGGGATTTGTTTTGTCAGAAAGGGCTAATACTTCTAGAATAGTTAAGGTCTTTCCAGGTATAACAAATGGGAAGTTTGGCTCCAGCTCAGAGTTCAGACCTGCACTTTCTGGCAGTCACAGCTGGTCCTGTGCCCAAGAAAGTCAATTTACAGTGAACATTTCCCTGATGCCAAAATATTCCATGTGCTTAGACTGCTTTAGGAAATTAGCATGCAGAAATCTGGCAGGAAGGTTTACAGCTGCAGGTAAGTTCACCATACATTCACTCAGATATCCCTAATAAAGTTATTTGTAAAATATGTGTTTATTAAAGGAATTCAAAATGGATTTAGTGAGGACAGGGACAGCCCATGTTTTAACAGGTTACTGCAAAAAAGGTC
Source organism: Lichenostomus cassidix (assembly GCF_008360975.1). NCBI lineage: Eukaryota > Metazoa > Chordata > Aves > Passeriformes > Meliphagidae > Lichenostomus > Lichenostomus cassidix. Next base: position 7,268,356 of record NC_139483.1, read on the forward strand.
TGATTTATCAAACAAATTCTAAGGAATGAGGGACAAAGCACTGAAATTCTGAATTCCCAATTAATGTGTTCACCAATCACCAAAACACCTTTTGGTTGCCAGGTTTAAAGCTACTATCACTTCTTTAGAAAACAAGCAGGGTATCAATCAGTATCACTGCTACCAATTAGTACTACTAACTTTTCCACTACGTAATTTTATTACCAAAAGGAGGTAAAAAAGGAGTCCCTTTGCTAAAGCTCAAAGGCTCTGTTTGTCTCCTACCTCTGTCAGCCGAGGGATATGAAGGCCCTTCACGTGGTCACTCGTGGTCTTCCTGGATTTGCCTGGCCATGTCCTTTTCCTGTGGCTCTCTGCTACCCCAGACCAGGCAAAGACATCGTGATAAGCCAAGTCCAGATCTGAAGGATCCACTGCAAACTGGCAGATCAGCTTCAGCAAGCAAGCCAGACAGTCCAGCTGCCACTGGGAAAGGGAAGAAAATGAAATCTTCCATTTGGAAGGGTTTATTTACAAATAATTCAATGCCCACAATGAAATTTGAAATGAAAAGCCTCAGCAAGGTATGAAGGATAAACAGCCAGAAGTAACTTGAATTTAGCACAAACTAATGATAGAATAATAAGGAAAAAGACATTATATAAGAGTGACTAATAATCATGCTCATTATTGGAAAGTGTCTTTATTAACACCACAGCCACTATGTTAATTGTCTTACTGACAGCAAGGAAAAATGGTATTTCTTGGCCTCTTCAGAGGGAAAGATAATTAACAGATTACTGCTTTTAATACAGACTAATTTTTCCAAGTAACAACCTTCCCTAAAATAAGCAGAAAAAAGAGCAAAAATAAAGTACTCCGTTCTTGTTTGGCTACTTTTGACTTCTTTTAAGAAGTGTGATATGCAATAGTAATATCAATGCAGTCACAATCACTGCTAAGGAAAGAGCCCAGGTTTCTTCCCTCTAACATTCCATGTTCTACAATTTTAAGTTCTACAAATTTATGAATGGACAAAATACAAAGAAATACACAGAAAACATGGAACATAGAAAAAGAGGAAGGGTGGTCTTAAAACGTAAAAAAGCAGAAGTACATATATACTTTCTTTTTTTAAATAAACTTTTCCAGGAATGTAAAATATTCCAAAAAAGATGCTACTGCATAGACTCTGGTGGTTTCAATTAGAGAATTCATCTATTTCACAACAGAAAAAAACCGTAACAAAGGCTCAAAGGTCTTTACAAACAGCAAGTATGTTCTTCTGGAGAGAAAGGGTGAATAAACACCTACCACAGTCCATGATTCCTGTTCCTTAGGCTCTAGGATTCCAGAATTGAAAATTTCCAGTAACTGTTGGAGCCCTCCAGCAGCAACAAACTGTAAATGTATTATGGAACCAAGGTGAGAAAAAGCAAACACAGAAATGTCACTAAGATCAGTAACAGAAAGATCACTAACATCAGTTAGATACCAAGTTAAGCTTTATAAATTAATAAATAAATGATCAACTATTCAGCTGCATACTTTGTGAACAAAAAAATTAACAGTTGTACACTACTATGGCAAATTTACAGGCCTGATAACACTGAAAAAGTTGCAAATGTTATCCCTAAATTTGAGACAAAAAACTTTAGGATTGATAATGTTTTAAATGGGTTTTCACTTTATATCTCTCTTAAAAAACAGCATTAGGTATCATGGAATACTGTAGGAAAAACAAACCTTGCAGCTCCATGTGTTTTTACTGTTTTCTATTTGATCTTCACTCGAATCATCAGAGTCTGGGTAAAGATCACTGTAACTTCCCTAAAGATAAACAAGAACAATTAATTGTAAAAACAGCTAAAGAATGATAGTATTATAAAATAAATCACCAATATATACTTTGGTTCAGAGAAACACAGATATTCTGTGCAAGAAAATTACCGTAGATTCACGTCTGATTCTCCTGTTGGGCTTTCCCAAAGCTTCAATAATTTCCAGGGCATACAAAAGTTTATGGGCACTTTTGATCCGCAGAAGGTCCTTCCAGCTAAAGCCATCATTGCCCTTAAGAGATAAAATAAAGAGAGAAAACAATTAACACTATTATATGTAATGCTGATCTATCTAAAAATTCAGGGTGAGGATTTTCCAAGCGGCATGGACAAATTATTTGGGGTTTAATTTCATCTGTTATTTGAAATTAGACTATTTCAAGCATATTTCTATATATGATTAACAATCTGAACAATGAAAATGCAACATTATTACATGCTAATATACACACAATTTTAAGTTAGAGGAAGGGAAATGTTACAGTCTGAACAGTAACTTCCACCAAAATATTGATGCATATGTGCATAAAGAGCTGTAAGATCTAAAATCTGTTAGGGTGTAATTTCAACCCCTTTCAAAGAGGCCAAATTTTCATCTATAGGACAAGAAACCAACTAGGCTTCCAACCAACCCATGTTGTGATTTTAGAGAGTACAGAAGTATCACTAGGACAACAATCATAGTGTTAAAGCCTGGCTGCAGATGATGAAACTGCTCTTTGAATTCAAGCCAAAAGATTGTGATAATTAGTACTGATTATTCTTTTCATTTTTGAAATAATTTTTGAAAAGAAATGATGAAAACAAATTTTGGGAGCTAAGCTGAGATCTCTGTTTAGTTTTAGATTTATTAAGTTTACTTGTGTTTCAGCACACTTAACACATTTACTATTTAACATTCCTATTTGGGAAAAATTCAACCAAAACATTGGATGCTAAAACACTCATACATAAAAAAGACAAACATGTAAAACTTTGTTCACCTGCTCATCAGAAATATTCTGGAATGCCTGCAACATATTAGGGCACGTTGGTAGGAGCATTAACAGTTCCCAGACACGCCTGGATAAGTTTTCTGCATGGAGATGGAGCTCTTCACACCTTGCACTCTGACAAGCAAACAACAACCATCCTTATTGTGAACTTCTTTGAGAAAATGAGATTTCAATGCTCAAAAATGTATTGATCCTTAATTAAAAGGCTGTTTCCTATCTAATAACTAAATCCATAATGAAGGCATGATAGCTGAAGTCTCAACTTGCAAGAAACTAATTTACACGATCTTTAAAGCACATATTTTGGAATATTTAAATGCACATAAAACTTATAAATAAACTACTGGTTCGAATCTACTATATATTAATTTCTCACAAGCTCATGATGGCATACAAGACAAAGCTTGAATTTTTACAATAAAACCTTTACAAACCTTTCTTCAAGCCAATTCTCATTATGAGTCACCACATCTATTTAAATAATCAATATTGTTTCTTAAGAATTATTTTTATAACCTCAACAATATTTGGAACATTTAAAATATATCAGAACAATATTGCTAAGAAAATAAGAAAAATGATGATAAAGACTTCACCATATGTGAATAAGCAGACAATAAACATCTCTAGCAATTGAACAGAGTACACAAAAAGCAGGCTACACAGGAAAACCAGATCCAATTAAATAAAACTTAAATGTAATTGTTCTAATAAAATTACTCTAAATTACCTCACTATCTTCCATAGCCACTTCTCCAGAAGGAGGCTTAAAAGAGGCAAGCATCTCTAGCAAATCAAAAAGGGTGGTAAGATGAGGTTCTTGCAGGAGTAAAAGCATTGGAATGTTGTCCTTCTGAGGAGGAGGTAGGCAGGAAGCTGGGAGTTGGACACCTTCACCTTTGCGTTCTCTCCTGGGGGCACCCAGGGACACAAACACCATCTGCAACAGAGAGAGAAAGGAGCAAAGAGTTTTATGATAAGCCATGGGATGCTTTCACAAGGATTAGAATTGAAAATTTCAAGATAAATTTTTATTTTGCAGTCAGATCTTTACTTTGCAGCGCTTTCAGCAAGTGCCATGAATAAAGTTTAGATTTGCTTTCACTTAAGGCATCCATGGTGTAGCTGCACACCTCATTGTGCCACTGAGGCTGGGGAGACTGCAGCCCTGAGCTGCTCTCAGCCCCACATATTGATCACACCCAGCTGCTCTCAGCCCCACATATTGATCACACCCAGCCCAGCACACAGCCAGATGTTTCCAGTGACTGCTCTCCATGCTGACAGTACCTGCATATCCTTAAACCCCAACTCATGGAGCGTTTTTTCATCATAATCAGTTGTCAGCTCGTGCCCAGATGAAATCATTCTCACAGGTCCCATGAGGCCACCTAGGATAAAAGTTTACTTCAGCAAAATTCTAGAACCATGGTTTCAATTTCATAGTTGTAATAGTACACCCTTCAGTAGCAAACAGAAAGAGGCAAAAACTTAATGTAATTTCCTTAAGAAAATGGGTTATTACATTGAACTAAATTTACTTGCATGTATTCAGAAATAACCTTTTCAAGAACAGATTACTCAATCTTGCAGTGAAAAGTGTTTATAATACAAATTTAACCACACCTTCCATATTTTGTAGTAAATGACATTATGCCACAAAAGGATAATGGAAAATGTGATCATCAAGAAAATCCCTTTGTACCACACACTTCTGGTAAAGTCAAAGAAGCAATGATTAATCTTACTTAAATGTAAGCTGGAACCAAAAAAGTCACACCCACTTCAGAAAGGAAAAACTGAGAACACCCTGCAAAGAACTCAACACTGAACAAGAAACCTGAATAATTAAAAGATTAAGAATTTAATTCATTTGGTGCAGACAATCAAGCCCTTCTTACAAGCTTTGCCCAACATGACCATGTGTTTCTAAAATCCCAGTTACAACAAAAATAAAAGTTTTCTGCTATTTGCTTGAAATTGGTGGAAGACAAGACAATTTCGTTACTAAAACTGCTTCTGATGAGTGGCTGGAAAAGGATTTTACAAAGAAGGTAATTAAGGTGTCCAAAATTCCATCTGGTTTACTCACTTGCGTCTCATTAAAACGTTTTTTAGAAGCTGTTAAACTATGAAAAAGAAGTCTGATTTATGTTCAGATACTAATAATGGTATTGGAAAGATATTCAAGGACAGAATTTGTTCAGATAATTACTCATTGCATGCTAACTCATGCTTATAATAAGAAAGAAAAACCAAGGAGATAGAGAAGATAATTTAGAAAACAGTAACATTCAGAACAGCAATAACTGATAAGAATTCTATAACATGTAACATCAAGAGGATTTAGAAAACATCCTACCGAAGGATAAAGCAGGAATTCTCACTCACTCACAAATACATTAAGAGGGAACAACAACAGGATACATATTCACCATCCCAAGCAAGCAATGGCCATCTCAGGAGCATGGTGACATTCCACATTTGGAGCATCAAAGCAGGATGATGAATCATCTTTGCTACAGGATGACCATAAATTAAAAAGCAGTTGCAGGAGTAAGGAAAATCTCCCACCTGACTGGAATACATGTATGTAGGGTATAAATTATGAATCTCAATTATGGCTTCAAACTCTGAATCAATGGCAGAGCCAGAAGTGTGTGAATTAGATGAAATACAGAATAAGGTATACAGAAATACAGAACTTTATCAAGTTGTGTGCAACAGAATCTCCTGTTTACAGAAAACAACTTAATTCAACCAAGAAGAAGAAAAATAATGGGGGGGGAAACCTATTGGAACATGGAACTTGGATAGATTTAAGGACTTCTGACAGATGTACATTTTCTTTGCTATTTCAAATATACTGTAGTGCTTAAGAAACAACGCTATTAATTAGAAGTGAGGGTGATATTAATTACAACTACAGCTAAAGAATATAAATCACAATGCTTGCTTAGTTGGGATATAAAACACCCCCCAATCATTTAAGCTGTAAATGAATGAACCCTTGTAAAGGCAAAAGTCCAGGTAGAAACAGCTCACCAGGGAAATCCCCTTTGCGGCTGCTTTGGCCAAACTCCTGAAGCTGTGCTTGCTGATTTATCTGCTCCTTCTGCAAATTTTCATACCAATGTGTGACTTCTGCTCGGAGATCAGCCACCTGATCACTGGGATACATTTCTATAGTCATCTGAAAAAAAGACAGGTGTTTTATTTTCCCAAGAGCACTATGGAATTACTAACATTTAACAGGGTAGGATGTACCTGGAAAAGGAATTTTAACTCACCTTGTCAGGAAGTCCAGCTGGCTGACAGACAATCCTTAGAGGTAGCGACTGTTTGTCACTCAGGGCTTTCAAGTGACTGCTGATGCCAGTGCCTTCAATCTGCCACTGTCTCAGGTGATATGCAAACCTTACGAAGCAGGTAAAAACATTGGAAAAGTGGTTTTGTCAAAGCTTATTTAGCACAAATGTTTGCTGAACAATGAAAGGAAAGACAAAAACTGCAAATGGTTGTTGGTTTGTTGTTTTTTTTTCAAAATAAGAGGAAGTTATTGACCTCCTTGCTATTTTTCAAATAACTTTGAAGTTTCTTTGGTGAGGATAGGGAAACATGAACCCCATCCACACATATTTACAGAAGAACAAGGGCCTACTCTAGTAACTGTTTAAATTTCACGTATTACCTTTTACATTTATTCCCTACTGGTTTTCCTTTACATGAAGAAACCGTTCCTTAAATAATAATAACTCTTAACACACTCATCATTATGATAAGAGGAACAGAAAGAAATTCTGCATTCAAATATATCAACAGAATTTTTTACCTTCTCCTAAAAGCCTCCAGGTGTGTTTTCAGCATTAAGAGCCCTCTTTCAATAATGGTCAGGCTTGAATGAGAGTCTTGCTCCAGGTTACTTGAAGCTATCATCAGACTCTCCATACACTTGCTAATAAATTCCTGTTCTTTTTCCAGACCAGTTTTACCTGTAATACCAGTTCAAGTAAATTATACAGGCAGAGCTTTGCAACAACACATTTTAATACCAAGAATAAAAAAGGATAGTGCTAGGTAATATCTGAAACACTTTAAAGGGGGAAAAAAAAGATGAAAATGAAAGTTGATACCGTTGATGTAGTAGGAGTTGATGTACTGGATGGCTGCTCGACTGACATCACCAGACTGTGCCCTTAAAGCAATGCCCCAGAACTGGTCCATGCCACACAACTGCTTGACAAAAGGGAAACACACACACAAAACATTGCCTCAATATTTTACTGAGAGTGAGGTTTTTCTGATATGTCATGTTTTATTTGCCTCTTGACTCAATCACTAAGAACATCACATTTTCTCTTGTGCTCAGGATCTCACTGCACACACCAAATACCACAAAATTCTAAGTTTCACAGAAACATTTTCAAAGTCACGAGAAGAACTGGCTGAAATTCAGAATAGTAAATTTTCATTTTTGACAAACACGAGTTTCATTTCAAATGAAAAGGATTCATTTCAAATGAATCCTTAAACCCACAACTACAACTGATATTCATTGCAAGAAAAAAAAAGCCTCAAATCAATTCAGAGAATATATTCTGAATACAATTTTATTTATGAGGTAATTTCTATGGATAAAAAAATTCTAAAGCCCATAACACATAAATTGAAACACATTTTACAACAGATTTCTAGTCAGAATAAAATATGACTAATAGAATGTAATCTGAATATTCTTCATTAATGTTACAAACACATTTGTTAAACAAAACAGTGGATACAGTTCAGTTATGATAAAAATATGATAAACTGCACAAAAATATGCAGGCAACAAGCAGCACTCTTTTGTGGTTTCCTATCTGTGCCCCTAGAGACAAAATCCACACCTGCCAGAGAGAAGAAATGCAAGAAACAACAATCCAGGCTTACCTCGGAGTTGGAGCCACCATCATAAGCACTTGTAGCCAGTCGAGCCAAATTACACAAATGCTGGAAGAGGTTTAGGCCAGTCATACTGATAGTTTCAGGTTTGAGTTGTGGCATCTGAACAAAATGAATGTGCTTCAGTATGCAAAATTTTCAGTGATAGAACAGAGAGCAATTACAGGGTGTTTATTCCATAACCACTGTTGGTACTAATCACTGTTATTATTAATCATATTCAAATGGCGTAGATCAATTAGAATTTGTTCCTGCAAAAGATCCCATCCTGCATTTTAGATACAACACAAAAAATCAACTGTAATTGGCTTAAAACAGTTCACTTTATCACTGATTTGAACTGCAACAATGCAGAGGGGAAAAATATTATTCTAACATCAGCTGCTTAACTTAGCAACAGCAAAAGAATTTGTTAGCATATGTGATGTCCATTCAAAAAAACTTATACATGTGCAAAACTAGACAAAAACTTGTGTAACCTTGGGAAATAACAAGACTACATTAATTATTGCACAACCCATCAATTTTGTAACGCCATCTGCTGAAAAGGATGGATGGGGCCCTTTGGAAAAAGTGTTGATATGGATTCAAACACTTTTACTGGAATTGTAAGATTGCAATGAACTCTCTACATACCTTTTCCAAAAAAAGATGCTTGTAAGTCTCCATACCCATGGCATGCTGGTCTTTACTCCGTACTTGATTTAAGAACCAGTGTAGTGCATCATCATAACATTCAGAATCTTCTACTAAGCAGTGCCACAGGATGTCCACTTGTTCTAAACTCAACCCTACAATTAGGGAAGTATTTTTAATTACTGCTTTATAACATCAAGTATTCCACAAAGCCCAAGAATACACACTGAAAAATCAGAATATTTATATCAGGTCACGACATATAAATGTATTGTATGACAACTTTGACTATCTATAATGAGACCACTCAAATAACTCCTCCCTTCAATTGTAAAAAGTGTCATTTCTTTCTTCATAAAGAAAATTAATTTCTGACAGTATTATAATATAGAGAATTATTCCTTTTGGGAATGCTGTACTCCAGTAAAAGATCTTTGGGAACATTATGGAGATAAACCAAAGCCCAGAAGTACATAATATATTATCTTCCTCCAGTAATTACTACAATCCTATTATTTGGAAAAAACCGAAGCACAGAGAACATGAAAATTTGTTCTCACAGAACTGCAACAGAATTTGAGCTTCAATGTTGGTCCTGTGCTTTTGCCAAAAAATCCTCTTTCTTTTGAAACTGTGTCAAGAGACTATTAGAAATTGTATGTTCAAAATAACATATTAAGCTGACATGAATTACTAAAAAGTATTTTTGCCTTAATCTGAGGTGCTTCTCTGGTAAGATAACCTCAAATACTCACTGAAATGATCTGGAGATCCCAGAGTTGAAAACACACATGTCAGGAATTGAAGACGAACCTGAACTTCTGCACTGTGGCTGTATCTAAATGTAAATGTGGACAAAAATGGAAGTTTATTCAATTGTTTATCATCATAATTTCTTTCCTACTCAAACACATGCCTCTCAAAAGCATAAATAACTGTTTCTTGTAAGTTTCTTTCTGAATTTCTAGTTCAGTGCATGGACTAGACCCCAGCTGGAGATGTTGCAGAACTGCCCCAAACAGTGGAATGATACAACAGTTGTCACTAAATAAAGACCTTTTTATGTTGAAATTTGAGATGGGGAACAAGGGTGGGGTTTTTTGTCTTACAGCCCAATTCAAGTGTATCATTGTCACCTTGCAGGATACACTTAAATCTTTTTCCCCCTAACTTGTAAAATGCTGACATTTCTATTCTACATTTCCAATTCCAGATGTCACATATTCTTTGCTAAAATATTTTCCTAACTTATATAAAAATATTAACTTTATTTCTATTTATACAGTAAAAGCTTGATGTTCAAAGGAGCAGAACAATTTATCATTTTGCCTGCATTTAAAGGATCCCACCTTTCTAAGTAATGCCTCACTAAAGCAACATCTAATATAAAGGGTGAAGTTAGATTTGAAGAAGTTAAATTGGACCCATAAATAGCAACATTTTTCAGATGTGGGTGCCCATATTGACTTTGACATCTGTCAAAACATGAACAGTCTGTTCCTCTGGGATTAGGGAGCTGGAAATTGTATTGCTTGTTTATATACACCTGATTTTAATCATACAGATTAGAAAATGCAGATGAATGTATTAAAACAAAAAAAATGCGAAGGCTAATGACAACTTTTAAAACTAAAACATTTGAATTGTTCTAGTATATTAAATCACTTCAAATTAATTTGAATATCTAAACCTTCATGTTTTATTTCTACACCAATGTTCAACATGATGTCAACCAAAAATGACACAAGAGTTGTGGGGTTTTTAAGAAAAAGGAGCTATTTAAAATGTTGTTTTTACAACTTTTTCTTTCAACTTAGGCTTTGTCTCCCTAAGCAGGAATTACCCTATAAAAAGTATTTACTTATAAGAACACATCAAGAGCAAAAGAAGAAAGCAGAAGTCTTTAAAACCATAGAATATAAAACACTCCAAGTCAGTTGTGTACTTACAGTGCATGTTTGTGTCGTCCCTCCCTGACTGCCTGGATGTAGTGCACCAAATTATCAAAGAAAAGTTTCATCATATTTAGCTCCTTTTCTGCCCACCTGTGGCAATTAAAGGACAGAAAGTATTATGGTTTGCTTAAAAAGATCAGAAAAGCCACAGAAAGCAGACAGCTGTTATAGGAAAATGGCACACACATAACCCCAAAGTAAACATTCAATTTTCCATCCACTGTGAATTCAGGACTATTTTCCAGTACTGTACTCTCTTCTTCCTTGCAATCCATAAGGTTTCCTAATGTTATTTTCAGGCACAGGACTGACAGAACACTCCCTTTCAAGACCATGAAAACTGCTATGTGGCTTGCTCTGCTAAGGAATGCTGTACTGTGTATCCTTCAAATTTCAAAGGCTTTTTATACCCCAAAGGGCCCCTAAATGTCCCCACTGTTGGGGACAGGGGCCTACTTACATTGTTATCCAATGTGTATCATAGCTGCTCCCAAACTGCTGAAATGTTCCAAACAGCTTGGGAAGTAGGCGAAGTGAAACTACTACTGATCTAAGGGAGAAAAAGAGAAATTATGACAACATGTGATTGTTACACAATTGAAGTATTTCATTTAAAAGTTCAGGTTATGTGGGCAAACAGAGCAATGGAAAGCTCTGTAAATCACAGAATGGTTTGGGTTGGAAGAGACTTTAAAGGTCTTTCCAAAACCCCTGCCATGGGCAGGGACACCTTCCACTATCCCAAGCTTGCTCAAAGTCCCATCCAACCTGGTCTTGAACACTTCCATGGATGGAGCATCCACAGCTTCTCTGGGCAACCTGTGCCAGTGCCTCACCACCTCCACAATCAATTTTTTCCTCATATCCAGTCTAAACCTACTCTCCACTGGAAGCTATTCCCCCTTAACCTGTCACTCCAGGCCCTTGTAAATGGACCTCTCCATACTTCCTGTAGGCTCCTGTCCTTCATGTGCTTGTGAAATCTCCCATCATGTCAACCAAGAAGTTTTCTGAACCTGAACTACATATACTTCAAATTCTTTACACATAACTCCTTGGACACATAAGTGAGATTAATCTCTGAGTATACTGGTAACTCATCTCACAAATACAGTTCTCAACAAAAAGGTACCACCATAACACAGCAGGTGATGTCCAGCAGTCATTTATATCATGAAAATAAATTTCATTTTTGCCAGTCTTCAAACTGTACAATCTCACAGCTTTGGCTGGTATTAAAACAAGTTATCTGAGCTCACATAATTACTTCCTCACAGAAATCAGACCCTGCAACAGACTTGGTGTGTAAAATCTAAAGACTTAGTTCAAAATGCTTATGCCAAGGCACCTGACCTTGCACTCGACTGACTGAGGTGCAGACCTGATTTCACCAAAGGTAGGAAGGCAGTAACCTCTGCCACAAGGGAGAACAGACAAATGCAACAAAATGAGAAATTCAGGGCCCCAAAACAAAAAACCTCCCAAAAAACCAAACCAAAACAAAAAAAGCGTCAGAAACATCCACAACACTTTGGCAACTCTTTTCATTTGTTTGCTTTTGTCTAGTTTAACTTGTCTTCCTGTAAAATGAAATGACTTAGTTACAGCCAACTTGAATTTCTAGTATGTTGCAAAAATACTCATAAAAAAAGATAATTTACTATTAAAGTTACCTGTTGTTTGCTAAATTTTCTAAGCAGCCTTCAATAAACCTCATTCGAATCTGCCTGTCAGTGAACCAGCACACCAAGGAACAGAGCAGCTTCTCTGCCTCATTTATTAACCCTTCAGAGAGATGAATCTACAGCAAACAGAAAGAAAGGTCAATGAATATTATGTATTTATTTTCTTCTAAAAAATAGTGTTTTCTGGTGTTCAACTTACTGCATCTTCATCCTGGACCAGATCCCACAGCAAGGTGTTTCCTTTCTTACAAACATTATCCAAATTGATGTCTGTCACTGCACTGCTGTTATATTGATGTTTATGAACTGCTGGTCCTGGCCAAGAAATAAAGACCATCAGTGAACAAACAGAAGGAACCATCTGAATTGAACATTATTCCCTAAGTGCACAAACAACAACACATTTTATTTGTTAACTTGGCTATTTCAAAGTGCAACAACACACTAATTGCAGCCTTTTTTCACATATGGGTTCTTGAAAGACCATACAAGAAGACAACAGTTAGGCCAATATTTACACTGCTCTTGGCTAATGGCAAATTGCAATTAAAAACAGCACTGAAGAACTACAGATGCAATTGCTTTTTAATTTCATTATACTGTGATTAAAGTATTTCTTAAGCCCTTCTGTAGTGCTGTGGTCCAAAGGGAGTTATCTGCATAACCACCATGGCTGGAACTCAGAAAAGAAGCACATTTCAATAAATTCCCCTCCTACTATATGATTCCCTCCATCCAACTAAAAACCAGCAAAAACAAACACCATTTTTATATGTGCTAGAGCATCAAAATGCAGGACTTTAGAAACCCATCATGTTTTCATAAACACTGATAGACATCTTCCTTCCTCTCTGTGCCCACAGCTGGCACCATTCATTTATCTACTATTTGATACTATTTACAAGTAGTAGCAAAGACAAGTAGAAAATTCAGACTGCACACAGAACTCTGTAATTATTTGCACATGCAAAACTAGGGGTGTCAAAAATAATCTGCTCTGAAGGCCTTATGCTCAAACAATAATTTGAATCTTCAGTTAGACAAGTAATATCTATGGAAAATACTGAAAGAAATATGCTGATTCATAGATTTATGAAGTCTGAACAGTTTACTCAACTCTGCAGTGTAGAAAAAAAATCCAAATTTTCAACGTCAGGCTGAAATTATTACCATAAAAACTTCTAACTCAACTGTTTTAGGGAAACACATAAACAGCACTGGGTTTGCTCTCTGCTGGACGAAAGCAAACTTGGTTCTTCCAGATCAGTGAAGAAAAACATGAAACCTTCATCAACCTTGCCCTCCATTATGTTTAAAAAGAGGGTAAAAGAGAAAATAAAGCTGCCAGAATAGCATATGGAAAGATGATATAATTCTTGAAAACTGTTTTGCTAGCATCTTAAATTGCACCCTGAAGTAAACTAGAAGATTTGGCAGCGTAAGATGAAATAGCATAAAATGCCCTTTACAGTAAGCTCCCAAAAGTATTAAGTTACATTTTAAGTCATTTTTCCAGAATTATCTTCTCCTAGAGCCCATTATGGTTAATTCATTTACAGGTGAATTTAAGATGTACAAATTTACAAAATCACAGTAATATGCACCCTCCAGAATAAAAACTGCAGACAGTTTCAGAGAGGAAAATAAAGAGAATCTTCCATTTCAGTACCACCTTTCTTTACACTTAAATAACCGATTAGAAAAAACACTTACTAGGTTCTTTTGTGCCTTTATTTCTTTTAACTTGCATTAAAAGCTCCAGTAGAAATGGTTAGGTGGGGTATTTAAAAAGATAAACACAGCTACAACACAACCAAATACAAATGAATGTTTCTGTATTCTCAAATGAACACAGATATAAAAATGAATCTCTTGGAGAAACATTAAGTTCTCAGCAGTCATCACAGCTTCTTTGGACAAACATAAATAAATGGTTAAAATAATTTCATTATTTTAATTACAGGAAACTAATTCAAAATTAAAAATGTTTTTTAGCTTTTTCTTTTATCACTCTTACCTTGACTCAGATGTTCATGATAGATAGAGGCCAGGTTAGGGAGGTGCTGCTGAAGGTGAGATGTTAGCTCAGCATGGGAATTAATCTGCACAAGCTCTTCTTCACACCCAGATTCTTCCCCATCAAAATCTGCCATATTTTTCTCTGATTTTGCACTGACTTGAGAACTACTGCAGCTGACATCATCTGCACTAAGCATATCATCGACCATATGCCTGTAAAAGAAGAATATCAGAATGGACAATATCAAAGAGGAAGTTGTTTATAGCAGACTACAAGTGAGCAGACATCTCCCTAAAGCTAAAGTCAGGATGAATCATCTGTTTGAACAGCAGACCTTGTTTGAATTGGAAAAACAATTACAGATAAATAAACTGAAGGCCTCACTACTGTGATGACCGAGTTGGCTTCTTAATGTTAACTAAATGCAGCATTTTCCAAAACATTTGTAACATTTGCTTAAATGCTGTCTGATCTATTCAATACCAAAACTTAACAGAAACCTTTAATCAAACGTTAACAAATCAGGTTTCTGTGTAACTGTCTGTCATAACCATCATCACTGTAAGACAAAATTACCCTGAGCTACAGCAAAATGTCCATACACCAATTTCTGCCCAAATGGAGGATTTTGCTACCACTTTTCTATCTGCTGTGGAAGGAGCCAGAAGAAATGCCAAGCTACCTACCCATCGTGGTGATGGTGGTGGTGGTGATGGTGGTGGTGGTGCTGCGGCCCAATGAACTGTCGACAGTTAAATAATTCATTCCCAATAGTTTCCCCAAGGAAGTCCCCCGTGTGAGTTATACAAGAATCTTGAGAGCCTTGTGAAATGTGAGCAGTGCTCATTTCCCCTGCCATGTCGTGCTCTGCATCCTCAGCATGAGAACAAGCGTCGAGCATGCGGATGCGATTATCCACGGGCGGCACCGAGTCCGTGTTAAACACATGGTCCTTCCCCGCCCCGTTGTTGGCACCACTCCTCTCTGATGTCCCCTGTGCATCTCCCAGACAAATGCCCGCTTGTGATTCCAGTTTTCTGCCTCGTAGATCTGTGCTCCTGCTGCTTTTCTGGGGATTGTGACTCCTGTCTTCTTCCTCTTCATCCTCCTCCTCTTTGAGAGCCTCGATGTCTGCGATGTCTTCGGACTGCAGCTCGCTGCCGGGGCTGCCGGCGGACTGGCTGGCATGACTGGAGTTGGCCTCATTGCTGGATCCATCACTGTGCCCACTGCTGCTCCCAGGACCACTGCTGCCATCCTCACCACTGTTGGCTGTCTCATCAGAGCTCCCTTGCATGGATTCCTGAAATTATTTTGGGTTTAAGATTGGTGGGGAAAAAAGAAAGCACCACTGGAAATACATAATTAATATCATCATCATCATCTTTCAAACACCATTCTTCCTTTCGGAAGAAATGTGTCAAACCTACAAGTTTCCTTTCATTCTTTCTCAATTTGTTGCTGATGACAAAATGCTCCGAGCAAGATTCGGATTTAATAATTGATTTTTTGCATTACCTTGTTGCTAACAGGGTATATGTGCAGACTTTGCACATGCACAGAGCCACAGTGTGACACAGAAACAATGTCCTGCAGTCCCTTACTAAGAGACAGACCTAATCAAAACACAATTTAAATGCAGGGGTGCATTTGTATGAGGTGGTTTGTAAATAATTACAGATTAAAAAAATCATTTTTATAGCTAGTAACAGGCAACTCAGTGCAACAACTCTGTAACAAAATGGTGCAAAACTGTGTAGCTGTGCAACTCAGTGTGACAAAATTTCAGACCCAGACTCTCACTCTTACCTCTGTGTCCGAAAGTCGCTGCTGGACGTGTTTTGTTCTGTTAATCAGCTGTTCCTCCATTTCAATGTCACTGCCTCCGCTCTGATGGGTGTCACTGTTGTCACTACTCTGAGGGCTTGCTGCTGGTGACCCTAATTCAAAACCACATTTCCCAGTTACTCTGTGGTAAGTAATTATTGGAATGTACCAGCATTGCATAAATCTGCCTCAAATGCTGAACCCAACAGCATTCTTCTAGCAAACAGGGATACAATCTGTGTATCTCAAACAATCTGTGTAGCTAAACACTAAAAATTTGTTTTAGAACACTGAACATTTTACTATGAAGTTTGTATCTTGATGTCTCTTCTTGCCATAGTTATACAAATATCCTAAATTCTACAAAAAATATAATTTCATTTGATTTTTCATAAAAACAGAACTTTAAATTTACTTTCATTCTTCTGTTGAAATCTGATAGTTGTAGAAAAGCACCATGGTATTAAACAAGTCAGAATGTGGTGTACAACTAAAACTATACTTACAAGGGGAGGGGGCTGCTCTCCTGAGCTCCTCTTCTTCTGAAGGAAAAAAGCAGGATGGAAAAGTAAGTGACTTTTAAAGACTTTTTTGTCAGCATACAATTGTCCATGATTCATAAAAACCAGCAATAGGAAGAGAAAGGGAAACTACAGTAAAATGGCTTGGCAGTACCTTTAGTAACGACTGCGGGGAAAGACACAGTCAAGTGAAAAACAAAAGAACCAAATCAGAAACAGATGTAATACCAAGAAGTATGTAAGCTGTTGTAAGAATTTATGTAGCTATTAAGCCACAGATGTGCAGTAGAACAGGAATAGTTAACTGGTAAGTTATGGATCATCTTCTGAATTAAAAAGAAAGGAAGAAAAATACAGACTACTTTAGCTATACAAACAGAACGGATCTGAAACACAAAGCTTTCCAAATCCACTCACAAAGATTTAATGCTTTCATCTACAGGCTCAAATTCTGCTGGAAAAATATGCCAGCATGACACTATTAAAAAAAAACTTAAAGGAAAAAGTTCTATACCTGCTTTTTGTCCAAACTCAACAAGGAGACTATGAAAATTCCAAATTTAACTCCCAGATCTACTGGAAAACCACACACCTTTTTTGTTTCCCATGGGCAGGCTGGTACTCAGTAAAGATGCAAAGGAGCTTTGTTTTGACAGCTGAGCCTTAGCTGCCAGTGCATTATTCCACAGGGCTTTTATCAGCATGGATGCCAAATACAAGGTCTGGAAAGAAAACCAGGGAAAAGTACCATTAAGCAGCAGGTTTTGGATATAAATATCCACTGTTCACCTTTCTCTACGCCAATACTACAGCTCGCTAAAATAAACTCACAAAAAATAAATAAATCAACTAAATCACGTTGTGTGAAACACTTTCAAACATCACACAGTTAAAATCTTCCATCAGTGGTTACACAGTCTTTGAAAATCTCTAAAGATTATACTTCAAAAGCCAGGAAAGGTGTAATTGAAGAAACATGACAACTTTACTCATGGAGTTCCCCTTTCTACATTAGTGAATATTCCTTTTACTGCATTCCTTCAGAAAAACAAATCCATAATGGTTGTTTAACACTAATTTAATTGCTTTTCTCACAGCAGTGTTTTTGCTGGCCTTGTCTTTACCTGTTCAGTGTGGGCACTGGGATGAAGAGTTGAGACAAGGTTAAGAAGGTGTCTAAGTGGGACAGGGTCCAAGTTTTTGATCAAAGAAGGAAACAGATCGTGTATGTAACGACTGCAATGCTTCAGCTACAAGGTACAAACAGAGAAGGTAACAGCAACAGCAAAATAAACAAATAAATATTGCAGCAAAGAAACATATTTGCACAAATTCTCAGAAAGGACTTTTTGAATAATTCCAAACTCCAGCATGTTTGCAATTCTAAGTTAATTATGACACTGGAAAGCCTGCAAATGTAAACATCAAATGTAACAGTAGCTTCCTTAGTTCTAATTCTGAGAGATTAGGTAAAAAGAAGAACTGGAAGTTTGTTTTGTATTTGAACTTAAATATAGCACCTAAAATGTTAGTTTATATGCTAAATCCTGAGAGAAGCAGCATTTGCAAGGATTACCTTATTAGCAGTGGTAAATACAAATAAAGACTACTCAGAGAACACACTGTGTGAACTGGGTGAGGATTTTAAAGAATTCTTTTGTCTTTCCACTAATGGATGTCAAAAAATATGACAATGTGTTCAGCTAACTACTCTATTTCCACATTAAAGTGACAGTGCTCCTAGATGATTCCTCTTTGGTTAAATGCTGCTTTTCAAAGTCACTTAAAAGAATTCCATTATGTTTGTAAGGATGTTGTTATTCAAAAAATAAAATAATGTTTACAGGAAACTTCTAGAAAAAATTCTTACGCTGGTTATCACATATGCACCTCAAAAGGGTTTTTTTGGTTCTTTATTTTATTTTGTCTTCCTGGCATTAAAATATCTGTATCAGCAATTTACTATTTGCAGGCCAACTTTCACAGGATTGACAACAGAATGGAATCATGTGGGTTCTATACAAGGATGCTTTTAAATATTTTGAAATAACTTCAATTTAGGGAAGATGAATTTTTGTCTGAAAGTTAGTCTAAAAAGAGGAAAACACACTTTATGGCCTCCTTTTAGTCCAAAGGTGTCAGCATCTTAAACAATATTAGAGGTTTAAGCCTTTTGACAAGAAGTAATCAGAACATACTTAATTTTGGTATCAAACACTTTGAAAATGTCAGCATGTCAAAATGAACACATAAACTGCATAAAGATTATCAAAACTAGGTAATTATATTATTCTTAAAGCAGTAAAAAATATATTTAAAAATCCAGAGGTCTAACATTGTGTGAGATACTGTGTGGAAACATTAAGGAAGTGAAAATATTGCTTTAAAAATGTAGTGTGAAATAAGTAATTATTAATTACTCTGATACCAAAAAATGTTGGAGCAAATGCTGTTCTAATGAGTATTTAATATTCCAGCTGCATGTTTTAATGACAATGGATCATAGAGGTTTCAGAATGTGTGTTCAGTATTATTTGATTGAAATAAAGCACAAAGAAACACTGAACACATAAAAAACCCTCTTTAAATTCTAACCTGTGTAACAGTGTGTTCCCTAGCCCTGTTCATGTCTATTGTATTCAAATCCCCTAAATAAAAAATGTCACAACCTAAAATAACAAGCAGAGCGACCCATTAAAAGTAGCACACATATAAATCTTTCTGAAGGCAAAAAGCCTATCAGAGTTTCCAGCTTTAGCAAGCAAAAAATAAAATTTCAGTGCCTTCTATAGATTTTAACACCAGCAGAGTAGCACAGCTGTAAACTTCACTGCCACAATTTTCACCTGATTGTTCCCACCAGGAGTACCAGAAATGGAAGCTACAATACACAGGAGCAAGGCAATTTAGCACAATAGTAAAAATATTGCAACTACCCTACCATCTTCATCCCCATTCTTCGTGAAAACACTTTGTCCTTGCTATACAACTCCATTTTTTCCTTGTATAAAAGTAGTCAAGGTGATTTTTTGCATCTAATAAATAACCCAGTAACTGTGGCAGTTACCTAACTTGGCATTTTGGTCAGCAAAACACTCAGCAAGCCAAGAAAAAGCAAAAAAAACCCCCAACTTTAAGAATATAAAACAAAATCAACCTATTTTCTATTTTGTTTTTCTTTTATCACTCCTGCAATTATAAAAATTTGATACATACCTGTGCTGCTGCCCAAATACAGTCTATATGTTGAGTACTAAGTCTCCCTTCAGCTGCAAGAAAATTCAGAATCACTTGGCACTGTTTGATGATCTGCAAAGTGAGAACACAGTGAGGAAAGATTTACTAGAACAATAAGTTAATCTTCCATGTTTATACCAAAATAATAATAATTGAATACAAACCTCAATATGCAAATTTGGTCCAAAAATGTGCTCAACTACATTGTTGCTGATAAGCCAGTCTGCAAGTTCTTTTGCAATTGACCTGGAAATGAAAAAAAAGAGTGGAAATGTAAACTTATATGCCTATAGTATTTACTCTGTGCTCTTCTCTAGCACAGTATGTCCTGCAAGTTGATATCTGCAGTTGTAGTGAGTGCACAAAAACCTTCTGGACACAAACCATAGTCAATGTTCATTTTTCCAAGTGGGAAGCAAATGATTGCCATATTTTTTTCTTTTGCCGGAAGACTAATGCCAAATATCAACATTTCCCCTCTGGATCATCAGCAAACGTAACCAATAATTCTATCAATTTTACTGATTAACGCTCAACAGACCACGTGCAACCACTTCCAAAGACCTCACAGGTAAGCTGTTCACACTGCTACTTAATCCAAGTTCATGATGAAATTCCAGAAGTATTGAAATGTAGCTGAAGGTGGGAGTGACAGAAATTATTTTCTAAAGAAAGCTATGGCTGTATTTTTAGATTCTCTGACACAAATAGCAGCCCTTACAAACTATGTTTTCCACGGTCATACTTACATGCAGCACACAGACACTTCCAAATTCTCATTTTGCTTCATCCATAACAACAGGAACTTTACCCACTGCCATGCCATAAGCAAACATTCAAATTGACCAGGACAAGGAAACTGCCTTTTCCAAAACAACAGCTGAACTTCCAGCAAGGGCTGCCCTGTCTGGAAATTGGTGCATAAGCTCCTTTTTATTCCTTCTCTTCAAGCAAACGTTTGTTTACCCAGATTTGGCACCAGAAGCAATTGCAGGACATCAGAGTATTTAAAGCCCAGCCTTTGGTTTTAACAGCCCTGGAATAAAAGTGCTGTGTTTCACAGGGAGGAGGGGATGCAGGGAGAAGGTGTCTTAGAGAACTTGAGGAAGAGTTATTTTTACCACTTCTCTCCATGTCACATTTATGGTCACTATTAAAATCCAGGACTGTCAATCTTTATCATCCACTAGAAGAAAACAGGATTCTTTAGGTAAAAAAAGAGATTGCCTCTGTAGGTTTTCCAAGCAGGACTCACTATTCAGGGGCATGCTGCCAGGGCTTTAATTGTTTTGAGCTGCCTGATCCTCATGGCTGAGCTCAAGGAGCAAAGTTCCTATTACTCCACATCATTTCCATACTGTTCTCTTCTACTGTAATTCCAGAACATGGGGAATCAAATATTCTTAGATTGTTCAAAGATAATGTCCCATAACATTTAAGTAATAACTGGCTTGCAAGGTACAAAAGTTTGCCAACAGTTATCATTTATGGCTTATCAAAAAATTAGTTCTTATGCGGTAAAGTCAGTTTGACAGGGGATCTGCTCCAAAAGATAAACTACATCTGTTCCATGAATCCAAGATCTCCTTAACTTCCCACAGCCTCATTTTCATATCAAACCAAAACCCTATTATCCCCAACACCCAAAAGGTGCCCACCCCAACCCAAACTTTGGCACATGCACATTGCTGACTCAGCCAGGACTTGGACTTCTGTCTAACGAAGTCTGAAGAAAGACTTTTCCTTCCTTCTTGGATCTGAATTTTTCACCCTGTAGCTTTCAGAAGGAATCCCAGATAAATAAATACTGCAAGATTCACTAGGCAATATCAGAAAGGACATGTTCCTTACAGGGGTCTCTTTATCCAAATACTCCTGCTCATGGCACAATATCCATTAGGCTTTGTATCCCGTCAGATATTGCATTTTAACCACTCCAAAGGAAAGAACAAAAGCTCTCCTCTAGAGTGAGTTCCTTCACATTTTATTAAATTACCACGGCAGTTCTGTCTAATTCGCAGCATGTTTCTTCTGAAAAACCACAGATAATTGTTTTGAAGGAATGCCTTTTTTAATGGATGTATCCTCAGCAGTAACAAACTCTTTATCCTGCTGGTGAGCTCAACAGTGGTAAAATTATATCTCAGATTTCTGAAGGTAAATGTTCACTTGATATGGATTTGTTGAGGATGACCAAAAACAAGAGGATCCTTGTGGAAGGCAGAATAAAGCTCTTGTGTTTCCCAGAGAGAATTGTTTCTCCCAGAAACTTTGGCTGAGGGTGCACCAATCACTACCTTTTAAAATGATCAAGTTATTACTCCTACAAAGGTTTTTGTTCTCTGCTTTACTAAGAAATATATACTTACAATATCAGATTTAAGGATTTACCAAAAAAGCTAATTTTAGTGGAAATGAAGAATGTCTGATTTCTTTCCTGAACGCTTCCATTTCAGGAAAGGTTTTCTTGAAAAAATTTACTCTTTTGTATTAAAGAAGAAGGTGAGAGTGAAAATCATGCATTATGATCAAAGTATAGATGTGCTTTTCCCTCTCACATGAAAGTAGCAGCACAAGGAATGGTTTTATAAATTAGATATCCAAATCAGATAGATCTTAGGAGTAAGAAAATTCCCCTTGGGAGTAACACATATTAGCTATTTTTCATGGATTTAGTAATTGCATGGCAAGAGGAAAAGTAATTTAAAGAACTTGATACTCCTCTGTGGGTTTGTGTTGTGGCTGAAGGAGGGGAAGAGAATAAAAATGCAAAGGTAGCAGCTACTCTGATTTAATTGTCTCCAAATCCCTCTCACACTGCAAATGTACACAACACTTAATCCATTTCTCCCAAGAATTTTTAATGTAAATTCACTGATATTCATGTCTGTCAAAAATAACTGGTTTACTTCCAAGAAATGAAATTCAAGTACTTTTGACATGAGTTTCCCCAGGCATTCGATGAGACTGTAAGGAAGAAAGTGGGAGCTGTGCAGTTGGTGATATAACCTGATGTTTGGGAACTGTACTTACAAAGGGGGGGAACAGAGTCTGAATTTTGTTCATTCTTATCATACAGTTTATCCATTTTCGTCCTAGGTCAAAGGACATCTCTCTATGAAAGGACTGAGTTAAAGTCCTAGAAACATTTTAGTCTAAGGCTGTGGTGCAATACTTGGTGCCCACATGATGACCCAAATCCAGGAATAAATCCTACAGCAAAGTAACCCCCCTTAAAGAAAACCATATTTATTCAACCAGTCAATTCCCCACAAAGCTCCAAAAACACACCAGCTCAGAGCTGGATGAAATACAACAGCGTGTCCTCAACATCACTGAAAAACAGAATGTAAAAGCTCAGATGAAAAAATGCAGCTCTGTAACTGGCAGCTTGCAAGGGAGGAACACTAACACCTCTTGACAACATCACTGAAATAGGATCTACAACACAACAACAGATGTGAAACCCTGATCTCAACTATTTAGGATCAGAAATGCAAAGAGAATACAGAAGGCACCTTCCCAACACACATTCAAGCACATGTTTTTGCTTCTGAGCACAAATTTTCCTCTTTGATGCTCTGCAGGCTCCGACACCACCACTCTGGCATCATCTGGAATATTTGTTTAACTACTGTGTGGGCCACAAGAAAGACACATTAGTGAGCTGAGTGAAAAAACTCACTTTTTTTTTTCAGAGAAAAACTGAAAAGATCCCTGAAATGTGGTAGAAAAAGAGGAGGCGTTTAAATAATGCTGCCAGAAACTCAAGTTGTTGAGCTTAGACAAAAATTGAGAAAGCAAGAGTTAACATAAGGTAAGAAATTGCAGTGAAGGGAAAAAGCAACAAAAAACTTGCAGTTCAGTATCTCAATAAATAAGGAAAGAGGGAAAGAAAGGAGAAGAAAAAGTCCAGTTCTTTCTGTTCACAGGTGAAAGGAATTTTGGACACTAGAAACTGCTCTGTAGGAAGCTTTTAAAATGAGGGTAATCAAGGTTTTTAAATGAGTCAGGAATTTGTCTCAGTGTCAACCTGGAACCTGAAACCCTAATACTTGGCTGCCCGCCAAGTGAAGAGCAAAACAAAATCTCTCTTTACACATTATTTCCAGCAGCTAACAGCGTCCTCTCTGAAGAAAGAAACACTACTTTTTCTTCTTGTGGTCCAAATAACACTGAAAAAAAAGTATCTTTCGCTTCCTGAAAGGCATCATCATTTTTCACTAAGTGACATCAGTGAAACAGTTGCAGGAATCATTTATTCAAAGACTTGGACTCTTCTGTTCAGTCTTGTTATTTTTAGCTTCAATAGATTTCACACTCCTCAGTACCTCAGGCTGCAAAGAATTTGATTCTATCTTTAAAGCCAGGAATAGCTAAATGAGAAGTCCATCTCTGAGGGATAGGATGAAGTTGAGTGGCTGAGACATTGCCCACATCTGGACCACATGTGTCCTCAGTCACCACAAAGCCTCAGCCTTCGAGAAGACAGGGAAATGAAATCTCAAAAGACACACAAATACCTACACAGCTACAAAACAGATTCCTCTGTCTCAGCTTTCTGCTGGTTTCAAGTGCAATTTGTGAAATCCACTGTTTTCCTAGACAGAAGATGCTTTAGCTTGTCTTACCACGGAAAAACTGCAGCGCTGAGGATAAAGGTGGGAAGCTAGTGTTGCAAATATTTGCCAAAAAAATCCTGATATCAATTCTGAACAAGGAAGAGCTAGGACTAACTGAAAGCTGCTTTTTTTTTTTTTAAAGATACCTCCCCGCAAACCCACCTTATCAAGATACAGAAGGAGAAATCCCAAAGGTTGACAGTTCCAAACGCATCTGGAAAAGTCAAAACGTATAATGGGGATGACCAGACATAATGCAGAACATCTTCTTTTGGCAAATCTGCAGAGGCTACAAAGGTACAAAATAAAACTTAAGACTTCCTTTCTCCACTAAGGAAAGAACACAGGAATGAAAAGCTTTCTTTTTGCTGCTCATTCAGTCACTGCCAACTCCCTAAGTGCCTTTTCATCCAAAAATTTCTCATGAGCAGAGTCTGTAATAAGAGGGAAGCTTTGTACTGAACAAACTGGAGAAGTGAGACATTTTCCCCATCCTTCTGCTCCAGCCCTTTCTGATTATTTGGCTGGAAGACATCAGTGATTGCAAAAGATATCTGAAGATGTGCAGCAATACTTTTTGCAACCAACCTTTCAGGTAAAACACCAGAACAACTGGAATTCTGATTTTTTTAAATCCCATACTACAAAAGTGGAAAAGAAGGTTTTCTGTTCATGCTGCATTCCTTTCAAATGACAGCCTGTTTACAGATGCCCTTGCCAAGAAAGTAATATCCCAAAGGAGAATTTGACAATTTCCTTCAGCTTTAAAATAACTCTGATGCTCTTGCAGAGAAAGTCTGCTCTTCTGCAGGGAAATTTAACCACCCTTCTCTTTTTCCACCTTCTTAACTTTTCCTTTTTACATTTGACAGAGAAAATCAAACAGCTTTGTATAAGGGTTAACTGGCAGAATCACTTGTTAATGTTACTCCTGGTTAAAAACTACCTCTGCTTCAGATTTTCAGTGTAAGGGAAGGAGAAGAACTGGATAAATCTGAAGTTTGTCAGTCCCAGTGTAACAACACACCATGAACTGGCAGTGCAGGGTAGGAAACACCCCAGCCAACCTCACACTGCCAGTATGTTCCTCTCCTGGAGTATTTACTATTTATTTCTTATTCCCAAGGTATTTTCACATCTTCACAGAAGCAAAACTGCCCTAGATTCTGGTTCTTTATGCTTAAAATACCAACGTATTCCCACAAATTTCTCTTCAAATATCTAAGGTGCTTTTTACGTGAAATCTACAGCACTGTGGTCAGGACTGCAGCCAGATTTCAAAAAGTGTAAAAGCATTTGTAACAGAAGTATTCAGACAAAAGCAAGACACTGCTGCTGCGACAGACTTCCCATCAATGAGCACAAGGTAGTGGAGAGTGAGTGTCTGTGGCCTCTAGTATAAACAGAGTACATCACCCCCACCCAAAGAGAAATGTGAAAAGTATATTATGATGAGGAAAATCCTAGAATTTACACACTTCGCCTGTTCTTTCACGAGAACAGTTATCTCAAATACAAAAACACGTCTTTTTAGTTTAAATTATAGACAGTTTTAACATTAAGTTCAGAGTTATTACAGAAATGAATACATTTCCTGGCTGGAATACAATCCCACAGGTGAATAGTCTTGAAGATTTATGTGAGTACGTTTAAAATTTGTCAACAAACCTGAATTATACAAATAAGAACTTTGAAGAAAAAAAAAATAGCATTGCCTCACAAATTCAGCAGAAAACTAACAAAAAGTCTGGGAGCCAGTGATGGCAAGACAAGTCTTGGTTAAATAAATAATCCAGAGAAATGAAAAGGCGGCAAAAATGGTCTGAACTTGGTATGAATTTGATGGTTCTTATTTATAAATCACAATGGAGTTAATGGCCCATTATAAGTATTTATTATTTCAGTATTTACGTTTTTCTAAAGCTTACTTTGACTCTACATTTTAACACAGGAAAAAAAACCCCAGAAACATTAAGAAATATTTTAAAGTTACCATTTAAAACCATTTATTAACCCCCTGATTGGAATATTTCTAATAAATGTCTCAGATTATCACTACTCCCCCACTGTGTATAATCCATGGCAACAACAGAGAAGAACTGCAATCATACAAAACACTTGAAGGATTCAGAATAAGTTTCCTACTTACGTTTCTGTGTCTGAAACTAATGACTCATTATTACACACATCATTGAAGGTATGAAGTTGATTCTATAGTTAGAAAAAGGAAGAAAAAAAATTACAATTTTATCCAAATATTTGGTGAGGTAGTTTTCTTGTATTGCAAAATAGTATTAGTGGCATTAAACAAATTTTGTAGTACTTTATATGTTTTTAAGTAAGCCGTTTAGACAAAATTAGAGAATGAAACCCATGTATTTCTAAATGAAACAAAGCTTTCAAACATGTCTGAACTGATAAATTTAAGACATTACAGAGGAAAAAAAAATGCCTGTTGAAGGTTTTACATCTCTTTTTTTCTTAGCTCAGCATCACTTTCCAGACGTAGAGATGGCTCTGGATCCAATTCTTTACATGTACATAATTATCTCTCAAAATACTTAAAATTACATAATAGAACTTATTTGGCATCTTGATATCCAAAAAAACCCTTGAAGGTACAGTAATGCGAATTTTTGAAATTAAACTAGTTTCATAACTCAGTCAAAATATTTACTCCTTTCTTGAAACAAGTCCAGCACATGCATAGTAAATTCACCTGAATTATAGAAATCTTCTCAAGTCCTTGCACACAGATTTATTTGTGCTTAATTGCAACAATTTTCATGGGGAAAATGGTTTTGAAGAAATAAAATTGAAAATATGCATGAGAGCCTGACTACACAATTATTACTAGAGAATTTCAAATAAACCATATTTAGGATTGGAAATGAGAGCTGGGTCAGATAAAGCAGTAGAAATTCACTGACTTTTCTGAAGAGTCATCTCCAAATGAAAATGTTTTGAAAGGATTCAAAGAGCGACAGAGTCTTGAACTCCCCCTATCACCAATTTTAAATCCAGGGTCACACATTGACCAACATTTCCCTTACCAAATCCTTCTCCAAAGGAATTCTGACAAAGATGTTCTTTTTCATAGTAGGATTTGCAACCAATTTTTACAATACCTTCAACTGAAATCTCAGAATTCTCAGACAGCAGTGCTACACAAAGCACATGTGGGACAATGTTGCACCACCTTCCCTCTTCCTCCCTCACCTCCCAACAGGTTTTTCCCTTCACATTTTGTTTCATTGAAATGCCAGAGGGAATAAAATCCTTTTACAAGTTTTTACCATCTGTGAAACACGGTAAGAAACTAAAGCCACCTGTGCCCAGACACTCAAGTGATGCCACACAAGTGTGTCAGTCATGAAGGACACAAAGGCAGAAAGGCTTCAGCAAAGAAAGCTGAGCACAAAAAGCATCTCCCTGGTCTCATCTCCAGACTCAGGCAGCAGAGGACAGGAAAGAACAGGAAAACAAAGTCCTGTTTGTGACCAGGAGAGAGACAAGGAGGTATTTTGGAGCTGAATCACCTCAACAGGTGACTGACGGATGAAGTAGAAGAGAAACAAGGTAACAACAAAAATAAAACTTCATATCATTTGAGTGAGAAAGAAGACAAAATTCTCTCAGTGTTCCAGAGCAGTTTTAAAGACTATTCACAGAAAAAAGAGACAGACTCAGCAACTAATTAGCATATAATAGCATACAATTAGCATACAATATTCCATTTTTCCAAACTGAAAACTATTGGATATAGCCTAAAAATATTGTACATTTTTTCTTCTGGTAATATATGGCTGTTATTTAAAAACCTCTCACTTTTACAGCAATATGTATCAATCACAACAGGTAAAATCACGTAACTACTTAAACTAACACAACTTCACACTCCCTTAAATACACTACATGCCTGAAAAAATAAAACAGCTGGTGCATTCTCATTTTCAGACTTTGTTTTGGCAAGGATACACAAAAAGACATACATTGGTATCTGAACAAGAAGAATTGTATAAAACCAAAGGAAAGTATAGGAACTGAAATCTAATGTAGTTGGAACTATGCAAAAGTGGAAATATATTTTAAGATCAAGTATACTGCATGGATGTAGTTCACAGCCTTTTTCACAACCTAGCAAGTGACTTATGTAAATAAAATATTTACTTTGGTTAAAAGTCAGCAATAATCTGACTAAAAGGACTTACAGGTCTCTTTAAATTACCATTTATTAAATTGTAAGTACTTCTTTCTGTAACTACAGTGAGAGGCAAAAATCAAGTTTAAGTAAACTTGTACTCACTGAGAGTCCCTCAGTGATACCAAGTCACCAGTTAGAGCAGAGAAGGCCATTTGTGTTTAGAAAACACAAAACTGAAACACAAAACCAAAAAGGCTGAGCTGAATAAAAAGCTTCCCTTTTGCCCTCCTGTAGGAGTTTCTCTGTGGTTGTAACACACAAGAAGGAAGTAATGACAGAATGTCCAATGTATCTTGCCTGGTGCAATGTGAAGCATTTTCATGGGAAACAGAAAGATGGGGATTTTTTGGGTTTTAATTGTTTTCTATTTGATGCTGTATATATTTGCCTCTCCAATTCAGTCTTCTGCTAATTAATGCAGAAATGCTCTCTCTTGAGAAACAGACTGTACCAACAAACAGAAAATGAGGTTTGTGCAATACAAAGCAGCAGCTAATTGCAGCAGAGTCAAGATGCTGCAAAGGTAAAAATGCAAACAGATTGAAAGCCTTTCTAAACAACAAATATTGCTGCGTCAAGGGACTTCATTTCAACACAGCTGTCACAAAACACGGATCTAAGTGTGTTGTTTAGCATGTGAATTGTTCAGGTAATGTGATCCAGTTCCATATGGTGCACAACACAGCCACCACTTGGATTCAGCTCTCAGCAAACCCTACACTCACCAACAGGACTATAATTTCCTAAGGCTGTATGTAAGAGGATCCTGCTGCTTTTACACATTAAAAAAAAGCCCCCCAAACAAGCCTGTAAATCATAAAACTCAACAAGAAACATTTTTTGCTGAAAATAATTGATATTTTCAAAAAGTTCTTACTGTTATTTGGCTCAGCCCAGCCAATCTCATTGTTAGCGTTGGAGACATGAAGTATTTGAATGCAAGATCAAGACTTTCTTTATCAAAACACAAGGCTGTATCCAATGGTTCTTTCACTGTGCTCCACATTAGATCTGCCATGTTCCGGGCTGCGCTCTGTCGCAACTCCTGGTCTGACAGTTTACATAAATACCTGGAAGAAATTATAAATGCAAGACAAAAAAAAAAAAAGGGTATGATTCAAACTAGAACACTCCTGGAGCACCATCTTGATTATAGCAAATTCGTATTTGCAATAGCTCTAAGAATACTCAACCTTAAAATACCACTTTCTAAAGGTGGCAACAACTAAAGAAGAACACCAAGGAAAACCAGAAATATGTATAGTATTTTAAAAAGTAAGTAAATTGCTGAAGAATTTCAAACAGGTTAAGTCCTTTTTCTTGCAGTCATCTTAGATGAAGGGTCATATAATCCTGCACAATGAGTTGCAATACAAAGATTCTCTACAAATGGAAGGCATAAGAAATAATTACTTAGAAAACCCAATTTACAGGACCTGGTGGAACCTCAATCTTACCTGAGCGACTACAAGACCAACACACAGAAAATCTGTACTCAAATGCTTGTAAAGTTCATGTACAAAACACCAACACAACTGAGAATCTCTTCTAACTGAATGTGTAACAGAGAAATGTTTCGAAAAGATCTTTCCTGAGCTTATTTTGATGCCATTAAAGATGGCACAATGAAAGGTACATGCACACAAAGTTAGCATAATTAATTTTTTTTGCTGTACTTCGGCGTTTTGAAGTTGCAGCTACATCCAAACTAGATTTAACTACACAGAAATGCGTTAAAAATCCATTTGTTTGACAGCCTAAGCCTGGATCTGTCCTTGGAGACCAGCCAAATAGATGCATGAATCTGTTAAAAAACACACGAGATATTAAACTACACTTAACTGGATTTATGCACCATTCCTTTGCATTTACATCATATAAACATCAGTAAATTTTTTTAAAAGCAAAACTACAGGCCCTGTTGCTTATTTAGATGATGGTCCTTTTTCACAGCTCTTGTGTAGAGGCCTTAAAATAAACACACTTAAATGATACTTAACACTGTCAAACAGAGAAAAGAGACTTTAGTGCAAATAATCCCAGAGACTGGAGATGTATGACAGGAATCACAGATCAGTAACAGGAGACAAAAGGAGGACCATTCCAGGCCAAGGCAATCAGATCCTTCACTGCTCTTAGCTGAGAAATTTTTCTTCTCATGTGGAGCACTGGAAATCAAATCCTGGCAAGAAAATGCTGCTTCTGTGCTATGATTTCTAAACAGAAGCAATGTAGGGATGGAAAGGGAACATTCATTTAAAAAGTTCAGCAGCAAAGCAGACCCAGTGACCTGTCCTTAACCTACAGACAGCTGAGAGCAGTTACACTCTGGGAAAAATGTCCTGGCCTGTGTTACCAAACATTATCATTTATGATTATGAGGTGATTTGTCATCAGCAAATAGTGATGACAGTGCCTGTGCTCCAGCCACCATCCATGTATGTCCTGCCTTAGTGACAAAGGAACATCCTCCACCTCTGTCCAGCTGGGCCAAAAGCAAGTTCAATACTGAGGATTTATTTTATGGGAGAGGCGGTGAATAACAAAATAGAGACCATAATTAAGCTCCCACACCCAGTCACAAAAAGCAGGTACAGAGATCTCCAATGTATTCAAGCACATAATGACTTTTCTCGTTTTACAGAGGACAGGTGAGTGTTTGTATGCACTGGACAGGGGGCATGGACACACCTATATATACAAAGTAAGGGTGCTTTAGTGGCTTCATGAGATTTCTGTAACAGGACTTGGACCTCAAATTTTCCTCACACTACAAAGTTTAGTGAAGTAACTACATCAATCTGTTTATAACACAAAACATCCCTTACTTTAATGCAAGATTATCAGTCCAACCTACTTGCAATTATACAATTCACACTACATCTACATTTTTAACCTGAATCAAACTTGTGCCATATTTTCTGTATTACAATATCGAGAGTGTGTTTTTTTTTTTTTAAATGCACTTTTATAATAAGTGAAACTACAGTGTAGGTGCATTTTCATGGCCTCAGAAGTACTTTAACAACATAATCTGTTTTGCCAAGGCCCTAAAGAAAGCTACAGAGAACAGAGCACTTGCTACCACCCAGCCCAGGTTTTTAACACAACTGGGTTGTTATAATCAGCAAAAAAGGAGGAGATGGCAAACTTCTCCTTAGAAGTGTAACTGCAGCCAACACTGGAAAATTTATTGGCACTACTACACTGGTCATAAATCAAACATGATATCTTTACTACAAAGATAAAACCATAGAAACTTGCAGAGTAGGCCATGGCTCCTTTTTTATTGTAGAAAGATGCAATGGTCTAAACCTGTCTGCATCAGTAGCATTTAATGTTTTTAGAGGTGTAACATTATTATTAACGAAAGAGAAATCTTTACCTAGCACTGGTAATCTCTCCCTACACTGACTACCTGCAAATTTGCTGCATTGCCTCATGTAAGAACAGTGATACTGGAGGAAGGCAAAAGGTCTATTTAACCCAAAATAGCCACTCTAAAAGCGGATTAAAGATTTATCCCATGTATAAAAAAATGGATGAACCTATCTACTATTGTGAATTCATTTATCTCTTTCTATTTATACTTTTGGCTTTCTCATTAACCTGTGCCAGTCAGTTTGACAATTATGCTTGAGTGAAAAGCAAACTCTTTTCGCTTCTTAAATCTGCAACCTGACAACTGTGCGGCACATTCTCCATTCCTTGTTTTTAAAAACCTGTGAATTACCGTTTCCTACTTATTATCTTCATATCATTCATACATGATATGAATTGTCCTGTCAAAAAAAAAAACCCTCCTAGAGTCTGTCTCTCCTCCTTTCGACGTAAATTTTTTATTGCCACCTTCTTTGTCACCCTTCCTACCACCGAGGCAGTTCTGTTATTATCTGCAGGATGGAAGGATCAGAACTGTATAGACAGTATAGAAATGTGAATGTGTGACTGACTCATATAATGGCTTAATAACAGCTTCCATTCTGTCCTTCATTATTTTTTTAATTCCTACAATTTTATCTTTTTCAGTCTGATGAGCATTAAGTCTTAAAGGAAGAGATGAATGATATGCCAGGACCTGTGTAATCTACTTAATCTGGAATTTTTGCCTAAATGAGACTTGCAGAAAGAAATATACCTTTTTTTATACATGTACAGGCAGGATAGTCCACATATGAATAGTGTCTGTCCTGCCAGCCTGGCATACTTAAAATAATCAATCAACTAATATATATTATCTACATTTAAACAATACATATACACGTATCAATTATTTTAAATGTCAGTTTTTAGCTTACTGAAACTATATCAGTTTGCTGTATTTGGGGATAGAGAGTTCAGTTTTCAACATGCAGTTCCATGCTAATGTAATGCTTACAATCATATCTTATGCTTCAGGGCTACTCAGCTGTGAAAACATCTTTTTTCCCTTAATCTGACTCCTTTGGACCACAGCTGCAAAAGGGCATCCAGCAGAATGAGTCAGTGTTCCTGAAGTGTCTGGTGACTATCTCCTGATTTATCTGTTCTTCTTACTTATACTTTAAATTTTCAGGTTTTCTGGAGAAGGTAAATATTTTTTGAGATTAAAACCTTCAAGGCTCATTACAAGAGGTTGCCATGACATGTAGTAGCAAGGAGTGGTCTTGGGTACTCCCACAGCCCCCAAATTCTTAAAATGAAAATTTTTAACAGACGAGTAATTTGAATTCTTTCATCTGCATTTTCTACGGGAAGTATCACAGATCAGCAATTGTTTGAAGCTTCCACTTCCTCTGCATGTAGCAGTGCTGTGTGTGCTCTGTGCCACAGACACAGGAGCCACTGCCACTTGGAATCTCCTCTCAATGTGCTCCAGCACAGAATGTTCTGTTTCTCCCTAACTGGGGCAGAGACAGGAATCCTTTGCAAAAAATGTCTCCAGATCCATCTTCAAACAGGAGACAGGGAGAAGGGGAGGGGAGGGGAGCAGAAAGGTGTAGAACCAAACATGCTCCTGGTCAGTGCTACTGCTGCACTTTCTAAAGGACAGAACTCTCCATGGCACTTGCAATCAACAGTCTCACCACTGAAAAAAACCTGTCCTCAAAACAACACTGATGAGAGATCCTGCACTCTTGAGACATCAAGATGTGGAACAATGCAGAGCATCTCATCTCTTCCTCTGTCTTGAAGCAGAAGACAGATGGAACCAAGGTCTTTATTTTCATAAAAAGATATCATCAACAACTCACCCTCATAAGTGCAATAAGTCAGGAGACTTATTTTCTTGAGCAACTTTTGTAAGTCTCTTCTAATGAGAATTTTGCATTTTGAAATGCAGAATTCTAAGGGATAAGGATCAGCAAAAGCTTCCTTCTAACGAGGTCAAAATCACTTTGCTTCCTTATTGAGAGATGTAAATTTAAATTCATGTGATTTTTTAATTTTTTATTTCTTTCCTAAACCACTTAAA
Organism: Lichenostomus cassidix; assembly: GCF_008360975.1. Classification (NCBI taxonomy): domain Eukaryota; kingdom Metazoa; phylum Chordata; class Aves; order Passeriformes; family Meliphagidae; genus Lichenostomus; species Lichenostomus cassidix. Next base: position 7,302,274 of record NC_139483.1, read on the forward strand.
ACAAAGGCCCTTCAGAGGCAAGACGTGAATGCCTGTGCTCCACTGGCCAGGCAGAAAGAAACATTCATTCATCTTTTTCTAGTAGCAGCAATAATGACAGGATTGAGTCCATGATCTCTGCAAATTCCAGCAGTGGTCTCCTCTCTACAAATAAACACTTTGCTGTTCACTTCATCTGTTCCTTGAGGAAATAACCCTAATAATAAAGGGTAACCTCAGTTGATAAAAGAGGCTGCTAAGATGCCAGTCAGCTGATCTCGCTGCTCATGCTGGTCAGCCCTGCAAAATGCAACTCCTGCAAGGAATCTACATGAGCAGCAATTGCAGCTAAATCAGAGTCCCAGGAGCTCATTCTAGACTAAAACCCTCTCCAAACCCTCTCAAAGTTGCTGTGCTGCTGTGCCCAGGATTGTGTCTCCTTTTTTTTGTCTTTTTCCTGAAGTAAAAGCAGATGGAGACTCAGAGACCCAAGCTGCTAAGACAAAATCTGTAAGTTTGACAACCACGTGGGGTGAGCTGCATCCATCAAGAAAGTCATCTTTCCCTGAAGGCATCTGTGTTCACTTCTGTCCCACATAAAGGTACAGCACTAGAGGTTATTTTTGCTATATGGCCTCTGAGTTTCATGTCCCACTCTATAAACGAATCTTCACTAAAAAAGCTCTGGATTTCATAACGTTGAGAAACCCCAGATCTCATCAGGATTCAGCTGTGAAAAACAAAATCAGGGAGAACATCCCCTTCCTGCTTCAAACTGTGTTTTCCATAGACATACCTGTGTCAATGTTACCTTTCTGATTGATGTGAACCTATTGGAAATGCTATGAACAGACATCAAGGGCATTATTTATGGCAAGAAGCTGCTGACAAATCAGTTTTCAAACCAGATGCAAATGTTCTAATGGGTAAAAAGGAAGACATGAGGAGAATACCAGAAAAAAAATTCTATACATTCCAGTGACCCCAATTAAACCTACAGTTAGAAAACAGAAAATGTTTTAAGAATTATAGCATGGCAAGCAAGGATTAGCAGAAAAAACTATCAGATGAGATATTCTGTCTCACTCAAGCGGTTCCTCATATCAGTCTAACTCTAATTGTTGATCCCTTGATGCTCTTTTTCATTTTCATACATTGTAAGAAGATAGGGAAGGCTCATGACCAAATTCCCAGGTACACTAACAACCATTAATGGAATATGTACGGAGACAAGAACCTGAAGATCCTCTACCTGCCCTCTCTTGACTGCTTCATGATTAATAATTACCTTTATAAGATTTCAAAGATAGCACATCAGCATTAAAGGAGTGCACATGGCTGGACTGTAACTCAGGAGTGATGTGTTTTAATAAAAGATCAAGATTCTCTTCTCTCTGCTGATATCATTTGAGTAGAGACCATATTACAGCAAAATAGATCGACAGCCAAGCCAGTACTTAAATTTTTATAGGCAAAATAAAATCAGACCATTTTAAAATATGAAACAATTCCCAGACCCACTGTCCTGGGAACCTGTTTGTTGCCAATGTAATTATTTCTGTTGAGTGCTATTTTATACTGATATAGTTAAGACAAAATAATGTGTTAAAGGCACATTTTTTGCTATGACAAGTATAAGCACATTTCTAATATTACAGCTAGAGGAAATCCAGAGCCTTGGAGGAGCTGTGGGTCTAGGCAAAAGCAGTGGACTGCACAAGGAAAATTGAATGTTGGGCCACTGGAAGGGGAATTAGCTGTGACCACACCCCTCCACCTCCAGGCAGATACACACACACAGATAATTTCATCAGCAGCTCACCGAAATGTTCCTATTGTCTTGGGAAAGCCAATAAAACCAAACTGCTTGTATAATTAAATATCTTTACAACTACTTCAATTTGAAAGTGTTTTTCATGATAGACAGCTTGATATAAAGAAAATCTTTGGGACTGGATATATTTAGCTACATAAAAGTGCGAGTAGACTTTTGATCACACTTCAGTTCCTGCCAGCTGGAAATACAGAACATCAGAATGTTCAAACTCAGGATCTGAAATCTCAGTGACTGCAGATTGCTCTTCGACTTACATCATCTCACTGCAAACTTGATGTAAAGTTTTCTGAAGATATCACAGTAAGAGAGACTACAGCAAAATTGAACCTGACCCAACATGTCAGAATGGGGCTGGATGTCACACTCAGAATGTTCTTAACAAGATTGATCTGATTGATACTGAAATCAGATGTAAGGAGCTGCCCAAACTAACTCGAAACATTATCTTCACCCTCCTTGTTGAAATGATACAGTCAAAGCAACAACCTGTACAATTAAAAGTGTATCAGCTGCAATTAGAAATAGGTGCTGTCAAAAAAGACCCACATGAAAAAGTCTTAAAATTTACCTGATAACATAAGTCCTAAAGGGTATAATGTGCTGCATGACAGCAGGGATGTGTAGCCATATTCTGATCTGTAATGCAAAAACATAAATAGATAAAAATTTCATTAATGACATTTAAAGAGAACGGCAGAAAACTGAAACACTATTGGTACATTTACATGTGCAACCCCATTTAAAAAAAAAAAAAGACATTCTTGGTGGTTTTCATTCAACTTCTTAATTTTCTAATTTTCAAAACTGTTATCTGAGGAATGCTTCTGTGACTTAAGAAGAGGATTTGCATCTTTCCTCCTAGTCAACTGGAAAATATAAACTTTGTATAAATAGTACCATACTGCCCAGGTGTCTTATTTTTGTATTTTCTGTGGTTTCTTCACTAGGAAAAACTGCTACTTGTAGGGTTTTTTTTTCCTTTTTCTTTAGAAGCTTACATAGAAATTATTCCATTCTTTCAGTTCCTTGCAAACCACTCCTAAATCAAGTAACATTGTTTGACTTGTGTTGTTTTGCTTCTTAGGCTTACATACCCTATAAAATAAGATTATGTTTTACAAGCAGTGATTAAGCACAGTATTTTACTACCGTATTTACATTTCTCATATTTACTATTCTGCCTTTACCACCTTTGCAAAGCTGAATGCAGGAGGAAAATATATGCAGAAGAAAAAAAAGCCCTGAAACAGCTACTTAGCACCGCTGTGAGGAAAAGCAACAACCAAAGGACTTCCACAGGCAAAGTCAGAAGTCCCATCTGCATTTCAAAAAGGAACTGTGAGCCTGTTAAACCTGTTACTCCGTGCCAGGTAAGGGATGCAGCACAGATGAAACAGCAGCAGCTGCTGCTCCTGCCCACGTAAATTTAATCATGTGCACACAGAGCCCTTGTGAAAAGCCAACCCCCAGCACTCACGCAGGGCCCTCTGCATCCCCACCTCTGCTCTTAAAAGAATTTCAGCTTTGCAACTGATGCAAGAAATTCTGCCTAAGGACTGAATTCCATATGCAGAGAATGTACATTCTCCTTCTTGACAGGAGAGAAAAAAAGTATTAGGCTGCAGTCAAACTTACACCAGTTTCTTTTCAACATTGCCAGCATTTGCCAAATAACTCAGTTCTGACAAAAATACATGCAGATTTACTTTTTACAAGGCACCAAGCACTGCACAGTAACAATATAACCTACTTTGCAAGACAAACCAGCCAAATCTTCTCATTGCAAAAAAGACCACACTTGGAATAAGTTGCTGATCCAACTGGCAGCCTCAAGAAAGAAAGAATGCTAACATCCCAAAGATACAAAATGTAACTAGAGGATGCTCGTTCTAGAAACAGGAATTAAATAACATTTTGACAAGGAACTGCAAGGATGACAAAGATACTACTGTAATTATACAATGTGATTTTTAACACCATGTACTCTGTATCACATATGATATGAAACACCAAAAAATTATTTCTTTATTAAATAAAAGTATGAAATGTTTTTACTGTTTTGTTTTTATAGTTTTGTTTTTATAGCTTTCACTGTAATTTTCACTCTGTATTAATTCAAACTCCTAAACTGAAGTCATGCATCTGTAAACTTGCATTGCATACAACCTTCAGCCTCAGAATCTAATTAATGGATCATTTCACATGTCACAAATAAAAATGTGATTTTGAACATGGACTCAAGTATGTACACTAAATTGTTTAAATGACATAAAATAACACACATAAAATGACATCAACTAACATCTGTAAAATGACAAAAAATAACAAGAAATTACAACACTTTTTGCTTCCAGCTGCTTTTAAGACAAAGTATTCACTGCATCTGTTCTGTTCTTAAGTTTCAGAGAGGCTTTTTTTCTATTATGTGCTCTTTATTGGAGGTAATTAATTTCTAAAGGGCAGAGCATCTTTCAACAGTTTTTACTTCAGAGCTAACTTTTGAAGTTTCATACAGTAAAATGTATGTGAGGTTTAAACCCTCCACAGAACAAGTTTTAGGCTTTTGGTTTCGCTGCATATTTAGGGAGACCAGCAGATCAGGGAGCAAGACTGAGCAAGCACCCCAGAAAATGAAATGTGAGAAGAAAGGGAACTGAGTATGGAGCTAAACACCTGGAGAGAGCAGGAAATGAAATATTCACCTTCCTCTAACCCAGCACTCTCCACACCACTGTGCAGCCTTGGCTACTGGAACTGGAATATTACTGGGTTTTGGAAAATTACTTAGTTGACTCCAGTTTCCTATTTCCAACTTCACCCATTCTGCTTCCTGGCACTTAGCACTAAGTCTTAACTTTTTAAGGAGAAATTGATGGGCTCATTTACACAACAATCTCCCCAAAAATATTTTGGAACACTTAGGTAGTGGCTAAAGAACTCCTTCATCTTACAGACTTGAAAACAAATTCCAGCATGGACACTTCAAGGAGACTTTACAATAATGGCTACTTAACTGCCATTCTCAAGAGTTACTACAGCTGTTAAAATCTATTTAAGGGTTACTACACACTTTGGTCTGGCTTTATACACTGGGAACAAGTTAACAATTGACACTGCAGAGCTGTTCACTGAACTGTTATTGAAATAAATATTTATAAATCCCATTAATTCAAACGCACTGGGATAAACCCAAGTCAGATTAGCAGAGTTCTTGCTGAGATCACCAATATCTTGTTCACCAAAAAAACCCGTTTTGTGAATGCTTCTTTTTGCTTTAGTGGAGTTTGGTGCCTTGTTTCACAATCAGAAACATTTACTGAATTATTTATATTTACCTAAGTTATATGAATTACACAGAGAAATGATATAAAAACAAACAGGGCAAGAGAAACATTACATCAAAATCATAAGTTCATGCATCATTACAGAGGTGTAAAAATATAGGGTTGTTCTAATATTGGCAAGGTAAAATATATTTTGTCCAAAAATTTATCTGCCTCATCTGGCTGTAATAAATATATCGTATTTGAAAGGCAGGAGCAGTGCTAACAAGTACACTGAGTGACACCAAAATGCAGCAAGTGGATGAATAAAGCACATTACACATAAAACATTTTCTTACACTTTCTATAGTGAACTGACTCATAAAAAGAAAATCTAAATATAATTTTTTTAAATAGTTTTCCTCCAACTCACACAGATTTGCCAGCAAAGCCAAACAGAGTTCAACAGAAAGATGCTGGTTAAATGTGGTTGAATGGGAAAACTGCAATGCTGGAAGAGGCTGAAGAAACAGCACTTTTGGTTATGGTTTGGGTTGAATTTCATTTTATCTTCCAGGTTTAACCATAAAACTCATCTAAAATAGCTGCAAGAGAGAGCTAAAGCGTTACCTACTTCAACAAAAGAGAAATGTAAAGTTGCTAACTAACTGTCTGAAAGGAAAAACTTTGCTGAGATATATTTTGGCTTAGTGCACATCACTAAGAATAAATAAAATAAACAACTTATGTGGAGAAAAATAAAGACTTTTAAAGAGGACAAAGAAGAAAGGCAGTTGCACTGGTATGGGATATCCAAGATTTGCAGTCAGAATGCTTGTTTGAAAGCATGCTGCCGTGAGAGAGAGATGACACTCATTGGTCAAGCAGTACTGCCTCTTCCCACAAAAAATAAAAATCAAACATACAAAAACATGTGATTCCATAACCAGAATTCCCTTCTGAACCAGAATAAGCTACATGAGCACACATTTCCAGCAGATGGTTTGATGAGGACTGCACTGACAGCAGCTGGAGATCAAGAACTCATCAGATCACATAAAAAGGGCCAGGAGAGAACATATCTCACAAATTGACAACATATCTCACAGCTGAACATAGAGAGACTCTGCACTAGTCCTCCTGGGCCCTCTTGGGTTTTAAAGGATGGAGCAGATGATGGCTTTGCCCATTTGTTCTCTGACCTAAAAGTCAGGGATCATCACACCAAAGGATCAGGAGAGTGGGATACAGATCCCCAAAACCAGCTTCATTTCAGTCACTGGTTCCCTCTGTGCACCCATATTCCAGTATTTACCCAGAACATCCTCCTGGCTGGGCAACAACAGCAACAAGGAAGAAAGGAAGATGTGTGGAAGGAAGGATGTGATTTTGTTAAAAACCACAATCAGTGTCAAAAAGATGTCAAACTCACTTTGTACAAGGTGTAACAAACCACTGGTTTCCTTTGGGCCCATCCCCAAGACAGGTCACAACTTCTATCCACATTACCCTAAGTCTTCATATGTCCTTTTGCAGGGACTGGGTTTTATTTTTATCACCAATCTCCTTCAAATTGCCACTAAAATCAATTCGTAATTCTGCCAGTCAAAAAAAATCCCCGTGATTTCAAAATGCAGAAATGATGGAGGATATGCATTCTAAAGCTAAGTGGAAAAAAAGATGATTACCTCTATGTTGAAAATGTGTATAATGGTATAAAATCATGGGAAATTGAAGAGAAAAGAAATCCATAGGCTTTTCCTTTGTGCCTCAAAGAAGTTAAAATACCCTGAAGAAACTAAAACCACTTCCATGCCACAATTGCAAGGACAGAAATTGCCTCTGACAACATTCTTATCTTTTGGGACTGTTACAATCTTCCTATCTAGGTACAAACTTGGAAAACTACTTGTGTGCTTCCAGGAGATGCAGAGGGTTTGGATAATGAAATGCTCAGTGGAGCAGCAAACCTCACATTCCCCACAAAGATAATTTATAGCATTTTTATCCCTCCCTGGTCCCACAGAGTTCTTCCAGACTTCAGTCCTTTTACTTTTTGGGTTCAAGTGCAAGAGTTTAAAGGGAATACTTACATTAGACACCACTGTGATAAATGCATGTGCTATAAGAAACGGCAGCGTCTCAGGGGTTCCGTACTCAAAACAATCCTTCATGAGGGAAAGGCCATTTTTTCCACAAAACAGACAAACATAACGAAGCAAGTGCAAAGGTACTTCTACATCCTAGGAACAGTCAAAAAAAACAGGAGAAGAATCAAGGCTAGATCATTCAACCATAGAGGAAATTCAAAAGCTACATTAGTGTAATACAAATCCATACAGAGGAACGAACACAGTTATTTTAAATTTCTAGGAAATGTGCACCTATTTAAAAGTGGACAACTTACATTCATATCACAGAACGCCCCTAATATATTGCTTTCTTGAGCAGAAATATCCTGTTTAAAGAAAAAAAATTAAAATTAACTCAAGCAATAAGAACACATTTATAGAACACAAAAAAACCACTAGCTGCCATTTACCAGGTATCACAGTCAACAACAGAAAAAACCAAATTCCTAACTCAGTGGAAGACAGAAGACCAAGTTTTGCTCCACTTTTTACTGAAAAACACATTTTTCCATACTTTTTACTGCTGTTAAGAAATATATATAAATACACAAATATACTTAGGAAAACATCTCAGCAGTGGCTCTCAAAGGTTGGATAAACAGATTATTCTTCAATCCCACTCCTGTACAGATCACCAATTTTCTCAACAGGAATATGGCAAAGGGAATAGTCTGTCACACCAACCTGGGAAATACAGAACAGAACCAATCCAGGTACTTTGGAATGCAATTTCTAATAAAGATGAGACATATATGGAAACAGCTGAATTTAGATGAAATCCAAGACATCCTACAATCCTACATGTAATGATTTAAAGGGTTAAAATGCCAAAATATTCACTGCCATCAAAATACTAAAAATCTTTAATTTCAACTGCTATATACATAACGAAACACATCATGAGTTTTTTTATGTACAAAATAACGTCCAACAAAAAATAATGTCATACGCTTACAGAAGTGACCTAAGTGAAGAAGGGGAAGGAATTGTATCACCCTATCACTCTGTTAGCTACTTGCTGCAACAAGAAATCTCTTTTCTAGAAGTACTAAATTCAAAAGTGTTTGGGAAAACAGCTTTTCTTTTTAAGGTCCACAACATCCCCTTGTTGGGCAGTACAGAGTGGGAATTTTCTTTATTAGGGCTGTAACATATTGTGGATTTCACGGACATTGCTGGGGACAAAAGAGCACTGCAGGTATAAAATGTGGCTGTAAAACCCAAAATTGCCATGGCTATTTGCAGGTATAGCACATCATCTTCTCACCCCTCCATGCCAAACACCCAGTACTGATAGTCACAAATGAAATGAAAGTTTAACATAAAGTTAAGTTTTCAAATGAAATTTCCTGAATATATTTTAAATAGCTGTGTAGGAGTAAGCTTCTCAGAACTGTACCAGAGGATGCTGGAGGCAAGCAATTTTGGATGGATTAAGTGTGATACAAACATTTTGAATTATTCAATATGCTCATATTATAGCTAAGCATTATTTTTTTTCTTCTGCTGAACTCTAAGTCATGCCTGAACTCGTGATATTCTAACAGTTATTTTTAAAACAGCTTTGAAGGCAGTAGGTGGTATGTTTTTAAGCAGCAAGAAAAGGTGTTCAGTGCTCTGCTCACGAGAACTGCAGAAATGGTGTGAGAAATTTCATTAGTGTTCTTGAAAAAAACCAGAGATTTGTTGTCAAGTGAACCACAGTTCTTAGAATGCAGAAATCAAAAACTCACAGAGGGCTGTTGCACGAGTCCTGCAAAGCTTGGAAAAGGCTGCAGTTGAGAGACTGAGTCTGGAAATGTGACTTCTGTTCTTGCAGATGGGAAACAGAACTGTCTGAGTTCCTTAAGCTTAAGTTTTTAAGGAAATAAGAGAATTCTTCATGGGAATCTAATATGGCATTAAAACCCATCATTGCTTCAGGAGAACTTAGAGCAGCTTTCCAGCACCTTCACCTGCAGAGGGACTTTGACAAAGGCCGGCAGAGATAGTGTTGTCCCAAAGCCATATAGCAAAAAGAAAAGGGGGAATGGCTTCAAACTGCCAGAGGGCAAGGCTAGATTTGGTATTAGGAAGAAATTGTTCCCTGCGAGGGTAGCGAGGCCCTGGCACAAGTTTCCCACAGAAGCTGTGGCTGTCCCATCCCTGCAAGTGTCCAAGGCCAGGCTGGACAGAGCTTGGAGCAACCTGGGATAGTGGGAGGTGTCTCTGCCCACAGCAGGGGATTGGAATGAGATGAGCTTTAAGGTCCCTTCCAAACATTCCATGATAAAATGTACTGGCTGAGGTCTGACCTGGACACAATCTTGGTAGAAAGCACAGGTATCTTCCAAGAAAAGATTTACTTGAAAAGGAGAAGCAGAGAGCGCAGCACCCCAAACAGTCAGGGACTGCAGCTACAGACATCTCAACAACTCATTTTGTTTCCCCTTTCATTTCATCCTCTGTCAAGATCTGCTAAATGGTCGGGTAACTCCCTTCAGATTCATTGTTCATTCTGAGATAGTGCAAAGTTCAGGAGTGCACTTCACATTGTTGCTTCTTTCTCTACAGGATTTTAAGAGCCTCCTTTTATAGATTCTTTTTTCCCCTCCTCTGAAGTGTCCATTCCAGGTATTTGACTTGCTGCACAAAGTATCAAAAAGATAGGGCATACAGTCATAAACCACCCTGTATGCAAGACCTCTTAAAAATATCCCATAAAGAAAAAAAAAAAAATTTCAAGGTACAAACATTTCTCAAAAAAAACCCAACCAATCATATTTATTAAAATATTTTGAGTTAATTTTGTTTTGGATGAAAAATAGACACAAAGATCCCTCCGGGAACCAAAAACATGACAGATTTCAAGACAGGTGTGTACATGGCCCTTCTGGCTACCAATCAGGCTGCTGTGGTCTTCACTCTCACTTCAGAGATGTTGTATGGGACAAAACCATCCTTAGCCTATATAATTTAAGAAGAGATCTGTATGATCCTACAGGTAGACACCATTTTGGCTACCAACAAGTCTTGCTTTGCTTTCATCCAACTCCATGAACTCCTGAACAAGGGAAAAGCTCCTGCTTCCACATTAAAGATTTTCTTCGCCACCAGACAGTCCAGTGTAAAATGGCTTTGGCAAGCAGCTGAGAAGAGGATTAGACTTCAAGACTTGTCTGCTGCCATTAAGAACAAAGCCCTTCGAGGTGTCTACAGAGCAAAGGACAACAAAAAACACTGACTGCTAATCATTACCTGAAGGTAACAACACCATGGGAAAGCCTTACACTGGAAATTTTTAAATGGCAGCCTAATAGGGTGTTTTTAGGCAAAGTGAAACCTTAGTGGACATGGTAACTCCATGAGATTGTGAAAACTCACCTCAAGAATCTAGAACAAGGAATTTCTGGAATCAGTCAGAGTGGAGACTGGAGTCTGCTCTGCCTCAGCAAATTTTCCTTTTTCCAGGGCAAAAGAAATGCTTAGTGGGAGAGGGAGAGCTACACCAGCTTCTCTCCACAAATTTTTGGCAGATTTAGGCTGTTCAGGAATCTGTTTAACTTACAAGTATAGATAATGCACTTAAACCAGGGATGTTTTATTTTAGGCTCTCTTGAGGACTGAGACCAAGCCTGATGTAAAGCAAGAAGTGCTCTCGTTACTGGGACTAATAACTTGTCTCAATTCAACTAAGAGGTGGCTCTAGACTGAAATCCAACATTAAATTCTAAACCTCAGTAAGTCACTCATGGGAGAGGAAAGTAGTTTTGACATTAAAACATCTAACACTACTTTACAATAACAGAATCCTAGTGCTTCCCAAGTAGAGAAAATAGCAGTTTGTAGGAAAAATTATTGATGCTGAGACCTCCTAAAACCAAAATTAAAAAAATCTGCCCCCTCCCCAAAAAGATACACAACAAATATGGCAGGCTGGCACACCTCCATAATCCAGACCTGCAAACTCACAAAGTCCAGCAGAAAATGAAAAAACTTTTCCCTTACCTGCCTGTACCTCAGAAAAGTGGTTTTCCCTGCCAGCTTCCCCTTAAGTTATGTTTTAGGATAGCTAATGAATGTATTTGATAATTCAAGTGATATGTAACAGTATGATACATATATTATATATACACTGGTATGTCTGGAGCAATGGGCATCACCACAGTACAGCAACCTAGAGCAGATCTGGGTCTAAATCACTCCAGGGCTGCACACCAAGGGGAAAAAAAAAAATCTCATCAGGCACTTGGAGATCTTCTTTTGATTGTATGCAAGTGAAATTCAAAGAGAAGAAACAAATACACAAAATAGTCATTTAAAAGAATCAAGTGTGATAGTGCACAGAAAAGCTGCTCCAGAATTGTTCATTCCACATTCCTCTGAAGGCAGCCTTAGTGCATGTCCCACAGGAGTGCAGAAGATAAACCACTTCAGTCTGTATCTATACACATACACTTGAAACCACCTCTGTTAACTTATGTCCATATGATTTGGAATAGGACAAGAACCAAACTGCAGCCCACCTAGAAAACCTGCTGTGTAGGGGCTTTTAACTACATTTACTGCCAGATATGGCACCATTCATTCAACACAAATTGATCAGATGTTGTGATCACCCCAACATACATAATCATATATGACTTGGCATCTTCTCATTTTGGACATAAGTTTAAAAAGCAAACTTCATCAACCAGAACTCTCTAAATAAAAAACAAAAGAGTGGGTTAGCTGCAGTTTAATTCTCCGCTTTGACTTTCTCAAAAGTTTGTTGGATAGAAGCTTTTCTTATATAGTGAAATGTACATCTTTGCATTTCACAAATATTGTGAAAGAACAGTTTACATGTTATTAGAATACCACAAGTTGTATCAAAAGCCAACCTTCCCAAAAATGTATTGTTTCCACTAGGAAATGCTAACACCACCCCATTTATTTCAGAAACTGTGAATTACACACGGTGAGATTTTAAAAATTTTTTAAGAAGAAAATAGGGAAAATGTGAATGGTAGCCATAACAAATATCAGAGAGAAAAATCAGCACCCTGGAACAAAGCAACTTGTGTAGAGCTCAGTTATTCCAGTCGATTAAGCAGCTGTTCTAACAAGTTTGGTCTTGCACAAAGTTTAGTTCATGAAGCTTTGCTCCTAGAACCAGAGATTGCAATGAAAAGCAATTAGTAAACTATTAATTGGTTACCTTCTGGAAGACAGGCTTCGCTATAGTCCCCTTTTTGCCTTCCTGTTATTTAAACAGTACAGTAATTCAGTGTACAGTTCTAATCAACACTTATCAATATATTACCTATAACAATTAAGCATGTTTTAAAGAAAGTGTAAGAGTATGTGCCATTTAGCAAGTTTCTCTGGAAAGCTGTAGTGAAGTCAACAGGAGAGCTGAACATGCCCATCCTGTGTGAAAGTAACAAGCATTAAACCATCTCCTCATCAACAAGAACAATTAACCTTTCACCAAATAATTCAAGATAGACACAAGGAGAAGATATACCTCTATTGTGGGATGAGTATTATGCTTATAAGCTGTGTACAGAGGAAACTGAATCTGAAAGATTTTTGCCACACACAGCAGCAACTTCTCCTTCTCATCAGTGCTCCACAAGCTAAAAGCATCCGTGTTCTTTGCAGGCTCCTCCTCACTCAGGATACAAGTTCTTGCAGAATCAAACTTTTTCTCTAGAGATTTTTGTCGTTCTCCATTTTCTTCTTCATGAGACTCTCCTTCTACATTCAGGGGCTCATCAGCACGATTATTCTGCTCTTGCCATGTTGAATCTATACTAATAGTGCAATGTTTACAGAGCTGGTCCCGCAGAGCTTGGACTTGAGCAATCACTAAATTAATAAGTGCACAAACTACTTGGTTAAAGATCTCCAGATGTTTATACTCCTTGAAACAGCACAAACATTGTCTGTAAGAAAACAGAAAAAAACACAAAAATTCCTACAGTTAAAGTCAGAACAGGTAACTAACCAAGAGAACTTTTCATATCAAAACATTTTCAACAAGTTATTTGACAGAATCATAAAATAAATCCAAATGAAACAGACTCCACCCAGCAGCAAGTGGGAGTCACAGAACCCTCCTTAAACCTTGAGAACATCCCATTATTTCCAAATGCTTACCAAAACTATGAAGTCCCTTTTATCATTTAGCAGCTGCTACAGCAAGTAAAACATAGAAAAAGTCTTGTGGGCAAGGTCAGTATGCTACTAAAGGAGTCATGTTTTTCAGTATTTTTCTTACTCCATTTCCTCATCTGGTTTTCTCTATTGCTCTTTACTGCAATAAATCATCCTGACATTCTTGTCAGCTGGTAAGAACTCGTTATTGTTATTTTCAAATCAACAGGGCGGCAAAGTAATTTTATTTTTAATGGAGTATGTAAGTTCACTTCCTTTATGTGCCTTTGGATGATGATCCCATGCACATTGATACCCTTTAACCACATAGGAGAAAGCAGCTCAAGTATCTGCAGTACTTCCCTCACTTAGCAGGCTCAGAGATTATTCTCCTGATTATCTACTGACACATTGTAAACAACAAGAGGGAAAAGCTCTACACAATCCCTTTAACAACATAATTAAAAAAATCAATTAGGTCATCAGGTTCAAAAACTCTAACATAAGTCTAGTTGTGGGCAAATAACTATGTATGCCAAATAGATTCTGGGTGCATAAACGCCCTGAGGTAGATACCCTAAAACCTTTTCCCTGGGAACAGCTGCTTCTTCCATACAAACAAGCACCTTCCTCATTCTGAAAAAAAGGTGGAGGATATTCCTGTAAAAGGATCTAAATCCTGGAGAACACAGAAAAGGAAGCCATCATTGCAGTGTCCTTACTCACTGAAGAACAAAATTAAACCATACATGCTTGTAACAGACTCTGGGAGATGGACTCTGCTCTTTCTTACTCAGACTCTACTAGGCAATATAACTGCTACATAAACTGGGAGTTATCTTGCAATAGAGATGTCCTCCACCTCCTGTTAGATGGAGAACAATGGGCTTCAGTCCACAACCAGAGTTCTCAGACACTAAAATAATATAAAAACTGCATGTCGAATTTCTAAAAGAAATCAGCAGACAAAAGGTACAGCAAGAAATCATCAATAATTAGCAATTTAAATGCTTCTACAAACACAGCATTTAATCTAGAAACTGGGCTTAATAAATTATAATTTTTAAGACAAAAAGCCAAAAGAACCCAGAACTATGACAGGTAGAGGGTGCTGCCTCTTGATGGAACACAAACACACCCTTGAGCTACAGCTCTTAAGCACATACTGTCTGAATACAGGTATTCATTTGATTTCAGTGGGTTAGACAAAAAGATAACAAACAGGATTCCCTAATTCCAGCACAGATACAGTGATTGAAGCATCTAAACTCTTTTGTTCCATCTGTGCAGGAATAAAAATCCCTTTAATATTGTGTAAGTGGAATGTGCCTTCACCCATCCGAAAAACATTCTTGCCATTTACTTGTAAATGTATTTTCATATTAACAAATATGCAGGCAAAACTAAGTGTATCCTCAAGCACTTATCCTTAGGCAAAACTATGTACAAAAGGTCCACCACTTATGTCTATGAATTACTGCCCCACTTGAGTGTAACAAATCATCCTTGTTAACAATGAAAACAGCCTGGTGAATACTTATCACATACTGGAAAATTTTTTACCAGGAGAGAGATATGTGCAAAATCTCTAAGTCTTCATCTGTTGGAATGTGGAGCTCCCAGGAAGAAATGCTCCACCAAAAATTAAAGGTCTATGAAAAACAAACATCCTACTTCTTTGAATGTAACACTTTCCAGAAGAAAACTAAAATGGAAACACTACATGCAGGTGGAAGTAAAAGGTGCTCTTCAGGATGAGTTGCCAAGTGATCTTCTGAAGGAAAGTGAAGATTTAAACTATTGGCAACAAAGTAAAAAGTAATTCTTAATGAAGGCATCAAACTCAAAACAAGCAGAACTCTCAAAAGCCCATCTGGCAGAGCAGAGACAGGACATGAAATTAAAATGTCAGCTAGAACTCCTTGTGGCCTCCATGTTAAGACTCTGCTTTGAATAGGTTAAGGACTGCTCTACAGACTCTTTAGTATGAAACCACTACCTATGGAAGGTAACAAGGAAACCAGAAGAAAATAAAGAGTTAAACGTTATCCAATCTTTATTTTTTTTCTTCAGGTTGGATTTGTCAAGCTGTAGAGCAGAACAAAACTCTGAACAGATGATGACCTGGAAAACTGGGTTGCAATTGTTCTCTGACAAACTTGGGATCTAGGACCTGTCAAGAAGTGACAGGAGTCTGGTTTCTGTGCCTGCTGTTTATTTTGATTTAGAAATTCCTTCCCTGTGTCTAAAAGCACATGGCAGAAGATAATGAACTTGGCTTATAATCTTTGGGCAAAATGAGGAAGAGGAGGCTTCCATTTTCATAGGTATCCAAAATGTGACATTTCTTCTTTTTTTTTTTTCTTTTAGAGCCTTCTAAATGCCTGAGTATGTTTTCCAATTTATCCTCTACACTTTTCCTAATATTTCTTACGATTCAGTGGATTCAGTTTGGTCTTGTAACTACTACTGAACACTGAATTCCAAACATCCTTACTGCATATTCTTTCTAAAAAGTAATATACATATATTTCCTTACATTGGAAAAAAGTAAGTAGCTGTGAAGTAAGAATGAGCTATTCTGTAAGCAGAATAGCTGACATCACTACTTTAAAGAAACAACCCCAATCAATAGTAATTTAAATACTAGATTAAAAGAAATAATGTAGTTGATTTAAGAAAACCACGTGCAGAATATTTTCTTTATCACTTTAGAAGCTACGGGCTGCAATTTTTCATCACCTTGACTCAGAGTATTAAAACATGGAGAAAAATTTAACATGATGGTTCCACTCAGTCACCTTTTCTTAAGTTCTTCTTACCCTACCCTGCCTCACAGAAGATGGTCACAACACTTCATGTTAAAGCAGCAAGACATTGTTTGTCATCACAATATTGCTCTGTATTTTCTACACAATTATTACAGCATCCAGAATGCCAACTGGGTATCTAAAATATGCACTGCCCAAAATACACTGGGTAACGAGTTTATTTTTATTTTCTAAGTAGTAAAATAGTCTTTACTCTGGAGGTATCACACATTAGTAAGTTGCTAATTCTAATCATTCTACTGTATTTTAAAAAGGGAAAGCTGCTGTTGAGATCCTAGATCCTCAGCATTCAAACTCAATCCAAAATTACCTTTGCGTCCAGGAATTGATGTAAGCAAATATCTTGAGGGCATGTTCCTTTCTGAGCTGCAATGTATCACCACCTTCAATGTCTGATACTAAAGAAAACAAAAACATAAACACATTAGGAGGGGGAAAAAACCAAAATGCAATTGTTCTGTTTTTATTAGAAATTACCTTTGATAGCACGAAAAATAAATACTTTACTGAAGCAAAAACATGTAGATTTGGTTAGCAGAGGTAAGGTTTGAGATGCAAGTGACTTGAAAACTCAAACTGCACAATATTCTTGAATACTGCTGCAAAAATTTGTGATTGAGATCAGACCCTTCTTGTAATCCTATTTTTATGAAATATTCCTCATAAGCTTTACTGGGAACTCCTGATTGATGGGCACTTTCAAGTGTGAACTTACAACTGCTTTACTCATTAACCAGATGTCTTGGGTTTGGTTTTTTTGTTTTGCTAGGGTTTTTTTCCCCCAGATTTTTAAATGTCTTCATTTTGAGATGACCCTGAGACCTCAACTTCCTCTTGCTGATCAGATAAAGACTCAGAAAAACAAGCAAACAAACAAAACCCAAACCACAGCAAAACTATCAAGAACAACGTGCTGTGTACATATAAGGTTATTTCAGACTGAGCTGATGATTAGTGCTCTCAAATATAGACACATCTATCATGACATTTAACCATAATGAATCACTAATTGGCAAAATGATAAAAGCTTACCACATTATTACAGAGGAAACCAGAACAGCTCTGTACTGAGTTCAAACCCCAAACACTTCACCGAGGGATTATCACATGTCCCACTTCCCCTCTAGAAATCCTTCTACACTCAAAAAACATCAGTAGGTCCACAGCTGCACTTAAGCAGCAACTGACTATATCCCAAGGCACTGGATTCTATCTCCTGGCAGAAGGAGACACACCTTTCCCCAAGTACCAATGCACAGTTCTCGCTTCCTCCTTGTCCTAAATTTCCAAACACTTGTACAATTACCTAATTGCCAGACAAATCAAGGTCAGCATTCCTTTTAAGTGGATCTTTGCATTTCTAACACAACTAAATTTTCATCTCCACATTTCACATGAAATTTCAAGTATTACATGCTCACAAATCTACTTCACAAGCATATTTTGTGGGACAGGTTCTCCAACTGCAGTGAGCTCAGCAGAATCTCTGCCTCAACCTCCTCTCCAGCCTCAGCCTTGCAAAAGGCCTGTGTGATCTATCCATACAGGTTTCCAAAAACTAAAGCTAATGGAAGTCTGTGGGCATGGATCAGAAAGCAGAGTTCAGAAGAAAACCACTTCACAGAATAATCACACTGAACAAATACTTACTACTTCTTTGAAATAAGGACATCATGTATGCAATTATATCCACATTTTCATACATATGCATATATACAAATATAAAAACATACAAAAAGCAGCCTCTGAACAGGATACCATCAAACTTTAAAAACCTCTTTTCTGTCTCACTCCTATAAGGCTTTAAAGATCCTATTGACACTGGACAAAGAACAAGATGGAGATGCAGACTAAAAAAATGGGTATCGCTCAATACCACCTTTTATTTTAAACACCACAAATTACCATGACAGTTGACTCTCTCAAGGCCAAAGCACAGCACTGAAGAAACCAACAGCTCCACCACACAATTTAGGTCAAACTCACCACAAAAGACAGATCCTTAGCTATAGACAGTATTAAAAAAGACTTGCCCAGCATCAAAGGTTCATAAAACCTCTGTTTTTCACAATTTTGTAAGCATTGTTTCACTAAGACGAATTCCTTCAAACTTGACAGAAAAAACTCGTTGACAACATTTAGTAATAACAAACAAACCTAATTCTATCTTGTAGGATCTTACATGCACATTTCTGAAACTTCTTTCATCCTCACTTCACCCTAATTAAACACACACTCTAACAAGCAGGACAGTAACTCCAACTTCCAGAGCAGCCAATTCACTGCAGAAGTTTGAATGACTCCCAGATTTCCCTCTTTGAGATTATGAAGAACTGAAAGGTAAGCAAACTAGACCCTTAAAAGCTACAATTCCCATGTAAAGAAGACAGAATAGAGAAGTTATGGAAATACTGAAACTTATGCCCCAGGTCAAAAAATAGGTAGGTATTTGCACTAGCTGGAGAAACCTGTTATTTTCCTGTTTATGCATTCTACATCTCACACACTGACCAATTTCTACTGGTCTTAATCATTGCTAATTAATACAGTGGCTACAGACACAACTTCCCTTTGGGTTTCTGTACCTAGAAATAATACTGGGTTTGTTCTTGAAAAGACTCAGGAGGCTCCAAGCAGGAGGAACTACACCGAGGCTGCAGTTTTCCATGGAGATGAGCTAAGTCTGTGCAACTACCAAAAGGGGCAGTGACACACATGGCAGGGCTTCTCCTCCTGGACCTCAGCTTGAGCTCTTTTTCGCTCCTTAGCAGAACTTGCTCAGCTCAGTTAATTTATGTCCTCACAACCAAAATGTCAATTTCAGGCTTTTCCTCTCTTACTCTGAACATCAGCTCTGTTGACACTCAATTTACAGCAGCTCTGTTTAGGGGCACATGCAGCTTGAAGTACAGAAACAACTGTACTAAGATTTTTTTAAATTGAAAAAAGTACAGACAGAAAAGCAATAGGAAAAAACACATTCATTGCCATTCCTGGGCATTTTCTGATTTCTGACAGCTCTGTAAGAACTTCCTTGCTGCACATGATTTCACTTCCAAATGATGTCTGCCTCTCTTTTCAAATTAGTTCTCTCCTACCTTGAATGGGCCAGTAGTTAAACCACTCATTCACTTGTGAATAAAGCATGTCCTTTATTGTCTCCCATATTCCAGCATACTGCCATTCTCAGAACCTCCTCAATCTGCTGCCTCCCCACTTTCTCACACTTTCACTGTTTCAAATCCAGCAGTAACCATCACGTCAAACTTTTCCAAAAACTTCCACTGCACCAAGCCTCCTTCCTGCAAATTCATTTGGTAGTTCTCCCTAGTTTCACACCTAAGGCAGTGATTCCCACAGGATGCACTGAAGTATCCTTGTGTGCTCTGAGAGCCTCTGAACATCATCAAAGTGGCAGCCTGTGTGCTCTCATCAATAAGAATTGATAATATGTGCTCCAGAGCTTTCCAGCCAGGCATTCCAGGATCTATAAGCTCCTGTCTCAGAAAGAAACAGAGCCAATCCTAGGCTCAGCTCCTTCTTGTCTGCAGTGGCTGCTTCTTTCTCCAGGCACTCAGAAGGCAGTATCTTAGAGATGCTCTCTTTCCCTATCTCTCAGCTCAACTTTCTTCTTCTTTAAATTTGCTCCACCAAATCTTTCTTTTCAGTTAAAGCCTCTTACACATTCCCATTCTCCAGTCCTTCCTTTTCCCTCTTACCTTCCATGCACACACACACCTTTACCCTGCACTAGATCCAATTTCCCAATCCATATATCCCAATCAAGCCCACACTACAATGGCTTCCATATCCATGCATTTCAAACACCATCAGCATTCCCACAGGAACCCCAAGAGTCAGACAGAGAACTGCACAAATCCAACTTTGTCAGTCCAGCTGAAAACTGCCCACATACCTCATGGCTTTGTAAGCCATGGAATGCTCAGGCTGGCATCTATGTGAGCAGGGGAAGCTGGGAAGGGAAGTGTGAGGAATGTGAAGCTGGGAGAAGTAAACACCTTTGTAGTAAGCAGAGTTGTAAAATTGCCCCACCCCATCTGGAGCAACTTCATCCCAATATTGCTCATGTGTGGGCAAAGATGTGGTTACTGTTAGAGTCTGCAAAAATCAGCATGTTGAAGGTTTTAAACAGATCCATCCAAGACAGAACTAACCAGAAGAAAGAAGGAAGATCAGGATGTAGGTAAATTCCAGCTAAATAAATTCTACCAATATAATGCAGGAAATGGGGTATTTCCACATAGTTGCAAGGTCTCATTTCTCTGAGTCATCACAACAAGCTGGTTTAGAGATCTTTTTATCAGAGTAACACCACAGAAGAAAGAGCTGAGCTGCTCAGCTAACCTGACTTAACATCTTCTAGCATACAAGTTTTCAGATATTCTTTAAAAAAAGAAAAATCAGACTGACTCAAAGTGCATTGTTTATTCAAGTAGCTGATGAGAAGCCAAAATACACAATGGTCAAAGCAAAAATTTAAAACATTTCTTATAAAAAAATTAAAAAGAGTATTTCCTTGCTGTTTCCCCAGTCTCCAGGCTCTCTTCCCCAGCCTGTTTTACTTGGCTAGCTCTAAATGAAAACTGGGGTGATTTACCTAATCTTTCACAGAAGGGTGATAGAAGTGTGTTACAGTACTAGAAACAACATGAACTCCCAAACTCAGAAAAAAGCCCTATAAATCAACTGACTAAACCAAGAAAATGACAGAAGATGAGAAAAACACTGATCAGCTGCAAAGAACAGGGCAATACAATTTCAACTGTGGCCAAACGAAGCTCAGCTCCTAAGTGCATTTTTAGCAAGAACTTCTGAGCTAGAGGAACACACTGTAATTAGACCTCAAGGGCAACCATCATGCTGGACTTGTGCGGAATATCTTATATCCAAAGGTCACTCATCATACCAAGTGCAAAATCAAACAGCAAGCAAAAATAATCATTTTTAAAAGCATGTTTTCTCTACTTGCAGAAACATACCATGGACAAAAGTAAATCATATAAGACTCCTTAAGATGTCTAACTCTAATTTCTCCATATTGCAAACTGTGACGAGGTACAGTTGCATAGGGATTGTGCTCCCTCCCCCTCCTCCCCCAAGCCTCCTATGGTATCAGCTTCACATGGGAAAGACCAGATCACTTGCAGAATGAACATTATTCTCAGAAATTGTCCACTGATACAGAATAAACACAGGAAACGAGCCATACACTGAACAAAACAGTATTAGGAGCAATAATACTAATCTTGAAATAAATATATATATATATAAAACCTTCTGTGTGAGTACCATTGCTCACACAGAGAACCAGCACATTTTTTTCAGTGCATTGAGATGTTTTCAGTGATTAATAGGGGGTTTCTTTTTGCTCAGAATCAACAGCATGTAAGATGATAGCCACAAAGCTCAGCATCTCCCATTCCCTTTCTACTTTCACCTATTAGAATTACTTTTTTATTATAAGGAATTCATTATTGCCTTAGATTGATTCACTAGAGTTCTTCCTGACCATTATGGAGTCATCCTTGAAAAGTATTTAATAGGACAGTGTCAGCTTGAAGTTCAACAGCCATAGGTAAACTGTCCAAACCTCCCTACAACTTTTCAGTGAGGAAAAAAGTCTTCTTTCTGCCTCTCGGTCTCCATAGCACAAAAGCATCCCAGAATACTGACTAGATACACATAATCCAAGAGAAACACTACTGCAAAATGTACTAGAAAATAAAAAAAGTTAATTCTTCGGTATAGAAACGCTGTTCAAATGCCAGGAACAATCAGATCTGTAACCCAAAGCACTAGAGCAATAAAATTCTATAATGGCCAGGTTAAGATGCTTGAGTGCCTTTAATGCTACCTTGATGATACTCATCACACCACTAGAGCACAGCATTACAGATAACTACACCCACCTCCAGCCCACAACACACCTGAACTCATTTTAAGTCTACATCTAAACTTTTTGTATTTATAAATATTACAACTTGGTAAATACATTGCTTTCCTGCGAGTTTTTGGTTATGAAGTACACAAATATTAAAACACAAATATTTTGAAGACAACATAATGGCTTAAAGACAGGAATTAGCAACTCTTAGAGTCTCATTTCCTTAGAAAAAAACAAACTGTGATTGTGTCAGACACAAACTTTTGAACAAAGGTGATGTCAACAGATTTGACAAAAGTTTGCAAGTCTAAATAATACTGTATTCTTAAGAATGGGAATACGGGAGCTACTCAAAAGAGCAAGGAAAAAGCAATTACAACTGATGTCCCCAACATCATCTGCTGGTTTTTCAGCACCTGAGTAATTCCTCATGGCCACCATGAGACCAGAAGCACCTGATGAGTTTTAATTCAGTATTCCAGTGCACAGTTACAAAAAGAGTAGAACAAGCCTTGGTATGTTCAACCAGACAGCACTTCTAAGATACAACTTCACCAGAGCAGGGAAAATCAGCCGACCTCAGGTAACTGCCACCTTTACCTTCTGTTTCTCTGCAAACACCAAGAAGTTCTCTCTTTCAATCTCTGTATTTCCCTTCCCATCCCGACTCCCTTATCTTCTCCAGCAAACACCTGCTCCCCTTTAATCACAATAAGTTAATACAGTCTGGAGCAAAACAGCAGCAGCTGGCTCTGGAAAGCTGTGTAAAATTTAAGAATTGGCATCTTGCAGAAGTGATGCCACTCTGAAGGTTTCATCCTGCTAGGCCATGTTTGCTTTGGGTTAAAATGCACCCCTTAGAATAGCTGTAGAAGTCTACCTAAGTCAACCATTGCCCTTAAGAGCATCTCATGACTTCCACCTTCCCAAAGAGAACTTGCCACAGCAACTCCTTCCAGGAACAGTTCCACATTGTTTGAAATGCAGTCAAATGCCAATTTTCAGATGATGCCCAGATTTGCCCAGCACACT
This sequence comes from Lichenostomus cassidix, assembly GCF_008360975.1. Taxonomy (NCBI): domain Eukaryota; kingdom Metazoa; phylum Chordata; class Aves; order Passeriformes; family Meliphagidae; genus Lichenostomus; species Lichenostomus cassidix. The sequence goes on from NC_139483.1 coordinate 7,325,373, forward strand.
GGAGCTGGTTCCACCCAGAACAACAATCTGAATGAACTCTCAGATACAGCATCTCAAATGTAAAACAGCAGTGCTGCTGCATGAGCCAGGCCAGGTCCAGCAGCAGCACTGTGCCTTCCATGCAAAGCCAAGCCTATGTTACCACACCATGTAAACTCACACTGCTCCCACTCAGTGAGCCACAGCTCAAAGTTCACCAACACTGAATCTATGGATGCCTGACAGTGGAAATCTGGCCTGGATGAGATGGGAATGTGAAATACATCATTCAGGTTGGGTTATGCCAATGACTGAGGAACAAGCAGTATGCCATGCAGCACAAAGCAGCGTGGATACAGAAAGCAGAAGACTCCCATCAAAGGTTCAGGGAGCAGAACGTGCTTCCATCAGTTAAACACTGTGTAATGCACATATGGCCTTTCTGATCTCACCCCAGTAGGAAATGGGGTAGGACCAGCTTGTGGAGTACCTGGCTGTGAATGGAATAAACTGGGCCAAACTGCCTCTTGCTCTGGCTCTGCTGGCCCAAGAAGACTCACCAGGAGCCTCAGCATTGCCATTTCACACCCACAGCTTCTGAGCAGGCTCCCTGAGCCCAGTACGGCACAGCAGGAATGCACAGAGTGCTCACAGCCAGTGGGATGGGCTGTCCAGGCTGCTGCACTTCCATGGAAGCCTGGCAGTACAGCAGGGCTGAGCCTGGCTCCAGCAGCGTTCAGCAGCACTGGTTAGTTCCATGTCAGTCATGGCAGACACAAGGAGTGTATGAAAATATCTGTGGGATCTTTGCACTGCACCTCCAATGCTTCTGTTATCTTGGGATTCTCAGCAGCCAAGATATTGCAGTCCTCCCTCTCCAGGGAAAGGCAAGTTACATATTACTAAGGAAAAAAAAACCCACAAAGCAATTTCAAAGCATCTGTGCCACTCACTGGAGTTTAAATTAAAAAAACAAACTTAAAAAAGAAGAGGTAGCAGTCTTATTTCAGAGTCCTATTTTAACTCACTATTGTGAATTGTCTGACTCCAAGACAAGATGTTACTCTTTTGGAAAGACTGTGGGCTTTTTCTTTATATCAAAGTTCTCTTTTAATTAAGAAAAAACCCAACAAAACAAAACAAAAAAAAACCCAGCTCAATTTAGGCAGTATTTCCACAATCAAGTCTGCTTGACATCACCAAAACACATACTAGATGTGGAAAGTCAGGCTGCCCATCATAATATTTTGACAACAGTCACTGCAAGTTTCTTAAGGAATCAATGCAGGATTGGACAAGCACTGCATAAATCCAGCATTTCCTAGCATATCACTAATTATCCCAAGGTAAATTTCAAAGCTAGGGCTGACACTGTCAATGCCAAAACTACTGCTCAGATAAAGGATTGCCTGCCTTCAGCTTACAAGAGAGTACTTGTATTCTTTCCTTTCAATCACATAATGTATCAGTACTTGAATGACTCTGGGTTTGAATAATTTTTCTCTAATACTCAAGCTCTGAACTTCTTTTAAAATACTATTTTAAGGTGAAGACACAGAACTCAGTCTACCAAACTATTTTGTAAGTAGAACAATGATTTAATTGCATGAACAAGGTTCCAAAAACTAAAGAGGTTTTCTATTAGTCTTAATTAAAAGTAGCAAGGAATGCAAAAATTAAAATACCTACTCCAGGAAGCATTCTATTTTCAAGAGAGAACTTTGCAAATTAGTTCAGCTGTACTACTTGGCACGCTGTGAATCAGTTTCAGACAACAACAGCAGCTTTCCCCGACAACCAGAAAGAAAAGGCCCACAACTGAGCCACCCTGGCCAGTAAGAAGCAACAGATTACCAGTAGATTTACAACAAAAGCATGTAATGACTGTGCTCCAGGTTTCAGGGACAAAATCTGTGAGAGGCAAATATGATTAATTCATTTCTTACAAAGTATATTTAAGCCTGCTTAAACAAGGAGATGAGAGGCAAATGGGCAATGGGTCATTATCATCAATGGAGCTGCAGGCAGTTCATTGAAAGCCCTGAAGAGCTTGCTCAGCATTTGAACTCCAAGGCTTTATTTGTTTCCATCAGCACAGGTGCAGCAACACTCATTCAGAAAGGACAATAAAATACTGAGGAAGGACAGGCAAGCAGTAAAGTCACTGTCCCTCTCAACTTTCAGATACACACTCAAATTTTGCATTCCTTTGTGCCAGATAATCTCTATTTAGTAATTCTCTCAAAACACATGGCGTATTAAGTAATTTATTGGCTAAAACAATTATATTAATTTTAAAAGCTGATGGTTTGAAAGCAATAAGAAATAAGAGATGGCAGAAGGCAGTGCATGGGGTCTCTACAAGTACACCCAAGACAGCAGTTAAGTTCCATGACAAGCATCCCCCACAACCAGATAATGTATTTACAGATGTCATTTTGATATAAACAAATGTTTTGCAAGTCTCATATCAGCAAGTACACACGGGGCAGTATCTGTAGTTAGGGCTGCACAGAGTTCAAAGCCAACTCCTTTTGGAAAGACTCAAACTAGCACTGTTGTTCACACCCACCAAGTTTCCAAGACACTGATGGAAATTGATTTCAATTTCTGATCAACTTGATCAGACGGCATCTACTCTAAATATTACACCAGCAGATCAAGCATTGACATGACTTGAAATACTTTGTGGTACAAGTTTCACTCCAAATATTAAGGAAAAAAAGTAGCTCAGAGGAAAAAATAGTTCAACCATCAATAGTTGTTAACTGTGAAACAAGTCAGAGACCAGCCAACACAGACAAGGATTTACTGCACTGACTGTCCTTCAGCTAAGCAGGAGAACTTACTTTTATTGAGATTTTGAGCTCACACTCCCCCCAGTGTTATCCCATAACAGTTCCAAGAAGGAGAAATCAAGTTTTCTGTCTCTTGTATCAGCTGTTGACTGTGAGCCCAGAATGTAATCCCACCACACACCTCCTGCCCAGAACACAGGTGCCTGACAAGGGTGGGTAAGCTGGGCTACACAAGCTTTTCACAGACAGTAAATTTCCCAAGTTCCTCAGTAGATATTGATATTCTGGCCCCCCTACAGCTTCTCTGGAGCTGCCCTCCTTTGCAAACATGCCACTGTCCATTTCCAGACTGTTCACAGCTTCTCCAAGCAGAAAGAGCACACAAGTGAAAGCACCGTCAGTTCTGTTGATGCCCACAGAGTTTAGAATGAAATCTGATGACCAGATTTGCAAAGAACAGAGACTACTGGCAGAAAATTACTCTGTTTTTCAGTTCACACCCACTTAAAAGTAATTTCACTGCTGCTGAAAACCATGGGGTTTGTATTGAAACCTACATTATGAAGAATTCAATAATTACGTGTCACAGAATAATGAACAGGCAACTGAACACTTCCTGAAGATGAAATTAAACTCTCGCTAAATATTATCAAATCCCCCCAAAATGAACTGAGGAGCACAACAGAAAGATAAGGACAGTGCTGAAAAACACAGAATTAAGCATATATACCCTGTTTCTATATACAACTACATAGATTAAAAACTCTCCAGTGGAAATCAGTGCAATGAACTGGAGGCTTCTTCAAGGCGTGGAAAGTGCAGAAGGCAAAAAATGTTTTGCCACTCACCTCCTTGATGGAAACCAATGATTTGCAGGGATGCTGATCTAGAAACCATGTCTCAATTGTCATGTGTTTCTCAAGTCTTTCTTACAGCCTTTCTGCAAATTAGCTGAATAAAGATCAACTCCCAAAGGTGCATTTTCCACAAGGATTTTCTCTGACAAGTTTTCAACTTCTTCCACCAGTTGTTCCAGCACTAAATCTCCTGAGTGGTTCTATACAAATGCAGAGAACAGCAATGCATTTGCACCAGAGTTCCCTTGAGAAGCTCACCGTCCACCATACGTGCTGCATCTGAACACCACCAAAAATAAAACTTTGCAAATCTACAAACAAGCTGGATATTTTTACTAAGTGTTAAGAACACCACAGAAATCCTCACAGTTGCATGTCCATGTTTAGCATTCAGATTGCAAATCAATTCCCATACAAGGAAACGAACAAAGTGAAAAGAATGGCTTCTCACCTCTTCACATTTTCTAGAAATTGCCAATTTGCTGTACAAAATGAAAGAAATCACCTCAATATACACTTAAACACCAGAAATTAAACGGCCACAACTCTGTTTAATTGCAGCATGCTGTTACTATAAGCAACACTGAGTAATCAGCACAACCACTTGCTCCTGAGGATGGTAAGATTCTTTTTCATTGTCCCAGCATACAGACAACTACAAAGGTGTAGCCTGGGCTGCAAAAATCCCTATTAGCTACCTGAAAAGAACTTGAAGAAGAAAATAGACGAAATAAAAGGAACCAAGAAGTCAACATTGCTCTTCCCTCCCAATCACTAAAATGCCAAATCACAGACTGCTCATCACTTGGACACAGAACATGATTCCAGGATTTGCTTTTCTGACTCAATGTTGGTTGAACACAGGAAGATGGAAGCAAACTGCAGTGACATGGAGAAATACAGAAGCAAGGAATTAAAACCTGTAAGATAGAAAGCCTGTATTAGTAATTTCACTGTTTAACACAGAAGAAAAAGAAGCAAAAAGGAATTCCATAAATTAAAAGAATGGGTGAGGCTCATAATGCCCACAGGTGTGTCCATGGCAGACAAAACCATCAATCTCCCAAAGCCAAGGCATCACCTCCAAGGCAGGCTGAAGGAAATGGAGCCAGGTCTGCCCTCCAAGATCTTGTCCCCTGAACCCCAGAGTGACACTGAGTCCAAACATCTGCTCCCAGCAGTGCCCCACTACACTCTGCACCACCTCTGCATCCAAGGACAGGTCCAAGAGCTGCTCTGAGAACTGACACCAACAACATCCAGGACAGCCTTAAGCACATTGTCTTGGACTTGGCTCAGGAATTGCTTGGAACTTGGGTGACTTGAAAACTATCCCTACCGAGGGAAAGCCATATGCAGCAAAACACATGAAAAAAAAATCTAGCACAAAGATTTCCTACATGGGAAACATGACGACTTCAAGCTCTACACTGATCAAGTATCTTTTTAACATGAAGCAAGGGATGTTTTTACTTTCCTTTCTTGCTTTTTCATTTTCCTTGAAGTTATCCACTAACTAATCTACTCTACAACGGTAGAGCCTTGTGGCTTTGAGGATATTGTTCCAAGTACTTATCCAACAGAAGATTTCCCTATATACAAAGAGAAGCATCTCAGTAAGTACATGCCAATAGTCTGTAACTCACAACAAAACTCAGCAGAACGGGATTTACGTAACTCATCTTCAGCATCACTGATCAAGTGGCTTGAGCAATGCGAAGGAACCAGTTTGCAGCAGCTTGAACAGGAAAAGTCTCAGGACAAAATCATTCCTGATCGCATCAAATAACACGAACCAAAATAATTGCACAGAACAAAAGCTGAAATATCTTTCCAAAAATAGAAGCCTTTTAGCTATTAAAGTCATGGAGTTTTTCCTTCAACTGCTTTACAATTACAAACAAATTTTAAAACTTTGCCTTAGTGTCACCTTCCCTTTCACTTTAGAAAGTTCACAATTAGCAAGGATAAAAGTTCCTCCTTCCATTTCCCCCCCCTCTGTTTACTCCAATTCATTTGGAGTAGCACTTCAGCACAGTCCCTGTCATTTGGCAATGCTGCTATAAAGAAAAGGTTATTTTCATTTTCCTTTAAGTCTGGCTGCTCATTGCCTTAAAAATGGTCAAAGACAAAAGTAAACATGAAAAAATTACTAAATTTCAGTGCTATAAACAAGTAACTTCTTTTCTTCAAAAGGAGACTGCAAAGATCTATAAGGTTGGGCAGTTATCCCAATACATCCTCCATAGCATCTCTGCATAGGTTCTGAGCATGGAAATATCATTTAAGAGAAAAGAAAATATGAATCTTTTAAAAAAGGAAAAAAAAAAGTAAGAAAGAAGGAAAAAAGCCATGTAACAGAGACAATTTTTACCGTTTTGCACAAGAGGAATCATCTAACAGCCAAATGAAACTTTAGATCTGCACAAAAAAGCTAGCAGTAATCAAATAATCAATCCTGAAGTTTACAGGTAACCACTGAACAAGTGAGAGCAGCTCTGGGAGACTAAGTGATGTTAATGATGCAATATTTGTAATAATTTTATAACACATCCTCACTATCTGAGTACTCCCAACATAAAATATTGATCCTCTCCAGATCCCAAAGAGCAAATGGAATGCAGCAGTGTTCTGGAATACAATTTCTCTCCTACCTCAAGGTAATCATACTCCCACCCAACCTCCAAGGCTACTCTTTGTACTTCCTACATGCCAGAACAACATGACAAAGAGTCAAGCCAACAATCTCCAGCACCCAAATTCAGGGCTATCCTTAAACTACACAAACAGTAAAGCACTCCAGTACCTCAAGTGTTTTATGGACCTGAACATTCTAAGAGTAGCTCTGCAGGCCAGCTGACAGTGATAACAGACGGAAAACAACAGTATGAGGCTACATTTATCTACTGTGCTTGAGTAAACTGGGGCAGGGGGGGTGTTTTGGGTTGGTCATTGGGGTTTTTTATTTTTCTGGTCTACTAAAGAGAAAACGTAAGGAGAAAAACAGCTGCAAGCTGGTGTAATTGAGTAACATCTAGAAGGCTCTAATCATCAGTGTGAACTGATTTTATTATTTCAGAGCTGCTAGGGAAAAGAAAGGCCTAAAGAGGTAACCACTGAAAAAAGTGAAGCAGAATGCTGGGAAGAAAACAAACTTTGTTCCCAGAAACCAAGAACTGGGAATAACCGAGGCCTACCAAGGTAACCTAAAACCACGACTGCCACTACATAATAAAACCTATTTTTCCATGTTGTAATCTTTTTGTTACTCACTTTTATAAAACCCAAACCAAACAAGAACAACAAACCAAACCCAAACCAAAATCATCTACGGAGTTTTAAGTCAACACACATCAAGATCAACTGCAGTCCCAAAGGGAAACCTCTCAGGCAACCAAGCTGAGCTGGGCTCTCTGGGACATGCCAGGCCAGGAGTGTGAGGATGCTGACTCAGGACTGCTCTGGGAACCAGACTGGCACTTTCAGCTAGCAAGAGGCACTCCCAGGACACAAGGACAGTGTTGCACTCCATAATCACTCGGCATGGAGCTCACATCCTCTATACTTGGGAGTGAAACCTCCACAGGGATGGCGTGGATGGATCTACAGGCAGCTCAAACTACGCCTGTGGCTCCAGGTGGGACACAGCAACCTGCAGAACTCCTGGAAAAGGCCTGAGACAGACCTCTAACCCACCTCTGATGTTACATTGCTGTATCTGCTGGCTTACTTTAGGGTTAAGATTATCTGGGTATTCGTGCAGTGCCTAGCAAAACAGAGCTGTCCTGATCAGGGCCTCTGGATAGCACAGAAATGTAAATATTACTCAAGAACAAGTGAAACTCAATATAAACCCTCCTAGACTGACAAGACCTGGCATCCAAAGAAACCAAGGAATGCAAAGTATATCAGGGTTCATTTTGGGATACAGAATTCTGTAAATTAACATAAAAGTGCAGAATGTCCTCAATGCACTTTTCCTGTAAAATGTGTGCACATTTAAATGAGCCCCTATAATTAATGCCATGAGAATCTGTTCTTAAGCCTTTTGTAAATAAGTGGCCTTATCTTAAAAAGCAGCCCATTGTGTCTTCCTTTTTTTTCTTCTATTAAAGGCTACTAAAAATGTTTATATTGTGGAAGATTAATTTTTTTAAAAATCAGACTTTTTATAGATTTTACTCCTATTAAACCCTGCCTGGGATAATGCAAATGATGCTAAGAAACCTACAGTGAGAAATTAAGACTGTTTACTCTGAGTGAACAGATTGTCTTATAGTGCTAAAACTCCTCTAAAGTCTGGGTATTTTCACAGGGGAATTTGCATTTTACTGAGTTCCTGGATCAAATCATAACTTGAAATTACTACTTCTTCTCAGGAAATAACTTCAAGATCAGGGAATTTACTGAGTTTATTATGTAGATCAAATGCTGAAAAATCAAGATGCTGCGCGAGAAGAAATATATATATATACACACACACACCAAAAAACCTAACATTGTTGACTCTATCCATAAAACATTACCTGCTTCTCAGTGAAGCATTATGTTAAATACATACATGCATATTTACACACCTTTGGCTGAAAAAAAAAAAAAAGCTTTTCAATCTACAGGTTTACAGTTCAGGAGCTCAGGCAGTCACAGACCCAGGACTACTGACTGCCTGTGACAAAATCAGGCCTGAGAACCTGGAGCCTTCCCAGGACATAGGCCTGGGCCCACACAAAGGTCACTGCCGGACAAAATCTCCAGCTCTGCACACTGCTATCTGGTGTGGGTTAACACTGTAGCAGTTTACAGTGGGACTAATATGCTCCTTATAAAAATACGCCTGTTTGTTTGTAGAATTGTTCAGTTTCACCCTTCTGTCACCCATCAACTGGCAACTTCTCAGGAAGAAAACAGGAGCTTCCCACATGTTCCTTCCCAAACGCCACGTTGAGACCTGTTGTCAATTCCCCTTCCAAGTGACCTGTCATGCAGGTGATACCGAATCCTATTTTGTACACCTAAGAGCAACTGAAGACAAAGGCCAGTGTGTGGCCATGTAAAAATGTTCGGCTTAGCAAGAAAATTCGAAAAGAAAAGAGATGCTATCTCCTGGACCTCTCTGCAAACCCTGCTTGGGTAGTTCTGGTACAGAACTGATCCCAAATGCTCTGTGGGCAGAAAAGGAAACTGCTGGCAGCCTGTGGCTCACACATTTCGGGCATGACCTCATTCTTTACTACCACTTTTCATTTCTGCTGCAGTGTTTTAAAAACCAAGGCTTGACATCATTTTTGTATTATGTACCTCTCATTATTACTTCAGGAACACAAATAACTCGACTGGAAGTTATAAAAGAAAGCATCCCTCCCTCACAACTCAGTCTCATCCAGTGAGAAGGGAGCACCATCACATGTCTTTGTATCCAAACACACACACCAAACAGTTCTGGTGATTTACAGTGTGCTTCTTTCTCTGAAGGGAAGGTGCAACCTAATGTTACTTAAGTAGCATTTTAGGTAATTAACTACATAGCAGTAGTACTTCAGAATCTTCCTAATAAATTTCGACTTTAAAAGACGTATTTCCTTCTACTTAATAGCAGAGATATATCTTATGTAATGCAGAACCATTAAATTATCCATACCCTAGTTATATACACATATATATAAAAAGAATTGTTAAAGTGATTGAAGACATTGCCTTATCTGTAGGGAAATACCTATCTACATCAATCCTAATTACCTTAAAACACCTGTAAAAATCAATTCATACTGGAATTTCAGGGATTCCTTGAAATACCAAATCCAATGTTACAACTTTTTTCTATGTGACCAATCACAATTAAGTTTAAGCAATGATTACTTATCAATCCATCCAAACCAAGTGAAGTTTTCTCTTCCAACAAGCAGCTGTCATCGCATACCATTGATAATTTAGTCTTGTTTTGAACTTACTCTTTAAATAACCATTTGGTGTGTAATACCCATATCATCGGATTTAACCCAGCCTCTGAACTCTCCTAAAAGTTACTTTTACAACTACATTTTTACCTCTCAAATGAAACGCTGGCAATGACTGAATACCCTATTTCCCCAGCAAGAAAGAGGCCAACGTTCAGCTACTGTAGGATCCTAGGGAAGAACAAACAGCACATGGAAGTGGGCCTCAGGAGAGCCAAGACAACTCTACCCAAACCCTGTTCTAGGCAGCTTCTGTGCTCCACTCTGCTGGAACAGCACTTGCAGAGTGCAACCAGGAAAAATGCCATGTTTGAGATCCGAGATAGTTAAACTTCCCTCTAATCACAAAGTTCAGCTGGTAAGTTGTTTCAATTCCTCAGCATCCGTACAAATGGTGGTTTTTTGGTCTTTGTTCCTGAAGCAAGGCTCCTGAGAAGCCGGGAAAGTACCTTGGCTACCACGGAGCGCAGGTTCCAAGGGATCCACGAGGCCTACAGGGAATTTCGTGGCCCAAACGCTCCTGATCCCAGCGGCAGCGGGGGGAACACCTGCTGTATCACCCCTCCGACCCTGCCGGTAACATTCGTGGAGAGGAAACTTCGGGAGGGAGCCAGAGACCACCCCCGAAGGCAAACAGCGGGGAGCACCTTCCCAGCCCCGCCAAGCCGAGCCAGGCTCCTCCAGGCGCCGCTTCCCTCAGCAGCTCCGGGAGAATCGGCGCCCGAAAAGCACCTGCACCGCGTACCGAGGCCGGGCACAGGGAGGGGAAGGCAGGATCACTCCGAGCTGCCTTTGCCGCCGCTGATTAAAAGGGAGCCGGCCCAGGCCCGACTGTCCCCGGAGCGGCTCCCGGGCAGCTCCTCAGCCCGGCCAGGCCCTCCTCCCGCCGCGGCTGCCGGGGATGCGGATCCCGAGGGAAAGGGGGGATGGAGCGGGGACACGGCGGCGGCGGGCCCGCCCCAGGCCGCGGGGAAGGAAGGGGGAAGGAAGCGCCGAGCAGGGCATGGAGGGAGCTCCTCCATGGCCGGGGAGAGAGGGAACCCCGCGGCCGGGAGGCCCGAGGCGGGCGGGGAGAGGCGAGCGAGGAGGCGAAGCGGGGCTGTAACCCGGTGCAGAGGAGGGTCCGCGGGGTCCCGGCCCGGGGGGAGGGAAGCGGGGGAGGGCGGCCGCACTTACTCTCATTTAACACCTCCAGCAGCTCGGCGCAGCTCTCACACATTGTTCATTAACAGCAGCAGCCGCCGCCGCCGCCTCCTCCCGACCATTGATTGATCCGCTCGGTGCTGCTGATTGATGATTGATGGGGGCCGGGGCGGGGGTCACCGGGGGGGAGGGGAGGGAGGGGGCGGGAAGGAATGGGAAGAGAAGGGGAGGGGGGGGGAGAGGCAGGGGCCGGTCTGGGATCCGGGGCGGCTGATCAATGCAAATGAGCCTGTGGCGGCGGCGGCAGCGGCGGGGAGGAGGAGGAGGAGAAGCCGAGTCACTCACTGGCTCCCAGGGACTCCACGCGCCGCCATTTTGCTGAGGGGGAAGGAGGAGGAGGAGGGGACGGGAGCGAAGGGGGGGACGGGGCGCTCGGGCGCCGCTCGGCAGTTTCCGACCAGGCGGGAGGAGGCGAAGGTGGCCGAGTCCCTCCTCCTCCCTTTTCCCTCTCGCCCCGCCTTCCCACCGCGGCGGCGAGCGGCGGGATGGCGAGCGGGGAGGAGGAGGAAAGGGGGCGGGAGGGTAAAATGGCGGCGGCGGCGGTTGGGCGCGCGCCCGGGGAAGGGCGGGAAGCGCCTCTCCCTGCCCTCTCCCCTTCTCCCTGCCCTCCGCCCGCCTCCCGCCGCCGGCGAGCTCCGCCAGGAACGCGCTCAGCACGCCGCCGCTCTGACAGCGACGGGGGAGCGGCTTCTCCCAGCCACCCCTGGGTGCCCGGAGCCGCGCTCCCGCCGCGCTCCGCCGGGCTGCCTCGGGGACCTCCCGCCTGAAGGGAGCGCTTAGCACTGCGCTGAGCCGAGCTCCGCAGCGAGGGAGCTCGCAGCTCGCAGGCTGTTTCCCGGCTCTCTGGGGTGGTTTGGTGGCGTTTTCCGCCGGCGGGGCGCGGGACGGAAGCGCCGCCGCCATCTCCTTCCCGCCCGGCGGCTGAGGGGAGCGGGGCGCTGCGGGACCCCAGAGGGGCCCTTGAAGCTTTTGCTGCTGATAATTCGTTCCTTTTTACCTCACAGTTTGCCGCCCTGGTGTTTTGCCCCCCTACGGGACCGTGATTTGTTCTGGACAATGAGTAATGGTGTCTGTGACTGGCTGGAAGTAGCCCTTTCTAAATAAAAGACGCGGTCTGTCTCAAAAAATAAAAAAAACTTTAATTGAAGATACATCATTTATGCTGATTACAGCCACCGGTTAGTTTGCTCTGTCTCGGGTACGTTTTGAGCGAGGTTTCAGACCCGTGGATGCCAAATTTTCAGGCAAACATCTGTTGTTCATTAAAGAAAATGCCCACCCCTTTTTTTTTTCTTTTTTTTTTTTTTTTGCCATCTCTCAGTGCTGCTCCCTCTCGCAGGTAATGTAGCTGGAATATGGCTCACATGACAGCTCTGGGCTGGTTTTTCTCCCCACAGCAGGCACTTTGCGAGCACTAAGCGCTATTTTTTATTTCTGTAGTACCACCCAGCGGCGAGTCCCTGTGCTACTCTGAGCGCCGCCAGTTCACAGCCTGGATATATAGGATTAAAACCCCAAATCTATTAATAGCCGCAATGCAGCTGCAACACTGTTTGGTATAAAGTAAAGTAGAATCACCAAGGTGGGCAGGAAAAGTTGTTTTGAATTCCGCAGTGGCAGTCTCGTATTTCTTCCATTTGAAATAAGTCTGATGGCATTGAGGCGATGCAGTTCTGTTGTTGTTGTTTTAATTCCATGTGCATATTTATCCAGGTGGATAACACCGTGGTGTTGTGTGTGTTAACCTCCCACTCCAGGGCACAGAACAACCCTCCAAACAATCCTCGAGGCACCACTTGGTTAAACTAAGACAAAAAAATTCCACTGCTGTTTAAAAATAAGAGACAATTTACTGTAAACAACAGGTAAACAACTACAGTGGAAGTTAGGAATATACTAGAATGATATTTCACCCACGGTTCTTGTCACTGCTTGGTTTGCAAATACTTTCCAAGTTAGGTTTATTAATAAAGATCGCTATTCCTTAGTATTCCCTGCTGAAATTTCCTTTTTCCTAATTTAAACTAATTCAGAAAATTACCTTGAGAGTCTACAGGAGACACAGATACCTTGTCTGTCACTTTAAGTCACATAATTCAAATGATTTCTGGGAATAACAAAGGGTAGTACAAGAGACAGGAAGACAACAGTGAGGAAAAACATGGAAACTTCCCTGAAGCTTTTTAATGATCTTTCTCCTTAGATGTAATTTATAGATTATTTAATTTCTGACAGTCATAGTAATTTCTAAATTCTGTATTTTCTGATAGAAATCTAACCACCACGAGCTAGTTAGCTATTAAACTAGCCAGTTACGTCATTAAACCTCCATAATAATAACTTTTTAATTGCTAACTGGCTTAGTTATTAAATTGACACAGATGTACCGGACCCTGTAAAGCCTTTTTTCATTGTTTCATCTCTTCCAGCTTGCCTGAGAACTCACAATAGAAGAATAAAAGGAGTCCAGAATGTTACAATTATGTTCTGCTCCTGCCTGAATTAATGTAGTGACCACCTTTCTCATCTACAGCAACGATTTCAAAGCTTGAGGTCCATCAAAAGGTAGATCAGAGGATTTTATGTTGTGCATTTACATGTTAGTTTTTACTTGATGTTGTGCTGCCTTACCTTCTGTGTGTCCAACATTATTTCAGTTAGTGTAGAAAACCTCATTCTGCAGTTTGTATCATCTGATCTGAATTTGCACTTTCCTGTCCACTCTTTCTCCCTTAACAGGCCCTGCAGTAACTTTTATAACAGACTCAAAATTAACTGCCTGAACATCTTCAAAGATTGTTTTCCTGACAAATCAGCTGTTTGATCTGAGTGCAGCACCATGTAAACACCAGAGTCAGCAGAAGGGACCTTCTGGAGCGTGGTGTCACATGCCAAGCTCAAGGAATACAGCAGGAGAGCATGGGTGACCTTGAGTTACTCCGGCTTTTGAGCAGAACACAATATTGAAAATTAAATTCCTTTTGCTGCACATATTTTAATTTTTTTTTCTACTAGAGGCTAAATTGAATTCTTTTAAATTAAATGTTAGCTTCCAAGCAGAAGAGAAGAGCTGGAAGTGGTCTGGTTACAGAGATTGGCAGCCTCCTGCTCTTCCATGCTTTGTTTTTCCTCTTAACCTTTATGCTGTGTGCCATCCCAGCAAGGTTGTTTTATCCCCAGGAGGACTCTTCCCTTCCCCTGACTGCAGTGCTCCTCATCTGGAAATATTTGCTCTGGTAAAGTGCCAGCACAGTTCTCCTAGAGGAATAACTTGGATAAATGCAAGACCTGGGCAAAACTAAAATTCTTAATCCAAGTTTTGGACTGGATTAAGAGCAAGAACATACATACTTTCCAAAATTCATGTCCCAACACTGAGCTAGTACTGGAGCCCAGTTAAATCTGGGACCTCATGTCTGGAATGCTGCTGGGAATCACTGGAAGCCATGTGCAACAGGATCAGTTTAGGTTTACCCACTTCCAAATTTCAGCCCTTGCTCTTTTAGCATTTTGAACTTTTTAACAGAGCTCATGTCTAACTAGACTTTGGTGTCACAGCCCCCTGAAAAGACAAATCCAAGTTGATTTACCTGAAAGAGTAGAGAATATACTCAAAATTTGGCCATACTGGGACACAAATGTCATGGAAATACAGATAAGGCATTTCTGAGCATGAGAGACAGTGCCATCAGAAACTGAACCACGACTAAAGTGGTCCAGGCAGCTTCTGTTGTACATTTGGACCTCTTTTGGACTTCTTAGTGGTAAAACACACATTTGCAATGTTCCTTTGGAGAACTTTTCCTGCGTGGTTATCAATGTAGCTGTTAAAATAACCAGTAGTGGGGTAGGAAGTGGGCTGGAGCCTGCTCTCCAACACATGTACACTGAGAGAACAGTTTTAACTCCCCTCCCCACCCCAAACTGTTAAATTGGCCAATTATTCCTGACAGGCTTTGCTGAAATCACAGAATCCATCACAGATTGCAGACTTCAAGTCTCAGGAAAAGCTGAGACACTTTAGAAGAATTTAAGATTTAAACGGTGCTCACAACTGAAAAACAGGCCCCTGGATACATGTTGATGTGAGACCGGAAAGAGACTACCCAAGAGATCACCCAGGAAAAAGTGCTGTGTGACTTTTATAAGGAGTAAATAAAAATGAAAATCTGAGCATCTCGTTTTCATCCATAATCTCCAATAGATTCCTCCTCAATCCCATCTTTCCCTGTAGGCACTGGGAGCACAATAAAGTGCTCACAGGTTTGTAGGTGGGAAATCTGGGATTTCTAGGTAGTTGAGGTGCATTGTACATGGGATAAGAAGCTGAAAAATGATTCCCTCAACTGGAATGGCTGAGCCTTTTCCCAAGGGAACCCTGCTGACAGGGACAGCCTTGAACAATGAAGCAAGGATGTCCTGAAGCTGAAAGCCTAAAAATAAATGTAGTCTCATGGAATGAAGTGCAGAGGTGCATTCCTGATGGGCAGATGGAGAGAATTACTCGTTTACTGATTTTTGGCACCAAGATGCTTTGCAAGAGCTATCTCCAACATTTCCATTTTGCTCCATAACATGTGGAGACAAACCTAGTAAGGGGGAGAAAGGAGAAGTTCAGACACAGCTTCCAGCACTGCAGGAGTCTTGGATCAGTAATAATCATTTACCCAGTGATAAATGGACTCTGGGACAGCCTGACCCCTTGTCACAGCACCAAGGCAAGTTCCTCACCTCATGCAGTCTCTGCATTTTAATGCATCATTTTCAGCATCTTTCCCTCATTTTTTTCCCCTTTAAACTGAAGTTTTATTGCCTTTCCAGTGCTAAAAACTATCAGAAGTAACTCTTAAAGCTTCCTAGAGAGATGAGCATTTCTAAAGCTTTTTTTGCATAAATATTAGCTTTATTGGAAAATAGTTCACTTAAACCAATCAGATTAACACACACCAAATTTTTCTAGTTTAAAAAAACCAAAACCAACTAACCTAAAATGCTTTGGAAGATAATCTGCTTCGGTTACAGTAGCAAACACATCATGGCAGCCTGAAACAAGTACTTGGGGTGTCTTCATCAGCTGACAATCAATGCATGTAAACACAGAAAACACCCCGAAATATTTGTATTTATCAATGTACCTGGAGTACACAGGACTGTTTTGTTGGTTTTTTTGTAAAATCTGTATAGAAATATGCACAGAACATTGGTTTACATATAGTTACAAGTTATGGAGATGTTTATATGATGGTTCATGCTTTTTATCCATATATTTTGATTTACAGAGTGTGCATTAGAACTAGAACTTTCTTAAATGTACATTGTCTTTTTTTTTCACATTCAGGAGAACTGCACTAGAAATATGCACACACACAAGTCAAATGTTTAATGGTATCCAGAACTCCACATAAACTGCATTTTTATAGCAGCTGCAGAGATCAGGGAAAGGCACCAATTATCTTAAGAGAACAAGACAAGACCACAGTTAAATTTTTAGATTTAAAGGGAAGCAAAACCTAAGATTAGAATGTCATCAAAATAATGAAACAACTCTTCTCTGAATCAACATAAAAATACATTTTGGGTTTGTTGTTTGAGAGTTTAGGTCACGCTTAAATCTTCAGTGAACAACCAGACCAAAAGCCTCAGATTAATTTCAACCTTGAAGGAAGGAAGGTGCATAAATGCATGTGGGTATTTTTGTTCAGAACTGTTCTGAATGCAGAGTTAATGCCTCTGCACATCAGAAGCAGTTCAGTGTTCAGCTCTGTGACTCATGGGCTATGATCTGACATCACGCTATTGGTGGGATTTACTTCCATTTCAATAACGTTTTTCTCACTTCTCTGCACAGCTTTTGGTAATCTGTAGCTCTAAAGCTGCAACTCAGCCTGGTCACAAGCCATTTCATGTCCTTTCCAGATGTGTCCTTTAACAGGACTTCAAATGTTACACTTTAAACTGCCCAATAAAGACAATATTGCCTTCACAAGGTGGAACAGAAAAGCTCCACACTGACAGGAAGACATGAAAAAGCTGGAACTGGGAGCTTTAAGGAGAGTAAGAAATGAGTTTTGTAACTCTGGCAGTACTGATCAGTTTTGGGAGGCTGTACGCAGTCCCAGCCATCAGGGGTTGGAGGAACCTCTCCAAGGAGTGCCAGCTCACAGTGACACTGCCCAAGGCCCTTCCCGTGGCAGCGGCTGAGCTTTCCTAGGGCTGACCACGTAAAACAAACAGAGATGCTCACAAACACCAAGGGCCAACACTTGGGACCTGAAACATTCTGTCACAGCTACATCCTACAGGAACACTGCATGCACTTCTACTTCAAAAGGAATACACAGCACAAAGTTAACTACAGTACCCAAAGGGGCACACAACACCCCCACGCCTGCCTAGCCTCGTGTTACAGCTCTCTGTGACAATGGCTACACTTCGCATCCTAGCGACAACCGGGAGATTGGACACCAAATCATGGAAAAACTTGGGGAGAGCTTGACATGGACTGTTAGAGAACAGAGACAAGACATGACAGAGATGGGGAAGCCAAGACTGTACACAACCTTAGTGTTCATACTGCTTCATAAATCTGTGAAAATCATTTAACTACAAAACTTTAGGTAGAAAAATAACTGTAGATCTTGTCTACACGTGTTATTAACATGGACTATTATTAACTGTTTAGTCAAGATACAGTGCAATACACCTCTTTGAAATAAATTGCAAAGAGTCCAGAGAGAGAAAGAGCAAGAGTACCTCATTCCTGGCATTTTATAGCAACGTCATATGGAATAGTTATCCATGGAGGTAAGTCAGAACAGCTACTGTATTTCCAAATGGAACCCAACTTAGTTCACGGTAACTTCAAGCACAGCCAAAGTCCTTGAGATGAGGCAAGCCAGAAGCAACAGTTATCTAGACCTCAAGGAACTTTTCCTACACCTTCAAATGCAAATCTTAAATATGATCACAGCATTTTCATCCAATAAAAGAATAAGCCAAAGAAAGAAAAATAAATGTAAACCAAGTTTATTTTGCTCTTAAGTAGTGTTCTTTAAGCACTACAGCATGGTAAACAATGTAAATTAGTATAAGTCATCTCAAAAGCCAGTTTTTTTTTTTATTTTATGAGTTGTTAAAAAGATGCAGCCTATTCTAACAGGATAAATATTTTAACCATTTCACTTCGAGTTAATGAAGGCTCACAAATGAGCAACACTCCTCATTGAGGAAAACAAAAAGCTGTTGTCGACAAAGCGACAGCACACACACAAAAACAAAAGAACTGTGTAAAAATAACTAACTGTACTGTGTTCCCATACTCTTTAGAAGTTGCTTTACAATGGGATGATATGCACATGATCTTGCTGCAAACTTGCCATACAACTTGCAAATACACGTAGCCTATAGCCTTACCACTCAGTCCAGAAAGCTGCTAACTGATCAGAACAAACGCAGCACTAGAATCCTCTGCTTAACAATTAATTCAATCTGCTTTACTCTTTACCTTTTCTCCTAGACTGCAGGACAGACTAGAAAGAAAATGACCCCGAATTAAAAATCAATACTCTTACAGGAAATTGTATTATTTTGCAATATAGTCTTTTACAAGTTACGTTTTGCCTATTTTCCCCTTAGCCACAAAATGGGCATGAAGTAATTACTTTGAAAATGCCTTAATTTTCAACTTCATGCAAATCTAAATAAAGATGACCAAACAAAAGCTTAAACAATGGAAGGATATTTCACAGAAAATTTCTTATACAAAAAACACATAAGAAAAAGGGCCACTAGGTGACATTTTAATTTACAAATTGGCATCATTTTGGTCAACAAATATCCAAGTGCTGTTTTCTTCTATCACAACAAAGTAGCTGTACAGAAAGAAAACTGCAAAACTTGTTTTATTTTTGTTTTTAATCGCACATCTCCTCAGGAATTTCATGTGGATTAAGGATGCCAGGTACAGACATCTGAAGTTTATGCTTCTCCTCTTGAGCCTGTCGAAGGGCTGTTTCTCTCTCCTCCAAGAATAAGTCTGATGTGTCTTCACCTGCAAATTCCTGTGATAATTCATATAAAAACATCAGTTTATTGTCAAATGCTTTAGGCAGAGTAATAAGCTTTCAAAATGATACAGGAAACACCTTCCTTTCCTGTTCCCTGACAAGCTACTTGCATGGTTTTCCGTTCCTAAGGTCACAATTAATTTAAAACACTATTGAAAGATGTTCACCATGTGTTACAAAATGGGATGCCACAGTAACCCAGCATTTGGAGTGTATCACCATTAAAGCAGAATCATTACAATTCTGAAATACCTGACAACTGCAGTCTCAAAACTAATTAATGAACTATTTCCTACAGTCTTAGAATTCCACCATGCTTACAAAAATAAAGGCATGGCATTCCTGTAGCAAATTTCAAAACTGGTCCCAATTCCAAGCAGAATGAAAAAAATCTGGTTAACAACCAACTTCATTCCCATTAGGTTTAGTTTTGTAGCTATCCTAACACATAAGGATTTTATATACAATGTCAAACCACAAGCAATGATGTTTGAGCCCAATTTATGAAATTAAATCCCAGTGAAACAGGTTCCATGAACATCCCTCAGTCACACAAACCATTGGACAGAATTCTCAATGCATTTTAAAAATATGCAAAGTAACTTCTATTTCTCAAACAAACACTGACTCCACACTATCCAAATGCTTTCCAGTAATATCCTGCTGAAAATTGTTTTTAATTTCTTGAGAAAAGCATGCCCAACGTACCTTGATTTGGACCAGGAAATCCCTTAGGTGCTCCTTGAAGGCAGGAATATCCTGGTTTAAACTGAAGAGTCCTGTTACGAACAGCTTAACCTGGGCACTAACAGCAAACACATCAGTTAGAATTCCAAGAGATAAGAGCCCAATGAGAAGTATTACTGAATCATGGCAGACTTACTCTTGCAGGTGAGGAAATGCAGATTTGAGGAGATTAGCCACATACTCCTGAATAAACATTTGGTTGTTCACTGGATTTCCAGGGTTTAAAGGAGTACTTATTTTTCCCTCTTCTACCAAGTTGAACATGTACGCAAGGATTGACGCATGCATTGTCAAACCTGCACAGATCAAAGTCAGACACAGCAGTTGTTATTCAGAACAGGATGTGCTGCATTATTGTCATGTTCAAAGGGATGGTTTCCATCACCTGCCTCACACAGAGGCACATTCTCACCTGCAGTGTGCGAGGTGTCTGTGACCACGGAGAAAATGTGCTGGAGGATATCACAGAAATATGTCTGATAGAAACTCTGGGCAGCGGTCTCCTCCTGTGCAACGTTCTGTAGTAGGGTATAAAGGATCTGAAGTCCTGCAAAAGAGGCATTAAAAAAGGTGACCAAGAGACCAATATTCAAACAGCTGAGACACACTGGCTTTTTCCAAAACATGAATATCCCAAGAAATTCTGACGGGCAGCAGGATGCCCAGCATGGCCCATGGTGGCTTTGTGAGGCACTTCCCTGGGCTGGCACTAGAGTGCACTGCCTCCCAGACATGGCATGTCCCTTCACCTTCATTATGATATTATTAGCATATCATTAGTATAAAGAGCCAATCACAGCACCTGATGAACAAAACCCTCTACCATGACAAGTGTTGGCTAATTAGACAAGGAGAAGTGTTTTAATGTTTAAACTTACATGGAAACTCAAATTACTTTACTTGGTAAAATGCAACTGAGCAGCATCTTTTCTCCCCATCCCTAAATGTCTACCAAAATCAGCAGCATCACAATTTTCTGGGGACACCATTTTGAGCTGGTGCATCCCCCTTCAGCCATGTCAGAGGAGTGCCGATGCTCACATGGCAAAGAAAGCAAATAGAAACTGTAATAGTGCTCTTTTCTAGCTACAGGAATGAAACAACTGTCGCTGTTGAGCAGCTAGCAGAGTAATGAAGGCATCAGTTCTCAGTGGCAAGAAGGAATAACTTGTATTGTTTTGATTTTATCATATATATAGAGTATTCAAAAGTTACCCAGATTGGTTGGTTAGAAGCTTTCCCCCAGGCCTGATCGGCCAGGCTTGCACTGTCCAAGTTCTGGGACACTGTTTCAATAACATCCAAACCTTATCTTTATTTATAAAACACAAGAAAAATTCTCATGGGAAAAACCTGTGCTAACCACAAACAACAACCAAACATTTCAGCCCATCCATGGACACCTGGCTGACACCTTGAAGCTGAGACAGAGGAATTCTATTGTTGTTCAAATGCAGTACAGAATCATGTGAATGATCAAGTATGTTATGTTTGATTAAAGAAAAAGGAGAAAAAGAACAGCATTCTACCACAAAATCTCTGATCTGTATTAAATGCTTCCATTTACCTGTATCTGCAACGTTTCTCATTGTGTGTTTGAAAGCCCAAATAATAGAATCCAGGACAAGTTTGAACTGTGCAGGTGGAATGGCCAGGAAGGCTGGGAAGCAGTGAGAATTTACAGCTTGGAGTAGCAAGAAGAAGTTTGTTCTATGTTCAGGATATTCTTCAAAGTCCTACAAGGAGAAGGGGAAAAAAGCCAAGTCTCCCTAAGTTCCATGATAACATCTTCCATTAAGCAGAGCATGTCAGTACATACTGCACACTACACCATGAGAACTGCCTTAGAGAGGAAATACTCAACACAAATGATCAGTACTGGTGTTCATACATTTGAAATATTTATCAATTTTACCAGTTAGTCATACACTGACATTTGACTGAAGCACACTTCTGCTTCCAGATGTGCAGCACTCCAAGGCCCCAGAAAAATTACTAATGACTTAAATCAAGAGCTAACCAGAGAAATTTAAGCAATTTAAGACATCCAACTAGACAGGTAAACTGTAAAACAAGTATGCTCATTTGAGCAGAAATTTCGTCAAGTGCCACAAATGTGCTTTGTAACTGGAAAAAACCCAGATGAATCACAAGATACCACGTGTTGCAATGATATTCAGAGGGAGCTGTCTTACCCCAGACTTCAAATATAAATACCTTGTTGATCATGTTTAATGTGCACTCAAAAACAGCATCGAAGATCTGAGGTATTTCAGCAGTGATGTGTCCCCCCAGCTTGTTGACAATGATAGCCATGGTACTGAGCACCTCGGGCTCCCGAGCGGCCGGGACGTTCCGCTGGTAGTCGATGAGAACTGCATCCAACAACGGAGGAACAAAGTTTTCAGCTACCTGGTTGGAAGAGTAAGCCAGGTTATAGCAGTGCAGCTACTGAACAAAGTCTCCAGCACAGCTTGTAGGCAAGTTCTTAGCTCAGTTACAGGTGACACTTTTCCTAAGGAAGCTGAAATAGATTCCCATCCTCTGTCTCCATCTGCAATCTCCTTGACTCCCTCTGAGATCACTCTTATCTAAAATTAACTGAAGCATTTCAAACATTCATCAGGGTTACCTGTTATAATCATACTTTCTCCATTATATTTTACACACCTCCTGAACCAAGTTCCTGTGTCCAAGAACTGAACATAAACCAAAGTTCTTGCCAATTCTGTCTTAGGAGTTATTTGTATAAAATGAATCCACTTACCATCTGCGGATCATTGGACCTGCTCACCCAGCCAGAAATTAGTTTTAAAGTTTCCCTTTTTACAGTCCTCATACTTCTAATTAAGGGCTGCTTTGTTACCATTTCACCTGGAAAATTTTAAAGCTTTGGTTAATTGTGTGAAGTGTCAAAAAGAAAACAACCCCCAAACAAAGAAAAAAACAAACCACCACCAAATTAACTTGGTATTAACAAAACAGAGAATGCTTGATTTTTATATCTGAATTATAAAGACTATTAAAGACTTCCTTTG
The DNA here is from genome assembly GCF_008360975.1 of Lichenostomus cassidix. Classification (NCBI taxonomy): domain Eukaryota; kingdom Metazoa; phylum Chordata; class Aves; order Passeriformes; family Meliphagidae; genus Lichenostomus; species Lichenostomus cassidix. The sequence goes on from NC_139483.1 coordinate 7,348,015, forward strand.
TCTTTAATCTTTGCCAGTTGTAAAAGCATTCTCTGAGGCAACTGCAATCACAGCAGTTGCTGCTTAAGGAGTTCACCAGGCCTACAGCCTCAGCAACTGCTTTCTCAACTTCACTGTGTCTGGCAATAATAAATTCTGGCCATTAGATCATCTGAATGAAAAATTATTGATTTCTCAGCCACTTTTGTTCTGAATTCCGAGAAGCTACTTCAAGGTAACCAGCTGCTCAGTTACCAAGCTGCATTTAACGTTCCACTTTCCAAGTACATCTTGTGCGCTGGCCAGAAAACTGGGCACAGCACAGAATTCAACAAGGGACTCATTTCATCTTGTAATGAACTAGTGCAGAAGCACATTCTACTGAGATGCCACAGGCTCTAAGTTATCTGGTAAAAATAGGGGAGGTAATTGAGAATTCCTTCTGTGATAGCAAGCCTGGTTTACCATGACTTTCAGGCATCTTCACTCGCACAGTCTCATCCCAAAACCCTGCTGACATCTTGGGAAGGAATGAATGAGATCCTATGTACAGACAGTTCTTTAATACTCAAAAGCAGAGTAAGCAAAAAGAACACAGAACTACATCTTCACCAACAACTTCATCTCAGCAAGAGGCCTATTAATTCTAAGTAAGCATCCCTGGTGGTCTGCATTCTCCTAAACTTGCTCATTTATAGATGTTTCTTCCTCCCTGTAAAGCTGGGAGTTCTTTATTTGAATACAACTGTTAACAAAAAAGATTTAAGTGAGCACTTTCAGTCGTTCTCCACTATCCCAAACAGTAAAATTACGTTAATTGGGACGTGCTCTGAAACCTAATGACAGACACTGCTAACCCCCATTTCCAGGAAGAACATGGAATTTCTTACCATTAGCCTGAATAGCTGCAGAAATATTTTCACTTAGGCACTTGTACACATTCAGCATATCTAAATAAATTCTTCCAAGCTGAATCACAAAAGGGTGGCCAACTGCTTTACATGCTCTTACATTGGTTTTCAGAATGCTACCAAGCTGCTTAACTGTTTCAGGATCCTTTAGAATATCAACATTCTGTGAAAAAAATTAGAGCTCATCTTGGTTAGTGAATACAACCACCCTTTGGCTTTCAATATAAAAGCCTAAATTTAAACAATTTATTTTATAGACTGCCTTAAAGAATGTATCACTCAAATTTACGGACTTTTTTATAGAGATCCTGCTGTTTGTTTCATGACATTTGCCACTACCTCCAACAGAGTCAGGATAAAACTTCATCTCATTCTGTTCTTCTGCAGAAGTATTTTTGCTGCAGAGGAACAAGCATTTCTCTAGTGAAGAGAACGAAGAAAAACCAAGGAGATGAAAAGCTGAAAACAGACAGGAGGAGTCCAAAGGAAATGCAATATGTTCTTGTGAGAAGTCAGGGTAGGAGAAGTAACTCAAGCTTGCTTAAGTTTCAGGCCCTTAATTAAATTAACTACAAGTGGATTGTCTCTTGTGCAGTGCAAGACTGCTGTTCTTTAATGTGTGGAAATAAAAGCATTTTCAAAAGACTGAAAGAAATAGAAGATAAAAGTAACAAAAGATGTACTTTAAGAGAAGGTTTAGAGAAAAAAGAAGAGTGAACAATATTTTTTTCTGTTCAGTATTTTTTAAAATAGTATTTTTAACTTGTCTGTTATCCAAAAGCCAGGTGAAAGAGATGCATTAGAAAAAACTACTGATATAAATTCTGTACAGGAACAGAAGAGTGTACTTTAAATCAGATTCAAACTAATATTCATTTTGTCATTTAAGTCTCCTCTCTCAAAACATCACTTTCATTGACATGTCAGTCTCTATCTTAGGCATCAGCTAATGAAGTCCAGCCCAGCTCTGTGCACTTAATAGGAAAAATAAACCCAGGGCAAGGCAAACATGTTTTTTTACCTGAACACAGAACACATTAAAATGTGTGAGCTCACCTTTGTTGCCTGCTGAATGATGCTGTCCCACACCTGATTGGGCAGCAACATGTACTTTTCTATCAGATGCTCCTGCACAGTCTGGTCTGTCTGTGCCCCAATCATGTATCCAACTGCTTCATAAAATGTGTGCACCTGATGGGAACAGCAACAAACATGGAGGTTAAAAAGGACCAAGAGAAAACTCAGTTTTACCAGACACATTTCAACTGTGGACCGGCTCCCAACAATCCTGAAAATACCTTTTTCCAGGTGCCAGACTCACTCTGCCTGAAGTTTCAGTACATTAGTGCAGGTGCACACTACTCTCATTTCATGAGCCATGGCCTCCCCAGACTAATTTCCCTTTCCTTTTTCAAAAGCAGTGGATTTTGTATTTTCCCTTTTTGGACTGCTCCTCACCCCCTCTTTCACAAATACAAGAGCTATAGGTCTATAGTGATATAGTAGGACATTGACTTTTCACAAAGCAGAACCAAAGATAAATTCAGCGTCTTCTTTCTTTGTTAAAATATTCCAGAAATCAAAATTCCAACTAAACACACTTTAATTCTGCTTCCAAACATTTCAACTGAGATCTCAGCAATGCAATTCGACTGTGGCATTTATACCCTGACACTGTCCCTAACAAAAAACTAAGGAATGTAATTCAACCCTTACAAAAAACCTCTACATTACAATATGAAGTAACTTTGCATTGTGTACAGAATTATCCACAACCCCAAATCAAACCTACCTGTTGTGGCTGAAGGTCACAGATGATTGTATTAATATTGTTCAGGATTTCATCAATGAATGGCATGACCTCTCCCACCTGAACCTGGACAAAGTGTCGGCGGCATTTTTGTGCTATTTTGATGAAGGTATCACAAGCCATGTCCTGGACACCATCGTGGGTTTCTAAATGAAATCAAGGCAGTTACTGCTTTGTATTTTTACCCCTCACATGTCCATGTACAGGCATCTTTTTTTAAATAATTAAAACAGAAAATTAATAAAAGCAGATAATTACCATGCATAAATTCAAACAGCTTGTTGACTACTGTCTTCAAAAATTTCCAGTGAGCTCTCAAAAACCGTGGGTATTGACCTACTATATACATTATATTTGATGCAATAATGGCTTTATTGTCCTTTCCTCGCTTTTGTTCACAGAGTCCCAGGAGATCCTACAACACAAAAGATTCTTAGTTTCTCCTTCAAGTTTGTATAATTCCATTAAAAGCATTACAAGCATAACATCCTACAAGGAGCTATATTAAAGAGGGTTGCCATAATCAAGTTCAAAATCCAAACAAAGAAATAAAAACCCAAACAAGTGGGCTAAGACTGGGGTGATGCAATCATTTCAGTTTCATCCAAACCCTGATCACTGTGCTTTAAACTAAGGAATCTCCATTTTAAATATAACCAAGGATTCCTGCAGGGGGAGTTCAGCAAGCTTCACAGTAATAATACTGGCTGAGTAGCTGATAGATAATACAGACTCCACATCAAACAGAAGAAATTGAACTACATATTCTGTATGACTTAAAGCTAAATATTCTGTAAGAATCTTTGCATGACTTGTGAAAGTCCATCATTCTTGTAAAAATATTACCTAAATATTAACCAAACCTTGAGTATACACATACAGCAAAAAAAAAGATGCTAGGCTAGTTACAATCATGGGTTACTTTGCCACTCTGCTGTTTTTAATAAGCAATCCCCTTCCAGCTCTTCTGCATGCCTAAAGAGTACATTTCATCATAAACTAAATTTTATCTAATGAAAAGGCTACTTAAATCAATGCATTGTTCATAGCTAACTTATTTATCACCCCTAAATTCAGGATGTAAGATTTCCCATTAATTTATTATTCCCCTGCATCCAAGGCAGCTTTCTAAGATCACAGAGCAGTACCTCTGCAAGCTTGGTTTCTTCAGCATAAACTGAAGTGTGACCAAGCTGTTAGTTCTGCCCCACCATACCTTAATTACTGTAACCAGGAATCTCTTTTCATCTTCTTCATGCATGGCACCGCTGATGGAGCCGATAGCCCAGCACAGGGTGTTCAGATTTTTCCATGACCACTCAGTTCCATTCACTTGATTGTGAAGTTTTTCAGTCATAATTCGTTCCGTGTCTGCATAATCCAGATGTGTGAGATAAACTGGAAGACAACAGTGTGGAATGTTTTAAAGCAGCAAGCTGGATCTCAGCTCCGTAAGCTACATAAAAAAACCACTGAAGCTGTCAGGTGCAAGTGTAATAGTTCTCTCCTAAAGTCAGAACAGCATGAGGTAATAACTGAGGCAAAAATTTGTTAAAACTATTTTATAGATGGATAATAGATTGTGTTGGAATCTATGTTTATTCTAAGAGGTCTCAGCAAAACATACCATGCAGGTGATGTGAAAGGCCTAAATCAATGCATGTCCCTCACGGTGCCAAGGCAAATTATTATCAAAAGGCATCTGTACTGATGCTCTATAGGGAATACAGGATTGGCTGCCTATAGGGGACATTATACAGTGTGCAAGCCCAGGCATTTTGTTCAGCTCTGTGTTGTAGTGTCACCACATTTGCTGGTTGCAATAAACCACAATTAAAGCAGAGCTGATGCTCCTGAAGAGGTCCAGGTGGAAGAAGTATCACAACTCAGTCACTTGCATCAGCCTGTAATAGGATTAGTGTCTCCAATATAAAACTCTAAATCCCAGCAAGTGAAGAGCAATTTAAGGCCAGGTTCAGAAATAGATTTTTACTGTACCACAGAATACAGCTTCCACCACATTCTCCCTTTTTTTTCCCCAAGAGAATCTTATAGGTAATACAACATAACCAATGTAAACCCAACCTGCACTTTCATATAAATAACCTTGTATCTGGCAATGCAATTTAGGCTCAGAATATACAGTAATTGTTTCATAAAACAAAAATGTTTTTCTCATTCCACACGAAAACGTATTACAACAATTAAACACTGGCTATACCTAAGTCCCAAGTAGAAAGGTGAGAATAAAAATACCCACATACACTTTGCATCTCACAGCTTTCTCACACATATTTTCCTAGGACATAAACCTGTTGCTAAACACTCAGTGTTCCCATCTGCATTTGATAAAATAAATTTAATATTGAAGGTCTAATGTCCTAAATATCTGACAATTCTACTCCGTTTGCTCCCTCAAGTTGCAATCAGGACTCTTGGTATTTTTTTCCTGCCTCAAAAAACTCGTTATCACTACAATACCCAAGGACAAAAACTAAATAGTGTATTACTACTCCACCAAGTTATAAAAAACTACATGCTTCAAACAGAAAACTTCAGAGCAGCCACTGCTTCCTCCCTTTCCAGTCAGTGTAGTACTCCTTGCTGATAACCATCTCACCCACACAGTAATTCAGATCCTAAGATAACACACTTAACATACTGAGGCAGCTGCACAGACCCACAGCACACAAACTGCAGCCAGTTCACTTACCCAACGTTTCTCTCATATTTTTATACAAGTTTATGGAATCTGTATCCTTCATGAATTCCCGTACTACCTCCCCTTGATCATTTTCCACAACCAGGACTTCTTCAGGCTTGGCCATGCGGCTGACCATGAGCAATCGCACCTGGAGGAAGTTCAAAGTGCATCAAACTCCAACACCAACACACTCCCAGCTCCACAAGTGGCTCCAGAGCACTCTGCTCAGGCAGCCTCAAGCATAGAAAGGTTATATCCAGCTATAGAGAAATGTCAACTAACAAGCCATTAAGGATAGAGCCTGGTGACTTCCTCCAATGAACAAGCTGAGTACTTAAAACTCCAACCTATATAAGTATTTATAGTTTCCAGAGGTTCAAAATGCTTATGTCGTATTAGAGGTCTTTTAAAGGTCACTTTTCCCAAACAGACAGCTTTTCCTCCAACTAACACTTCAGCTTTTGTGTTTAAAGAAACTGGTTAATACAGATTTATTTTAAAATTCAGTATCTTAAAAAAGCTGAAACATCACATTAATACTCTCATTATACACCGGTATCATCTTAAAGTATTTTCACATTGATTATATAACTAGAGTTGCATCAACTATCAATTATTCAAAGAAAGGTAAGTTTTCTCATGTCACTCCTTACATGAAGCAAAATCTCTAATTCACAAACAGTATCTACATCTTTACAGTGCCTTCATTTGAGCATGGATTACCTTGGACAAAACAGGCAAATAAAGCTGTCTCCTTGGAGGAACATCAAAGTGTTGACTTCCTGAAAGCAGTGGAGAAGCAGACGTTGAGAACGGACTTTCCCTGTAGAGTTCAGCAGCTAAATGGTTCCAATACTCCAGACAAATCTTGAAAATTTCAGTTTCTTCAACTTCTGATACCAACAACATGTAATGAAGAGCCTGGAAAAAGAGTGGTTTACATATCCAATTACTGAATGTGTCTGCAGATCAAACCACATTGCTTCAAGTTCAGTTACCGAAATCCTGACCAAGTGCCAAATTAATCTAAGAGTTTAGAACAAGTGGTGTTAACACTGCAATATTACTTACAAATCAGAGTTGTGACCAGCACAGCAACTCAAAACCAAGGACTCCTGTCAATTACTGTTATTTTCAAAATGTGTTTGTATTCTTAAATCTGAAACAGCCTAAAGACATCTTAAAAAATGCCATTCCCAAACCAGTCTGTCTGTAAATTATCAAATTCACAGTCTCTGGAGCTTCTGCAAGGCATTTTCAGAACCTCAAAAGCCCTCACCAGCTGGTGTCAGTGATTGATATTCTCAAGACTGCCACTGCCACTTCGTTCTGGATCCCTTGACCCTGAAATACTGCTCCACAGAAGTCATCTACCAGAACATTTTCAACTTCTTTCCTGACAGAACAGCCAGAGCAGGCTGAGCAGGGAAAGCCACTGATGCAATTCTGACAAGCACAGATACCAACCAGGGCAATTGAAACTACACAGACAAATTTTTTTTGCCTAAGCTTATTATGCAGTCCCTGGTGAAAGATATCAAAGCAATTGCCCATTAGTGAACAAACAGAACAAAATGATAAAATCTGGAGATATTTTCATGGCTTAGGTACTACAACAGCTTAGAGCATCTTAAAAGGTAAAGACCTAATTGAGCATCTCCACCTACACTGTCAAAAGAAGGATTCAGAACAGCCATACATTAATCTTTACATTAATTTCACTAGAAATAACTTATGTAGATTCCTCTGCTAGTCTACAGAGACACAATGAATTCATGGAACAATTTCAGGAGAACTGCTACATCCAAAGTGCAGGAATTTGACACAGAATTTTTAAAGAAAACCTGTAGCTGAGTTCCATTAAACCAGAGCTTACATAAGTGAATGTTCAACCGTTTCAGGCAAGCCTAAGAACTTTTTTAAACATTTCAGCATTCTATACAAGATGGAAAGTCTTCAGAATCCAGTTTTGTAAATGTCTGTTCTGAAGAAAATTTAACAGAGCTATGCTGGACAAGAAAAAGAGGCAAATACCTAAAAAGTGCACTCCAAATCACACAGAATTGCAAAAGACATGCAACAGCTTAATCCATCTACACAGGTCTTCCTAATTCAGCCTCAGCCTAAGTAGAAACTTGAGCCTTGAGCTGTGCTCCCCTGACTCCCAAGTTATTTTAAAAGCTTACTACTTGCAAATTCAGGAATTATCTGGAACTGTTAACAGCTGCTCTATTTAAAATTAAAAAGTGATACTCCTCTGAGCCCTTCCAAATCAGTTACAATTTTATACATGCAGACAATTTTACTAATACATTTTTGGATTTTTAAACTTTTTTTTTTTTAAGAGGACTACCTCCAGAAGAAATGTTTTAAGAACACTGGCTGGAACACAGACTGGAATTTACCTTGGATTACAGCTAATCCACCTGGCAACACATATTACCCCCTCTCAACAGAATCTGGTCTCCAGGCTTAAACTGGGATGGTGTTTTTCTCCCCCTGTCTCATGGCAGTTCCTCAGCCTACAGCCTCCACAAACCTGCCCAGGGCTCGATTCTGGGCATGGGAAGTGGTGCTTCAAGGGGATATGGAGCCACTTTCACCTCCTTGCAGTGCAACAGCGGCAAAAAATTGACCCCAGAACAGCTCAACCCCAGCAAAATCGTTACTCACAATTAAAACGCCACAACTGAGAACCCTAACTTTGTATCTACCCCCACTACAGCATGAAGGAGTACCCTGAGTGTTTAAGCCTTTCCAACCCTTCACTCTTATCTGCATCTCCAATAATTGCCACAATCCCAGTGGTTTTACTGTCACAGTCACTTGGTAGGGCTCTGCCACTGGCACACACAGTCTTTATTACACAGAAACAGTATCATCCTTGAGGATTATTTGAAGTTTTCCAGTTAAGCTTTGGGAAACAGCAAACTAGGTAAGGAGTGCATAAGGATGGCAGAACAACCCTACAGAAGGTACTGGACCCTAGAGAGCAGCTCTGGGTGCTCAATGAAAACAGTGATGAACTCATAGCAACACACCTTCATATGAGAGCTAAACAAAAAATGGGGTATGTGAAGACCCATGGAAAAAGAATCTATTCATTTACTTTGAAGCACTGTTTGACACTTCCACGGAGGAACAACTAAGAAGAGGGAGAGACATAATTAAATCTTCAGACATTGTGCTGGTAAAGGATCACTGAAAACAGAATGCCATTGAACCATACTAGGAAACATTTTGAAGAGATTTTGTATTTGTGATTGGTTTTCTCTTACACACTTTAGGTACAACGATCTAGAAATTATATTAATATCATGCCCTTGGAGCATGAGAACATACCTGCTACATTTTTATCCAGATAAACCAAGCAACTTACCTCCATTAGTGTTTCCCTCAGATTTAATCTTTTTTCTATAAGTAGACCATGTTCCTTGAGGAACGTGCAGAGGAACAAACTGAGATTCTGAATGAAGTTCTGTTCATCATCTTTTCCATTCGAGTATGCAAGTCGGATATTGGTATTTAAAGGAAGCATCTAATGCAAAGAACACAGACATCAAGAATTTCCCTTTTTATACACAACAACTACTGTGCATTAGCAAGTATCTTGTTCTTTTGTTTTTAATGAAGAACCTCAAAGATGGACCAACATTGCAAGGAGAGCAAAAGACTCAAAAAACCACTTAGAATACAAATACAATGAGCAAAAGCCTCATGTACTGAATCTGAACTGCTCAGAGGGGAACCATCCAATTATATAAATTTGATGTATGGCTTTATATGAGAAATGTTTCTATCTGTTCCAAAAATTAAAGAGCAACTTGCAGAAGTTAGGTCAATTTATGTCTTGAGACACATAGGACATATTTCCCCCATCAGACAGCCCAAGTGCTCAAAACACCTGTTCAATTAATCAAATCAATGCAGCAGAAATACAGCTGCAATCAAGTCAGGAAAATACACTTGGCATCTTCTGATCAAGCCAAAACTACCACCACAGAATAACTTTTCCTATCAAGAGCTCTGTAATGAATATAAACTTGTAAACTCGTCTAGGTTCTACAGAAACCAGTTTTGTGATATGAAATTCAAAGAGAGGTTTCTAAAAAACATTTACCTGTTTTAACTGCATCATGGTCAGTGTAAAAAGTGTTACAAACTGTTCTTCATACTGGCTTACACTGACACCTGCAATCTCTGTGAGGCACTTCAAAGAGACATTTCGAAACATGGGAACATTTAAGAACTATTGAGAGAAGAAAAAATACAGAGTATTACAGAAGTGTTGCACAACTTTTCTGCAACTTGAATTTAAATTTAAAGAGCTGTAATTTTTTTGCAAGAGTACCTTGTATATTAGTGTGCTGATTAACTTGGTCTCAAATATATATCCCAGAGGAATCCAGTTCAGAAATCGTAGCAAAGTTTCCAAGGTTGCATGGACTAAGGGAGCGTTTTGGGAGTTTTCCTGTGAACGACCATTAGAGTTTATGACATTGTGACACTGTTAGGCACAAAGGGGGGAATTTTGAAAACACCATTGAAGAAATATGACTTACCATCACAAACTGACACAGCTGAAATATCTGAGAGAATTCATTGCACATGCTGTAAAACAAACAAACAAAAAATTAAAACCAAGTACTTCTAGGTTCCATAAATCAAAATATCTATGCACACAAGACAGGTCCTGAAGACCTACGCCCATGGAGGCATTCAAAAGCCACCTGGCCTTTCCCCACTTTCATTGTTATAATGCATATTTGAAGTAGCTTGAAGCCTGTGCCTGCAATACCTGGCTAAGGAAATACTATCAATCAATGCTGAATGCTCTGTTGAAAGGGTAGAAACCATCAGTCAACAGATGCTACTTGCAGCAAGGTACAAATCCCTATGTGTACAAAATGAAGTCAGGAATCCCCTAGGAGTACTGCTTCAAAGAAAAATCAGTAACCCTCTTGGGCTCAGGAATGGAATTACACAGCTGTAGGTGCTCACACAAGAGGTCCAAGTGAGAACAACCATTCAGCAGCAAATACAAAATCTACCCTATTCAGTAAGATTTAAACAGATACACTTGCCTGTCTTTCAAATGCTTAGCTTTTACTTGAGTGATCTGGCCACTGGAAAAATCAAACACTTCTTCACTCAGCAGTTTCAGGATCACCATGTTGTTCTGACAGAGGCTCTCACTGGTCCTGCTGGCTCCCACAATATCGCTGATAAACGTCGGCCAGTGCTTCGGCCACTCCTGTTTCAGGATCTGCAAAGTGAAGCAGCCACATGTGAGACACACAGCAAAGCCAGAGACTTTGTAACAATAATTAAGATGTTATGAACTCTGGCTTACCTGAACAAGAATCATATTCAGTTTCCCAATATACACTTTCTCTTTCTGGGGAACAGAAGAGAAGAGTCAGGTTTTGCATAACACTCCCCTCCCTCATCCTCCCCTGAGAATTCTTCACTTACTTCTACACACGTTGGGTCAGATGAGGTCTTGATAATTAGGCCAACAACGTATTTTTTAATACCTGCAGAAGAGGTAGGAATTTATTTTCAGCTATGCCAGATATCACAGATGTAGTTACAAATAGTTCTGAATTCAGATTCTTTATGTTTTTTAAAAGAGAAACACCTCTAAGGACCCCATAAACATGTGTCAGTGAGCATCCTTCTTGTGTGCTACATGGAAAAAACACACCTTTATCAATCCTGACAGGATATTTTAAATGTACAAAATGGCTTTACACTTTAATTATTTCAATAAACCACAAAGAAAACAGACTAAGGATTAGAGTGTCCTTGCAATAATTTGTACCAGATCAAAGTGAGCTCCATGAATAAACAGAACTTCCTAAGCATGACTCCAGTTTTAATGTCAAGCTCGCTGAAACTGCACTGAAAGCTTTGCTACATCACCTGCACTGCATGTAGAATTCAGAGCATTCAGAGATGCTCCAGTCTACTAAGGTAATCCATTCTAAAGACAAGAATTTCTTTGCACAGTATTTCAAAGTCAAACACTGTGCCAGAGCTTAGCATAGCTTCCCCTGTGCAATCTTACAAGACCAAAACTTAAAACTTCATTCACTAATACAGCACAATTCATTTGAGTGTGAACTACTACAGCACTTCTGTAGCACATAAGGATTCTGTAAGTCCACAGACTCTTAATAAATTCTACTTTATTGCTTTTTCTTTGCTTTGCTTATATTGGCAATTGGGCAAGCGGGGGCACACAGTGTGTTTAAATCACTCATTTTGTTGTGTTCCTTCTACAAATGTTTTTGAATTATTTTAGAGTTTTCAGCTCCACCACCACAGAACCAAACAAACCCCAACCACTGTAGGAAGCTACAAAGCCCCAAGTCTCATTTTGCCACCTAACCCTCAGCTCACTCCTAATTACTTGATCCGCAGAAACAATGACTTTCCAAGTGACAATATCCATGTCTAAAACCCTTCTGCACAGGAACACCTGACTGCCAGGAAAAGGCACGCAGAGGGCCTGGAGTCACGACCCAGGTGAACATTGCAGGAGTTCAGCTCTGACACCACACTTCAAACTGGGCAAGTGTTCTCTTGTCATAAGGAAGTCTGAGAATTGGTGGATGCTTTGCTATTCAAATTTGTGAACCCAAAAATCTCGTTTCAATCATTTCTTCAACAAGACAAGTCAGCTGACTCACACAGACAACATGCATATGCTGAAGGCTTCAGAAGTTGTCACTTTAAGGAGAAGAATGTCTTCTGTTGAAGACATAATCCACAGCTTGTGTTTTAAGTTTTAAAGCTTGTCTAAGACTTGACCAAATTTAGTATTTTTTTTTCCTTTTCAGGCTTAAGCAACAGGATTAAAGGGGACAGTTTATTAATTGCATCCTCGTGAAATCTGGAAAAACTAGATCCAGACTTTGAGCCATTAGATACATACTAGACAGGAGCTGTTCTACAGGTAGTTCCAATTACAAGTGGAGCTATTCATCATCATCAACTGGGATCAATCCACATTTCTCCAGGAGAATTGTCATTAATAAAGTAAGTATCACTGTCAGTCACTGGGTAGGAGTTATTACCAAGCACTCGTCTGACATCATAGGCCTAACCTGGTATTTTAAAGCTAAAACCCACATTTTGCTGAAGCATTACAGTAATTCACAAATGAGATATGAAAGCCCCCAAAATAATATGGAAATAGAATTGCAGTGCCAGAAACTAGACTATTATAACAATCTGCCAAACCACTAAGGGAAGCCTACTGTTGCAACTCTTTGCATTTCAAAAAGGAATGAAAAAGTTAATGCTGTTCTTGGAGTTCTGACTGCAAATCCATGGTATTTTCCATCTTGCTGCATCAATAGTATTGTGCTATTCAGTAACAACTTGAATATTGTGCTGCCATTGATCTGGCCTTGAGACCAGCAGAGAACAGCTGCTCTGCTCCACAGCTCCTCCACTTAAAAAAAAAAAAAAAAAAAAAAGCTGGTGACCACAGCTCAAAAGACAACCTAAAAAGTTTGCTCCTTTTCACACATCATGCTGCAGGCTCCTGAGGTCATCCATCCAATGAACAAAGTCATAGTCTTAAACCCTTAAAAGCAGCAACTATCCAACTGTCTAATGCTCTTTTTGGCTCAGATGTCATTTTCTACTTTTTCTTTTTTTACTTCAAGTGTTGAGGTTTCTGCTCCATATTTAATCACTCATTTCTTGATCATTCCATAGGAAAGGTAATTCTCAGCAGACCAAATATATATCAAATTTATATTCTGGTGAAAATCAACCCATAGGCTCATTACTGTTTTTCAGCAGCACATGTCCAAGAAACTGTTCAGGGGTAGCAGTCCATGGGATAAGCTGAAAGCACTTTGTATGGGGAACTTAAATGGAAGTGTTATGTTAAGGAGGAAGGCACAGGACACACACAAGCCCCACAACCACTGCCTAGACGGTCTCCTCCCATCACAGAAGCAGCTGAAGAAGTCTTGAAGATGCCAACACCACCACTGCCAAGTTCAGGCCCTTCACTGAGCCAACAGGAAGAGACAGTGCTAGAAAACAGACTTTCAGTAAAGCAAAACAAAAGCCACACCAACCACAACACCCAGGACACACAAAATGTTCTTCAAAGATCATCTAACCTTACAACTGCACTGATCTCAGGACATCCTGCAACCAAAGAGAGCAGATCCTGCTCCAGGCCTGGACCAGCCCCACCGTTGGCATTTTCTGGATAGCCAAGCCCAAGTACTTTTGTGCCAAGTACCATAAAAAGGATGATAGAGCAAGGGCATGAACTCGAGGCCTTTTAGAACATTCCTGGATGTGCATTAGATACTCTCATCCTTCTGAGAAAGCTGCCCCTTGACAGACAGGCAAACATCCAGTAAAAGGGAAACACTTCCTGGAGGGAAAGTTGTTCTCCCAAGTGACCTGAGCTATGCAATGCTTGGAGTGGAACTGGAGCAGCGAGCAATGTCACGTTATCCAACATGAGTAATTTCTGCAGCCTGAACTTGAGGAAATATCCCACAGTTTAACCTTTGGATGTGCTCTAGGAAGGCATTCCCTCTCCTGTACTCTCTGTACCCTGAGCACAGGAGTTCCTGTCACAGCCCAGTACAGCAGGTAAATAACCATGGACACAATCAGCAAACACACACCTGCAACAAACCCACTTCTTGTCCTCAAGGCACATAAGCACAGCCTTCTGTGCAGTCACAGAGCACAAGCATTTAGCAAGTTTCAAAATTATTCTAGCTGGTGCTGCAGAAGCAAGCTCACTCTAATTTACTAAAATTAATAAAGTCTCTGCTTGTATTAAAGAATAATAGGCATAAATGAATCAGGTGGGCAATGTAACTCAGCAAATTAACATTATTTTGTAATCAAAATTAGAATTTCAAATGCTAAAGCTGAGTTGTCCCCTCTGGGGACATTTGTATGCATACACACTTACACGGAACTGTTTAGTCCCAAAATGTGATCAAAATACCGTCTTATTTTTAGTTTTAAGAAACAATGCTTTCCCATACAGTCCCACAAATCATCCTTCCCCCTTAGTGGTGAACCAAATCAATCCATAATATATTTGCTTTTCAACAGAAATCTCATGAAAACTCTGAAAACAGGCACAGAGTTTGTCTTCACACACATACACACACCCAAGTGCCATGTAGCTCATCCCCCCTTCATTACAGAGAACCAAAGAAACATCTTCCTCATGAAGCAGGCCAGGATTTCCATTAAAATATCTCATCACCGCACAGAAAAACCTCCTCTACACCAGCTTCCACTGCATCAAAAGCTTTACACTCAACTCCAGGATCTTCCTGGAAAACACTGAACTGCATCTTCACTTTTTCATTTCAGAATGAGAAAAGTTGTCCAAGCAATTTGTGTTTCATAATGAAGAAGTGCTTTATCCATTCCAACTCCAAACACTCCAGACAAGCTCGCTCTGTTCGGAGGAACAGTAATTCATTTCACAATGCAGGATTAATGAAACCTATCACTGCACTGAAGACCAAAAAGCCTTTCTTTCCAGGCAGGTTTTCACACTGCCACAGAAAATCCTTTTGAGACCACAGCACTTTAATCAAATGCCATCCTTTCTGAGTATTATTAAACAATCAGCTCTAAAGAATATTGGAGTTTAAAGCAATTTAGTATCACACCTTAATAAGCTGAGAACTTCAACTGGAGAAGAATGCCACAATACCCTGGCAATCAGCCAAGTTCAGCACTGCCTTGGATGTTCTGGAATACATCACCCAACTCAGAGAGGCCTGAATGAAAACCACATGACATCATCTGTGTACCTGTAGGAGCCATTCCAAGCACTCTGCTGAGGACTGAATAAATCACACACAGCAGGGCTAACCCATTGCTGGGGGCTATGACCAAACATGTCTCAAGGCTGAACATGCAGGCCAGGCATCTGATTTAAGTGAATTTTACCTCTTCTGTCAGCCATAAACTCCACTTTTGTCTACAAAAGCAATTGGTCCAAACTGCTAACTCCAAAAGCAAACCAAATATCAGGAAGAATAAAAAGCAGAGTAATCACGTCAGTACTTTAGAATTGTAAATTGATTGTTTTGCCCAATGCCTGTTTCAGAATTGCAGAAAGATAAAAATGAACTCTTCAAAAGTGCTTACTAACAACAACACCTGAGGAAGAGAAAGCTATTTTACAAAACTTAAAAGGTAGCAGGGCCAGAAAAGCTCAAACCCAAAAGCTATTTTAAAACAAAAGCAAACTTCAGAACAGAGTTCCAAGTCTGAAGAACACATCTGAAGAAAACATTTTCCTCCTTGGATTTGAAATTCCAGGCTGGAAGCTGAAACCTCAAAGCATTCAGACAGAAGCAGTAAGAAACCTCTGGCTAACCTCAAGGCCCAACAAGTCATTCTGATGTACAACTTGTTAAAAACAACTAAAAAAAAAAAACTGCAAGAAAAAATTACAGTTCAGGTTCCAAAATTGACAACACTGCTTTATTTCTCCCCCAACAAGTTTCAGGGAAGTTGTTTCCAAAACTTTTTTTATTCACTCACCATTTAATTCAGGTCTGCTCTTGACTTTAACTCTTAAGCACTGCTGTTGCTACAAAGGGGGAACAGTATTTTTCTCACAAATACATTTCTTTTCCTCTTAACCAATAGTAAGATTTGTCAGCTGTATTCACTGCAAAAACCAACCAGACATGCAGAAGACATCTTCAAGACATTAAGATAAAAGGTAAAACTTTGAAATCTGCATGACTTGCTTTGCATGTCACTAAGCATTCCTTTGTATACTCAGTTTCAGTTTCCTGCACACACATTCCACTAGCAACACTTCAAACAGGAAAATCCTGTCAACCGAAGAATGGCTGGAGTCAAGGAAACCTCAATTTAACCAGCCTTACTATCTCCCAGGTAATCAAGCCACCTGAATGAGCTCTGCAGCAGTGCTTTTGTACCAGCCAGTATTATCAGCCAAATAAAAAAAATTAAAAAACAACCACCACAGACCAGATCAAACTGGATTAGAGATGAAACAGATTCTCCCTCCTACACCACTGAGGCCAAGCTGGATAAAATGCCATGGGTACAGTAAATACATTTGGTTCCTCTTCTACCACACAAGTAAAAGCCAGCTAACCCAATTTCCCTAAAACAGGATTAAAGTCAATTTCTCAATTTCAGTTTGGCTGTGTGCACGGGAAAGTGTTTTAAAAGCTGAACAAACAACACACTTTTTTAAATATAAAGGGGTTTGTGTCCACTGGAGCTTTCATAGGTATGCAAGTCAGGAAAAGTAAGAATAGAATACTTCAAGATGATTACACAACTACAGACAGAAACTTTATTTTGCCTTGTAATATATGGAGTTATTGCATCTTCTCAGGTGCAGGAACCACTCCAACACCACTGTCACTGTTAGAGATAACATGACCCAAAGCACAGCCAGCAGCACCCTCACCCTATTTCTCAGCTCTCCTATGCATTAAGAGTATGAATTTTAAGACTTAATTCCTGAATTACATGCTGTATTTGGCACTTGTTCAGTTCCAAACTGTTAAGTCCATCCCTGTCACATCTATTCTACTATACCTCCCTTCACCAGTGGGCAATACTCTCAACTCCTTTTCCTCCTGCTCTGCTCCCACAGCCAAAAACTTTAGGAAAACAACCCCCAAGTGCTGAAACTAAGTGCTCAAAGTCAAGAATGTAACAAAATATGACTAAGCTGAGATACTCCAATAATTAAAAGCACAAAGAACAGTTAACTTCAGCTAACTGCGGTGCTCTTCTAGTTTCTCAAAAGGGCATAGCTGTGTCTGAGCCTCAGCTGACGCTGTTCCCCAGAAACCTCCAACAACAGAATGAATGGAAACTTCACTTTCAGTTTTACTTTCAGAGACAGCTACCCTTTGTCAACCTATAGTTGGAAGGAATGGGGGAAAGGCAAGAAGAGGAATAAGCACAGAACTCTCTCTATGCATTTTTCATCAACAATTAATATTCTTTTTTAATTAATATAGTTTCAGAACCTAAGCACTGGCAGTAAAAATTTAAAGCATGTCTCAGCATAGTTAATAAAAGCTCACAGCAGAACACAGAAATTTGGAATACTTTTAGTTAGTTCCAAAACCGGCTTTTAGTAAAAAGCCAAGTATGGAATGGTGACAACATTCAATGTCAAGAATTTAACGTGGTTGCACTTAAAGTTCTGAAGTCCAAGCTGTGATGACTTGACAGCCAGCCATGTGAATAAGCACTAACCCTGTACCACAGGGGTACCTCCATTTGCTGCAGCCAATGCCTAAAAGTCAACAACATTGCTATAGCAGAGGGAAAAACACATAAACCAAACACAGCGGTTCTTTTAAGACTTCCAGCTTGCTGGCATTGATGGAAAACGTGGAGTTATCCTACACTGCACCAATTACAGCAATCTGCCTGTATATGCACTGACATGAATGATACCCAACTGCACAGTATCTCATTGTCAAACAGAATGAGTGACCATCCATAGGTAAGAAAACACATTTACTTAGTGCTTCTACCTTAAAATCATTGTAAATGCTCATGATTCCGAAAGAATTACACAAATCTACAGATGGTAACAAGTGGACCACAGAGACTACTAGATAATGACTCTGAACATTGCTGGGGCTGCACACAGAGCTCAGAGATGGTGAAGAAACTCTCCTGTGCCATGTAGAGAGAATCAAAACCTCTAGCTCAAAGCCAGGGGCCCACTGCAGATGTCTCAAAACTATCAGTCAGATCCCATTCCCAAATTTACAGAATTTCAGCTTTCACCAACCCACTGAGGCCACGATCACAAAAGGGAAAGATGTGGTTTCACCATTCAAGAGCTCAGGTGGTCAAAACACATGACAGAAAGTAACTAAAATTGTGTAATTTAAGCTGAAAATTAGAGACTAACAGTCAATCTCAGTTAATACACAAACTTACGAGGGAAATACAAAAATCCCTCCCTACCTTCGCACTGGTTCCTTGGAAGAATCTTCCATCTTGTTTTTATCACATTTTCCAAGATTTGGAGTCCATAATACTGAAATTGGAGAAGGACAAAATGTGAGTACATTACTGTAGGACTAACTAAATTGCAGGACTCTCATTCAATCAGACATTCACACTTAACATCTAAGACTTCAAGATTATTAAACTAACAATTTTATTTAATATATGTCTATTCACCCATTTACTGAGGTTTCATGCATTGTATTTTCTTGTTTTATTCTTGGCTATACTAAGTCCTGCTGTTTGATCATGCTCACACCAGGAGGGGGGAAAAAACAATAATGAAAAGCCCTCTGGCAGACAATTTTGGCTATCTGGAAAAGTAGCAGCCAGATATGAATTTGCATCACAAATGACTGCTCCTAAGTTTGAGTATTAACCCAACCAGGCTCCTAAAATATTTAGCAGCTTGGATGGTGTCTCAATCTTCCTATTGTTCCTCTAAGAGCTGGAAAAAAAAAATCTTAACATCACATGTCCTGACACTGGCACTTCCTAGAGAAAGTATTTCCCAAACTTCACTGGTGTGTTACTTTAGGAACAGCAAGACAACCCACAGGTTTATTTAATTTCAATCCCCACCCCAATACGGCAGCTATTTCTACTATTTAAAGATGAACTTTTGTGCTCAGTCAAAGAACAACAAAAATGTGAATAAGCTCTTAGAAATCATTTTACCTTTCAGGAATTCCTTCCTATGTTCTTACCCGAAACCATTAACGTTGCAAACGGCCATTCCCTCTGCCCATTTGTCCCTACTGCCAACTCACAGTAACAGGGAAAGAAGTTTGTCATGATATGATCAAAGAACTTTAATATGTAAAACCCCATTAGCATGAATAGACAGGAGAGAAAAGGGGATGAGGAGTTTTGCATTTACTTTATCTGCAATGGATTAGGAAGAAAAAAAAAAGTCACATCAATGCCTGAAAGGTAAACTCAAGTTTTCACAGTTCCAAGTTTGGCTGAGAATAAGAGTTCCTCTTTAAAATGGTTAGTTGTTACACAAAGTAGGATCATTAGCCATTTCGACCAAAGGGATCACACAGACTTCAGTTTAATTAAAAAACACAATGTAGACTGTCCCAAACCACATTGTATTAAAAGAGCATTTTTGCTGTTCTCATCTTAACATAACCTATACATCCCTGTTCTTCTTTATCTGATCCCAGCTCCCAAGAGATTTCAGGTGCACATCCTGCATTCCCTAAATATTCTGTCCCCTTCTGAAATCTTGGGCACCAAGAAAAATTATCAATTACATAAAGTTGGCAGGGTAGTTTTATTTCCTCCATGGTCAGCAGCAAAAGCTTATCAACTAGATTTTAATCTGCAAATGGACTTAATTACATGACACAAAGGCTAAATCAAATCAAGGGAATTTTCATGAAGGAAAACGTGCAAAAACATTCTTAAGCAAAATGCTTGACAGGAAGTGATTTCAGCCATTGCTAAAAATTTACAGACACCATCTGCAACTGATCCAGGCTCACAATACAAAACATACTTACAAAAGCTCCTAACAATGTTGACTGTATGAATATTTATATCAGACAGTACTAACTTTCCTGAAGCACATCTAAACTCTAGTGAAATTTCTATGTTCTACAGGCACACACGTTAATTTTTCAGGTATCAGCCAACTAGAAATGTCCATTTTGCTTCCAAACTTTTTTCCACAAGTGAACTTATTTGGCTTTTACACCACAATGGCAAGTCTAGGGTAATTTTAAATAAACATTATATGACCAAATGAAACTTCAATGAAACACCCAACAATGGACTAAGGACAGAACTCATCTTTAGTGGGTTTTCCCCTCACTTAGAATTTCCTCGAGTCAAAGAAAAGGACAGACACCTCTAGTTATCTGCCACACCTACCCCTCATTACCTGCTCAAACATCTTATTTGGGTTCATGGACCTTAAGCTGTTCATGCTGTAAAGGTTTCTATCCATTCTTTTGTACATGTGTGACTTCAGTTCTGCCCTCTGCAGTGTCTTCTTTGCATCTTCCTCAAAGATGCCTTTTCTCTTACACCTGCATGTGACACTGAACAGCAGCAGCAGTAAAACCCCTGTGTACAACACTGACCTGTTGGAAGGGTTCCATCAGCCTCAACATCCTGCAAAGGGCCTGCTGAGGTTTTTACTTTGTTTCATTTGATTTGATAGTTCTAATTACTCTTATTTCTCTGATAAAGAGATGCACCACTGATCAAAAAAGTCACTGACACCAAAGCTCTGCCTTTCAATCAACTATTGCAACAGTACATGTAAACACAACTCTGTGTAAGACAGAAACCTTTCAAAAACTTTTGCTCCTAGTGTGCTAGTTGCTAATTGTCTACCACTAATTCATTGCCCAGTTATGAAGATGAGGGACAGGCAACAGCAAACACTCAAAAAAGCCCCATGAAATGATCCCTATGGTAGAAATTTCTATGGCACCCTTATTACTTATTTTATGCACCGAATCCCTTTCCCTCCCACCTCCCAAGAAACAAAAAACAATTGATGAACAGAATTCAGTTAAAGGGAATCAAAAGGGTAGACCTTGTGGAGGCCTGCCGTCAAAGCCTAGCTGTGTCAGTTGCACAGGAAGACACCCCTTTTCTTCCTATTACAAGCAATCAACATAATGGAACATTATGATTAATATCAGGTAGTGTTAACAGCTTTAATTAAAGAAAAAATATGATTGCATAAAAGCCAAATGTCATAGTGCATAAATTTAGCACCAAATCATTTGCAATTTATGTAAATTGAAGAATTCTTTACCTGTTGCTTTCTTTCTGTTCCTTTAATCATCTCATTTTTCACAAGACAAATTTGAGTTTTTAAAAATACTGTTGATAAATCAACTTAAACATTAGTAATGTCTGTCAGTATAAAAAGCAAAGTTTACCAGGCAAGCAAACAGGCAAACACTGTTACTTAAAGGTGCTTAAAGGTGTTACTTTGAGGAAGTTCTTTAAACTGTTTTCCCCTCAACTTCAGAGAGCAAGGAAAAAAATAAATGAACTGCTTCATGAATACCACATGATTTCAGAAACCATCCAAACACAATTTTTGCTGTTTTAACACAGTGTGTATCCAGCAGAAAAACATGCATGTCAGTTATTTGAGACAATAATCATCCAACTTAAGACAGTGAAAACACATTTTGATCATCTTTTTGGCTCAAACTTCACAGGTTTTAGGAAAAGCATTTCAAATTGTAGAAAAAGCCCTGAATGCTGCCCATTTTAGCCTCTACCATGATGGATGGATTTCCAACAGCAGTGCAAAGCAAATGTGTTCTGCGTAGTAGCAAAGAAGTGATCTTGTACTACAAACTGTGGGGTGCTTAGCCTTCACTGATTGCTCAAAACCTTGGTCTAAAAAAGGTTTGTGTTGTCTTTAACACACCTAGAGACACATTTTCTCCTCAGTTACATGCACATGGCTTTCATTATGATCACAAACAGCCAAGCACTTATCCAAGGACAAAATGTAGCTCTAGGAGACTTTTCATTACTCAGATTTATACAGACACAAAACCAATCTTGGGAACTGGCACCATGCTTGCATGTGCCTTCAAAAAATTATGTGTATCCAATTTACCTCATCCTCATAAAAAAAAGGAGAAACTCTCATCAATGTAAAAGGAGGTATGAATATTTTTTTCATTTACAGTTCTTGTTTAAAGCCAACTTTGAGAACAAGACAATTAAAAAAATGTGGTTTGAATCAAGAAAGTCTATGGCTAAAAATGAGATACCTTCCTCAAAGTTTATGAATGGAAGAAAGAGGAAAACCAAATAAATAAAAGTTAATTTGCTTACTTTGGTATTCATGTTCTGAGAGAACTCCAAAATAGTATCAACTCTTGTCCACGCATCAGGATGCTCTTTTAAGTGAGTCAACACTTCTTGTGCCATTCTTTGCTAAAAGAAAATTTGATTTGAAAAAGTGTTAGCATTAGATTATTTAAGAAGTTATATACTGTCAGTGAAGATAACAATAAGAAAAATTTCATTTCAATTACTTATCTAAGAGTTAAACAGAACTCAACCAGCAGCAACAAGTCCCTCAAGCCTCCTTCTGTGACAGCTCAAGTTTAGTAATAGCCAAATTCCAAAAGCCCATTGATGCAGGACAGTAATTACTCACTTCCACTCTTCCATACTGACTGACTCATCCAGACCAGCAGTGAACATGCAGTAATGGTACACAGTACAGGGAAAACCTACTAGGGAATGAAATTCTCTCCCCTTCCACAGTCATCTAGATAAAGTCTCATTCCAGGGCACCCAAACTTGCTAGTTCCAGTGGAATCACTCATACAAAGTGCCAGCTTTAAGGAGCACTGTGTATCATGCTGCAAAGTTGTTGATGCTGGAACTGTTGATTTTATTTTGAAGAACCACAGGAGAGCATTAGAGGTCTCCAATCCCTGAGGAGATTCTGAGGAATCCTTGGTGTAACTAACAACCTACAAAACCATAATAAAAACCTGCTGGTGGGAGGAAGGGAGCTGGTCAGGCTAATGGTTTGCTCTTCCTTGGGACTGACATGATCAATTACTGTCCTAGATACTGTGGTTTCTTGAGAAGCTCATCTGAAGCAATTACACATTGAAATAGCTGAATTCATTTTAGCCATCCTTTTCAAAAGCCTGGATGTCCACAAGCATTCTTAGGGAGCCAAGCTGATATCAGCCATTTCCAAAAGTGCAGTGTACTGATAAATCTTGCTGCAAACTGTATCCCCTACAAGCATCAGATACTACCTTACCAACAACATGGACATTTTACAACACAATTAACAGAACTTACTTGACTCTTTCACTGCACTGTAGAGCCAATTCAACAGACTTACAAAGCAGTTAAAGCTTTACTTTAGGATTAACTTCAACAGGCAGAACTTACTACAGCCACGCAGATTTCTAGTCTCATCCAAGTACATACCTGAGCTAATCATTAACTGGTGTGAAAAAGCATGTATTTTCAGTAACTTAGAAATCCAATCAACACCCAAAATCTACATACATAAAATACAAGAAACCGACAAATTTGGCATGGGATTTAAAAAAATAAAATTGGAGGTTCCAACAGAAAAAAAAACAAGGATGCCTAAACTATCTGTACAATACTACTTGCACCCCTACTTGATGTAATTGAGCACAGTGGAGCAACTGGACCAGCAAGTCTCTGCAGATTTCATATGGACAGGTACCACACAAATATTCTGTTAAAGACAACAACCAGTACAGCCATATTGTTACAGTATGACATGAGAATAAAAAAAAAAAACCAAAAAAAAAAAACCACCAAACCCCAGCACTTTTAATACATTTTAGTTTTAAGTTGGAAGGAATAGCTGTATTACTTCCAGGTTCAGTCTGAAAGTGTGTTTTTATACTGGCCTCCTGTTTGCTTCTAATACTGGTGACATATCCCAGGATCAAATTTCAACACCTACAAAATACAGACACTCAATATCCCTCTTCCAACACTGAGAGGTCTGCTCTCATACCCATGAACCCCTTTTCTGGACATCAAACCCTGCAGTTTCATAAACAGTATAAATTTAATAATAATGGTTAATCAAGAACAAAGTCTCATGGTGTTGCTGGTACCAAAAATGAATTTGCAAATAATCTTTCTGGACATATGAAGATCTAACAGACCAATGGATTTAAGAGGCTGGGATGAGTCCAGGTAAACATTTATGAGTTGCATGAAATCTCCTTAGTCATGTATTGCACTGGGGTGGGGACATTCTTTTCAGGGAACTATACCCAAAAAAGCTAAGAGAAAAAATTTTAAATCTCTAGGATAGAAAATAGCTTCTTTCTTGCCTCATATAGATCAGTAGATAACAGTTTTGCAAGCAGAGATAAGAACTAAGCAGAAGGAGGAGACAGGTGAATCTGAATGCAAGTTCAGCACAGGCCATTCAGGCTGCTTTCTAAACCTGTTTTACCCTGACATTACCCTGACCTACTCCAGGAAAACCACTGGTAATCTCCAGTTTCAATATTTTCTTTCCTCAACTTCTATTATTCCTGTCACCCTTTAGGACAGGACTTGAGCTGTCAGAGTCCACAGAGAACCATTTTTTCCTGCAGGAACTTCTGAACCCCCTGGAAGAGGGAGAAGCTCAGATTTCCTGAAGTGTGTCCACTTTGGAAATGTACTCAAATAGCTGACCAAAGTTTCATTGAGGTGACACATATTAATACATGTATTTAACAGAAGTTTATATCGTAACTCACTTCTGCCAGTTAAACACTACCTCCTAAACTTTTGCTTCTTTTTCATGAATTTTCTAAATACTGGAGACTTTTTCCAGCTGTGTTAAGTGAAACAACTTCTCACAATGCCAGAACAATGGCAATTTGATCATTGTATTT
The DNA here is from genome assembly GCF_008360975.1 of Lichenostomus cassidix. NCBI lineage: Eukaryota > Metazoa > Chordata > Aves > Passeriformes > Meliphagidae > Lichenostomus > Lichenostomus cassidix. The sequence goes on from NC_139483.1 coordinate 7,372,864, forward strand.
AGTGTTAATCTTTTATTACCCTTATAAACCTTCCCAACTTTTTTTACTCTCTTCAGACCAAACAATGTTATAAGCATCACCTATTCTGCAGGGCAGTAAAACATATCACAAAACAAGTGCTATAGATGTCCACACTTTTAAGGCAAAAGCTACAAGGAGTTTTCTGTCATTCAAGCACTTACAAAACTACAGCAAGTAACTATTTTTGGGACATTCAAAATGCAAATATTTAAAAAAAAAAACCATGGTATTTCAAAACCTGTCGGAATTTACACTAGTAAGCTTTTCAAAAGCACTTTTTCTTTTTTCCTAAAGGGACACAGAAAGCAAGTATAAGCAAGTATATCATTGTTTATTCTAACAGCTGGAAAGAATAGAAAAGCATCAGCTACTTTGTCCCATTTAATTCACTTATTGTTGTGCAAGACTATCTTAGTAAGAGATGCCTGACATTGAAACTCCCAATTTGTTGAGCCTGAACAATTAAAATCTGCCAGAAGAGAAACGATGCCAACACCCTTGTAGCAATACTTGCTCTCAGCATTTAAGTCTTGCTTCCAAAGTAGTTCAAGAAATAGATAAAAACAATACAAGATTCACCTTCAAGGCAATATATGCAAACACACAAATGCATAGACCCTCCATTTCAACTTATTACTTCACAATCTGAACTAAGTCCAAAGAGTGCAAGAGGAATCTGTGCAAACTGTAATGGGAAATAAAAAAGACCAGAAACAAGAAAGGAACAAACTCTCCTATTGAATATGCATGATATACTTCTTTATAAATACAAACACAGTAATAGTATCACTAAGATTTTTCTTTTAAATACAACTCTTCACTGAAACCAGCGTTAAGTTTATGGCTTCACAATCCTGTCCATGATAACAAGTAACAGGTAGCTCAGACCTTCCTGAAGAACTAAGTCAGAAAAGGTGAGCTGCAGGCAGAAGTGTCCTTACCAAGTCATATTTGCTAATAATTCTCAACAGCAAAAGGCAAGCTAGAAATGAATACTCACCAAACAAACATTTTTCCAAGTGTCACTTCAATGTGAATTCACATTTCATGTGACTGCCAGTGATATTCCAGTCACTAGCTCAGTAAATTCACTAAAATTACTGATTGTTATTGAATTGAATTGATTTTGCTCAGATGATTTGCTGTAAGATTAAACATGATCAATGATCAATAAAGGTAGGTTCCAAGTCCACCTTACCTGTGCACCTTCTCCATGGTACAAGCAGTTCACCACATTGTCCAAGAGATTGATATCCAGTTTCTGGTTAAAATCCAGCAGCTGACGAGCTGCATGGTCTGCTAACATTGTCATAATTGCTGGCATAGATTACTGCAAAATAAATTTTAAAAAATCGATCAATTCATAGGAAACTATTATCAGATGCAGCTGCAAAGCAAGTGCTTCAACTTAGCTCACTTGTCCCACTGAAACAAGATGTTTATGCTAGCAGTAGGAGATAAAACTGAATACAACACTGCTCTGATTGTGGGGCACACACAAGGACAAACTTCCCCCCACTCCCTGAAAAAATTCATACAACACTACCCCAGCTCAACTCTCAGGGTCTGCAACAGGTAAAACACAGAGTAACGGTCTGACTAGAGAATGGGCTGAGTTACCAGCACCATAGCACTTATTTCAAAGCAGCTATCAACCCTTATCACTTCCTAAACATGTTTGCTGGTAGAGAAGCCTTGTGTCACTACAACCAAAACCCAGACTGGTAATCTCAGCGAGTATCAAGTTCCCAAGGCCAACATGCACATTCAGAAGATCAGTTCCAAAAGCTTTTTAACACTTGGGGGATGGAGGTGAAACGTGATCTACACACAGAGCAAGAAATTAGCCAGAGGGCATTTTTCAAATAGTTGGGAAAAAAAAGAAAACCACCTTACAAGTTAACCACATACAAGTAAAAAATTACCACTGAAACGAAGTTGACTGAAGGCACTTTGAGAACACGAAGCAAAGGGACTGTTAAATCAGCAGGTTACTCTGTGTGCCACGTGAGATCACTTCAAACTCAAATGGAATTCTACTGGAGGTTTCAGGTCCCCTAAACCCAGGGACACATGCATTAACTCTTTGTCCTAGATAGAGCAGCCTTGATATTATGCAAAGGCAGTCAGGTGGGGTGTGCATGTAAGATTCTTTACCAGCCAGAGACTGGTGCAAGATAAAGACATTCATGAAAAGCAGCAAAACAAGCCAGAAGCCACAGAATTTCTGATTATAAGTTATGCTCTACCTTTTTCACACCATCCTCCCCCACGCTGGAAACACCTAATCAAGTTTATTGCCCTCTTCTCACAGTCAATGGCAACTCTAGCACATATTCCCACCCTGCCACCTACAGCACCTCTGTGCCACTCAGCCTCCTTTCAAACCCTGTAAACCTAGAAATCTCACATAAAACTGCTCACTTAACAAACAGCCAGAAGTCTGGACAAGTGAAAGATCAATCAAAAAGTTACACCAGAGCTGTCTGCACACTCAGAAAGACACAACCTGAAACTCCTCCACAAACACACCCTATAAAGTCAGATTTGCTCTTACTAAATAACTCTATGTATAAGTAAGAATCTGTTTTATGCCTTATGTATTTAAGTCATGCTCAAAAGTAAGAAACAAGACAAACCTGTGCCTCAACCATAGCAATTACTAATTAAGTGAAAGTCTTACAGTAGCATTCAGACAAGAAACATCTTTTGTTTAGAAATGTGTATTTGCAAGTAGTATCAAGCAATTTCTTTTATTTCTGTATACAAAAATAGTTCCAAATCCAAATATTTTAATTGCATTTTCAAGTAGAAAACTCAGTATTACTACAGTAACATAACCATTTTGAGGGCTCCATCTCAACACCCAGTAAAGTCTTTTTACAGCATGTACCTGTAAAACCAGAAGAAACATCAAGTAGAGAACAGAATAAAATTAACACTCCATGCCCTTTCGTCCCTCCCTCAACTCCGAAGGTTTCCAAAACTCCAACGTTAAGTCTGGAAACAAAAACCACAACAGCAGGAAAGGCTGACTTCATTCTTGATTTCACTCTTTTAACTCAGGAGGACACTGCAAATGTCACCTGGCAGACGAGGGGCAGTGAGCAGCACCACTAGAAGGACACTGCACCCAGAGGAGTCTCAGAGCAGTTAATGCTCTCCATCCACTCCTGCTGCCAGGCACGCCCCTTTTTGTCCACATCTGGCCTCCACGGCTGAACTGTGAGCCGGGAAAGAGGTTTCCAAACTACAATAAATGTCGCAAAGCAGTCGCTCCTCGGGTAGGACCATTCATTTCAGACCTGAACCTCTTCCGGTGCTTTTCAGGCCGCCCTGAGAGCACCAAGAAGGAGCAGCGTGACCAAGAGAAGTTATTCACCACATGGAAGCAGAAAGGAAATGTTCTGAATAGGGCCCTTCGCCACTCCCAGCATTATCTTCAAAATGACCTACCTACTTCGCCAGCCGAAACACAGAAATGGCGGCTTTGTGGCCAACACCAACTGCAACCAACTCCATCTCCCACTCCCAACACTGTACCCACATGAAGCTCATAATCTCTGATTTACTGCACTCCTACACTTTTCCCTCCCCCATCAGGCCTGAACTCCAGAACAGGTTTAAGCCTCAGCTCCAACCACCACCACTGCTGAATTCTTCGATAAATGGGTACACAGAAACAAGAAAAAGTTAGGAAAAAAAAAAAGTTAATTAAAAAAAACCCGCAAAAAAAGAAAGCCCAGAAAAATATCTGAACTACAACACAGCAAGAATGTGACATCTACCGAAGGTCAAAAGAACTGCATTTACAGCACTGTTTACACAGTTAGCCCAACTCTCGATGACCCTGGACCTTTAACACAACAGTTAGCTTGTTGTGGTAGACTCGATTCATTTTGGCATGCTGCACGCAGGAATAACAGCAAGCATTTAATAGTAAGAAATGCTGAGCATTCACCATGAATCCTACAGCACCTTCAACCCAGATATTTAAAGCTCATTGGGGGCAGCGACTAAAAAAAAACAAACCCACCCCGGGAGAGTCACTGCGCCCCATTTCTAAGCACGCAATACGAATGAATTGCCTCCCTCACCCAAGGAATTAGCTGCATCACTTGTAAATCCCACCCGAGAGGGGTGAGTGGCTCTGAAACGCAGCGCACGACAAACGCGTTCGCATCACACGCCACACACCAGCAATGGCAACGAAACCGCCCCTTCCCTCCGCTCCTTTCACACACACGTGAAGGAGAAGGACGACACGCATTAAGTAACATCTGCCCGACACCTCGGAGCGTTCATTTTGGGCTGGAAATAACTCACACCCACCCAGCGCGGCGGCCCTTCCCCGGCTCCTGCCGCAGCGCCCCGGCGGGCGGGCAGCGCCCCGGCGGCAGACAGCCCCTCCGGCTCCCGGCTGGGCCGGCAGCGCCCCGGTTGGCGGCGGGGAACGGGAACGGGCCCGGGCGGTGGGTCGGGCGGGCCGGGGCCCTGAGGAGCGCGGCGGCCCCGCAGCCCCTCCCTCCTCCTCCTCCTCCTCCCCTGGGCTCCAGCCCTGCGCTCTATACAGGGCTCCCCACGTGATCCAGGCGGACGTTTCAATACTGCTGCACAGACACACACACACACACACACAAAAAAATATTTCTGGAAACTTCCACTCCTAATAATTTACAGATTATGTCGCCGGGTTTGCCCGTAGCCGATCGCAGCCCGCCCGGCCCTCTCCTAACGAGGAGCATCCCCCGCAGCATCCGCGGCCGCGCTCGGCCAGGCCGGGGATGCTCGTACCCCGAACCCCATCCAGGAGCACCCCCGCCCCTCAGGGCTTCTCCGCGGGCTCCATCGCATCTCTGCTAGCGCAGGCCGGGCTCCGTGCCCCCCTCACGGCCACATCCCCCCGTTCTGCCCTCAAAATCCCCCCCTCTGCCCCCTCTGCCGACCACCGCCACCCCCCCGCAAGCCTCGCTTACCTAGGGGTTTCTCACAGCCTCTTCCTTCAAAAAGTAGGGGCGAGCGAGCCAAGTTTCTAACCACCACACGCCACGAGAAAAAAAAATTAAAAAGAAAATAAAAAAAGACCACCAAAAATAACCCCCTCCCAAAAAAAAAATTCGGAAAAAAAAAAAAAAAAAAAAGCACGGAAGGAGGGGAAAAAAACCCCACCACGGCAAGGGGGAAAAAACCACCAGGGCGGGAGGTGGGGGGAAAAGCGAGCGCTCCCTCCTCGCTGGTGGGTCGGGGCTAGTGGCGCCACTCCTCCCCTCGCAGCGTGCCCGGCCTGGCTGCACCAGGAGCCCGCAGCAGCCCCCGGGGCTCCGCGCTCGGCTCCGCGCCTTCCCCTCAGCCCCGGGAAAGCGGCCGGCGCGGCGCTCCGGCCTCGCTAGTGCGGGGGGATCTACCCGGCTGCGCCTCCCGCGCCGCCCAGGCCCGGCCCCGCCGGCTCTCGCTGCCCCTGCGGCTGCTACCCTCCCCGCCCGGCGCTCAGTTCGCCCCCATTCCCGCCGCCCCCCCCCGCGGCTCGCACTAAACTTCGCCCCCTCAGCTGCGGGTCCCCTACGAGCAGGTCACACACGCGGCAGCGGCGGCGGGGACTGAGCGCGGCGCGTCTCCCCCTCCTAATGCCACAGGCTCGGAACCGGCTCAAACCGGTTCAGACTGGGAGATTCCATCTCGGTTTAGTTTTCAGCCCATGGCGCCGCGGAGCGTTTGGAAACCTCGGGGGCCCCGCCCAGCCGCCGCTCCCATTGGTCCCGGGATGTGCCGCCGCGAAGGCGGCCGCCGTGCTGATTGGCTGAGTGAGCTGTCAATCCGCTGCGCGCCTCAGAGGGGCGGGGGGAGCGAGCGGCGGCGGGGGGGTGAGCAGAGCGGACCCGCCCCCTCTCCAGCAGCGCTGTACGCGCTAAGGGGGGCGCGCCTTGCTGATAGGCCGAGCCGAGCCGTCACTCAAAGGCGCTCCGCCTCCAAGTTCACAAAGCGCGGGCGCAGGCCTCGCTGGGCTCTCATTGGCCGGCGGCGGCGGCGGCGTGACGCGCGCGGCTGAGCGCGGCTTTCGGGGCTGCGGCGGGAGGGGGCGGGAAAGGCGCGGCCGTTGGGCGCCCCCGGGCGCGCGCCTGAGGGGCAATGGCGGGAGCGGGCGGGCCGTGAGGGGAGCGGGTGTGGGGACTCTGCTCAGTGAGGGGAGCGGGTGTGGGGACTCTGCTCAGTGAGGGGAGCGGGTGTGGGACCTGTGGTCAGTGAGGGGAAAGGTCCTGGGGACCTGTGCTCAATGAGGGGAAGGGACTCGGGGGGTTTCCTTCAGTGAGGTAAAGGGGTTTTCGGTGGGCTCTGCTCAGTGAGGCTAAGGGAATCATGGAATTGGCCCGTGAGGGGAAGGGGCTTGGGGAAAGGGGTTCAGGTCTGTGGTCCGTGACGGGAAGAGGTTCGGGCAGCACGCCGGTAGTGCTGAGGCGCTGTTTCCCGGCAGTACAGCGAGGCAATGGGGGCACCCGGTGTGGGGCTGTGTGGCCATATGGGCATTACCCCAGCAGCTCTCTCCGGGAGGGAGCGCAGTGCAGTGCAGTGCAATAGGACATCTCGGGTCTGGTGCGGGCCCTGTGAGCAGCCCGGGCAGCAGCCCGCGCTCGGTGCCGCCTACTCCTTACCCCTAGCAGTGCTGTGCTCTCCGCTGAAGCTTGTGCAGATCGCAATTGCGGTGTGTGCCCTCTCCTCTGCGATGCCTTTACCCGGGGGTATCCAGCTTCCTGCAGTAGCCCCTTGCAGCTGCCCTTCCAAGTGTGCTTCAGGCAAGGCTGGCTTTAGGTTTATCCAAACCTCGAGCTGTGTGAGGCATATGAGGTAACGAGGCGTGAACAGGGGTGATCGTAGTGCTTTTCAGTGGTGACATAAACTCAGCAGGCTGTGGTTGCACATCTCATCGCTGCCTGCAGGAGCACAGAACGTGCTTGCTAACTTGCACGTGGAAAAGCTCTTATCAGTGAAAGTATTCTGTACCTACCTATGTGTTTCTCCTGAGTCTTACATCCTCATTTGAAAAAGCAATAGTTACAGAAACTCATTATTCACTTGTATGAGGGGGCCACTATTGTGAATTATTTAAATTCCCTTCTAGGAACAAGCTTTCTTTTTCATCAGTTACTTTGTTTTTGGGATGGCATTACACTGGCCAGTGAAGCTTGTTGTGGAAGTGATACTTTTGATTTGTGGAATGCCATCTTGGGGGTTTCCAAAGGAAACTTCCTCTATAGCTTTGTTAGGGTGGTGTTCACCTGTGCTGGGAGTATGGGAGGCATGCTTAAGCACTTTTGCACAGTTTAAGAAGGAAAAAAAAGTGTTTTGTGGTGTGGAGGCTACTCCAGAGTAGTGGCTAAATTACCACTGGTGTGAAGTTTGTACCTAGCAAGCAGGTAGTCTGCTGTTGCTAGTAAGTCATAAACACCCCCCCCCCCATTTAAGTGTTTTTGAGGCTTTTGCTGGCTTTCTAACTTTACAGATAGTGTATGCTCAGCCATGTAACTGCTGGATGGGGCTCAAAACCTGTATTTTTTCCATATGATTTTTTAATCCATACCTCCTGTGTAATGCAGCGGTTTAAAGTTAGGCATCTGCAGTCATCCCCAAAAGTTTGCCAGTACAATGAAAACCATAACATACTTGAATAAATAAATCTAATTACACATACTTACACTGTTCTGATTGCCTGACCAATTCTAGAAGTGCTGTGGGGAATCCAGTTCCTCAATCTTCATTTTGTGGGTGTGTATAATGTGGTTTCTTTACTTTCTTTCTGGGACAGCTGGGGAAATCTTGTATTCAAATACACATTTGTGTTTTGGGCAGAGTCTCAGAGGATGCAAGACCATGTGGTGCCAAATCAGATCCTGTGTGATGTATTACTAAACTCCTCAGTTAAATTTCTTGGAAAAATTTCTGCAGCATTTAAGGTTTGAAGAGCTGGAATGTGAAAGGTCTCTTTTATTTTTTATCATGCCTAAAAGGAACTGCATCCTGTTAACATGTGTGTCAGGGTGGTAACAGTGCTTTGTTTAATTCCCCTTGTTTGTCTTGCTCTGGTGGGTTGGCTTGTGCAGAGTGACTGTAATTGAAGATAGCACTGGAGCTGCTGGGATTGAATTTGAAAGTGATTCCAGTAAAATGGACACACATAGCAAGCTGTTGGTGGGTTAAAAACAGGGCTGTAACTCTAGCACTTAGAATAAACAGTTCCTATGTGTGTTTTGATGTTCTAGCTAGCTCTGGTGTTCAAAACAAACTGATGTAAGAGACAAAAAAGTCATTCTTTTTTTAACTCCTTCTCCTCGTGCAGAAGGTTCACTTCTATTTTCTTTTTGTGTATGTATAAAAAAAAAAGTTCAAATCCTTAAATCAGTTTGTTAAACGAATGTTAACTATTTTGGGAGTAGATGCAGCTTCACTATTTCATCAGGTGTTGTTAATGCCCCAAACTGCAATGTGATTTTAATAAATGGCAGTAGTAACAAACACAGCAGGGGTTGGCTCTGCCAGTTTGTTAAATCCAGTGCTTGAGTAGGGGAGAGTTCCTGCCTCATCACTGTCACTGGCTCTATTATCTCAAATAACACGTTAATTTTTGTTAGAAATAGCCTTCTTATCTTCCTGCAGGCTGTGGCCTGAGAAAACTGAACTCTTCCCATCTCCCTTCTGTAAGGAGGCAGGTGAAGGTTGGTTCAGAGGCTCAGAGCAGGCAGTAAAAAGCAGCTGTTTTAGCAGGATGAGTGTGTCTGATCACAACTTTTCTCATACACATGCTATCAGGAGTTGTTGTGAGCTTATGCTTGCTTTTTTGTTGCCACTGTTCCCTGTCTGTTGGCTCCTTTATTAGATGCTCAGTCTGGTATTTAGGCCTTGCTGGAATCAATAGAAAAATTTGCTTGGGTTTCAGGTCAGCAGTGTGGCCTGCTAGTGATAAAAGCTAACTGCACGCTGGGCTGGATCAAAAGGAACATAACCAGGACATCAAGTGAAGTGATTCTTTCTCTCTGCTGGTCACTCAGTAGCTGCATCTGGCACACCATGCCTGGTTTTTGGCCCATCACTACAAGAAAGGTGTGGAAAACCCTGTGCAGGTCCAGCAGAGCCCATCTCCAAGGTGCAGAAAGGACTGAGGGAGCTGGGATTCTTCAGCCTGGGGGAAAAAATGGGTGAGGGGAGACCCAGTAGCCCAAACCAAAGCAGGGAGTGGGAACTCTATGGGCAGAATTAAGTAACTAAACTTCTGTGGCCTGTTTGTTCTTCACAAGGGCCCCACAGTTTGTGGGAGTTAATGTATTTTGAATGCTTGTCTGATCCTTGCTCACACTGTTCAGGGTGATGGGATGAGCCACCATGGTCTGAGAGTGTCACAAAATAAAGGTTATGTGGATGGGCAAGCAGTGCTTATTAACTTTCACCCCAAAGCTAGACAGCTATGTAGTGCTGTTATCTTTTATGCAGGTTTTTTCACTCTTTAGAGCTTTTTTGCTTGTTTTTGGACAACCTGTCTGTACATTTGCTTTAGCAGACCATCTCCTTTAGCTGTGGTCAATTTGGTTTTTCAGAACCTGTATGATTTTCTTGGGTGGTGTGCCAGAATTAGGGGTTGTGCATCCAGGAAAGCTGAGGTTCTGATGGCAGGAGGAGTCATAAAATATGACAAAAACATCACATTAGTGTCATAGTTTCTTGACTGGAGAAGTAAGGCTTGTAAATGGAAAGACTAGGGAACAGAATAAAATAGAGCTGGGGAAATAAGGCAAAGGGAAGGCAGGTGTTGAGTGAGGCTGAAGTGAAAGGAATGAGGCATTCAGAGGAAATTGCCAGCTGTAAATTTTCAAGGATGTCTGGGCAACACACAACTAAAACGATCTGTTAATGTCATGAGTGTCATTGTGAACAGCTCCAGCCTCCACCTCATCCTTCAGGAAAGGCCCTTTGCCCATCCATGCCTTTATGGGGGGCGTGGCGTGACTGCAGAGTTTTCACTTGCTCACGCTGTGTCCATCGCCAAAGCTTTCTTCTCAAAGCAGGGAAAGATGCCTTGTAGTTTCCACTTTCTCCTGCAGCTGTCCCATTTAGTTCTGGGATTATTGACGTGATAGGACCAGGAAATATGTTTGGCTAATGAAAGGAATGCAGAGAATTTGTTTTGTCCCTCCACTCTTGCTTCATGTCATTCTAGAAATGGCAGAACTAATCCTGCCTGAGCATCCCTCTTCTTACTGAGCATCTGCTGCCATTCTTAATTGTTTTATTTTTTTTCTGTTTGGAGAACTTCTAATGTACTTTTTTCATCTTTAATTACTTTTGTTTGACTTCACATTTACTGTGTCTTTGGCCAAACAGATTTTGCATTTAGTTTCATTTATTCTTGTGTGGAAGAAAGCAACTGGTCTGTTTTGATGAATGTCCCAGATCAATGATTTCAGAGAGGCTGGATGTAAGAATATTAACAGCATTTGCAGATGAGCCTAAGTCAGGTCTTACAAACACAAGTAGGAAGAAATAATACAACATAATCTAAAAATCTTGGAAGCAGGAAATTGAATGTAACTGAGAGGAGAGGAGAAATAAAAACTGATGTGTCCTTGGGAAAAAAAAAAAAAGTTCAGTACGAGGGAAAACTTGGAAAACAGAGCTGAGGGAGAAAGTGGAAAACAAATTAGATATTCCTTTGCTTGGTGGCAGGGTAAAGGACAACATAATTAGGGAGTGTCTGTAGGCATTACTTGGAACAGCAGCAGGGTAGTGGCCTAAAGTAATTTCAAGAATACTCACAGAACCTTTTAACTAAACCTGGGTATCTCATTATCAATATGTTGTAAACAGATTGGCACAATTTCAGAGATGATTGGTAATTAACACTTGAGACAGTAAAGGTATGAAATGTATGAAACATGACTGAGGAAAAGCCAGGTAGGGATAAATTCATCAATAAACTTCCTAAAGTGATGAACTACAAATCAGTTCATTGATATTTTGAGATCATTAAAATAGCTATTGGAAAGGTTTAGGCATTAAACTTTAAACTGTTAAATAACTTTTCACAGTATGTACAAATCCATGAAAAACAGATTCAAAGAAGGAACTGAAAAGAAAACCACTGGGAAAAACCACTCTATATTACAGGGAAAAAATTCTCCATTGGTAGTCTTTTTAAGATGTCATTGTTTTGGTGTCTTACTGATAACTGAATTCTTCTGTTAGTCAGAATTTTCCTGCCATATTCCTGTAAATTGTGCTGATGCTGAAATGAGGTGAGATGGCAAAGGTAAGAAATTTCCCTCTTCTCCTAGTCTTGTTCTTCAAATAAGCGAGTTTACAAAATTTTTACTGAAAAAAGTCTTTAACATGGGACTCTATATAAACAAGTGAACACAGTGAGATATAAATACTCCTTTTACATTATATAGCTATAAAGTAATACTCATAACTTAAGAGAAATCAGCTGTTCTTCAAGAGCTGTTTAACTGTAATAAACTTGGCACAAATTCTGTCAGGCTCAGCTCTAGGAACAGTTCTAGAATCTGCAGCTGTGAACCATTTTCTGTGACTCTGTCAGGAAGATGGTGTGATGTCTGCTGTGTGTCCCAGCAGAGCTGTTCTGCTGATACAGCAACTACCATAAAGCCATGTTAATAAAATCCTGCAAGGAGGCAAATCCCAATTTGTCATCCTTCTGTTAAACCAGATTTGGTCATCTCTGAAACATTCACTAATTCTGAAAGTGTTGGGTTTTTTGTTTGTTGGTTTGGTTTTGGTTTGTTGCTTTGTTGGGTTTTTTTTTACTTCTTTTGATATAATTTCTTAGCTTTATTTTTTGGTCCAACCCATTGCAACTTTTAAAGCACCTGAAGGGTTTTTTTTAAGGAAAGGTAGTTAGCAGGATTTGTATTCTAAAATAAGAATCAAACCATAAAGGTTCAGGGATCTAAGATAAAATATTCCATAGTGTTCAATGCTCTAAATGGCACTGGCAGAGACTATTGATTCTCCCCAATAAACTTTACACAGTGTTAAATCTAACAGTTGTCTCTGGGCAATTGTCTGTTGCTTAGGTCCACTTTGTGTTTAGAATGGAACTGCTAACTTCATTGTGATAATGTCTTTATTTGGGGTATTACTTTGGCTTTTAGCTTTTGAGGCAATAATCGTTTCTCTCCAACAAGTAAAGCAACTCCAGATGGCAACTGAGGAATAGATTCACCAAAGATCAATGTTTGGGCTTTAGGAAATTCTTGATATTTGCCAGATTGGTGAAGTTCTGTCCTCTCTATGATTTAGTGGGCATGATAACTTTCAGTGATTAATTTAAATTCAACTGAAAAAAAACCACTTTATATTCACAGGTATGCCCTTTCTGGAGTAGCAGTCTCTTGCATCCTCCTGTAGCTGGGGTTGTGGATCACAGGATATGAGTCCAGGGTATTAATGTGACTGTGGTAGGTGTCACTTCCATGAAAATCAGTGCATTCAGTGGCTGTCCAAATTCATAAATGCATCAGGATAAAATACAGGTTGTAGCTCCTGTAAGTGAGACTTGTTTTATAGGTGATTTATCTCAGTCCAGTCTCAGCTTCATAACTGAGCCTGAGTTCTAAATTGCCCCTCAGCAGTTCCAGGTGTTTTTAATGCATTGCTTTTACCTTCCATGCTATCACGTGTGCCACTTGGCTATCCCTTCCCAGTTCTGTAGTGAATAGACCTGAAATTAAAATGTATTCCCCATGTGGTGAACACAGGGCTATAATTCCAAAAAAAGCTTCTTTAGCTTGCTCATCTTGGAAATCAGCAACCTTTTTTTTTTTTTTTTCACTTTGGAAAGAGAAAGAGGTAGAAGGATGGAAGGAGTAGAAACCAAATCACTATTTAGGTTTTTCTGGGAGAGGTGATATTAAGAAATAATTTGGAGGAAACTGCAGCTTTCAGTTTCAGGCAAATAACACTGTGCTGAAGTCAAAGCTCACATATTCTTCCTGAGCTTTCTGAAGATGTCTTGTAGCTTTCTCAATGTGCATGACTAATATGTACACAATCATGATCCAATTCATTAGGGCTCTTGGCTATTATTTTTTTCATATTTTCACAGTGAACTCGTTGATTTTAAATGGGGTGGGGATGGGCTTGTTTAAGCTTTACAGGTCTTTTCACTCACTTCTCTATTTCAGTCCACAAATTATTGTTCAGCCTTTGGCAAGCTGTATTTTTAAAATGCTCTCTCCTGTCATACCTGTGACTAAACTTAGTCTTTGATCACGTTCCTTTGCGGCTGGTCTTTTCCACTGTGAAGGGAAAATTAGATCTTAAAAAAAAAAAATTCTATCCTTAGAATCCTTTTTCCCCTGTGAGAATCCTTTGGAGAATTTTATTTTAAGGGAGCATCCCTGCAAGCTCTGTGTTCAGGTACCAATAAGCCATTTTCTAGGCAGGATAGAATGAGAAACTCAGCATCACAGACTAAAAATGACAAGGCTGCCACACATTCCTCGTGTGACAGAGATCACCACACTTCCATGGCAAAAGCCAATTTCACTTCCTCCTGTAAGGAAGGATTGGGTCAAAATAGCTATAGTTATTTCCCAAAATGTGAAGTGTGCAAAGGGATGCTGGTGCAGGTGAACAATTTGTATATGTGGATGGACAGGCCTTTTGTCATTTCCTCTTTCCTTCTAGGACTGCGGCAAAGATGTTGGATGTGTTTTCTTCCTGGGGAATTAGATTTCAATGATTTGGGAAGTGCAGGTCTTGAGAGCTGCCTGCACAGAGAAAATGGGTAATTAGAAGCATGTGTTCTCCTGTGAGTGTTCCAGGGAGCTGTCTGGGCCGAGAGAAAGCCTGGATTAGCACAGTGTGACAGACAGTGCTGTACAGATGCAAACCTGGGGTGCCTTTAACCATTCGAACCTCATCTCAAAATTAGCTGAAAACAGGATGTATTCATAGCGTTTCCAGTTTGCTGTTTTTTTTTCCCTGGCAGGATCTTAGATGAAGATTTATGTATAATTTTCTGACCAGCCTGTTGCACAAGTTATTTCTGAAAACTGACTTTTTATAAAGTAAAGCTAAAATAGTTGGCATTTCTGTCTCCAGCTGTAGGAAAGAAATAGGGTATGATTTAGTTAAGTGTCACCTAACAGAAAATTAGCCTTACCTACCCAAATCTACTGAATACATCCTGTATTGTAAATGGAAAAGGACTTTGGGTTAGTTTCAGGATGCCTGTCAGATACAACCCACACAGCTGAGAAAAGTTTCTAGGACAATGTACATGAAATAAAATTGCACTTTTCATCTGCCAAGTCCTTCATTCTTGCTCTGTTTAAAATCGCTATTGTGGGGAGGTAACAAATTACTTTGTGATGTGTTTCAGCCAAAAAAAGTTGTGGTTATGGCCAAGTAATGGAGAACTTTAATACTGATTTTTTTTTTTTTTTTTTTGCTAAAGGGGTTCTGTGAGTTTGATGAAATACCCTATAAAATCTGTGGTTAAAAAATAGAGATGCTACCTCCTCTTACAGCAGAGACGTACTTTGTGCTTAATGCTTTCACTCATGGAGATAATTAGCATGTAATGCTAATATTTTTAATATTAGATTCTTTTACAAGGGGGAGGAAGGCATTCTGCTTGTGATACTCTAAAGATCACTCAAGTATGATCAATAATCCATTAGCAGGAATCTCTGTTCCATTTAACACCACTAACAAGTTTTTCAATCCCTTCCAAGTGTAAAGCAGGACAGAAGTAATCTGGAAGGCTGAAATGTGGAGGAAGTCAAAATAGCACCAAAAATAGTTTGATATAAAAGTACTTAGCAGAAACCACATCTAAAGCAGCCTTAGTTTTAACACAAAATGTCTTGTAAGACCTGCCTGTGTCAGCTCTCCAGCTGAGAGGCACAGAGAGGGCAATTCTTCAGTAAATAGTGAAGTATCCTGGCCATGAATACAACAAAACTGCTTCACAAAGATTTATTGCACCTCACTCCTCAGAGAAGTATGAAATGTATCCAGCCTGGAGGTGCAAATAATGGCAAAGGATGATACAAGTGCTTCAGAATTCTTAGCTGTGAATGACTGGCAGGATGTCCAGCTGTGATGATTTAATAGATAACTTGGTGAATTGGTGACCATGATTATCTGGTGTTGGTTTGGGATTGTCACTTTACTATCATTTGGAACAGCAATTTAAGGTCCAATCCTATTTTTCCGTGCAGGAAGAATTCCACTGTGTCCTTATGCACAGGAAGAAGTGTAGGAAAAGTAAATCTTCCTATGGATATTACTGTTTGGCACATTCTCAAATATATTTAATGGCTTTTGCTTTTTTCTAGACTGAGAAATCAACTTTGAAAGCAAACCAACAATAGAGGCATTCATGATTAGCTTTTTAAAAGCCACACATTGTCCTATCTTATTCAAAGCAGAATTTTTCTAATAACCAAATTCTCAGAGTCTGTTTCTCAAAGTTATGTAATAAAAAACAATTGTCAAATCTATTATGATAGTCTAGACTAGACACAAAAGGGGAACTCTGGGGCAAGCATGGAGATTTTCTCATGGAAACAGATAACGGGAAGACTAAAATGCTTCGTCTCTTTTAAATAAGTAGTCTAATCTCTAACCTTTCAGAATAGTTCAGTTGTTTTCTTGGTGGGGGAAATGGCTGCAGTAGATTGTTCTAGAAGAAAATGTGTCATTGTCAGCCCTACTCTGCTGGGTGGGTGATAAGGGCCTGTAAAAGCCCTGTGTTGTCTCCTAAGTGGTCCAGAAGCAAGGCTTTTCCTCTCTCCTATATGGATGCTCGTTGTGTGTGAGATGGTTTGTGTTTCTCTGACAAGCTATTAATCTAAACTATTGAGTTTAGCCGGAATGAAATGGTTCTATTTTCTGAAACCCTGAATGGAACAGATTTTCCAAGTGGGAAACAAAGGCATCTCCTCAGCCTTTGGTGGGGGTCAGGGAACAGCATTGCAAGAGGGGCCTGGATTTGTTTGCATCTTCCCATCCTGATCCTGCACCTCCCTGTGCCTGCTGACCCCAGGTGGAATGAGGTGCATGTAATGCCAGCTCTGCCAAATCAGGGGAAATTTCTATTGAGAACTTGCTATGCAGAGCAGCAGTAATTTATCAGCTGGGGCCCATTACAGATACAAACCAGGCCTCAAGGGGGATGGGAATTTGTTCGTGTGTGCTGGTATTTGGGTCACAAGCCTGATGGAAGGGGACAACACAGCCCATCGAGTTTGGGAATGGGAGCTGTGAAATGTTACAGCAGTAGGATCATCCCTTGTGGCTCCTGGTAATTAGATAAAATTTGCTGATTAATGAGGCCATAGTTGCACATACGCTTTAAGCCAGCACTGAAATCTCACCTGACAAAAGTGATTAGTTTTAACCTGGATATGGATCACAGTGGCTGTAGAAAATATTTTTTCAGTGGGGATGGGTATATAACTAGGATTAAGTGGGAAATGGGGGTGCAGGACATACACATTCCTGGAATTTGGGAATACAAAAGAAAATTAGGAGAAAATAAGACAATGAAATGTATTCTCTTGGTTTTGAAGCTTTTTATCTTTTCAGTCTCTTTCTCTTACTCGGATCTTCTGCTGTACCTTCTTTTTTAGGTTAGGTGAGGACATTCCCAAGTCAAAGGCCACTGATCAGGTAGTGATGTTTGCTTTCCCTCCTTTACACTGAGCCAATTGAAATACAAGGCAGTATGAACTCCCCTCAAAAGTATACAGCTAAAAAGCCAAGTTACATTCAAATATACATAAAGTCATTTCAGACGCACAGGGAAGTTTTGAATTAAAAATTAAAATTAAGAAGTCAAAACCTTTGGCTTTAACAGATGTATTTTTTTTTCTCTGCAATGCATTGTCCAGTATATTCCAGTTCAGGCAGCAATCACTATTTAAAAGTTCATTAGTATATGTAAATAATTAGCAGCCTGGCTTTGTGGCATAAAGATTAGACTAAAGGTCCATATTGCTGGTCATTGGGATACATACAGAACTCATACAAATAGCATGCATGGAGTGCTATTTTTTGCATAGTTATTACAACTATAACACTGAAAAAGCCAATAGGAAATAATTTTTGGATATAGAATGTAAAATGTATCTCAAGGGATATGAGGGAGACATGATGAGTTGAAAATGTCAGTCTTAATATATTGAGTAGAAACCATGAAGGGGGATAATTCTGTACAGGATTTGTAATTTTCCCCAATTTTATCTCTGTAATGACATTGATCTTTTTCTGTCAGTTCCGCCAATCTTGTAGGTAGAGTGGAAGTTGGCACTTAGAATATTTCTTATTCTAGTAGGAGGAAAGAACAGTGAGGGCAATGGAAAAGAGCTTAATTGTTCCATTGCTGCCAAAGGTAAGGGTTGCAGAAAATTACTTTTCTGGTAGCTGGACAGGGTTGGTGGCACTCACAGGTTCTGGGTGCAGCCCAGTGATCAGCAGAAATGTGATGACTGTGTCAGAAATGACACAAATGAGTGGTGATGAGGCAGGCTGGAGGTCAGGAATCCAGGGAGTCCACTCGAGTCTGGCACAGCAGGGGCAGGACTGAGCACAGACCTCAGCAAAGAACCAGGGAATTCAGCCTGAATTTAAATGTGTCAGTGGCCAGACAGTGTGATGGGGAAGCTCTTCAGGGCAATGAAGGCCCATTGATGCACTCAGGATCCAAACTTCTCCAGGTAGCTTTTATTAGCAGAATTACTTTTTGTACAGGGCGGAAAAAACCTACTTTGCACTTAGATTAAACTTTAGCCACTTCAATTTTCACCCCAGCAGAGCTCCCTGTTACAGACACATGAAGAAGTGCCAAGTGCTCTCACTAAGAACACCTGAACAGCATATTCCTTGTAGAAAGTTTTCCCTTCCTGTTAATTGAGGTTAATTGTAGCTTTGCAATTGCTACCCACAAGAGGAAAAGAGTGTTCCTACCTCTGAGCTATAATTTGTATTTATAATTTTCTGACTGTGATTGAAGGTACCACAAGTTTTAGGCCCTGGTAGTTGAAGGCACAGTGCACACACACAGAGCCAAAGGCTGATGACATCCCCCAAAAAATTTACCAAGTCAGAAAATAATGTAGGAAAGAAGTATCACAACATTCTCACAAAGGGAGAGTTGAGAAATCTGTGGACTCTGACTTGCTCATGCTTGCAGAAGATATAGTTTTGACCTGAAACTGGGAAGTTAAATGTGTTTGCTGCAAGACCACTGACACCACAGGTGAGATGGTAGCCTTGGAAGGCATCCAAAATCAGTGTGTTTCAGGGAGAAGCTGGCAAGGCTCCAAAGAAATAGGTTTTATTCTGGTTTTGGGGTGGTTGTTTTTCCTCTGGAGATTGTAGCCAGCATTTATCAACTGAGTTACTTTGCATTTATTTTCATTGTTCTGAGACAATAAATTCTCAGTGGCAAGAGCTGCTAAAATGCTGTAAGTATGGCATTTATTTCCCTTCCTTGACTGGAAAAAAACCCTTTAGTTTGTAATCACTCTTTGAACAGTAGTCTGTGACCCAGGGAAGCTAATTTCAGCAACAATAAAGTCTGTGTCTCTTGTGCCTTCAGAAAATGAAATTTTGAGGACCTTGGAAAATTTTTGGAACTTGACCAGTCTTCAAATTCAATATGCCTATTTCTGTCTCCCAGTGTTGGGAGAAGGAACCCCTAAAGTTTTCTTGGAGACCTAGAATACCTTTTGTTGTTGTTGTTGTTGTAATCAAACTTCCCTTTGTAATGTAGATCATATTTCCTTTGTTAATAAAGATAATTTTATTGAAGTTTTAGAAGGATAGTAGTTACATGACTTGTAATGGAAGAAAACTTTTCACCAAATCTTAATGTATGGTATTACTGTGGTCCTGGAGGGGGCTGTTAAGCCAAGTTTGTAAGGAAATAGCCAATAACAAGAGTATTTTACTGTTGAGCTGAGATAAATCATCAGCTCCATCCTCTCATATCTAAACCTCTTGTGAATCTAATAATTATTTTTGTCAGCCAGTCCTTTGTGCTTTCCATCGCAGCAACACTCATTGTCAAATAGCAGTTTCACTTGTTAATCCTCCTCCTGTCTCCTGCTGAGGTTGTCTTGTTGGCTTGTTTCTGATCCAGCATGTTCCTTCTCTAGACAATGGGATCTGAGATTTGTTCAAACCTTTTCTTTGTGGGGTTAGAAAAACCAAAAATCTTCTGGCTTATGGAGATTCACTTACTGCAAACCTGCCCTTAGATTACTACTGATGCAAAATTCTAAAGTGCATTTTGAAGTGAGGGTTTAGGGATGTTGATGTTTTACAGTCCAGTAGTCTGTTACCAGTGTTAGGATCCTGGTCTGTGAAATTCCAAGTCTGTCCTGTAAATTTGGGTTTATAATCCCAGTGCAGGCCTAGCAAAGGCATTCCCATACTCTGAATGCTTTTAGGTTATCCATATTTCTGTGTTTATATGGATACCCTTTATGAGACACAAAGATAATTCACTTGGTGTAGCCATCAGAGAGAAGTCCACTGCTATCCCTTCCCTTGATTCTTTAAGATACCCAGTTTATCTGTTTTAGTTCGTACTCTGCTTTCTGTCCCCATCAGGAAATCAGCACTGACAGGATGCCTGCTTAGAAGCAAAACCTCAGCCCTGGGTAACTCTTGTGCTGCTTTGGAGAGGAGCAGTGACAGTTTGCTGGAAACACATTTCTCTTATCTCCAGGGCAGGCATGGTGACTGTTGCCTGGTTCCACCATGAAGTACTATCAGTACTGCTCCATGTTGGTTACAGAACTGACTAATCCTTCTTACTACCTTTTTTTCTTTTCCCCAGAACTGCCAACTAAGCTTTTTCTGTGATCATTCTCTAATATGCTTGTATCAAATGGAGGTGGGTTACTATAAACAGCCCTACTAGCAGGTGTACTCAGTGCAGCTCATTTCAGCAGAAATGTGTTACAGAGAAATTGTGAGTCAGGTGGAGAGGCAGCATAGAGCTCCAGTCAGGAGGAAATTCACATGTCCTGGAGACAGACAGATATTTGCCTTGGCTTCCTGTTCACTTTATCTCTGATTCCCTCCCCAGCCGTTTGTGGGATGATCAAAACTGTGAATGCTGCTATCATCACCTTCCTCAACAAAGCAGCCCTTCAGAGCAGGAGCAATTCCACTCAATGAATCTGTACCTCCTCCACGGTGAGTTTTAAGATGTGCACTGAGAAGGGGACAAAGAGGTAAAAAGCTTTGTGTACAAAGGATATGACTGGGATTCGCCACCACCAGATTCTCTAGGGTCTCACTTATCTAGCAGCAAAGGTGGTCAACAATCCCAAGAGACATTTTTTCCACTTGTCACTCCCAGACAGAATCACAGAATGGTTTGGGTTGGAAGAGGCTTTAAAGCCCATCTGCTTCCAACCCCCTGCCCTGGACAGGGACCCTTTCCATAGATACCCTTGTGGATATCTGAGCTGTTCAGGAATTAAGGCAAATACCCCAGCTGTCCATACCAGCAATAAAAGTGGGGCATTTACCCTGCAAAATGGTGTGGCCATAACACTGCTTTGGAAACATGACACTAAATTTCATTAAGTCATTTAGCTGTGCTAATATGGTTTCTTTCCAGTGGTGGGCATGTCTGTTATTTCTGGGTTTATCTGTAAAATTGTTGCCATCCAAACATTGTCTTGTCAAATGTCCCAGACTCAATTGTGCCAAATTTTAATCATTTGGGCCTTACACCTAATCTGGTACAAGCAGGGTTTGGTGTGGAACAGCAATTCTCTCTCTGCTGGGTCCATATTCTCTGCTCTCCCCTTGCATCACATCTGAGTGTGTGGAGCAGCCTGGGCTGGGTCAGCAGAGAACAAACTTGTCAAAACCAAAGTCTGCTTTCAGATCAACCTGTTGAACTGATCTGCACAACCACTGGCTCTCATGAGGGGTGGGAGGGAGGGCCAAGCACTGCCTGGTGCTTTGTCTGCCTGGAGTTGTCCTGGAATGGAGGAAAATCAAGGTGTTCTTATTATGAACATTTAGGCCCAGGAGTTCTTGGCTTAGTGCAGAAAAACATTGTTGCTTGTAGATTCCAGCCCATTAGACCTAGCTGTTTTTTTTATTTTTCCTAATTATTTGATAAATTACTTTCTATTAAAATAATTAAACAACGGATCTTTGCATTGTTTACAGTTTTTCTCATGTTATTAAGCTGTAATTTGACCAACAGATATGAGCATCATTTATCATACGATTGCATAGCTTTTAATGTGTGCTTCTGCAGTGAATAGCAGCTATTAAGCTAAGTGGTTTGCCCTATAAAATGACATGATGTCATAATATTTCTCTGAAAATATAAAATTAAGTATCATTAAACCCTATAATTAGGTAGCTATAGGTTATATTTGCAACTTTAAAAATGGAGTCAGGCAGCCTGATTCTTCTTTCTGTAGTATTCCAGGAATTCTGTCAAAACTGTGCAAGAGCAAGTGTTGTGCTTTACAGAACATGAGCTGCTTCTCCAGCCCAGTATTTCAGTGTAATTCCCTTTTTGTTCTCTTTCCAGGAACTAGAAATGTGCTCCAATGTGTTTGTAACAGCAAAGCAGCTGTTCCAGGATGAATGAATTTAGTGTCCATTTTTCTTGTTCTTTAGAAATCACATGGATTTCCTAGAGGAGTGTAGCATCAATTATAAACTTTTTTTTTTTTTGCCTTAGACAAATATTTAGGTCTCTTTTTTTCCTTGTCAAATTTTCTTAAAGTTTTTGACAGGTTTGATTATTTGCTGTTTCTTTTAAACTTTTACCTAGTTCTAAAATGAACGGCTGGGTTTTCCCTCATTGTGAGTTTAGCCTGATTTGTATTACTTCTCCAGGTCTAATTAATGATTTTTATTTTCTAAGGCACAGGATATTTTAGCAACTGCTGTAATTGCTTGATTTCTGGTGTCTCTCATCATTATCTATAGTCACTTTTACCTGTGAAGGTATGTAATATATCTACATGTATATAAGAGAATTTTTTGTTCAGGACTATATATATATATATATATATTTAGAACAAACTATTAATTTAAAGATTATACCGAGTCACTGCTCTTGTGTTAGAGGGATGTATCACAGCACTGCTTTGAAGATGATGGGTGATTCCGTGCCTCTGAGACATTACAATAAATCTGGTGATGGATACAGTGAAATAAATGGTTTGTGCCATCTACTGGTGCCGCTGGGAGCTGCGGGTCAGCTCGGAGCCTGAGCTGTGAGTGACTCAAGTGTGCCATGTGCTAAGAGAAGGAAATTCGCTGTAAATAACTAAAATACGATTTATTATTTTATGTCTTCTCTGTGTTAAGTGCAAACTCACACATTAACCCTTTCCCCACCCCTGCCTTCCCGACCGTTTTTCTTCAGCCCTGCTTTTGAATAGACTCTGGGAATCTTTCTTACAGGTAGGTCAGTCATGTTTTAACAGAATGGAACAGTCCAAACTGGCGTAGATTGTGCTGTGAATGTGAACATGGTTTGTCTAGACCTGTTACAGGGAGCCATCCCTTTCTGTAATAATTAATAATTAAAATGTATGTCTTGATCACTTACAATTGAGTAGCCCCTCCCCAACACATTCTCCCCTATGGATTTTCTCTGGTGTTTGTTCCATTGTTAAGCCTGGAGTAATAAAGCTGCTGGGATGGGAGACTCCAGCCTAACTCAGTGCAGGGTTACATAAGGCCTTTTAGCTGAAACCTCTTTGTATCTTGCAGCCTCATAATAGGCTATTGTATTTTCTGGGAGTTTTATAAGGCTCAGATGTCACATTCCATTCTTGGTTGTTTCAGTATCATCAGTGTTATCACTGGTGTGTTTAATACATTTGCTATACATTCTGACTGTAAATATTATTTGTTCTTTTATTGCTGGTTTTTACTTATTTAACTCTCAAGGGCATAAAAAAGCAGCTCCACAAATAGCTCCAGTGTCCCACAAGTTATGGTTGTTCTATGCAAAGGGAGAAAATCCAAGAAATTCTTAGTGGGGGAAAAAAAAACCCTTTACACTTTCTGAAGGTTGTGTGCTCCAGTATCATGTTCAGGGGTTCAGATACTTCACTTGCTTACACGCTCAAGATTTCATTCCCAAATGAAATGTAGTCCACAGGAGAGTCACCTGGCCTAGAAGTGAGGACTCTCTGGGTCTGCTTGAAGTAAAACACAGTTTACCCTGTCCATAAAGGAGGTATTTACCTCATTTGCAAAGGACTTTTTAGGTTTGTTGGCTAAAAATAATGTATAAGCAGCTAGTAATGTATTTTTGTGCTGGTTTTGATACATATAGTTAGTGATCTAATTGTATAGCCTTAGAAAAGTTGGATGGGCAGGATATTCCAAGTCTTTGTTTTAGTTAATTTGGAATTATCTAAATGCATATGCATGTATTAAAACATATGTTACCTGCTACAAATACAGGTACAAAACTCAATATAGTAAATTAGTTTTAGATTGTACTTCAAAGCGTAAATATCAATTTAAGCAAAAATAGTAGTGCTTTCAGAAAAGCACGATTTTATCCAAGTATGAAAAGGTGGATTCAATACAATAATATAGAAAGGTATAAAAATACTCAACTTTTTTATATTTCAATTTTTTCTTCTCTTGCAGGTAAATGCACCAAACAGTCATCTTTGCTATTTTTCTGACCCATTGTTATGCCTGGGAAAATGAACTGCAGTAAGTGCACAGTTAACATGAATTTTCATGGCAAGGGGGGAAATAGTTAATTATTGCAACAGTACAGCTACTATGATCAGAGCAGTGACTCATGCAAGTGAAGCATGTAATTGTCCATGTAATTTGTTTGAAGTCAGCTGGGTTCCAACACTGTTGTTCTTGCATATAGCTCTTAATTTTTCTTTATTTATTTTCCCTTCAAAGTCTGCTGGAACTTGCTGCGAGGTTTTTTTTTATATTATTGTTAGAAAGATATCAATTTGTGTCTGACAGCCTGAGAGGGGCAAAGCTGCTGCAGCTCCATGTCCCCAGCTCCAATCAGGAGCAAGGCTGAAAATATGTTTCCCATAGGACTTTAGCACCTCTCACATTTTCATTGTTTAGACCAGAAGAAGCTCCTGATTTCTCTATTCCTTCTTATTCCCTTTTTAATGACTGTTGTTACTACTCTTGCACTCTTTGTCATATATAAAGGCTGTGAATTTGGGTTAGATTCACTCCAGTGGGAAGTATTATAGACTGGAATTTAAATCTAACCTACTTTGTATTGCTGGAAGAAAAGCTGGGCAAGGTGGAAACTGCTGCTTAGGTTTGAAGCAAGCTTTCACCTTCTTTAATATACTAAACACACTTTGCAATCTCTGGAAATCAGAAGAAAATGGCTGGGGATGATCTAATGTTTGCAGGTTTATACAAACATTTTTTAGTAGATACTACTGTACTCCAGTGATTTAAAATAAGGGTTTTTTACAAGTTTATACAAATAGGGAGTGCTTTTCATTAATGATTTTGTTGCTCCTATACTAGAAATATATTTCCTGTTCCTCTGCTTTTTGGTCTTGCTGTCATGGATATAACTGTCCCACAGTTATAAAAGTCATGGATATGAAAGTCCCACAGCTTCCATATGCCATGTGCACATATATCTGTAAGGTTTTTATACAAATCCCTGACTTTATGGGCTCATGTCCATGCAAAGCACAGTTGTCATGCATTTGTTCCCAACTAAGGTGAGTTGATTCATTTCAAGACAATGTGGTAGTAAATATTTCTTTGTGACAGGAACTGGCAGGTTCTCTCTAATTCTAGCAGCAGGATCCCAAGGTCCACCATTGCCATAAAAACACCTGCAGAAGGACTCATGGCACAGAGCAGGCTTTCGTCCTGCTGAGACAAGAACAGAAGTAACAGGTACCAATTCCTGACCTAGATTAGTCAGCACACAGTTTGTTTTGTCTTCAGAGGACATCATGATGGAGACAAGCTGAGATACTGCAGGGGGATATGAAGAGCCAATTGGAATGACTCTTAATCCCTGCTATCATTTAGTCAGGAGGTTAATACATAAGGTAAAATCTGTCTCCTTTGGGAGGAGAGATGATTGGATAATAAAAAATTGGTGTAAAAATTAATCGTAGAAATTACTGTCAGTGGTGAAAATATGCCCTTAGAACAGAACCAGTAGTTCTGGGCATTATGGGAATCAATGAATTTGTGGAAACAGAGTCCATTAATTCTTGTGGATCACTAACAACTGGGAAAGTTGTTCTGGATGCAAGGGTTCCATCAGGGACACAACTCTGGGCTTTGGCAGGTGTTGTTCATCCTAAGCAAACTCTCTTGGAGAGAAAGGATGGTGGAGCCTTGGATTACAGGAAGTCTCATGCTGTTCCCTGTGAGTAAAATATTCATGGCTGTAGCTAAAATCAAATGGGATTAATCTCTCAGGGTTATTTTTTGTGTCTGAGAACACAGTGAAGGCGAAACACCGGTCATGGTAAGGCACTAAAGTTTAATGTCTTACTTTTCTACTGTCATTAAAACGAAGCAAAGGCTGAGTCTCCAGGGCCTAACAAGCCTGGGACAGCCTCCCCAAGCCTTGCCTCAAACCCTTCCCTCTGCCTTGAGTGTTCCCTGATATTCAGCACATTAGGAGCAAACTCCTCCATCCCTCCAGCATGAAACTGGCACTTTATTTTTTGCTGCCTTCTGTACTGACTGTACAGCCCTGCTTTTAGCATCAGCACAGGAGTGATCCAAGCTCCTCCTTTGACCTCATATGGCTTCTGCTGCTGCTCACATAGCCAGGTCTTTCACATGCCTCTGATGGCACTGCCACCCTTTTCCGTGTTCCAGGACAACAGGGAGCAGACAGCTGCTGTTGAAAGCCCAGCAAATCTGGAGTCAGGCTTCTCTCTGTTCCCACAGTTTATAACCTTGATCTGGCAGCTAAAAGGAGTTTAGCTCCAGCCCTTTTGAGGAAGGTTTGGGAGGTTGGAAGGTGAGAGGAAGGAGTGCATGTTCAAGGCAAACATCATGATTCTTTTGATATGGACATGAGAGCAAAGCCCTGTGCGTGGTATAAACTGTACCAGGCAGGGGCTGGCTGCTGTCCCTGGGGGCCTGTCAGGACAAGGGAGCAGGATCTGAATTTTTCACATGTCAAAAGAGAAAGTTTGGTGGTAGGAAGAACAGGAAAGGGAGAAGTATGTTTATCCTTCCTCCTCAGGTTGTGTTTAAAGAAATATGAGGGGTAATTATAAAAAAGCTGTGTGGAGGTAAGACATTGCTCCTGCTCTCAGCAGAGGCTTTGTATTTAGGGCCCTAATTTGCAAAATCAGTTTCAGGTCCACATGTGTCAATGAGGTGAGAGATTTGACTGAAAAGATGCCTGTCCTCTGTGTGCTCTGTGCTCATGACAAAATAACAGCCCAAGAACCTGATTCTCCTTACTTTACAGTAAATGCAACACAAACTTCACTGGAAACTGGCTCAGGGTCTCATTTATTGCAGCAGACCCATGTAAAAGCAAATCACCTCTCCCTGATTTCCTCTCCTTTTGGAATTCTTTCACTTACTGTGTCTCACCAGCTTTGCTCCCAGTTTTACCCTGGCTCTTGGAATGTGCACAAGCACGGCCCAAAGCGAGGGGCTGCGCCGGGAAAGGTCAGGCCAGCCTGGGGCACAGCGAGGAGCCGGCTGGGCAGTGGAAAGTTACAGCCCTGAGCTGGGCTGCGAATCGAATCGCTGCTCCTGCAGGAACTGCCCAGCTCCTTGGGAAATGTGATACCTGCTCGGGAGAGTCCGTGTGGAAAACGCTGAGTGCTCTTCTCGTTTGAGGAGAGGAGAGTTAGGGTGATCTACAAAGTATCTTTAATAACGGAGATTTGCTTTAATCACCCTAATCTAAACCTGCTTTTTATAGTGCCACAGACTGCAAATAGTTGTGTTTTATCAGTATTTCTTCACTGAAAACTATCGGGGTCTGAGGCATGATAATTCTGCATAAAAATGGTAGCAAGCATGATTCAGTATGAGAAAAGTGATGGGCAAAAATAGAATGGGATTTGATAAGAATTGACTTGTATTAGTCCTTCCCTGTGTATCATATCAGAGCACATGTAGACAGCTGGACAATAATATTTGCTTGTAGCTATTTGTGCTTCACAGGGATATGGAGTGGAAATCAATGGTAAATCCCAGTATAAAACTGTCTTTCATCCACCAGAAAGAGCTGTTTGTCCAAATTTCATTTGCTAGATGTAATATGGAATTTATCTTCATACTTTTGGTAGGAAATCATTCAATACTATTTAATTTAATTTTACATTACATTCTAGTAACTGCTATAAAAAATGTCTGGGTGAAGGTTCATGACAACAGTCCAGCTATTTGGCACAGCTTTTCTGTAAATAAATCAGTGAATTGTTTAACCAGTGTGAAGTAAGAATTCCCCAATGCTTTCTGAATGAATGTGCTGCAGTCACAAAGAGGTTTCATTAACTAGTGTGAATCTGCAATAGAAAAGGAAGGACAGAAAGAAAACCTTGTGAAATGCATGTTACAATTTTAGCTGGAGCTGTGGGTCATGCAGCATGCTTTGGGTCTGATTATTTGGAAAGCATAAGGGCTTTTCTTGCTGTAAACTGACTGTTCTGCTAATATTTCAATAGTGCTTCAAGTCTGAACTCTCATTCTAACAGGTGCTGTCCTGACAGGGATACTGTGACATTATTTTTCTTGCCATAAAAAGTGTGTAGCCTAAATTAATGAGGTACAGCACTGTTATTCTCATTTTGAGGGAATGAGGGACTCTAAGGGTCAGACTACCAAGCGACTTTTAATCAGCACATCATGAAGGAGTCTGGTAGAAGCAAGCTCTGGGCTTTGTTCTGGTTCCCCAGCTGCAAATCCCTTTGCTTCCCTGACTGTCTTCCTTTAGCTGGGAGGCATCATCCACAGCCATGGCACATGCTTAGAGCTGTAACTGCTGTGTGGGGTGCAGAGATGCCAGACAGCTCCTGCTGTGTTTATGCCTCCCTCATCTTTTGCTTAAGTTCTGGAAGCTAATTTCCAGTGGAGAAAGACCTGCTAGCATAGGCTGAGAGTTAGTTTTTATTTAGATGGCTTGGTAGTAAGGAAGTGTTATGCTTATTTATCCTTATTCCATCTTTTGGTTTCTTCAGAGACATTTTCAAAGTGTTCATGGAATGCAGCCTTTGCCACAGGGAATACCAAAGACCTTTCTGCAAAGTATGTTAAATTAAGTCCTGACAAATATGGGTTTTCTTCTTTGCACACCTTGTAATGATCCAAGCAGTGTTATAGCAAATATACAAGCTTAGCCACATTCCCAATCTTTTCTCCCAGCCATGGATCTCTGCAGTTTACAAAGACAGTGATAAGACAGGGAAGTGATCAGCATCTTGTTGGTCTTGAGCACCCTGTGAGACCTAAACCAGCAGTAATCAGGGCTCTCATGGACCTGAAAGTGGTTTGGCTGTTCTGCTTAGAGACATCCAAAAGTATAGACATTTTTTGGTAGTATTTGAAATACCTGCACATTTCTAGAAACTCTTATCAGAAAAGATAAGAGCTGGAGCAAAGTTTATCAGACAAAGCATGTTGTCAGTTCAGGGTGCTTTAAAATACAGGGCAACCTGTATGGTTGTAAGTACTGGGAAGTGCATCACTCACTGGTGACTAAACTCTGACACTGCACAGAGACAATTCAGAATATGAGTTTAGAGTATCATTAGAGATGTGATTTACAACGCTGGTCAGAACAAGCTGACAGGCAGGAAAATGAAACTGCATAGATAAGCTTTAGCAATATACCCAACAAGTGTCTTGCAAACTACTGAGTATTTAGCATCTGCTTGCTACTATTTTGCACATCCCTTCACTGGGAGAGGCCATGTGTTAACACTGAGTCTAACAAGAATTATTTGACTCAGTAATGACAACCTTATGTAATAACTGCAGCATTTCAAATGTTGCTTTGATGCTTTTAGTGCTTCTAATATGCTGTTCACACAGGAAGTCAGGCAGGCTGATTTAAATGGCTGCCCGGCTTTGTGCTAATGGGAGCAGGAGAACCTCTAGACAGGAATCCAACTCCAAACCTCTGTGCTATCCATAATCTGCTCTACCTCTGAAATTCTCAGCCTTAGGTCTTCCTTATGAACTGCTCCATAAAACATTGTGGTGATAAGGTCCGTGGTTAAGTAGTTAAGTATCTAATCATGCTCTTTTCCATGAAGACTGAGGTAAAGATGGCATTTGTCACTTCATTGTGACATCTCAGTATGTGCAGGGAACTGTCTTTTCTGAGAAACCTGCAGGGCAAAAAAAGTTCAGCTCGAATTTTGCCCTTAGGAAATTTCCTTCTGTGTGGGAATCCTGTTCTCTAACAGGCTGTCCAGTTACTTCATGTGGAAAGAGAACTCTTGTTCAGCAACCAGATGGCTAAAATGCAAAGAGAGGAATCTCCTTGTTCTCTATATTCTTCTTTTTTGTGGGCCACACAGACAAATTAGTCTTCCAATTGAAAGCCCAGTTCTCAATTCTGGCTGCATTTGGCAGCATCACCACGAATTTTCTGTGATATTAACTGACTAAGGAAAGATATGTCAGACTTGTGTACAACACTTAGAGGTGATACTGAGACATGGATGTGTAGTTCCCTTAATGAAGGAAATCAGGAGGATGATCTTTTGTTGCCCTTTAGAACACCTTGGGCAGGCTCTGAGAAGGCAAAGTCTTTTTCTTAAAGCTCGAACAGTTCTACATGCCTTTAAGACAAGAAATAAGCAGCAGGTGAGTGAGTGTTGCTTTTCCAGTTCTAACAGACTCCCCCAAGCTGCCAGGGATGGTTTGTGACCTCTGGCATGACTCTCTCAATGGGGCTGCAGCAGCCAATATTAGCACAGGCTGCTCTCAGAGTGCCTTGGATACTATCTGTGTCCATGGAGCTGTTCAGTGTGAGCCTGGCAGGGTGGCAGTGACTTGCAGGGCTTGGTTTGTTTAGCATTCCTTGAGACTGCAGAAGGTCAGCTCCAGCACTAACAGAACCCACTGCAGTTCACAGTGCTATGTTTTGGCTATGGCTTGTACTTAAAAATCCCTTCCTGGCCAGTAAATGGCCACAGATTATAAGAATGGCACAATGGTACTGATTAGGAGTGCTCTCTGACCTACTTGGGAGAGCAGAAGGGATCTACCATCAGGCTCAGCTGGAGACTGTAAAAATTGGATTTGATTTATCCCTCTAGTCAGCCAGTGATCTAGGAAAAAAAAATCTTGCCTAAGGCAACAGATTGTTTCAAAGTAAAAAAAAAAAAAAAAAACCCAACAAACCCCGAACACCAAACTATATGGGTTTGGATGGAGGACTTCATCTTTTAAACTGGACCCTCACACTATGGAAACACAACTTTTTATATTATCTTTTTACTGTTTTAGGAGCTGGTAACTTTTTTTTTTTTCATTTGACTCCTAAATGAGTATCATAACTTTGGTTGGTTTAAAACAAACAATTGGTATATGTGTACTTGGAGCCAATTCTATGGTTCTAGGAAATTCAGAGTGGATTCATAAAGTCTGAGCTTCCTGTTGAAATAGAAAATATTAGTCCCCTGGTGGCATAGCAATGCATGGCTGTATTGAAATTGGATTTATTGTCCCCTGGGCCTGCTGGGTCACAGTGTCTCCCGTGGTGTTCTCAATACCCTCAGCACTGGGGTGGCTGCAGGGCAGTGAAGGAAAAAGAGGAAGGTCAGGAATGTTCTGCATTGATAAAACTGCCATGAGGCCTATATGGAAGAGACAGTAATTAAAAGGATCCTGGTTAAATCTGCATGGCCCTGTTGTGGGTCTGGGAAGGAGCAAAGCTTGGGGTCTGTCTCTTTTTTAACTGCTGGTGCCAACTGAAACTTTGCTGTTCATTGTAGTATTTGATCCCCACATGACCATGGAGTTTGATGTTTAACTGTACCGTGTGTCCCCTTCTGGCAAAGGCTAAATCAAATGGCTGAATAAAAGTAGAGTCACACGGGACTAAGGTGAATTTTATTATTTTGTGTTGTTTTGTGGGGCTTTTGTTTGGGGTTTTTTTAATTTTTTTTTTTTTTTTTTTTTTTTTAAAGAACACCATAAAATCTGTTCCAGATTCTGAAGAAATCCAAAGTGCTGCTTGTGAGGCTTCACTGCCACCTCTCTTTTAAGCACAGGGCTGGTGTTTTTCAGCTCTGGGCACTGAGTAACTCGACATCCTGGGAGAAAATGCTTTCCTGGTCAGGGGAGCTGGTCTCTGCATTTAAACTGAGAGCTGCCTGACCCACCCATGTAATTTTTCATTGAGATTACTCGTGGCTCTGGCAGAGTGAGCTTGCCTTTCTCCTGAGCTGGTTGTAACACAGGTACCAAAGACACTGTAATCTATTAACTTCATTTTTGGGACAAAAGCTAAAGAAAGCCTTAAGCTGAGTTCATGTCTCTGTCCTGGCCTGAAATGTTATTGAGCCGGGGATTAGTGATGTGTGCATTTTGAAAGCAGTGGATGGAAGGCACAAATTATGAATTGCTGCATTTTTAGACCCTTTTTGAAAATATATCCCAGCAATTTTAAGGGAAAACAGCTCCCACACCAAGGAATGTAGGAGATGCATTCGTGTGTATGTAGTCAGATCCAAGTAAAACTAAATACGAAGTGGCACTAGCCCGGGATGAAACTTGATGCTAATTGTACATAAATAGCAGAGGGACTGTCATATGACAGGCTATAATCAATAAAACATTCCTCCTGGGACTAATCTGCATGTCAGGTGTCCTTACTGGGACAGAGTACTGCCACTGCTGTGTACCCTGATTTAGGAGTTGTTCGGGATTTATTCCTCACAGAAAATTAATTTCTCCTTCTTTTCACTAAAACAAAGATCTGGACCAAGTAAATGAATTAAACATTCTGTCGTACAGATGTTAGACACTGTATCTGTAGCTTTGATAAAATGATGTATGTGTAGAAGTGCATTCTTGGAGCAAAATAGACTATTTTCCCCTAATAAGAAATTTAAATCTTTTGTTTTGCCTAATTAGAAAACTTGGGAAAGCAGAGCTCGGCCTTGGTAGATACTATTCATGTTTTTTTTCCTTTGCATGATGTCACGTGTCTGGAATTGTTCTAAGGCACAAATGTTTAGAAGATAAGATATTTTTTTTTTTACAAGGAACAGTTTGGTGTTTTTTGTGATCACATCACAAATAGGACATTGGGAATTTATTTGCTGATTTTTTAATAGATCCAAATTTCTAATAGTTTGCAGCTACAATTGCTTGTAGCTCTAATACTATAATTATTTCTGACACTTGACATGTAGGGAACTTTTTTCTCATTAAAATTATGTGGACCTGTATTAAAATGATAATGGGGAAAAAGAAGTGTTTGTGGTGGCCCCAAAAGAAACTGTAGAACAAGGGTTAAGAGGAAAGGTTTGTTAATGGCTAGAGTGCCAGATGTGATTTCATTCAAATGAAGAGGAGGAACTAATCTAAATACAAGGTGTCAAGAAGACGGGCAAGTAAACTGGAGACATAGAATATTTTGATGGAGAACATTCTGTGTTTGTGAGTATTTCAGTGAGGGTTTCACTGACTAAAATCAGTGTAATCAAATTGATTTTTAAATAAATACCATCTTCCTTTTCACAAGACCTCATACAGAATTTTGTTACAGGAATTTCCTGCAACAAAGTTAAAATCTTATTGTGCAAATGCTTGGAAGGCCTGAGAATTGTCCAAAAATTGGTACATTATGAAAAGACATTGCAGGAATTTCCCCCCCCCAACTTGATAATTCCTTTTGATCATTTAAAAACTTAATTTCAGTTCGCTCCACCTAAGAATCATAAATGCCTGCAGACAGAAGTGGCTCATGAGATGAGCTCTGTTAAGAGCTGCCCCTCCATGTGACAGCTCCTGCTCTCCCCTGGCTTTGGAGGATGTTTTTGACATCCTGCAGGTTTGGGGATTGCTGCATACAGCCAGCTCCCAGCTGAC
The DNA here is from genome assembly GCF_008360975.1 of Lichenostomus cassidix. Classification (NCBI taxonomy): domain Eukaryota; kingdom Metazoa; phylum Chordata; class Aves; order Passeriformes; family Meliphagidae; genus Lichenostomus; species Lichenostomus cassidix. Next base: position 7,405,969 of record NC_139483.1, read on the forward strand.
AGTGACATTGCAGCCTCTTCTGGCAGGAGGCAAAACCTTCAGTAATCAGGGCAGAGTGAGGCAGTGTAGGAGTTAATGTGGTGTTTTCTCAGAATATCTTGTGTTTTCTTCTCTTCCCTGCTCTTGTTTGCCCCTATTTTTCAAGGGCTAGACAAGGCATGCTTGGAACAGAACACTGGTGAAGGTCCCTGGGACCTCCAGCAGCTGCAGTGGCCCTTGAGTGCCTCTCAGAAGGGTACAAACAAGGCTTGAAGGGTGCTCTGATTTGGGCCAGGCAAGAATTTATCTGGGATTGGAGGAATCCTCAGGGATTATCCAGCTAAATATCTAGTTACTGAAGAAAAGTTGCTGGTCTCATTTAGACATTTATAATTTTTGTTGCTGAGTCTCTTATTTAAGACTAAATTTACCAGACCTTCTATTAGATCCGGTTTCTGTTTGGAATTCTGAAATACCAAAAGCAAGAAAACCTCTTTAAAAAAAAAAACAACAAACTTTTATTTTATTCCAGGCAATGCTGCAGTTTCTTCCTTGGCCCTCTGAGGAACATCTCAGAGCACAGTGCCCCACATCAGGCATCATTCACAACTTCCTTCTCATCCAACCAAAGAATCCCTGAGCTGTATTTCCTCATTTCCCTTCTCCTAATAGTCCGTTTTCCTTTTCCACCTACTCACATTACTCTCCTGGCATTCTCTTACATGTGATATTTATATAGTTCTTAGCTGTAAATGGATTTCTTCTGGGCCTTGAATGGTCTGGGAATTACATTACACTCCAAGGTGACTTTCTCTGTAGTTATAGCTGTCTTCTCTGTGCTAGCAGGCACCCAAGTCATATGATTCATTTTTCCTCTTAAACAAGGAATTTCCTTGAAACAAATGATTATTTTTGGCCTAAAATCACCTGACAGTTTCTGACGATGTCACGTTGTGGTTTGGCTCTTTCATCCAAACAGGTGCAAAAACCTTCACTGTTTTACCATGAAACTGTTTGTGTTTGGTATTTGGAAGTCTTCAGCTTCTGGGATTGTCATGCATCTCCTGGGATTAAATCCTAATATAATTCTGAAAGAGGAATACAGATTAAATTAGTGTAATTTGCCTTTAAAAGTTTTCCCTTTCATGTGATAATCTGATTAGAACTGAGGCAATATTTTACATTTTATCACCCGCAGAGGAGAGGTTTATGCCAGGTTCTTGCCTCATGTTTGATTCAGATGTTTGTGAGGTGTTTGTAAATGGGAAAGCATCTCAATATGGTTATTTACATAGAGCTTTTTGAGCCTCTGTTTCAGCATTATTAATGCTTCTCTAGAAATAAACCTTTTTCTAAAGGCTCAGAGGCTTTATTTCCTTTGGATAAACATATAGCATTTCACATCATTTCCAAAGTACAGCAAGAATTAATTTCTTGTGAAATTTTCTTTTTTCTTTATGAATTGTCATGCATGATGGAGTTATGACTGCAGCTCAGCATCAATGCACTGCATAAACTCACCTGTGCTATCGGAGAGGGCAGGGTGGTGACTGAATTGTGACTTTGGTTTTTTCAAGGAAAGATTGGTTTCTTTTACAAATTTCAAGTAATATTTTTAAACTGGTTTAGAGAAAGCATTTGGGTTTGTGCCTTAGATAAGTGACAGGCACTTGAGCCTAGGTCCCACTGCCACCCAAACATAAAAAATATTTGCAGTGAGGTGGGATCAAAACCGCATTAACTTCATCCTGAAATGGTTTATGTGAGTACTCACTTCTTCACACTGTTGCATCTTTTTATTAAGCTATTTTGTCTCCTTATATTTGTTTGTCAGGACAATAGAACTGAGTGAAGAACATTTTACTGGACTTATTGAAGGTGATGGGCCTGACTCATGATGACTGAAACTTGTGAAGGATTATCATCTTTGCAAAAGTTAGTCACAACAGAACTGTGCCATCTTATTTTGGCGTCTTTGAGAGATGAGAATCCCTCTGCTCAGGGGATACAATAGTGGTGCTGCTCCATGCAGCAGAAAAGAATTCCACAGGATCCAGGCAAAGTTATTGTGTGTGTTTCTAGTCAAGGCCAGTGGTATGGGTGTGCCTTCTCCCATGGCCTTTACTGCAGGCACTTTTCAAGGCAAGAACAGGGTGTTTGGAAACTGCTGGCTTGTTGTGGATACTACTGGAAAGAATAATAATAATATTTTTAAAAAGGACTTCTTGGATTTTAGCATGAGGCAAACATCTTGTCAAATTTGCTGTGGAAAGTTCTGACCAAGTTGAAATATGCTTGCATTTGACAAGGAGTCTGAAAGTGTTAAACCTTAAAAAAAAAGTTTACATGCTGCTGAATTCACCCTTCAGGGAAAATGACTGGAAGGTTGGGACCTGTTGCTCAACACAGAAAGAAGGAGAGAACAGTAACATTTTGAGCATCTTCCCTTTAGGCCTCAGGGCTCCAAATCCTGTGAGAAGGTTGGGTTTTGCTGAGTGAGGGGGTAAAAATGTTGCATTCCCTGCTCAGAAAGCAGCTGCTAGAGCTGGCATTGGGATAGGGCCGGGAAATGGAGAGGAATCCAGAGTCCTGAGGATCTTCTGGTTCCTCTTCTGCTTCAGAAGACATTTAGAGAAGCAACTTTTCTGCAGCAGTAAGGAAGACATGTGGCTGGAGCTGTGCTTACAGGAATGCTCTTGGAGCACATAGGATATTGGGCCTTATTTTCCCCTCTTCCCTTGTGCTTCCTCCATTCCCTCATCCATTCCCTCAGGTAAACCAGACTTGTGATTTTTCTCTCTTCTCCTCCCTGTAGAACTGGAGCATGTGCTCCACTGGGCACTCTCAAAGTAGGTTAAGGGCTTGTCTGGAGCTTAAACATCAAAGTAATGTGACCTGGTATGTAAAGTGGGTTTTGAGGCAATTGGGTGATTCCATGTATTTCTTGTGGAATGGAGCTACACCCAGAACCCTTGGATCTTCCTGCCCTGGTAAATAATCTGTTCTAAGGTTGTGCCACCCAGCTGTAAATGTTGCTGCTTGTTCCCATTATCCTGCAATTCCTTTGTTTGGCTCTTTTGCTTGACTGGGGCTGCAGCACAGTTCTGACACAATTGCTTGCATCTCAGCCAGGGTAAGAAAAAAGTATTTTCAGATGTCACCAACTACCACATTGGTTCCTACGAATCTTAACTCACAGTCCTCAAGTGCTGTTATTTTTGACCAAATAGATGGTATTTGTTGTTAGCTCTTCATTTGTGCACAAGTCCATGGTGGGAGAATGAGGGAATTCGTGTGCCTATCAACTCTAAGTCCTTTATTTTAGTTCTTGTCAGACATCAGGGAAAAGGATGCAAGAGAGTAAAGTTCAGTGGAGGCAAAAAAGTACTGATGGCTTGAGGTGCCCATTATACATAGATATGACTGTATTACCTGCTTCATACTTTCCTTTCTCTGTGGTTCTGAGCCTGCAAACCTGACGAGAAATTTCTTTTCACATTGAATACTGGAGCATGTTTAGTTTATAAACACATTTTATAGCAGGAGCAGCAGGTTCACTCGGGCTTGCTTTACTAGTAGTGGTTTTTGCACTGCTGGAGTTTTCTTGTAACAGATAATCACTTCTGAGACGACTAATGGCACAGAATATCGGAGTGGTTTTTCCCTGAGCAGTCAAGGACAAATCAAAACAAAAGCAATGTGAGCAGTCACACCCAGCGTTGCATATTTGTGATCATTATATACAGGGCAGTGCTCTTGAGAATACACTCGGAGTCAGTGTGTTATTTCCAACTTCAGCACCTGTAATGTGGCCAGAACTGGATTTAAACTTTTCAATATTTCCCGTTTCTAGTATCTATTAGTTAAACACCAGTTTGTGGGAGATGTTCACACAAGAAATTCCACTGATGTTCCATATCTGCTTATCTTTGAAGGATCACTGGGAGGCTGGATCCTTATGTTACAAGGTATTGAGGTTCTGAGCATACTTTTTTCCTCCAAAAAATCCTCAACAAACCAACTTTCATTATCACTTTATTATAAATAACTTTTCATATCACTTTTAAAAAAATCTTTTCTTTTTCTTCCTGTTTGATTTTGCCAAAGGCCCAATAAAAAATGACACTCAGTGGTCACATTTTGAGACCTACTTAGGCACAGAAAGACACCTTGGAGAGTTTTCAGAAGTGTTTAACATTTAGAATGTTTTCCCACATCCAAGTCTCTTCTCTATGCCACAGAAAACATTCCCTGCTGAGAGAAAAGTGCAGTTGAATTCAAGTGACTTTCTCCCTGTTTAGCTAAAGAGTGTGAGGCTGTTAGAACTTGTTCTCAGCTTCAGCTCACTAGCTCAGTGTTTACTTCCCTGGTCTCTAGGATCCTGAGGAGGAACTACATAATATGGGTGTAATTTGAGTACCACTCTCTAGTCCTACTCTTTTTATCAAGACTGACAAGAAAACTACTTTAGATCACGGAAGAGCTCTCAAATTCATTTAGGCTCCCATGCAGGGATACTCCGTGCGTTTATTTAACAGCACTTTGAGTTTCTGAGAACCAAAATAAATCATTAGCAGAAAAAAAAAAGAGAAATTTGACTGTGATAAATGTGAACCTGAAGACTTCCACTGAGTTATGTTTAGAATGAACTTTATTCACTGTAGGGATCATGTTTATTTGATTGAAATTTTTGACAGTTCTCTTAGGATGTAACATTTTGTTATCTATTATGTGAGCAAAACAGATGATTGATAATAAGAGGAACTTGAGGCTTTGATATACGATTTGCTTGCTGCTACATTATTTCAGTATCCTACATTTGGAAGTGTTTAGCAAAAAGTTAAACACTTTAAATGAAAGATTGTTTATAGAAGTAAAGAAAATACTGGCAGAACTCTCCTCTCATGGTGTCCGTGGGTGTGTCTGACAGTTTGCACATTTACCAGATTCACATCCATCAAGATGATTAATTACAGAGTTTTGATGAATTCTAGTGTGAACAGAGATGGTAAGTCTTGGTAAATATTACCAAATTTGTGAGGGTTTTAATTATTATTAGGCTAAAATTACTAAGAGCTTATATTAAAACTGCAGTTCCAGGAATTTGGTGATTTGATTTGTTTTTTCCAAAACATGTATCTGGCATTTGTTATTTGTCCTTTTATACCGACAACACTTATAAACAATAATGCATCTGTACAAAAGTGTGCTCTAAAAATAAGTCATTAAGGGCTTTCAGCCTCCAACTCTCTTTTTAAGTCAACAGTAGAATAAATTTGGCAGTAGATCACAGGGTTGTTTAGAAGATGAGGCTGAGAATTACTTACAAAATGACCCGGTAAGCACTATCCTTAATTTGAGGGTGTGATTTTTATGGTCAATAGACACCAATTCTCTTCTCTGGTTATGTCAGCACAGCTGAAAGGTGCAGGCAGGAATGGTTGGCTAAAGGCAATGAAGACTTCATGGTGTTTTGCTGGAGGGGCTCTTGGATAGTTGTTCTGCTTCTCCCATAGTGACCACAGGAAAACATCAGAAGTTTTTGAGAAATTCCAGAAATCAGGTTTGAATAAGTAATAGCTCAACAATTAGCCCGCTAACGTTTTGTTACATGTCAAACTTCCTAAATACCTGTTGGCCACACTATAAAGCTCCAGTCCTACGAGCTGTTTGTAAAGACCTTGCAGTGTTGGAGGCCTCTTGGGACAGATATCTGTACAGACTGGCAGCCCGTCCATCTGAAATACTGTAAAGGGTCTGAGTTTTAAGGCTTAATTTAAGCTTAATTAAGCAAAGCCTTTGTGCAGAGCTGTCACCTTCAGTGGGTTTAGGAGTTCACATAGGTTTGAATGAGAATGAAACTTTAAGGTTGGAACAGCTGTTGTAAAGTTGGGCGATTTGACACTGAGTGTTTTGGATGTGAAAGCCACCTCTGGGCGCTCAGAAATCTCTTAAATGTTTGTGCTGTTTAAGCTTTGCAGAAAAGCTGTGAGAGCCTCGTTAAAGAGCTGCTATGGTGTTACAGGGAAGGTTTTGCATCCAGAGTCGTTAGGAGGACAAACAGCAGCAGCTCTGAGGTAGCTGTGAACAGTCCCTTTTAACCTCATCGTGGAACTTACTCGAGGGACATTAATCAGCTTTGACAATGATTCTGCTGGTGGCTGATCCAGCTGGAACACCACTTGTTTCTAGTACTGAAGAATTTAATCTTACACCAATCTGATCCCCTGGCTTTTTTATGCCACACCATCCTCTGGCCATTGCTGGGGAAGTGTCCCTCTGCAAGAGCCGGCATCCATTTAAGTTACAAAATTTTTTTATTAGAAGAATAATATCCCAAATATATTCTGCTATATATTTTGATCTTTAAATAGTGAAATCTATGAAGCTGTTGTAACTGTAGCTGGTCAGCAAAAGAAGTTATTTTGCTGTTGTCTGAAGATGTGTTCCTTTGCAGAATTGCCTTAGTGGCTGAACACATCTTGCAAACACTCAACATTCACCTTCTTTGCTTGCAGCAGCAGTGTCAGTCACTGCAGCCTTTTGGAAAAGATCCCTTTCCCCTGCAAACACAACAGATCCTGTTCGTATCCTGGGATGAAGGACTGCTCCAAAACACCCTGTCTGCTCCAACAACAGCTTTGAGTTCAGTCAGAGACAGGCAGAGATTAAATTATTTTCTGACAGATCATTTTCACTTTTTTTTTTCCCCACAGAGCTGATTTTCAATGGGTTGGGGTTTCCCTGAGTTCTTTAGGGAGATTTATTATTAATGTACAAACCCATCAACTTTAGTTTTGCTGTGACATTGCTTATATCTGCAGCCACCTGGAATCCAAGAGCTTTGTTTGCAGTCTTGGATTCCAAATAATTCTGTGGTTTCCAGCATCCTCAGAAGCCAAGGATATCTAGGATCATTTGGATGAGAGGTTTAAAAAAAAAAATCACAAATCAGCCATAAACTGAAAATGGCACCTAGTGGTCATTTAGAAGTGATTCTTGAATATTTGCTTTGTGGTAATGGGCACTGAGTTGTCTCAGTAACAAATCTTTTCCTTTTATGCTAATTTATTTATTCAAAGCAGTAAGAATCTAAACCCATGAGAAGTTACTATAAGAACACAATAACCTCGGTGACATCTTTTTAAAATAATAATTTTAGCAGTGAGTCCAGTGGTGGACACAAACACAAGGGCTTATTTTATTGGAAGAATATTTTTGCAAAGAATCCTGCATTATTTGAAGCGTGTTAACTCTCTTCCAGATATTTTGCATCCTACCTGGTATTCATAGGTTGTGACATGAAAGAAATATAGACATAACTGCAACTCTCCTTCTGTTTTGTTGATCTCATAAGGTGTGTGCTCCAGTCAGCTACACGTGATCAGACTGTCTGGGAAAGCAAGGGAGCAGAAATAAATGGCTCAATTAATCCATTGTAGAAAAAATTCCAGATCTATAAGCATTTTGCCCAAGTGAGGAACTGAGGATTAAACCTCAGGAGCAGCCAATGCTTTAAACATTTCAATGCAAAGGTCATATCCAAGTGGCTTGTAGCCAATATCACTTATCCTGGCTTTTGTATTCCCTGTCAGTCACAAAGAGGGAAAACACACATGCTGGAAGAAGGTAATTGTTGCAGATTAAAGCCTCGTGTGAAATGAAAGAGCCATCAAAATTCTTTATAGTTGCTTGGCATGAGTTCTGATAATGCAGAGTTCTCTTTTATTATTATTTTAAAATGCAGCCATGTACCACAGACTAAACAAAAGTCCCCCAAGACAATAACAGCAGCCTGTGAGCAGAGAGTGTGGAGTTGCTGTGCACAGCTGGAGCTGGCAGGTGAAACACAGGGACACAAGTGCCTGTTCAAACGGGAAGATTTAGATTTCTTCTACTTTTTTCCTCCCCCTGTTTAACTTCATCTCATACTTTAGCTGCAGATAAGATTTTGTTGTTCTGCTATATTTTAGATATATCTATCAGCTTTTATTTTACATACAGAGAAACATTTTTTTCTCTTGTTGGGAGAATAAAAAAAGCCAAATTCCCCAGTGCTGGTGTCACTGCTGCATGGCTGCTCATCATGGAAGCTTAAAAAATAATAGTTATGAAACTTATTTCTTGTGAAACTCATATGCAACAACAATTTTTGACATGTTATATATGATAACAGTGTTAATACATGTATAAAAGACATGTTGATGATTTTCTTCAGGGTTGTACTTGAAGAAGTTACATACCAAGGAGTAATACAGGACATTTCTTTAGTCTTATTCTCTCTCTTGCCAGTCCTCAGACACTGTCCATCTTTATTGCTTGTTACATTAGGGTTTTGCACAGGCATTGATCCCTCTGTGCTCCCTGTTTTAGGTCCTGTTCCTGGTTGAAGTCAATAGTTGCTCTTAGTGCACACAAAAAATGCAACCCAGTGAGGCTTCCTTCCACCTGCCCAGTCCTCAAGGAAATGTCAGCAGTCACTGAAGGGAAGAGACCTCCTAATTCAGAGGTGATTGGTTTTGGTTTGATGCTTTTTAGCGCCTTTGTTGGTGTATTCTGATCAGCATGATCCCCAAATAAAACTAATTCATGCTGACAGGTGCTGTCACACGTTCAATGTGGATGGAGTTCACTGAGGTTTTCAAGTTGTAAGTTACCTAATACTGAAAAACAACTCCTAATACTCTATCAGGAACTGCTTTAAGTGATAAAAAGCATATATTGAGTGTTGTGCTTAAGTATGGAAATGCAAGATATTCCCACAACAAAGCATTGAAATAAAACACCAATTAGAAAAATCTCTTAAGGAGAATTTTAAAAGGAAATCACAAAAACATCAGCTGAACTCAATTTTTCCGCTTGAATTTCTGCCAAAAATCATTCAAATTTTTGTCATTTTCCTTTTCTACTGTCCACTTTTTGATTCAGACTACTGTGGAATTTCCTGTTTTGTTTGTGTTTTGCTACTGCAACTAAACAAGCCAACAGCCAAGGTCATTGTAGGAAACCAAACTTTAAGTAAAGTTTGAACAAAAACATGCTCTCCCCATGTTTGCTGCTTGTGTTCTCTGACCAATTTCCTTTTGTGGTGATTTAGTCTTTCCAGAGTCTGCACATTCACTCATCTTCATGTTTCTTCTTGTCCACAGTGAGCCTTGCTTCCCTTTGCAGTGCCTATTCCAGTGGGGGATGTGTATTTGTAATTATCTGCTGTCCTTATTTGGAGAGGTTTGTCTCTGCACTTCGTGAATGTACTTCTGGTTGTTCCGTAGTGAGTACCCATGCACAGCAATTTTGTGAAGTTGTGATTTGCTTTCTCCAAACATTTGCAGCTGTCACTGATACAGCTGTAACAGAAATTCCTGGGTTAGAACATTTGAAACTAGTCCAGAGTTGCTTTAATTTTTGAATTGTGCCTGTGCACAGATCAATTTCTGATTTTTTATCCCAGTTTTAGAGGAGCTATTAAGCCTTTTCTGGGAATCAGACCTCTCCCTTTTAGAAAGGACTGACATTTTGTAGGAAGACTTGTAAAAAGCTGGATAAAAAACACACCAAAAAAGTTGCTTCTCAAAGTTCTGATTTTAACTGCTTGGAAATAACAGAAAGGTGTTGTACTGCATTCTTGGGCTTTATCAATTACTTGTAAACAACCTTAAGCACTTGGTGCTGCGGAATCAAAGTATTTTTCTTTTAGTGCTATTTTTAAACACAAAAAAGGCCTTTCTGCCTAACTAGCAAAAGGATTTCAAGCTTCTACTGGATGTGTTGGAAGAAGCAAATATCCCTTAAGACACTGGTTGCTACCTTTATGTTAATCTTAGTTTATTTCAACAATATGCAAGTTAAATTCATATCCTGTATTTGTTGTTGATGGATTTGCAGTAACAATTGTGAGTTTTTGTGAGTTCTTGGGAACTTAGAACTGGACTTATAAGTTCTTCAGTTCTAACTCACTTCTGTCCATTGAGTCTCAATACCTGAGTAGAATTGCAGATTATGCAGATTTTCCAATTGCCAACAAAATGATGAATCAAGTTCACAGCTCAAGTAGTTCATGAAGCAGAGCACGAACTTCAGGAGAATGGTCTTGACTTGAGATTACCTGCAGTTTACAGAGAATCTCTCTTTTAATAACGAGGTGCAAAACCTCTTTGAACTCCTGTGCCTCTAAATAAATCCCCCCACCTCAGCAGGGCTATCTGGGAGAGTGAGGACTGGGCAGGACTGGAGTGCCTGGGATGAGATGTGATTCCCCATATCTCAGCTGGGGTCAGCAAAGTCAAATAAGGGAATGGGAGACAGGCAGAAATGTCTGATACTCCAGGCACGCTGCCTGCCAACATAAAGCAGAGCAGCCCTGCAAAAGGATTTAGTAATTTGCCTTGCTGGATTTGAGATCCAGTATTTTGCAGCACTGGAAATTGGAGTGGTTCATGACTTTATCAGTGTGTTTTGGGAGGAGAGGGTTCCCCTTGTACCCACTGAAGACATGCAGTGGGGGTTCTGCTGTAATGACTCTAATGAGGCTAAGATTTGATTGCACATCTTCTAATCTCATATTTCTGGGCTGATTCGTGTCTCCATTTTTCCTGTTTGGCCTTCTGCAGCCTGGAGGAGGCAGATTTGGCTTTTTGCCGTATTTGTCAGCATTAGTAAAAACAGCATCTCTAAAACATCTTGAACTCTGGGTAGTTCAAACAGAATATTTTAAGCACAAGGAGCTTGAAAAACACTGATGTGCCTAAATCATTCTGTCATTTAGAAAAATGTAAAGTTTGAGAACATTTTGGTGTTGAGTGTTGAGCTTGAAAGATGGCACTAAGAACTTCTGAGTACTTGATACAATTTGAGGAAAAGGACTGGGAAGACAGACTGCATTCCTGAAAACTGTGGAAACAATTACATAATTAGTCTGTAGTTAGTAATTGTTTGTAAATAGGCATTGTCTTATTTCCTAAAGTTGCCTTTAAATTTTTGGCTTGCAGCATTACTGTAACTGATAGTAGAATAAATGGAGCTGAGCTTGACTTAGGTTTGGTGCTTTATTTTGCTATAATAGATGAGATGTCTGCTTGTAAGATGTTGAAGCAAGAAGGTGTCTGAGGTCTTTGAAAATAAAAATGTAGGGAGAAATTAGAAGGAGAAGCTGTGTGAACAGCTTGTAATCACTGTCAATGCTTGGGAAAACGAATCTTTTCTTTCTAGCAGTCTTTAATAGCATTTATACTGTATTCTGAAGTACTGTTTTGTATTTTGAAAATGACAACTTTGTTGCTTTATGGTAAAAATCTTTCACACTTCGGTAACCAATAATTTTCCCCTTCTCAGCTTTCTTTTTTCAACCAGGAGCCTTGTACAGCTCATGTCTGTCTGTGAGCCTTTTCTAAGCAGTTCCAAAGCACCTTCAAAGCACACTCAAATCTTGTCAGCACCGGAGTTCTTTGTGGGGCACGCCAGGACTGGACAAAAGATGCACGTGCAGGAGTGTGTAAGGTCATTTTATCAGCATATTGCCTTCTGAAGGGGTAGGTGACCCTCTGAGGTGGAAACTGAGGTATGAGTGCTTCACAGTGAGATTAAATTTCACTTTATATCTTCATATGGATACATGGGTATTTAACTGCCCATCCCCTGCCTTGTGTACCTTGTCCAAAGCTTGTGTCTGCTTCTGTCAGGAACAAACATGTTCCCCACTGCTTCTGCCATTGGACAGAAAAGTCCAATGGATGTGTAGAAGTAACTGCAAAGCAGGGAAATCTTTAGACTGCCTTTGGTTGGATTTGAAATAGGTTCAGCAGCATCAACCAATGGCCATGTTGATATGTTGGATTCAATAACACAGAAAAATTGCAGTGCTAGAAAATTAAAAGCTGCTCTCCAGCTAATTCCTGTGTATTCAGCATCAGTGAAGAGAGAAAAAAAAAATCCAAATTAAACAGTAGCATGCTTCTCATCCAGAAAATTATTCAATGATATTTTTGACTATAAACACCATGAGCTGACTTTTTGAATCATCACACAAAGTACAGGTCTGTGTCTGTCTGTCTGGGCCCAGATCCAAATTTCAGTAAATCACATGTTAAATGGAGGGGTGTTTTATCTGAATTTATTTCCACATATTGAACTTGTACTGTCTTTAAATTCTGTATCTCTAGCTGGGAATTTTGTGACAGTAATAAATGGATGAAAGTAGGAAATTTGAGGACAACATGCAACTAAGGAGGCACAGACACCTTCTGGCCCTCTTCAGAAACCTCAGTCTTGTCTGGTACAATTTGGCCTTTTGAAACATTTTCTAGTACTTGTAGGCTGAAAGGGATTTTGGCTACCATACCTGGAGAACACTGAGATAAAAAATACCCTGAAAATTCCTTCTAAGCCCTTTGCAAGTAAAGTTTGCCTTTGTCACATCATCAGAAAATGCTGTGTAAGAGAATATTTGCACCTGCTGTAACTCCCATAACTATCCTGAACTCAGCACTGGATTTTGTGTTCCTATTTTTAAAAGCCATCTTTCTAAATAGATCCAGAGAATGTTCCCTTTGAAAGGGGAAGAGAACAGCAGTGCAGCATTAGGGGAGCCCCGTGAACTTGGCATGCCTTGTATCAGCTGAGAGAGTGAAAGGAGGGAGATAAGAGAACTGAATACATTAGCATGGGTTTTGTGTGCAGGATACTGACTTGCAACTCTGGCAATGTCAGCGAGGAAAAACTCTTTTGAAGTCTTTCATGTTGCGTGAATCACCTGAGGGAGAGTTGGAATCACCTCTGAAGGAATTTATCTTACCTACTGCTTGAGATGGAATAGATACACCAAAGGAAAATACCCTTGGAATAAGTGTGTGCAGAAATAGATGGCAAAGCAGGGATATTGCAGGCAGACTTGTGCCTGCTGCCTGCCAGGTTTGGAGTCCGTTTATAGAAGCTGGCAGCCTTCCTTGGAAAAAGAGCCCAGGAGTTGTTGCAGCTTTCGAGAAAGCTGGGAAAACAAAGAGAAGGAAAAGCCACACAGTGCTCCTGCTTGGACAAAGTGTGTATGATTAGACTGAGTATGCCTGGGGAAAGAAGAGGGGAGAAAAGTGTTACAGCTTAGCGGTTCCTCCCCACTCCCCAGTCTGTGCAGCAGCAATTCACTGCAGGGCTTGCCTGTGCTAGAACTTGCCTGCTTTAATTAAACTGGTCATTTAAATTGATGTTAATACCTATGTGTGTGCAGGGATTTAGTACTTTTTATGAGTTTTGTGTGCTTCTGTAAACTACAGAGTGGATTTAATCGGATTGATGAATATTCCCAAATATATTTTGAGAGTCTAAATTACCAGCAACGAGTTTTTCCTATTCTTTCACTTACTGTGTGTGAAAATGTTCCATTTTGCAAAGTGTGTTGTGCTGACAGTTCATTTGGGATTATTCATTACTGTAGAGATTCATTCTGAAACCCTGTAAGTAGTAGGAAGTCTTTTTGTGTGTTGATCTTTGAGTCTTTTCTTGATTTATGTTGACATCTGGGAACTGGGCAAACATACTGGACTGGAATTCCAGGGAAAAGGAATTGCTTGCTTATGTTTGTTTGACATTTTGCACTCTGTGTGCATATAAAGGATCTAGAATCTGTCATTGATTTCTCCTCCAGCATGAGACTGGCAAAACTGCAGCTTGCTGCTTGGCAAAATGCTGAGCATGATGTCAGAACACGCAGGCACCTACCCCATTTATATATATATACATATATTAAAAAAATGGAAGTGGTAGCTACATTAAATGAAGTGGCTTTTAAGAGAGAAAAGCAATCATGAATCTAAATAAGTGATACAGAACTCTTCTAAAAGGATCATAAAAATATAAGAGAGTAGAAGTGTAGGCTATTTCAGTGGTGTGATTTAAGAGAGTGAATCAATCTATATGAGATGAAATATTTAGGGACACCTGGAAACCTGTAGTTGCAATGAATATTATCAGGTGAGAGCAAGTGGAGAGAACATTAAAACATTCTCACCACTTGTATTTGTAATAATATGGGGGAGTTTTGTGCCTGTTTGAACAGACACACATTCATGTACCCAGTGTTAACTAACAAAAGTGCATAATATTTTATAGTTCAGCTGCAGACTGGCAGATGTACAACAGAGTAGACAAAACTGAGCAGTGATAGAAAACTCCTTCATCTGTGTGCATATGAATGGAATCATTCCAGTGTGCAGGTGAGCAACATCTTCATCTCCTCTAATAATTTGACTGGAGGCTATTATTTGCTTTTGTTTGTTGTATATTTAATGAGCATTTCAGGAGGGAAATTGAGAAGAGAGCAGCTGTGAAAACCATTTGGTTTTCTAAAATGAAGTATGCTGAGTTGCAGTCTGGGTTAGTGTACCACCACCATCAAAAGTTATCATATTTCTTATGAGTAAAGGACATTCCCAGTAGAGCTGTGTTCCACAGGAGGTGTCCTATCCAGTGAAAAAGGCTTTGGAGAGGAGCTCCACGTTTTGCTTCCACACAAAGTAACTCCATGCATGCAGCACTGGGAGCAGACCTCAGCCTAGATCGTGGAATGCACAAAGCAGCTGTTTTGCCTATAAATAAACCAAGAGGCTCTTCTCATGTGAGACTTTTTTCATAGATGTGCCATGGAAATGAGCTGCCACTTTAACTGTTGGTGTTTGGAGTTAAAGTATGTGGTAGTAGCAGGATTCACATTCTGATGTGTGAAAGTCACACTGGGGTCAGGTTTCAGCCTTATCGTGTTGGTATCATGTTACAGTGAAACCACTTGTGCTGCAAGAGTTAAATCTGTCAGCCTTTCTCTTCCTAATCCCCAGAGTGCCACAGGTTTATATCTTCGGTGGAAAGCAAAACTCCACTGCACTTAGTCAAAAACATCTCCATGCATCTGTGATTATTTCGTTTCAATCTCATTGCAAATGCCTACTTTTTTTTTTTTTTTTTTAATATAATTTTACTGTGAGGAGGGAGATCTCCCGGGCTGTTTGGCTTCCCTTTTCTTTTTCCCTTTGTTTGCATTTTCTGTTTTGTGGCTTGTTTTGTGTGCTCTTTTCCTTCTCGTTTTTCATGTGAATCCGCGGAGAAGCAGCAGTAGGAATTGTCCTGATCTTGTCAGCTGGCTCAGTGCCTGGGGACAACCTCTCAGTGGCCACGTAGTTCTGGTGGCTCTGCTCAGCCCTTGGCACACACTATCCCAGGTAACTCAGGCTCTTGCACCTATTTAATGCCTGTAAACAATCATTTCGTTAGCCCCAAAACAAAAGGCTTCCACAGTGCATTACCCTCACTCTAGTCACCTGTTCCCGGGCAGGTAGCAGCCCGCTCTTGCTGTATTCGTGCTGCTGGAAAACCAGCAGCTTTCCTCATCTCGGGATAAAGCAGGAGCCCTGGATGGCAACAGCATTTGCACAAGTGCAGCCCAGCTGTGCAGCAGCCCCGCTGCAGCCGAGCAAGCCGGGACAAGAGCAGAGGCAGCCTGAGCACGGATGGTGTTAGATCCGCCCGGTGGGGAAGCAGCAGGGAGGAGCAGCAGGGAGGAGCAGCTCCAGCGCTGGGATTGCAGCGACTGCTGCCGGACAGCGATGGGCAGCAGGCAGCTCCTGGCACCAGCGCTCGGCCGTGCTCCTGCTGCCTTCCAGGGGCTGGCTGGGGGCCACGGCTGCGGGCTCTGTCAGCACATCGCTCCTGACTGCTCGGCTTGCAGGGAGGGGAGAAGTTTGTAACCCTCAGCGTTTCTGTCCCTTCTCCTGAGTGGCAGCTGGACACCGGGGACAGTGCAGCTCCTTTTAAAGGAGCCTCTTGGCCAGTTTTGGACACTAGGCGCAAATCTTCCTCAGAGGAGCTCTGTGCTCCTTCAGACTCTCTCTCTGTCTTCTCTCCGAGGTGTAAATACCCCATCTTCTCAACAGGATTGCCAATTCCAAAAACAAAAGGGAAAATGGTTTAGTTATATTTAGCAGGTCTTGGCATTCTTGTATTTCCTTTGTGGCTTCTGAGATTTTGCATTCACTTTGGAGGAAAATTTGGGTGGTTGGAAGTAGATGATCTTTAGGGTGCCTTCTAACCCAAACCATTTTATGATTATATTTCTGTGATTGCTCTATCCAAAACTATAGTCCAATTCTTCCTTCTCTGCCTTAAGAAAATCAACCAACCAAACAAATCCACGGCTGATGTTTGTCTCAATTAAAAGTTCCCAAACAACAACCAAACAAAAATAAAAACAACCCCACAAGCTACACTAAAATAAATACTTTAACCATAGTGGCTGTTCACAGAGGCAGCTCTAGCCAGGTATTAGTTCTAAACTTTATGATAATAGCTCAAACAAGTTTCTCTAAGCTTTTCTTCTCATTTTAGCCACTCAGATCTCAGAATGCAGCTTACATGCTGGCAGCCCTGTCTTCAGGGGTGATTTCTATTTGTTAATAGAATATTCAGTCTGTTATTTCTCTGACAAAAGAGCCCCCCTTCTCTGATACAACCTCTTGTGTCAAAAACGTTAATGACAGTACTTTTCTGATTACAGTTCTGCATTGGCTAAAAGGGTCTTTCAAATAAGTCTGATCTCCTTCCAATAAGGAGAGGGTGAAATGGGCCAAATTTCTGCCAGCACATTTTGCTGTGGGAAAGGAGGGGGGATTGCTCAGTGCTCTGCAGCTGGGTCCAGCCAGGCCCCTCTCTGGGACAGGTTTGCTGAGCAGCCCTGCTGCTGGGGCTGGCAGCTGTGGCCTTTCTTGTTTGCCAGGGAGAGGATGTTGAATGTTCTCCCTGCTGGTCCCTGCACAGAGTGTGCACAGGGAAACAGCCAGGGCCCAGGCTGAGGGCTCAGGGGAGAAAGGATGCTCTGTTGATAAGGTAATAGGCATCTGCAGCCTCGAGGGAAACTTGCCAAAACCTTTCTCTAGTAACTGCAGGGATTAGCTAAAAATCAATAATAAAGCTGGTAACCAGGGGAAGGGAAAATACATCTTCAAGGGAAGCCAAATTCTGTGAATGCTCCATGAGAGCAATCATGGCAGGATTTCGGGTAATTGTGAGGCAAATCAGATTGAGGAAAATTGTTTTAAAAGGGACCCTTGGCTGGAAATAAGGACCATATGTTCTTTCTTATCTCTGCAGAAATATCCAACTTTTTTAGCATATTGACCCATGTTAGTAGCTGCCACAGCCTTGATTTTTAGCATCTCCAAATATATTTTCACTGAAAATAATAAATTGCTCTAAATGAGTGTATTACATTAGTCTTTGTGGCTTTTACCTTGTTTTACCTTTACTAGGTGAAGTTTGTCTTTTTGATCTGCAACACACAGAAACATTGGGATAAATTTCCTGAAGTCAGTGGAACTCTATACTTATATGCCAGGAGTGATTTTGGCTCATCTGTTGCTCTGTGTTCTTCCTCCCAGATTGCTGTGGTGATGATATCATCTCCTCTCATGGTACTTTAAAACACTGATTTGGTTTGGCTGTGTTTTAACACTTCATCCTTCCAGAAAATCAGTAATAGCTCTGAACATGGAAATCTGACTTTGTCTGCAGTGCTGTTGGAATCAGGGATATCAGCTGTTGAAGGGAACACTTTAATTATGTCACTTAATGCTGCCTAGATAAGTGAATCTGGGTAGGACTTCAGAAACACCGACTTTTATTTCATTTCTAGGGGCAGGATTTGTACTCAAGTTACTTCATTGTAGTGTCCAGGAGCATCAGCCTTCAGACTCCTCTGTGTTTAGATTCAAAACATGAAAAATAGAAGAAATTAATTTGCCTCCTAATAACTGGTGACCTGTAAGGCATCTCTGTAGCCTTTTTGAATGTCTGCTTCCACAGAATAAATGGGCGTTTGTAGAAGGTTAGACTTGGTGTTTTGGGAGATATCTACATGCTATTAAAAAAACCTGTTAATTCATCTCTCTTACAAGAGGCAAGGAATTGTGGCATTTTATTTTATTTATTTGTTTATTTATTATTTTTTTAATTTTTTTTTTTAATTTATGACTTTGTCTTTAAAGGGTTGTGTGATACTGGGCAACTGTATCAAATCCAAAACATTTAGCCACCAGAAGTGTGCAGACCAGCTGCTACCATCTACCTCTGAGTCTTCCCAGACCTGTGCCATTAACAGTCCTTCTTGCCTTTTCCTTTCCTCCCTCTCTCCAGTGTTCATTTCAAAAGTTATTAAATGAAATCAGTTTCAGCCTTCCCTTAGCCTAATGCTTTCCAATTTTTCTCTTCCCTGGCTCGCTATGTCTCATCCTACAGGGATATTCTTGTCTCAGTTTTAACCAGCTCCTTGTTTGAAGTGCTTTCCTGAAGTCCAGACTGATGAGGAAAATGATTCTTCTAAATATAGGCAATAAAAGAAATCTAATCAAAGACAAATGCCTGGTTAGCTGAGAACTGGTCTTTTACAAATTTGTGTTGTATTATACTGGATTAAGGTTCAATATTCATTTGGCTGGGACACTTGCCTACATTTTTTGTTGTTTTTTGTTTAGGATACAAGCTTGAGAGAGTTAGGAATTTTTATTCAAGGCAATTCCAAGCTTTCTACTTCTGACAGTAGGAATTCTTTTCATTTTATTATAAAGATTAGGTGCATTCATTTCCTTCTTAATTGTAGAAATGTACTTAGTGTATTCTTCATTTTATCTATTCAGATTCCTTAATTTCACGTAGGCCTGAATTGCATATGGATTTTGGAGGCCAGACAGCTGGACAGAAAATTACTAATGCAATTTTAGCAATTCAGTGATTGACAGAGGATACTGCTGGCCTAAAGGATGTATTTTTAATTGTATTAAAAGAAACCTTCAAAATCTGTATTTATTTGCGAAAACCATATTGCAATAAGGTGACCTGCAGGTGAGTTTTGAATCTGGGCTTTGCCATTTCCCTGATAGCAGGAGTTTTAATAAAGCATTAAAGCATTGATTAAAAGGTATTGTTTCTATTGAAAGGTACAGTCCTTAATTCCTTTTTCTTTTTCCCTGGGGGGAATTACTCATGCTGTAGTATTTTTCTGAAGTAGAAGGTAAAAAGACTGATGAGATCAGTTTGGAATCAAGGATAGGTCATTATTTAAATATATTACACTGTGCCTATAAGGCTTATTTTTAATAATAATATAACTTTTTCTGCCTTAATTGCTTAAACTATAAAATCTTGGGAACTATTTTTACACTGTAATTCCCAGCACAGCCTTGGGCTCAGTGGTCATGAGGTGCTTCTGCTCTGTGGATGTGATTAATCCTGGTGATTTTATCATATGCAAACCTCTTTCATACAGAAATGAGGATTTGGATTCAAATTTCAGAAACATTTCATTTGGCATCTTTTCTGGACAGAAGTTAGCAGGAGCCCAGTCCTGCTCAGGGTGCTGTCAGGAGCAGTCCTATGGAAATACAAGAGCATTTGGGATCTCTTAATTAAGAAAGGAGAATTTGGTTCTTGGTTGATCCACTGATGATCCTGGCAAAACACTCTTCTTCTGTGAAGTGTTCCATTCCTTGGGCTATCTAATGCTTTCCTAGGAAGTGCTGTAGAAACAATAATATAATTTATACCTCTCCACTTTAGCATTCTCAACTCCAGATGGTTTTCCTAGTGTGTTAATCCTAACATTTCTGGGATTTTTTTCATGTGAATGAGCCTGAGACAAACCCTTGGAAGGGATGTGAAAAGAGTACAAGTGTGTTGCTCTGTATTCCCTGAAATTATGTTGAACAGTCTTTGTCAGTATCACAATTTACATCTCTCATTTTTTTTCAGCTTCCCTGGAACCATTTTTTTATCACTTCTTTTGAGTACAAAGGTGAGTCAGTAAAGTGAGATGGACCAAAAATCAAACTGTGGAGACAGTTTTCAAGATAGTGCTCGTCAGGTGTAATTCTTTTTTCCTGTTCCTGGCAGTGTTTTTATGGCAAATGGGGAAAACTCATAGGTTTGTGATGGACAGGTGGCTTTTCCAGGTGAGTTCGCCCAATCCCTATGGATTCTGAAGTATCCAAGAAGAGGCCAATCCTCACTAGGCTGCACCCAAGCCTCTGGTGCTGCTGGGGTTGTTGTGACCCGAAGGATGTTTTATAGTGTTGCAAAATGCTGATACAATTGTGGGATGTTGCTCCAGTGATCCTTTGATTCTGGCAGTCCCATGACAGCATTTATGCAGTTTCTAGTAGGCCACTTTCTATCTACATGCCATTCCTTGGGGTGTTGCAGCAGAAGTGAAGTTTTCTGGACCAAATGTGCTGTCTAAGCAGCAAAACCTCTGGAGTGGCACTCAAGCTGTCCTGTGTGGTCAGTTCTACAGGGGCTCTCAGGAGGCTGTATTTTAATTTGTCACTGAAACTTATTCGTGAAGAAAGTCTTTTACTGACTTTACCAATAGAAAATCACCTCTGTGGACAGTATAAATTATGGCTCCATGAGACATATTGGATTTTGTTGTTATTATTCTGATGAAAACCTGTATTGATCTTCTGCTACTTCTGTTTTTACTGAAGAAAAATGGTGCACTTTATGCTCAGAAGAATCCAAGAGGAAAAAAAGGGATTACTTGGAAATTCAAATGAAAGAAAGGTAAAGATCAAGTTTTTGCCATTAGATTAATTGTAATTGAATTGTGGTTGATAAATCTGCTTTGTGTTCTTCCTAGAAATAGCAAGCACAGGCACGTGCTGACATGCAGCTTGTGCTACATTTCAAGAGTGTAATTCTGTTCATTTCAAACTGCTGTTCCTGACTTTTGCTGGTGCAAAATAGAAAACATAAAACCTCTGTGAGGCCAAGGTAAATTGGAGGCTGTTTGTTACTTATGAGGGACAAGGCTGTATAAAAATTCACCTTAATTCTGTTGGTGCTTATTAATTTTATTTTGCTTCTGGGCCCCATCTTCATCTATTACAAAAATCCTAGTGTTTCCTCTATGTTCTCTTCTCTTCAAAAATTAAGAGTTATATTTCCTTTTCTGCTTTCATAGCTGCTATCTGTTGCTATATAGAAGAAAAAAAAACCTTGTTTCTTCTGTTACTCTTTGAATGCTTCTTAGAGAAACAGGTTTACTGCCTAAGTGAAGGGTTGTAAAATTGTGTGTTTAGACATTTTACTTTTGATAGTACTAGAGAGATTAAACTGGAAAACAAATCCAAGTTAGTTACCCACTACAAAAATTCCCCTTTTAAATTATTTTTGAGATGAAGTGAAGGGTTAAGAACATATGGTATTGATAGTATGGATTATATCTACTATGTATCTTTTGCTTTTTAATAGATACTCTCAAAGAATGACACATGGCATTTGGCCAACGTTTTCACTTCTTAATGGCATCAGTGGTACCAAAAGGCTCATAGTTCATTATTTACTTGGTCTGCTGACAAAACTGATTATTTGGAATAAGACCACTGAGTTTGTCTCATGCTGTAAATTCTATCTTAATAAAACATCTTTTCAAGGAATAGGTGAAGTCAAAGTTGGATCTTCCTTTGTGAAATGTTTGCAAGCTTTTAGACTGTTAAGACAGTATTTTCTCCATCACACCAAATAAGTCTTTCTGTGCAGTTGGTGCCAGCTTTGAACTCCTCAAAAAGAGAAAAAGAAGTAGACAGCATAAAGCTTAAGCATTTTGTTCCCCACACTGTCTTCCTCTTTCCACACTGTGCTGGGAACAGATGCCCTCGGTCTGTGCCTTTTCCAAGGCTTTACCTGCATGTCCTTTCGGTGTGACAGTCTGAGAGGGGAGCTCTCAGTGCCACTGAGGGTTCATCTGCCCGAGTTTCAAGGGGTTTACTTTGGAATAGCCCTTTAGTCCTTGGGCCCAGCCTCCCCCTGCTGGTTGGGATGCATCTCTTGGTGGGTTTGATCCAAAAGAAATCCAGCTTGCATCTTTCCAGAGTACTCTGCGTGTGTGAGGCCTGTCTGCTCAGGGAGCATTGGAAATGTGGATGGCCATTATTTGGACTTTAGGGAGGGAGAAGCCAGAAAGCCACTTTCCTGCCATGCCACAGTGGGTCAGAAAGAGAAGCCTGAATCCCGTTTTCCTGCTCAATGGATTCTGAGTAATCTCTGTATCCACCATTTTAAACTTTGTACACCAGCCCCCTGCTCATTATAGAGGAAATTCATAACTCTTTTCCATGTCTCCTCTTTCCCTCATAGCTGTTAGATGCATTCTTGATGAGGAAATAACAAAAGAAAGGAACATTTAAAATCCTAAAACACTCTAGATGCCTGGCAGTTAGACAATATTAATTATACATGTATCTGTGTCTTTAGAAACTCAATAACACTCATTTCTCAGTGATCCAGAAGAACAGCTTGTTCTGTAAAAGGCATTTTCTAACTATAGACAAGTATCAATTCCTTTATTGACTGAATTGATTCCTTCCTCTGCTAATGCATCTGCTCTCCTGATGAGGTGACTATGACCTGTAACTTCCCATCTTTGGTGGAGGGGATGAAGACAACTGCTGTTTTGTCACAGTGCTGTCACTGTGTAGCCACTGCTCATCGGTGCTTTGAAACAACCAGTCTTTTCCATCATCCCCAAAGTTCCCTGATTTTTATTCACTTAAGCAGCACATCACTCCATATTATTTTGTTTTCCCCATGGGCCAAATATATTAAGGGAATGAAGGCACTCAGTCTTGGATAGTCCCTGATGTTATTTTTGTCTCTGACCACAAATTTAATTTGTTCAAAAGCTGATGAGCTTTATGTTTTTGTGGTGATCCACAGGCTGGAATGAGCTCCAGGCTCCCCTTGCCTTGGAAGCATTTACCAGAACTGCTGATGTGATGAAGCAGCTGGGAGGAACCCCAGTGCAGGTGAATTTCCAACCTTGACGTTGTTCCTTAAGGGAGTGGTTGAAGTGAGTGTGAAGTCAGTCTTGGGTTTTTAAACACAGGCTCAAAACTTTTTATTTGAAAGGATTCCAGAGGTTTGAAGATACTTGTAAATCACCCCAGCAGGAAGATGGAGCATCACGGTCTTAAGATGTTGTGGGAAATGAGTATTCTCTTGGCCAGAATATTCCCCTACAGCTCTGGGGCAGAGGGAAGTTGGGAAGCAATCTTAAAGGAGAGACAACAAGTGAAGAGCTACAGTCTCCAGTGGCCTCAGCTGAGAGATGTGGAGAGCCCTGAACATGAAACTTTGCTGCATAGCTGGGAAAGATGGATCTCTTCCACATTCCACACAGCTGGAGAAGGGGAAGCACTCAGCCTTTGGACATGGTGTGTGCTGTGGCTGCCAAGAGTTTGCTGCTTCAGAATGGAATCAGCACTGCAGTTGGGCAGATCCAGGGATGGGGAAACACAGATGGGATTTCATTAACATTAATGGACTGACTAAGGAAGAGTCCTACATGTTGACAAGATAACATACAGCTTTAATATAGCAGCTGGTGGGGATTCTGGTGTCTTCCTTGGGGAACATGCTCAGCTAGAACATTTATTTTCAGGGTTCAAAATGAGTCCTGAGGAAGATGTGGGTGAAATCCTGGTGCCTGTTTCCATCAAAGCACCCACTTCTCTTACAAGGACCTGACCTCCCACCTCATTTTATCAAATGATTGCTCAGACTCTTGATGCTGAGCAGAAAACATTTAAGCTGTTTTCAAAATGAACATTTATTATGTGGTGTCTTTCCCCCTTCCCAGGGCAGATTATTAATTAAACTGGAGGACTCAAGAGCCTGTCTGGAAGGAACTCTGGATGGAGAGGAGGTGCAAACCCAGAGGACCAACATGAAACACAGCAAGACATTCTTTTGAAGTGGAAGGGCTAAAAATCCAAACTCTTAAGGACAAAGAAAGGGAAAAAGGAGAAATCTGGATTCTGGAATATGAGAAGCTGCTTATCAGAGGAAATGGGGATGTGCAATGCCAGGGTGGGGCAGATTTCTCTCCAGTTCATGTGCTTCCTCTGAAGTGGTTTGAAGAAGTCACCCTCACTTTCCTAACCTGCAGAGCTTTCCAGTGCCCTGGAAATGGTTAGAATATGGTTGGAGTTGTGCTCTAGGAAATTGTACCCCTTGGTACAGCTTTGTTCACCTCTAGCAAGTCCCTTGAAACCTGCAGTGCTGGCCCAGACATTCAGTGCAAACAAAGCACAAGCTGCTGTAGCACATTTGTGCCAGGGTTTCCTGATTCCAAGTGCAGTCAGACATGGCCTAAAATGAACCATTGTTGTAACAATGACAAGAGAGGCTGGGGTGAAAACCATGTTATTTCCTTTGGAAAGAAAAGAGTTCTATTTTTAACTATTTTTTCCTTAATCTTACTATTTCATTCTGCCAGTGTTTATAGCAGAGAGTACAATACTCCTTGTTATGATTGTTCTTTGTGTGACTGGGATATAAGTAGATGTTCTGCAGCAAATTGTCTGGGATACAGACTCCAAAGAGATTATGCTGCAGGAAGGTCTAAAAAAAACCCCAGGCCCTTACAGAATCCCCCACTCCCTCCAAAAAGCCATAACCCAAACAAACAAAAAACCTAAAAGGCTGTCATAATTCCAAAATTGCTGTAAAAAATGTGCAAGGCTTAAAACAGAAGTCTGGGGGAAATGATTGTTAGATCCCTCAGTGTATTTGAGAAGTGGTTTGTGTAGGTTAAACAAAAAATAAGAAACACACACTTGGGCTGTGCCTGTGTGTTCTCACTGAGACAAATGAACAGCTCCTCTGGTTCTTTGCTTCCCCCATCTTTACTAGTGGTCATCTGATCTTCCCTCCACTTCTGCTTCCACTAATCCTCACCAAAATGGCTGGAAAGAACTTCTGCTGTGGTCTGGAGTGTTTTCCTGAGATCATTTCTACCTTTTCAGCAGGTTCAATAGACTTACTGGATGCTCAGAAGGATTTCTTGATCTAGACTTTACAAGCCTTGGACGCTGTTGAACAGTAAGTATCCAGGAGAGAGGAGAGAGAGTGCTCCCTGTCAGCTGAAACAAACTTTTAATTCATTTCAAACTGTTCTTTGAAACCAGAGATTGGTTAAGGGTAAAAAACAATCACGAGTACTTTATCAAGTATGTCCTTCTGCCTCTGCCCTTTGTTCTCATTTATGGCAAGTGCATTGTATCCACAGCCATCTATGCCCAAATTACAAATAATTTATCAGGTTGTGACCTTTTCCATTATTTTACAGGATGCTGCCTGAAAGAAATAGCAGAGCTGAAGGCCTGTGTTGAATGGGTTGGGTATGAAAAGGACTTGTGGCAGTGAGTTAGGATGGAACACAACTCACAAATAAAGGAGAAGCAGATTTTCAGCATCTCTGTGCCATTGTGTAGATTATGTGTTTGAGTGAGGTTTTAATAAAACTGTTATTTAAAGAAAAATTCTAAAATCTAACTCCATCATGGAAATTGATGGTTATTGCAAGATGATTTGCCTAAGTAGATAAATTTTGATGTGCAGCATCTTTGGATAACTTTGTGCTCTGATTTGAGAAACCTTCAGGAATCTCATCTACAGACTTGGCTCTTTTATCCTTATACTTGGCCCTTCCAGAATTTATTTCTGCCTGAGGAATTCAAAGCTTTTTGCAGGCTTTGCAGGGTTTTATTTGTGAAGACATAAGACTTGTGAGAATGGGGTGGAAAGTAGGGAGAGTGCTGGAAGATCCTTGTGTACCTGGACATTCCCCACTTGGTTTCCCTGTCCCTTCAGCTGCAAGCAATAGCAGAGGATGGAAATTCCTTTGGGATTGGTAACTCTGATTCAAAGAGTTCTATTCCCCAGAACCATCTTACAGGATGATTTTTATTTTCATTTAGCTTTAAATCGAGTGCAGTCCCAGGTAACCAGTGCAGAGCTGAGCTGTGTGCCCTCAAATGGAATTTGGCCCATGTTTTGGAATTGCTGGCTCTGCATTAGGGTGGGAGGACAGAGCTGAGTTGGGTGTGGTGCTGCCTGTGAGGTGTCTGAGAGAGAGAGAACTGACTGTTGCATAAAACTGAACTCTTTTTTCCTAGTTACCCTTCATACAAAGTTGAATGCTACCCAGGAGTTGTGTGGCTGGTTGAAAACTGAGGGCTATTTCTGGGCAACACTGAGGTGCCTTTCAGTGGGAAAGGGAGGAGAGGGAGCTGTGGGAACAGGAAGGGCTGTGTGCCAGTTCTCAGGGCTGGGAACAAGCTGGAGCAGGCAAACAGGTACCCAGCCAGCTCCACCAGGAGAGCTCAACTCAGCTTGCTAGGCCTGAATTAAATCAGCATTAACAGAGCACCAGCAGAAGGAAGGTTTCACCCAGGAACAAACTGTGAATCTAGTTAGCAGGCAAGGGATGTAGGGAATTCTCTCTGTCCTGGGAAGTCCCATAGTTTTGCAGTATCACAGACTCTATGAACCCATTGATAGGTGTTTCTTAGGAGTGGATATTTTGCAGTGGCACAATAAGCAAGTCCTGTGTGTCAGTCAGATGAGCCTCAGCACTTCGGGCTGAGATTCTGCCGTGCAATGTTTGCAGTTGCTTTTTTGGTTAGAAAACTCAGAGTTCCAAACCCCAGACTGGTCCTTGTCAAGTGCTGCTGCCTCACAGCTAGCTGTCTGTTTGGCCCTTGAGTGTCAGATCTGAGAGCTCATTGCTTGAATAGCTGGGATGCTGCCCTTTGCAATTCCAGTTACCTTGGGGATAAAGGTGTTGCAGGATTGAGCTCCCCAGAGCAGAGCTTGATCAGAATGATACACACAAAAAGCTGATTTCTGTTTGTTTGCTTTCACTACTTATTACAAATATAATTTGTGTACCTTTTGTCCATTTTAGAAAAGCTGGGATGGCATGGAACACCCATTAAAGAGCACAGCAAGTTAACAGCAGCCTTCCCTGAGAACTAGGTATGTCTGCAAGTGTGGAAAGCTTGTCTAGAATCATCTGAATAATGTGGAAGCAGGCTGGCTTGTGACAATTCATTATCCTGGCAACCAGAATTTCCTGGCTGTGTTAGCAGTGTGGTTGCTACAGTTAATCAGCAATGTGCCTAATCTTACTAACCTTCTTATTGTAACCTGCCTAACTATTGTTAGCAATCTGCTTATGTCAGTAAGCCCCAACTATTAGTAGCAAGTTTTGAGCTGTGCAGGTGCAAATATTCTTGGGTTTAGTCCTGTTGACAGCTGACTTTCACAGCACTGTTTGTGCTTGTGAAATTTTGGTCTCATTTGTGGTGTTAGTGGTCAGAAAATGAGAGTATTTCTTGCCTATAGCATCTGCCTGCTCTGTGCTCCAGCCATGTAAGCATGGGGGGATTGTCCCACTGGCTAATCCTGGATGCAGTTCCATGGGACAAGGATCAGGAGTGGCCAGAACTAAAGGGGGAAGTCCTGCTGTCCCTATCACCTCCCAGCCTCCACCTACACCTTTCTGCATGTCTGTGTGCTTTGCCTTATCCCTGTGATCCCTGATTTCTCTGCTCCAGGTGACTGCTGGCATTTTAGCAGACAGGAGGGACAGGGATTTTTCTGATACTATTTGCAAGTCTTAGTTCTGATCTGGCATTCCTCAGATACCTGGAATTCCTGTTGAAGAAAGAAGCAATTTTGAGTTTTGCTGGAGTATTCAAGGGCTTTTTTTTTTGTCCTAAAGCCAAGTAATTACCAAAATATTATATAACCAGAGATGTAAAACTGTAATTCCACTGAAGGGTGAGGAGGACAGACATCAAACTATTTCCAGTTTTGTCTCATTTTATCTAATTTACTTGATTTTATTATTTTAATGCTTTTAAGTCAGCAGCTGCTGTATCTTGTAATAATGGACTAGACAGTGTTCCTGGACAAATATATTCTGTATCCAAAACTCATGTTTGACTTCAATTTGTGGGCAATTGGATAGACACACTGTTAGAAATCATTTTCAATATATATTTTGATCTTTAGAGTGCCTATTATCTGCCAAGCTTAGGAAAATATTTTGCTTGCTGCCATTAGAGAAGCCTTGAGAATTCTAATTGAGACCATGATTAATTTCAAAATAGAGGTGCTTTTAAACCTTTTCTTCAAGAATTTGAATTATTTTGTTAATCTCTTCATCTGGAGCTGCTAAAAAATGCAATGATGTAATAATTTTTTCCTCAAAGGAGAAGGGAACATAACCTGCTTGGTGGTGTGATAATTATGTACGGGGGCAAATGGTTTCTAGATGAAGCAATATTGTAAATAGAAAGAATTCTTGAAAAAGCTCAACATCCAAAAGTTCTGGCTTCCTATTCCAAAACATAAATATATATAATTATTCTATAAAACCACTATTCTTGCACTTCAAAATTATTTCATACTACAGTCCACATGCAAAGTCATCCTCTTCTTCCCACGTGGTATTTTTAATCCTTTTTTTAGATACACCTTTCTCATTTTCTTTGCAAATTTTTGAGCATGTTCCTACTCTTGTACTGTGGCCATTAATTAAAATATTAAAGACAGAATATTCAATAATCTGTGAGAAACTTTCCTATTCCTCTCCCTCCTGTTAGGTGGTTTCCCTGAAAGCATAACTCATCAGCATTTCTCCTCTAATGAGCCTATTATATCACCTTTTGAGAATCAAAATATAAGACTTTTTTTTTTCCTCTATGTTAATTGCATCAAAATATTTTGAGTTCTGACAGAGTACCACATACTCTGTTCCCCTTTCTATGGTATTCTCTGCATTTTGGCAATTTACCAAAATCCTTCACCTGGATTTTGATTTTCATGTTGACGTTATTAGCTTTCTTCTTTAAATAGCTTTTTTTTTTAATGCTGTCATCCTATTAGTTTTTCTGGTTTGTCTACATTTAAATCACCCTCCTTGCAAAAAAAAAGGAAAAAAAAGAGGTCAAAGCATGACTTGGTTTTTAGGCTAGAGTATTTTTCATCTCCTGACAGGTGTCCATGGCTCTTCTTTGTTTGAAATATCTTTTACTGCTGTACTTTGCTTCACCAGGTTTAATTCACCCTGACCTGTCTGTGCCCATTTCTATTCTGTCATCTCTGATTTTTCTGTGCTTTCTCTGCTTTTTAATTCCTTATTGGAATGTTTATCCCTTTATGTTTGTAATGCAATTTCTGAACATTTTTTTTTACTCAAATCTCATTATCCTCCCCATCTGAAAAGCCCTGCTGCTCCAAGTGATTTCCATAAGTGGTTTCTTTAATATCTCAAGGTTTGATCTCCCCTTCATGAGGATCTTTCTTTTCCTACCATAAAACTGTTTTTTTTAAGATCCTTTGATAGCAAATTGTGTCAAATGCTTCCTGGAAATCTTGGGAAAACATATCCATTTGATCTCCTTAGTACACACAATTCTGTTTTTCTGTTCCAGAAATACTATAAAAGCTGAGGAATAATCTCCAAAAGCTGTCCTAACTCTTCCTGGTTATATGACATTTACCATGGACATTAATTCTGTTATTATTAAGGTTAATATGTAAAAATTCAGTGACAAACTCAATCTCAATTATACACAGGTTCCCAACTCCTTCTAAAGTCTTTAAAAGCATTGGTTTTGCTACTTTGTTTAAGTTCAAAGGAATTTAGTGGTATTTTTATTCCCCATCTTAGTAGTTCAACAATTACATATTTGTTCTTTTAGAACACTTTGTTAAGTACTGTCAAATCTTAGAAACAGATTTTACTATTTTTTTTCTTTGAAATCACTTGAAATAATCTGAGAAAAAACATAATTTATTTTTCCTCTGCCTTCTTTCAGAAAATTTGGTTTCCTGGAGACAAGTACCAGTAATATGTGATTACTAATTGTGCAGAATTATTAATTCTTCAGAATTACAGAATACTGACAACCACAAGCAAACTTCCTTGTGAAGCAAAGATTAATATTTTCACAGATATTTTATTCAAGTTTAAAAAAAGTTTCAAATCCACATTAGTTTTTGTCCACACTTCAAAAATAAATAAAAGTAACAATGCTTAAAAATTTCCCAAACACGGAGAAACTGTGTAACAAAATAAGGAAGAAGGAATAATAACAGATTTTAAACAAATGGGATTTTTCCCAACACTGCATATGACAGGTTAGCAAGACAGAGATAGGAGAAGGTATTAATGACAAAAGGGAAAAACAAATCCCAAACATTTTACTTCCATTCTTTTTTGTGGAGCAGCTGAAGTTCTGAGTGTGTAAGAAGAGGTACTACAGCACTTCCTTGCATAGTTTCATACAGCTAGAATTACCTGAGGTAAAAAGATTCCCCTTTTACAGGGATAAAATGGCAATTCCTGCTCCAAAATCTCCCCTGGCTTTGCCAGCCTGTGGGAAAAGCTGGATGAGAGCCCTGAGTACTTACACAGCACACTGTGTAATGTTATTATCAAACAACAAGGTTACTGTTCATTTTAAGAACAGAGGTGCACTAATGTCACAGAAGACTGGAATAAAGAAGGTTAATACAAAAGTCAATTATTTTCTTGGTACAAAGTAGGAACTTGAACTTTCTTACTGGGGAACAAACAAAATTTCTGCACTGGCTCTTCAACTAAGAGGTAAAAATTCACAGAATTTTGTATCTGTAGCAGAGCACCAAGTTTTTCTTTGGTTCCATGGCTAGCAGTGGAAGAGGTTCCTGAGTTCCAGACCATCCTGATACCTTCCCATCAGTCAGCTTCCTCATCACTGGGCTTCTCCTCTGAATCATCACTCTCATATTCCTCATCCTCATACTGGTAGGCACCCTCAGCTTCAGGGTCTGACTGAGCTTCATCTTTGTGCTCATGGTGACTCTCAGACCGAGAGCTGGCTCTGGACTGACCCTCCTCCTCCTCCTCCTCCTCCTCCTGGGAATGGCCAAGTGATGGGCCTGACTTTGCTTCCTCCTCCTCCTCATCTTCTTCCTCCTCCTCCTTCTCTTCCTCCTCCTCCTGGGAATGGCCAAGTGACAGGTCTGCCTTGGCTTCCTCTTCCTCCTCCTGGGAATGACCAAGTGGCAGGTCTGCCTTGGCTTCCTCTTCCTCCTCCTCTTCCTCCTGGGAATGACCAAGTGATTGGTCTGCCTTTGCTTCCTCTTCCTCCTCCTCTTCCTCCTCCTTCTCCTCCTCCTTCTCCTCTTCCTCCTCCTTCTCCTCCTCCCCACTGGATTTAGGCTCCTGGACATCAGGGCTGGCTCTGGCCTCATCCTCATCCTCCAGCTCACTGGACTGCTCATCTGGGGTGGAGGTTTTGACACCTTTTCCTTTCTCTTCCTCTTCCTCCTCCCAGGACTGTTCACACTGAGGGTTGTCATCAGCTCTTTCCTTGAAGGATTTCCTTTTTTTCACTTTAACCCTGATGGTTCTGAAAAGACAAATTGCACGTGAGGTTTTATTTTCAGGGAAGATGCTTTCCAGGAGGTGTTAAACTACCTTTATGTCATCTAGGAGAAATCCTGGTAGTCTTGGCTGGGGTGGAACTGGGGAAGGAAAAGGGAAATTGGGACACAAGAGTGTCTCTTTGTGCTAGAAAGTAACTTGACAGTATTGCTTATATATTCAATTTTTTTAAATTTCTGCTTCCTTTTAAATCATAACACCCAATGGATACTTAAAACTATTTTTAATAAGGCTCATAAAAAAAATTAAAATTTAAAGGTACAGCAAACTGCCAGAATTTTTGATGAAAGGAACAAACAAAAAATGTGTTTCTTAATTTTTCTTTGAAGTGCCTTACGTAACATAACCAGTTTGGTTAAGCAACTCTCCTCTGTTCTATGAAATAATGTTTAACATTAGGAAAAACATCAGGAAAAACAATAAACAGTACATACTAACACTAACATTAGTAAAGCAAACCACATAGTCCAATAGTTCCCTGGGAAATACTAAAAATCACTTTAAAAAACCCCCAAATCTACACATGAAAATTTTTCTAATTATTAGATATGTCGTGGACTGAAAAAAAAGCCTTCAGTAATGCCTACCTTTCTCTGACAGCAACGGCAGTAAAATCTCCAGGGTTGGAGAATTGCAGTGATTTGGCTTCTTGTCCTTTCTTTGAAACAAACTCTGGGCATATCCCCAGTGCTCTCAGTCTGTTTGAATAATGCTTTTCTGCAGCTATTCTGGCATTTTTCTGTGGAAAAAACACAATGGTTAAATGTTACCTAAGGCATTAAATGCCTGTCTTTTGACACTTTTATTTATATTAATTCTCTGTTTCATGAATTGCAGCTGACAAGGGGAAATGATTATTCACTGCAGGTGAGAACGGCAAAACAGTCCTTGAAAATGTTATTACCAGGTTTTACTTTTCCAAACCAGCAATGTTTGATTGTGGTCAGAATTTCTCATGCTGTGACTGAACCAGGCACAGCTTTTCAACAGTTCTCTGCTCCCTGTGCAAGCATGTCACAAAAATTACTGACATTTATATGGAGACAGGGCAACAGAGATTGAAATGGATAAATACTGCCTTGAAGAGTGTTTTTCAAGTATCTTCTAAAAATATTAGACTACAAATGTCTTACTCAGTACCAGTCAAGATTAATTATTTGTTCAGAAACAAGGCAACCTGAGTGACTCTTTCAAAAAGCAATGGCATTTGTTGTACTCTTTCTTCCATTTCTTGCAATTCTTGCAAATATTCCTGCCTTCTCTGCTTCTCGTTGTTCCTACAGGAAGCAGAATACAAGAGAAATCATTATTAATTTATGGTACAAGAAGTAATTTTCTACAGCAGTTAAATTGCTCATAACAAACTCAATGTTGTTGTACTTAAAGATGCATAAAAGGGAAGTACTGAACAATTCATCTCTGAAGGAGTCACTTTGGCTAAGCAGAGGTAGGTCCTGGCTACTGGAGTTAAACAGAGGCTGGGTTTGGATCCTTGGGTTTTTTTTTAATTGGATACTTAGGTTTATTTACATGCTGATTTCATACAGATCTTCCAGTCGTTCTAAGTAAAATGAAACAGAATATACCATAGGAAATTAACAGCATTAAATAAAACCCAGTACTTTTAAAGTCTGATGAGAATCTTGCTACTTTAGCAGTTGATCTCTCAAGAGGGGTGGCCACATTCTGGGTCACAGAACACTTTTTTCCCAAGTTGGTTTGTCAAGGGTCCAGTCAACAGGGCAGGCTAATGAAACTGTTGATTCCTAACTGAAATGATCTCTGGGATCACAGGGAGCACTGGATAACCCAGGAATGGGCTGTAATCCTCAGTGTGGGCCAGGCACCTCTGTGACATGCCTCTGAACTGGGCCAGCTCTGGCATTACAGGTCAGGCACCTCAGGGCAAGGATGAGATTAAGGGGGCATTTTACACCTCTGCTTCCTGCAGCCTCTCTCCCTGACCATCTCTGAATTCCTCACCATGTTGGGGAGTGAACTTCTTATCAGCACCAGGGAAGTAATCTTGCTTTGCAATAGCATCATTTTACACCCATGCAGGAGCTCCTGAAATCTCATTAAGCTGAATGCTGTAATGAAGTTTGCTGTTGAATGAGCTCAAATCACATCTACAATCACCCACTGTCTCACTTAATCCTCCACCTACTCTGACTCCAGCTGTTTTCTGCTTCTGTCCCACAGTCAGCAGATCACGTGCCTGAGGACAAGTACATTATAAAGCTCCTGTTATTAACAGTCTGCCAGGTTACTGGAAATTAGGATTCAAGGTTGCTGCCCACGAAACCTGCCCAGGCATGAAGCACAGGGACAGAGCAGTCAGTGCCTCTCACCATCCCAAAGTAACAGCACCTTAAATTGTCAAAACTGCAGCAGTGCCACTGTGCCAGGCCAGATCACAAACCTCACTAAAGGCTTGTTCAAACAGGATTAATATTTTTTAAAGGATTAGAAAAGCAAAAAGGGTTAAATTAGCCCCAAACATGAGGCCAAGCAACAATCATGGGGTTATATGTGTGTCAGAGTTGGAGCCATCTGGAGTGGCAGCTCACAGCACTCCAAGGAGGCCCCATGTTCTCCCCTGTGCACTCAGTCATATACAAACAGTCTTTGCATTGCATCTCTACTCCAGGTAACTTTGGATTCTGTTCCTCCTCAACACCAGCAGCTTCCTCAGTCGCTGCTGTTACACTGTGGAGTTAAAATATTCCTGCTTTAATTTCCCTCTTCAGTGGGGACCTGCTGGGACAAAGAAGTGAATTGTGAAATGTTCACTGCTGCACCAGAGTTGTACCAACACCAGTGTAGTAGCCAGCTCTGCAAGGATATTCTGTATCCACACTGTTCCATTTCCTTTGGATTTTTATAAACCTTTGCTCTGTAGTTGATACATCGATTGAGAAAAACACAGGAGTCGCCTGTTAGTGAATCTGTAATACTCTAAGGGGGAATTTTTGTATTTCTCAATATAGATTGGCAACAATTTCCCATTTGAAATACTAAATTTGACTACTTTTTTCCCAGCTGCTTGCACCATGTTTAATTTACCATGTGTAAGTATCTAAACTTAGACTATGCTATTTTTTTTACACATTGTATGTTTAATACACAATGCAATCCTGAACCTCTCCTTCTCATCGTGGAATGAGATGTTCAGGATTCAGGGGAATGTAACAAAATACCTGAATGTTTTTAATCTGGATTTAGACATCTCAGCTAGGCTCTGATGTGGGTCATTGGCCTCAGCCCGAGCCATTACAATTTTCTGGAATTTTTTCGTTCTTTGTTTCTGCTTGGTTCTGTTCCTTTTTTGTTGTTCTTCCAGCCTTCTCTTTTCCTCAAGTGAATTCCTGGTGGGGAAAATAAACTAAGGCTGAATTCATTTTAAATCTAGAGCAAGACTTCAGAGGAGGCTTTGGCAATGATGATTCCCAAGAGAAAAACAGGGTTGCCATGAGAGGACACAAGGTATGTGCCCTTTTAAGAGATTCAGGATATCCTGGGAAACAGCAGTCATTTATCTTCTTCCTAGGGACATTCTGACAAAAATGTACTATTGTTTCTTTAATAATAATAAGTACTAATTAAGCACAGTATTTAAATATTTTAAGATTTAGATTATAAGCCCTTATATGAACAAATTAAGTCCTATATTCACTGCACAGAAGAATTAACTACATGTGTTGAAATACAAAAAATAATATCAAATAAGACCAAATATACACCAATACAAAAAAGAAAATCTACTTTCCAAGAGTATGTAAAGTAGAGCATCTCTTAAATAGTCACCTTAGGGCTTGTAGCCGTCGTCTGGTGGATTCTGTGTTTTTGGGAGATCTGGATTTTCCTCCTCCCAAGAGTTGTGGATTTGCCCCTGACTGCCCCATTCGCCGTCTCGGAGAGGCAAATGGCCACCGTGTTTCCTTCAGTTTTTCTTCATCCTCCTGAATGTCCTTCAAGATCTTGCCCTTTTTTGAGGGAATGTACGAAGTACGAAGGTCAAAAGGCTCACAGACTGTGAGGTGCTTCACTTTCTTTTGTTGCAGGAGGCGTTTCTGGAATCTCTCATGTAAGCGTTCAAAATCTGGAACGCTTGATTTGATCTTGAGTTTCTGTCTTGTTTGCTTCGGTTCAGTGCTCTTGTGTTTCTCTTTGTTGGTCTCTTTTAAGGCCAGTCTGCTGTTGGGTACGGATGAATTTCGTAGCAACTCCTCAGCTCTCATCCTGATCCTGATTTCTCTGTAGAGCTCCTCCTCCTTTAGCTTGTCATTGAAATCTGGACTATAAACACATTTAGGAACTGGTTTCGCTCTGAACACTTTTGTTGGATTTTCAGGTGGGGAAATGTCTTTTAACTGCATTTTCCTGATTTCACTCCTTTGCCTCTCTCGTTCAATGAATTTAAATGGCTTTTGGGAAGCCAGGAGCTTGAGTTTGCTCCTCTCCCTCACAGACCTCCTGCGCTCTTCGTTCCGCTGCACGATGTCGTGGTAGAGCGGCAGGAAGACGGCAGCAGGCACGGGATTGGCTCGGAATTTCTTCTGACACTCTGCTTCTTCCTCTAGCTGCTTCTTCAGTAAGTGATTTTCCAGTTCGATCTGTGACTTGGATTTGACGTTCTGCTCTTTCTTCTGAGCTTCTCTGATGGTCATCTGGAAAGGCTTGGGCACGGTGATTCTGGAGGACCACATTTTCTGTTTCTTGTGCACCGTCCTGCAGGCTGGTGAGCTTGGCAAGCTGTGCTTGGCACGGGAGATGTAGTCCTCCAGAGAGAACCCATCCCACATTTTTTCAATCTGCTGCTTAGCAAATGAGGATGATCCAGTTTCACTGCCATTTTCTTCAAATACTAATTCTCTATCAGACATGTCAGATATACTTGAGCCCAAGGGATCACTTAAGTCTGAGTCTGAAAAGGATTTGTGCAGGGTAAGAGGCTGGTATGAGCTCTTGTCCCAAGTTGCCCTTGAAAAAAGAAAAAAAAACTTGGTTTGAGGTTTGAGCCAGTCCAACATTGATGCAAAGCCAGTAACTTCCACTCTAAGGAATCACCACTAGAAACAAAAATTAGTGGCTGAGGGGGGAGAGAAGGGAAAAGAGCAGCACACTGGGCACTCAAACCACATCCTGGTTTTAGTGCTGAGCACCAAGTTAGCAATTCCTGACTTGGGAATGGCCCTGTGCTTTCCTAAATGTGCTGCCCAATCTCTGCTGCACACCCACCTCTAAACCTCACAGATCATTAGCCAGGTAATGTGCGTTTCTGTTATTAAAACTGACTTCTCTATTAAAACTGACTTCTCTTCTTCTCAAAAATGTCTGGTTATGAAATATAGGGAGAGCAACATTTTCCAACCCCAGAAACACACCCTGCTGTTTTACAGCTGCCTGCAAAGCATTTGAGAATCTCCAGCTAAAAAGTGTCCCCAAACTTACCTACAGCACTTTGCAGTGTCATTTCTCTTATCCGAGGGCTGTACTCCTTTTAAATACAGTTTGTTCTGATACATACTTTCCAGTTTTGCTATGGTCTCCATGTGGGCATTCTTCAACTCTTCTAGCTTCAAGTAATACTCCTGATTTGAATTGTATATTTTGGAAAAGTCTATCAGTTTGTCCCAGTCTCTCTTTGGAGGGGGTGACTGCTCTCTCTTGGTATTTGAATCCAAATCAAAGCCATCCTAGAAGAGATGTTTATAAATTTTTCTGCTAGAAGGAAGGGGAGCAAGGTTCTTAATATTGCTTTATCCTAATTAAGTCTAATGAATGATAAAGTGACACCAAATAGAAATACCTGTATATACATCTTAACGTAGAATTACATGGAATAATCTCATTGTTTATTAATTTATACCCTAAGGGTCCTAGTTAATGCCTGTAAAAATTCCCAAGTCTGTCCTGTAATCAATGTGTTTAAAACAGGAAATATGAGCAAAAGGATTTAACCAAAAGAAAAAAATTAACTCTTTTATAAAGTATAATTTTTCCTTGATTACTATGCAGCTCTAAAAATGCCTTTATTTACAAGCAAACAGAGCCTTCTCTGCCTCCCATTTCCATGACCACTCTAAAAGTAAGTCATTAGAGATCTGGTGCATAAAAGTTTATTCTATTTCCGTAACTTACTGTGAAATGACAGGGATTCTGCACAGTTTATATTTCCAGTACTGTTTGGCAGTTTGCAGCTGTGTGCAGATAATATTCTTTAAGTATTTCTAAAGCTTACACGAGCCAGATAAGTTATTAAAGCCAGGTTAGTCTGCACCACAAAGGCTTCATTTTGCTCTTTTTTAAGCACCATGTTTTGAAAAAGTCATGGGGCAGTTGCTTTATCAAAAACTTAGAATACTACTTTTCTACACAGGGGTATTTTAATAAGATTTGACATTCCAACAAAAAGCCTTGCTTATGTTTTGTCGGGTTTTCACCGCAAAAATCCCTGAGTGGTTTTTCTCCCCGGCAGTGACCTAATGCAATGGGAATTACGGGATCAAAGCAGCGAATTGAAAGCGCCCATACAGAACACCCAGGGACAGGACCTCCACCCCTCCGCCTGCTGGTACCACCACTGTGCGTAAACCCAGTTTCTCTTCTCGCTCCGCGGAACGATCCAAGCCTTTCCCTGCGCTGGGCAGGCCAGCTCTTACATCTGCCCTCCAGACGCCGCGGTGCCACAAGCTCCTTAAGGGATCGGCGCCGCGCCAGGGCCATCTGTCAGGTGTTCCTTGTGCCCCGGGGAGGCGCCGGCCCGGGCGGTGCCGGGGGAGAGCGGTGACCCCTGTGCAGTACAGGTTCAGGGAAACCCCCGGCCCCGTCCCCAGCTGCCCCCCAGCTGCCCCCCAGCCCCTCCGGGCGCTGCCCCGGCCCTGCCCGCGGTACCTGCGCGGCGGCGGGCGGCGGCTCCCGCTCGTAGAGCGCGGCTGGCGCCCGTGTGCGAGGGTCGAGCGGCGTGCGGAGGCAGGAGGCGACCAGGCGGGCGGCCCGGTGCGCATCCTCCATGCCGGGGCGCGGGCAGCCGAGCGGCCGGCGGGCGGGAAGCGCAGGGAGGGAGGCAGGAGGGAAGCAGGAGGCTCCCGCTCCGCCCTCGCGGAGGCGGCTCCGCAGCGCGTTAACCGCCCGGCCCGAGCCGAGCCGCCCGGCACTGCCAACTCCAACTCCTCCTCCTCCTGCCGGAGGCGGCGCGGGGCTGAGCTTCACCGCCCGCACCCGCTGACCACGCGGATTGCTGAGTGACTTTCTGCAGGATCTTAGTCGGGAGCTGTAGTTCTCACTGCAGAGCGCACCTTTTTTACACCAAGTTACTAAAGAAGCTTTTTCCGTCTTTAAGTTTGTACTTCAGGTAAGCAATTATTGGGTAAGGCGAAACCAGGATAAGCAGGAATACTCTGCCCCAGGAATATTCTATCCTAAACCAGGATAAGCAGGAACGTTCTGCCTCTACAGCAGCATTAATGATG
Source organism: Lichenostomus cassidix (assembly GCF_008360975.1). Taxonomy (NCBI): domain Eukaryota; kingdom Metazoa; phylum Chordata; class Aves; order Passeriformes; family Meliphagidae; genus Lichenostomus; species Lichenostomus cassidix. Next base: position 7,444,735 of record NC_139483.1, read on the forward strand.
GATGGACCTATTTACTGCAGTGGAATTACAAATACTTTTTATGTATGAAATCACACACACCTGTTGTAATTTTTGTCAAGAATTACAACTCTGTGGTAATGGGGAATGAAAGCTTTAATCATAGTACCTAAACTAAGAGATCATTGTTGGATGTGACCTCGTGTGGTAAACCATCATTTGCAATTCTAAACAGGCAATGAATAATTCATGCAGAGTATTAATGCCTACATCGATTGTCTAATTTATTAATTAGTAGTTGAATTGTTCTGTTTGTTCTACTTGGCAGGTCATAGCAACAACAGGTCAACACCATGGTGGAAGTTTACTCAAATCATTACTGGAAATGTGAGAAGGGAAGAAACACACTCCTTTAAACAAAGACGAATTGGGTTGTTTCAATATATCAACAATGGAGATGAAAGGGTTAATGCAAAATGTCAGGCTAATAATTACAAGTTGGAAAACTAATTTGCATTATTATAGAACAATGTACTTTTTGACTTCTCAGCCAGCTTTGGAAAAACCAATTAATCTGGGGGCAGAGGGAGGAAACCCTTTGTAGGACTCTGGATCATGTGATGGCATCAGGAATCGCTGCAAACCTCAGGAGAGGAAGGAATGTGATTTGCTCTCACTGCACATTCTCCTCCCCTCTAGCCTGGCATCACTAACAGCAGTAACACCACTCCCTTAGGGAAAGCTTTTGGAGAAGCAGCTCTAAGCCAGTTCCTGGAGTGCACTTCAAGGTGTTTTTAGAATAGATCACAACAGGTAATTAGGTACCTCAAACTCTTCAGAGATAAGGAGGAGCACAGAAAACCAAATGTAACAAAAAATGTAACAAATTCTAACAAAATTATTCAGCAAAGACTCAGGTAGACTACTGTGTGTTTATTGATAAAACAGCATTTTCCTTTTGAATTGAAAACAAACTGGTTTTTTTAATTTAAACCTGAAAACACTGTTTTTTTCATTTAAACCTGATCGACATACATCAGTCTTGCTGGAGTTTAAGACAATTCACACAGGCGCTTTCGGTGAGGAATCCATATTCCAGCTACAGGGCAGGAGCTCAAGGCCATGGTCCCCACCTCTCTGCTCAGCTTACCCTCGAGTGTTCACCTGCGAAGAGCTCACAGTCAGGCACAAGAAATCACAGGATACATCACAATTCCTTCTTTGCTGAAAGATCCTGGGGTTTTAGTGACTCTAATTCCTTGCTTTACGGTGCAGCATTTATAATGCACTTAATTTTAGCTGCAGTTATTAAAAGGCTGAATGGTCTTAAGTAGCACACAAATTGAGAATTCTCTACACAGCAGCTGTGTTTTGAAGCACAGCAACTTAATGACAATATCTTGGTGCTTGTGAAGGAAAGCTAACCCCAACCAGGATGCCAGCACTACTCACCACATCATCAATCTTGAGAATGCTGCGCACGGTTTCTGTCGCGAGAGTCAGTGCACTCAAAGACACCAGCAGTGGCTGCACAACCAGCTCCTCCAGGATGTTGGAAATGCCACCCTAGGGGAACAAGGTGGCACTTAGTGTAAGACAGACTACAGTTATATTTGGCACATTTTCTTATAGCAGAGTCCTGAGTCAACTCCTAGACTATCACAGGGCTTGGACTCTTCCATCTGCAACAGGAGAGTTTAGTAGTGCACATTCTCCCTCCAAGCACTTCACATATCCAGTCAAAATTCATCAAGAGAAAGGTCACCACAGCCAATTGAGAATAAATTTCCAACTTATGAACACCTTCCACTGCAGATGCTACTGATGGATCATTCTAAATGCATCTACTGTTGCAGCTGAAATGCTTTTGTAAAGACATGGGATGTTTCTTGTCCTGTAGGTATGGCACTGAATATCTGCTATTATCAGCGCTCAGGGTGAGGTCTTGACAGAACAAGCTGTAATTTCCCTCTGCTAATTTCAGGGAAACTACCGTTGTGAGACATCAACTTGCCCTCTCACTAGTCCAGCCCTAGGGCTAGGCATTTTCCTTGTAATACCCAGGTATTCTAACTCATTACCTTTCTGACATTAATGCCAGCTGTTTTCTCTCCTTGGGCATGTCTGTTTCTGAGCTCTGTCACCGTGGAAATGGGATTTAGCCCTGCATTCTCAGCCAGGGTGGAGGGAATGACCTCGAGTGCATCGCCGTAGGCACGGACACAGTAGGACTCCATCCCCTTCAGCGTCCTGGCGTACTCGTTCAGCCGCAGCGCCAGCTCGATCTCCGGGGCTCCTCCACCAGCAATCAGAGCCCTGGGAGCACAGAAATGAGCATCAAATCTCATTTCACCTAAGTGCACGCAATTAGGTTTTATGTGTTGTTAATTAACCAAACTGAGACATTACCTTTTCTTAACTAAGCACCTTATGACACACAAGGCATCGTGAATGGAGCGCTCGGCTTCCTCCAGGACGAGTTTGTTGGATCCACGTACCACGATGCTCACAGTTTTCCCAGGGTTTGTGCAGCCTGTAATCTAAAACATAAAACCAAATAGTGACATTGAGGAAAAAATAGAAGTTTTGACAAAAAGACTCTGCCACTGGCAAACTCTGTAACAGCCCTGATGTCTGGCCAAGCAAAACCCCTGCACTGCTGAAGTTGGTGGCTACTATTTAGAAATACGTACTTACAAGTAATAAATTGCATAGAAAAAAAATCTTTAAAGCTACCAGTTGTCACTGTTGAACCGCTAGCGGAGTGAAAAACCAGACAGAGTCCCGGTGGCACAAATCTGAATTTATTATTTAGTTTTAGAACTTATACAGACTTTCAGAGGTCATCCAGATTGGGCCAATTCAAAACCTCCCCCTAGGCTGATTGGCCAGGCTTGAACTGCCTACCTTTCCAGAGACCATTTCAATAACATCAAAACTTTATTTGTAAAAAACACAGGAAGAAGAAGAGAAAATGCCCATGGGAAAGAGTCTGTGCTGCCACAACCAGTTATTAAAATAACTGACAGATGTTGAGTAGGTATTAACATTTTGTCCCACACTCACCTTTATTAGTTTCCCAGAACCGTTCAAGTTGACCTCCTCTGCCAGCTCAGCAGAGCCTAGCATGTCAGGAGTGAATTGGTCAATGTGAGCCACAGGCTTAGTTCCAATTGTCTGAAAAAATAATGGAAAAAAAAATTAATCCAGAAGCTGACTGCAGAGTCAGCAAGTACACTGCATGTTGTTCTTCTGCATATGGCAGTAAAATGCAGAAGGGACTGTGGCTTTTACATCTGTCCTGAATCCTATAGAAGTGTGACTGCTTAGCAGAGCAGGGACGTTTTCTAGGGAAATGTCTGTTCTTGCATTGTAGTGAAAACATGACACTTGTGAAAGTGTCACAATAAACTGGCCCTGGCTGGGCAGTTAGTTTGGGGGTAGATTTTAAGCACTGCTGCTCATTTATGACCCACCTTACCTTACATATAAATTCAATGTCCTCTCTTTCAATGTCTTTAACCACCATGATCTTAACTTTGTTCAGAAAATGGAGGGCCAGGTCACTCAGAGCATCCCTGAAAAGGAAAGGTAAGGAATCAGTTCCCAGGACTCAAATTCTTCAGAGTATAAAGTAAGGATGTCATCAAATCCAAAACACAGACAAATGCTGTTGCTTTGTTGCTTTCTAAAGCCACAGTCACTATTACTCTGCCAAGTGTGACTGTTTGACTTCAGTCTCCCAACCAATTCCAACTGTCCTGCTGAGCACCCACAGAGAGCTGGTGCCTGGCTATTAACGTACCGCAGAATGGACTTCTGAATGAGCAGCACATTGCAGCCAGCCTTCTTGATCTGCTTCACCAAGTTCAGGATGTAGGCCCTCTCCTCACGCAGCACTCTGTCCATTTGGGCATAATCAGAAACAACAATCTGGTTGTCCATCTATTTAAAAGAAAAAAGTATTGCCAGGTGACTTTAAAAACAAGTGTCAAAATGTTCCATGTTCTTTAACTTCAAATGCTGTAATCCAAAACAAATAAGCATAGCAGCAAAATGCTACTAGAGACAGTTCAATGTTTCTCCTAATTTAAATGGTTTTCTTTTTTATACTAACTGTGAGGACCCAGCAGCCCATAACCCAGCTGTGGCATAGAGCTGACACCACAGCATCTTAAACATTTGTTATTACATTTGCATGTCCCAAGTCCTAAAGCATGAGATTTAACTCTAGCCACAGTCTGACTTACATCTGTCTTTGGAGCAGACAAGCAGAACTGAATGAGGCCAATTTTGGCTTTTTCCACTCTGGTTACGCCGGTATTTGCCACCTTCTGAGTCAGGACGAGTCCCTCAACCAGTTCACAATCATCAATTGTGCCTCTGGAAACAAACACAACCCATGACTGGAGCACTCTGGGAAGCTGATTTCACAGAAACAGAATTTGTCTAATTACAAGTTGTTTCTTACCCCAACTTCTTAACGATTTTAATGTCTCTGAGGTCCACGCTATTGGCTGTGGATGGGTCAATCACCTTCATCACTGCATCCACACTCATTGGAGAAAGTAAACTAGAATACTGACACACAACCTAAGGGATTCAAGAGTAAAGAAAACATGGTGAGAAGCTTAATATTGATAAACAGCAGTGTCAGGACAACACTGTCATTGTATTTCAGTGTTTGACATCAGAATTCTAAAATTAAAATGTCTTAACAAGGCGTTTTCTTGGCTACTACATGGCAAGGACAGAGCAGCAATGCTGGGGGAAAACCCACACTTATGGATGTACAGAAGACTTAATTGCTCTTTCTTAGCTGAAAAGCCTGGCTGGGCTGGAGCTCCCAGTCAGTCCAAGTGCAGCTGTACCTTGGAGTTGAGGGAAGTTGTTGCACTGTTCAGCAGGGTCTCCCTGTCACTGAGCTCCACTGGCTGGGCCATGTTGGTCAACACCTCGATACCTTTATCCAGAGCCTTCTGGAATGACTCTGAAATGATGGTAGGGTGAATTCCTGTGCAGAGCACAAAAAATGCCTGTTACACGCTTCATGCTTTCAAACCAATGATTTTTTGTTGTTTCATCACCTCTCTTTTCATTTTAAAACTCAAAATACCGAGGTCACAATATACTGAAGGCACTTCAGAATATTCTTCATGGGTGGCTGTATTACCTCCTTTATTACTTTTTGCTATTAAAACTGAGGGAAAAATCTGTAACATTCCAAGAAATTTGTCCTCACAGACAACTCCTGCACACTTCACTGTGATCCCTGACATCCCAGAAACACTTTCTCCCAGTTCTCTTGGCATTCTTAAAGCTGCTGCTGTTCAGGTGATGTCTACAAGGAGCCTGATGCTGACTGAATTTCAGATTTTCAAGGACAGCTTTCCTCCAGTTCTGTATGAAACTCCTCAATTTCCCTGGAGTGTGAGATACACCCTTTATCTTTCCAAATGATAACAACTACTTTAAGCTTTGTCACAAGTGGATAAAAGACTTCACTACCTCCAGCCATTTTAAATATATAAATTAAATACACATAGTTACCTTTTTGAAGTAGTCTGGAACAGGCATCCAAAAGAGCTCCAGCAATGACAACAACAGAGGTTGTGCCATCACCAGCTTCAATATCTTGTGCTTTGGACAGCTCTACCAACTACAGGAGAAATTATGACAAAAATTTACATGTATACATTGCTGCTTACCCATACCCAGACACCTCTTTGGCCCAAATACACCTGTGGTACAATAAATCACTTCCAGAAGCAAAGCTTTTGCCCCCAAATTTAAAAGTGAACACACAATTATCTAACATGTTTCCTTTTCCTTCCCCCACTGAAGAAGGGTCACAAGAAGCTCATTTCCATCTCTAACCAAATCCCTGAACGTTGAACATCTCAAAGGACCAGCTGCTGTATCCTCAAATCACCTGACTGTAACTTAACTCATTCCTTTCTGTCTTAATGGTTTGAGACATGACTTTTCCTTCTTAAATGACAGATTAAGGATGTGGTACATTTTTTTTTATGTCTTCAAACATGTCCAGAGGGATTGTGCATAAGGAACACTGGGTGATAAATAAGGACCAACTGTTACTCTTCAACACATCTCACATTCAAAACCAATGTTCCTGGAACACAATGCACAAAATTCCATGATCTGTCACTAGTGGGTAATGCTCCTCAAATCCTAACAAAATGGAAGATAAACCACTCACCATTTTGGCTGCAGGGTGCAGAACCTGCATTTGTTTCAGGATAGTGGCACCATCATTAGTGATTGTCACATCTCCCTTAGCATCCTGGATCTGGGGAGGAAGGGCAGAACACAGTTCTGATCAGCAGCTACAGACCTTTGATTTGAGACTCAACCTATTTTCCCTGAAATCATAATTTCCCAAACTGAGCTGTCCATTTAGTACCCATTTCCCCTTAAATAACTAAAACTTAGAGAGGAATTAAGGCAGAAGGTGGCATCCTCTATATGAAATGTTGAATTTACAGTATCTCCAATAAGCTTTAGTATTTTGAGAATTTAAAACACCAAGTTTACCATTTTATCCATTCCCTTTGGTCCAAGGCTCGTTCTAATTGCATCGGCAACAGCTGGGAAGAGAAGAAAATGTTTGCAAGCTGAGCTAAAGAACTACAAACACTCCATCATTTAAGTGTTTTTTCTAAAAAGAAAATTACTCTCGGTGTTAAGCAGTTCCCAGATAAACTAAATAATCTTAAAATGGTGGACTGATGTAAAACGCTGCACTGTCAGGACTGATTTCCACAGTTCTTTTTTGATCAATTAACGCCTGATCACTTGATTGCAGCCATTTTAAATCTAGGAATAACAAAGACACAGAGCACACCACGCAGCGCGGCCGGGGCTCGTGTCAGCGCCGAGCAGCGCATCCCGCGGCTCGCAGCCGCTACACCCAGGGCATTTCTGCTCGCAGCCCTGCACCCAGGGCATTTCTGCTCGCAGCCACTACACCCAGCCCGGGCGCTGCCAGCACCGGCGATCACCCATCGCCCCCCGCCCCACCGCGGCCCACGCGGGGCCCGGCCCAGCTCCCCCGGCCCCGCGCAGCCCCGCCGCGGCGCCGCACCTTTGCCGGCGGCGATGTTGCTGAAGCGGATCTGGGCGGGCTTGTCGCGGTCCTGGTAGGCGCCCTTGGCCCTGCTGCCGGCCCCGCCGGGGGCTCTGCCGGGCGCGCTCTCGGGCATGGCGAGCCGAGCGGGACAGACGGACGGGATGGGCCCGGGATGGGATGCTTCCAGAACGGGGCCTTCCGCCGCGCCTCACGCGGGGCTGCCCTGAGCGCGCCTGCGCGCTGCCCAACCGCCAGGCGAAACGCCCCCTTCCACCCGCCTGCCGGCGAACGGCGAGGACGCCTATAAAGGGGCAGCGCGCTCGCTCGGGGGCCTCAGGGAGGTTTTCCCGCCCGGCGGGGCGGGACTGGGCTCGGCTCGCGCTGCGCTCGCGGCCGCTGGGGGGCGCCAGGGTGCGGCTCTGAGGGAGAGATCGCTGAGGGAGGGACGGTGCGGGGTGGGGATCCAGCCCGGGGATCCTGCCCGGGGATCCTGCCCGGGGATCCTGCCCGGGGATCCTGCCCGGGGATCCCAGCCCGGGGATCCTGCCCGGGGATCCAGCCCGGGGATCCAGCCCGGGGATCCAGCCCGGGGATCCAGCCCGGGGATCCCGCCCGGGGATCCAGCCCAGGGATCCCGCCCGGGGATCCAGCCCGGGGATCCTGCCCGGGGATCCAGCCCGGGGATCCGCCCTCAGCTCTGAGGGAGGGACAGTACGGGATGGGGATCCAGCCCGGGGACCCCGCCTGCATCCCTCAGCGAGCCGGGAACTGAGGGAAGTATGGCTTAACCCAGTGCCAGACAGCCCTAGCCGTTCCGTTTTATAAATCTCGATTTGGCGCCTTGTAGCTTTCCCCTGCTAAATCCACGATTTGCTGTTCCGTTCCACCTGTCCTCGGTAGGGTTTGAACGCTTGTTTTTTGCAGAACGCATTGCCCAAAAGGGGTTTAAACTGCAGGTTTGTCACAGGTGAATTTACACAGGCTTGAATTACAGGGAAAAAAGAGATACAAGGTATACTTTTTGTAACAGCCTGAACTTCCCGTGTGTCTGAGAGACTCAGCTTGTATCACCATTGTAGAGAGGTAGGCTTTACCACCAATAAAAATAAGGTTAGAGTTGAAAACCGGCTTATACCCAGAATGATCTTGACTACTGTGTTACTATAAGAAACTTTTGTGCTCTTTCTTTTTATATTTCTGAATAGCTATTTGAATTATTTTCTTCACCCAAACTGAATACAAATGTATCCTAGTTCAGATGCAAAGCACATACTCCAATCAACAAAGTGAATTAATTTTATATTGTGTTTGCAGTAAGACACAGCAGCTCAGAAAAGAGCTCTGACTGAAAGGAAAATGCCCACATAATACCTAAACCCTATAATTTTTCTGGTGTATTTCTGGCTGGGTGTGAAAAGTCAGGGTTTAAAGTGCTCCTGTGTAGAGAGAATTATCCAAGAAATGTGTCCCTGCACCAGCAAGGTGCTGCTGATGTCAGATGTAAGAAACAGGTGGAAGATGAGAGCACTTGAGGTTATTTTCTATTTTCAAGCACCTGCACCTGTATTAGGAGCTCGTTACAAGTGAAACACATCCTCCTGGTGAGCAATTCTCTTGTGCCAGCAACAGCTTTGTATGGTGAGATATCAAAATCCAGCATGTGGACAGTTGTCGGAATAAAGAAATAGGGAAAACATGTTTCTGTCATCTTTCAACCATTTTTAGCAGTTGCTTTTGATTTTTTTTTTTTTTTTTTGCTGAATTATGCACCTTTGAAACAGGTAACTGAGAAGAGGATTTGGAAGTGGATGGCCTTTGCCTTTTTATATTCAATTTTTAGCAGGCAGAGAGAAAAACAGTTTTTGTATAAAGGTAGAGAAATGCACATCCAGGTTATATGTGAGGGAAAAGGTCTACTACTAATAGTCTGGATTTATATCACCTCCAAAATTATCCAAACACACTGTAAATGTCCCCAGTCACTGGGAACTCTGACTCTGTTCTTAAATTATACCACACAAGGATGGCAACAGTACCAAATCCTGGATATTTAACACTAATGCAATGTTATAGCTGGAATCAATAGAGAGCCAAGGTTTTAAAGGAAGGTTTAGGTTATGGTTGGTGACCTCCTTGTTAGCTCAGGTTAGGGATCAGAGTTTGTTGAGGTGTCACAGGATGTTCCTGGTTTCTCCTGGATGTGTATAATCAGTGCCATAGCTACCTGCAAGGGTATTGTGCAAATTTGGGTGATGGCAGGTGTCATTTCTCTGGTGCTGAGCTGGGGTTTTGTTATGCCATGGTGTGGCACAAAGGACATGACAGGAAAACACAGATTGTGTGCTTTTCCCAGCAATTACCACGTGCTGCTCACTGTTGCCCTGGAGTTGGGAACCAGGATTTTCCAGGATTCTGAAGGAAATGAAGGTTAGACCTGATGCTGTCACAACCATCTTGTTACACATGGCTCTGTATTGGCAAAAGCAGCTCCTCCAGTGCTAAGAATCATTTGAGGTCAGGGCTTGTTCCATTGCTGGGTGGAGCCTGGATTTTGAGTTGGCGTGTAGCAAGCTGCTGAGCTAAGTTTAGAACTGCTGTGGTCAGTGGCTCCTGACTAACAGTTTTGGTCTGGCAGGGTTCATTCCCTGGGGCTGGGCTTCAGAGCAGAGGAAGGCTTTCATCAGCCCTCAGGTCTGTACTGGATTTAAGATGAGTTGTCTGGCTGATTTGAGGGGGTTTTGTTATCCCCTGTCACCCTCATCTGTCTCATTCTGTGTCCAGCAGAAACTCCCTGGCTACGGTTTGATTTCATCTGAGGTCCTTGCAGGTGTGAAGGTGGCATTGGATGGGGACTGACACAGAGAAGGCACTGTGGTTCAGGACTTGTCAGGGTGAAGGCTGAGCTTTCAGCCAGGACACCCAAAGGACCAAATGTGTCATTAGGTCATCTTTAAAGCCAGCCTTAACAGGATTTGCCTTAACAGCTGAGTTTAAACTCAGAGTTGCACACTGTATTGTTCTCCTTACCCTCTTATCATAATTTCTGGCTGTTCTGACCTTTTCCAGTATCTCCAAGTAGTGAGACAATAACAAACCCCACAATAAACACCCCCACAGATGATCCTGGGGGTTTACTGTTTGTGGGTTTTTTTAGCTTAGTTTCTTGGGAAAAAAAAAAAAAGGTTTGTATGCTTAATACTCTGTGCTTCAAATAGAACTTGGACCTAATTTTGACTAAATGAGGCAGAAACTCTGCGTTTTCTGGCTTTGTGTGAATAGACAGCTGCACTGAGAAGTGAGATTTTTAGTTAAAGGTGTACCAAGCTTAATTCTGGGACGTTTGTTGCTGGCACAATGTTCCTGAGATGGATGTTAGTCTTGGGGGGTCTTTTTTGCTTTTTCCTAGAGATAATGAGAATCCTCAAGGCAGCAGTGATGACAGCAGAAGGAATGATTGCCCCAGAGAGGGTGACATCATTTCACCTCATGGCCTTAGACAAGTTTTTAAGTACTGTTACTTAATCATGCTCTGATAAGAGTGATTAGCTTCTAAACATTTAATAAATGCAATACTCATGTGTGCCCAGCATAAAGCTTTTTGCACAACATGTAGATTTTAGTTTTTCAAAGAAGAAGAAAGTCTCTAACTAGAGCAGATTTTTTTGCCTTTTCTATCTGAAGTGTGTCAGAAGTTTTGGCTTGCAGCGCCTGAGGCTGAACCCTGCAGGAGCTGCCAGCCCTGCATGGCTGGGATGGCTGCATTGCTGCTTCCTCCTTGGATGGAAGACAATGAGAATGGAGGGATTGGAGAAGACAATGTATGAGGGATCCTGGTTTTTATGGATTTTCTTGGGATTCCTTTACTTAATTTCTTCTGTTTTTCTTTGTTTTTCTCCTGCTCTGGACTATGTTTAGTGAAAACCTTTTGTCCCTGTCATCCCACTCCCTCCATTTCTTGTTAGTATTTTCTGAGGGTCTTTTCTCACTTATGTTGCTTTAAAAAATCTAGTTTGACATCCATGGCAAGCAAATGAAAAGGCTGCTCACACAGTCATTTCAGCAAAGGATCAGGAAAAATGAGGACACACACTGTGGGAGTGTGTCAGGAAATACAAGGAGTGCCATACAAGTATGACCTTATTATGTGTACTTGTAGGTAATGTCACCCAGCACTGAAGTGTGAGAGTTCTGTAGCTGCACAAAATGCAGGGCTGCACTGTGGTTTGGGAGGGAAGAAAAACACTCTATTTTCAGTGATTTTGTTCTGCTAAGACACCATTTTAAACATTGCTATTTATTTTCCTGCAATTGCAACCAATGTGATCGGATCACTGCTTCTAAAATCTACAATAGTTAAAACAAAAATCTTATTGCGGCAGTAATTCCCTCTTTGCTCTTACCAAAAAAAAAAAAAAATTCCTTATCTGTGGCAAGTTAGCAGAGAAATTCCTGAACATAATGCCACAAAAAGAATTAGAGGCAGGGACAGACAAGCTGCTGAATAACAGTTTGTGGGACTGGGACTGTTGCTGCTGTTAATTCTCATCACTTCTGCCTTCTTTCCCTTCACACAGCAGTAGCTGAGGACACACAGGAGCACACGGGGGCAGTCTAAGTCAGCGACCCTTTGTCTGCAGGGTGCAGGCTGAAGCTTTTTGGTGAAAGAATGAGTACTCCCTGTGGGAAACACCTGGGGAGATGATTCCCCCCTCTCCCTCTAGATGCCAGCAGAGCACCAGCCTTGCTGTGAGGCACTGCCTCCTGGATGTATTTCAGAGCAGTGTTGATTTGTTGTGCTGCTTGATTGCTTTTTAGAGAGGTTGGGATTAACAGATTGTCCTGTTCAGAACAAACTCTGCATCCTTTGGAGAGCTTATAAAAAGAAAAAGCACCAGGAGTTTAAACATGTCCTTTTATGAATATGTGTTTCTGCAAACATGAAACATGTTCTCACCTGTGATATATCTCTCTGTATTTCACAGGTAAAGGGCAAATCAGAGGCCTCTTGGCAAGCAACATCCTGAGCCCTCAGAGGCTCCTCATTTCTAACTCCACACAAACATGTGGAGTTTCACATGTTCCAGAGATCCCTGTGGGAGGAGTTGGCTGTTCCAGAGCAGTGCTTGCTGTGGGAGCATCGTGGTTGAAGTTGTGCTTCCTTCCATGAAGAGGCCGATGGAGCCTGGGATGTGGTGTAAGCTCCCTGCCTTGGGCTGCATCATCTCCCACTTGGCTCATTTAATGCCTGGGACAACTCTGAAAAGTGGGATTCCTTCTGGCACTGAGGTGAATCAGGCTGAAGCACCTTGTCCTGCTGCTCTGGGCTTTCCCACCCACCTGCTTACAAGGGTCCCAGGTACTGCTCCTCTAAATGACATTTTTTGCACCAAAAACAAGGTGTTCCTTTCTGTTCCCTCACAGCCAGCGAGAATTCTGGCCCTTAAAGAGATTTTTTTTCCTGTATGGGATGATCATCTCCATTTCCCAGAATGTTTCTGCTGGGAGACTCTGTGAGACTCAGTGACCGATTTTCAGGATCTGTTAGAGATGGAGCATTGTGCACTTCTGCAATGACCACCAGGGGATGCACCCACAGGCCCTGCTGGCTATCGTGGACTTTCTCTGTTTGGACTTGGGTTTCTTCCTTGGAAAGAAGAAAAACACTGACAAGTGAATGGAGAAGGTTCTTGATAAGACTTTCTTCCGAGAAAGAAAATCCAGAAAAAAAGCTATGCAAGCTGTTCAAAAACTGTATTTTGATTCTCTCTGCACTTCTCCCAAGTGATCTTCCTCTCAGAGAAGAAGTGGAACTGCGAAACAGTAAGTGAAGTATCAGTTATATTTTTTTTTATATGTTGGCCTTTGATAGCTCTTAAAAATTGTTTCAGAGACATTTGGGTATTCCAGTCATGCTGCCAAAGCTTGGTGTCTCTGAAGCTGGAGGTACAAATAGGATTTGCTGTTGGGTGCAAACAGGAAGAGGGGGAGGAGCAAGCAGGTGAAGCAAAGTGGGGCAGCTTCCTAACATGGCTTTATTGGGAAAGTTTTCACTGGGAAGTTTACCCCCGGGTTGCATTGCTCCCCTCACTGCCCCAGTCCTGAGCAGTGCTGTGAGAACTCCCTTCTCTGGAGTCAAGCTGATCATTACTAAAATTAATTCCAGTGAAAATAAAAAGTGTAGTATGGGAAAAAAAATCTGCATTTGAAGCGTTGATACTTCTCACAGTGTCAATAGACACAAATCCCATGTTTTTAATCCTGCTGCTAAATCTCTTTACTTGTGGAAGGGTTGAGTGTGATCAAGCAAGAGAAAGGCACTGCCTCTGGGCCATCTGTGCTTCAGGGGTGCTTCTTCATCCCAGGTGAAACTGAGCTATTGAGGGTTAATTTAAGTTGGAACAATGGGGGTTGTGGGAGCAGGACTTGTATATTTGTGTGGCTCCGAGAAAGGGAATTTTAAAGAATGGGAGGCTCTAATGTGTTGCCTTGGCTGTGAAATTCAGGAGAGGCGGGAGTGAGAACTGAATTCAGTTGGAGAAATCAATTTTAATAAAACTTCTAGTTCAGTGATTATGAGCTGCACTGTGGTAAAGATGTGTCCTCTCAAAATCTCATTTTAAATGATGTCCTCTTGCTTTGGACTAACTCATAGTTAAGTTGGAACAATCTTTATTTTCTGTTGCAGTATCTTTTTTTTCTGCCCTCCTCTGGAGCTAACCTTCAAGACAATATAAATTGTTATTCACAAATCTCTTACTTTGCTCCACTTAGTTTCTGTTTCTGTTAAAACCAAACACCCCAGTCAAGGTCTGTTAGACCTGTGTTGTACAAGCCCAAGGGAATATATGATCTTTGCCCCAGTTTGGGATAGTGAGTCTGACTCATTCCCTTACTTCAAATGACAATCATCTGTACCTGCTCACTAAACCCTCCAGAAAATGCAGGAAAAACCAGGTCAGAAATACGTATAAAAACTGAGGTCCAAACAGAAAGGTTTGAACTACCAGAATGTGAAAATAAAAGATTTTTTTTTAAAGTGAAAGGTGACACCATTCTGCCTTCTCCATTTGCATTTCATTTCTATTCTGAGTGTGAGTCATGGGGCTCAGGACAAACGTGGCAGGAATCTGGATCTGTCCAGTGGTAGTGTCATTCCCAGTGCAGTGTTCGGGAAAGGACAAACCCCCAGCAAAGGACTGCAAGCCCATCGTGCTGAGAAAGGCACAAGCCTCCCTCTGTCACATCCAAAAGAAAAGTTCTTAGGGCATCAGAGAACACAAATGTACCACAATAAAAACATTTCTTTACTACATGTTGAAAGTTTGTTCCAAAACAACAAAAGGAGTTAATTTCAGAGGCTAAACATTGTAGATGGTAAAGATAGCACCAAGATCCATGTCTTTAACAAAAATTCAGAACATAGCTCTGCAGCTTTTATTTCTGTTAATACTGAAAGCATTGAAACCTCAAAAGAATGGTCCAGAGACCCTTTTACACTGTGCAGCACCTTCCCCTCAGAGTTCTGGGGATTTTATGCACTGTGTCTTACAGCAGTGTACAGCAGCAGGAACAGGCAGCTCCTGGAACTGAAACCTATGGGGAAATATTGGAGAGGGACAACTTCCTGCCCTTACACAAACACCTCTTTGAATTTTAATAACAAGCTCAAAGGTGGGATTGGCAGCATCTCTTACTATTATTGTACAGAAATTGGCACCCAAGAGTTCATTTGAAAGATGTCTGCAGAACTGTCTGCTGCTAGTGGAGGGGATTTGGGTTTTTCAAGCCCCACTAACACGTGCAACAAATTGTTTCATTACTTGGCTTTTTGCCTCTGTATGAGGTAAATCATCAGCTGCTAAATCTGTAGATGGGACGGATGATTGGGATGGGAACATCCTCTCTGCTTAAAATCCATTGGGAAGCAAACATCAACATGCTCCCCTCCCGTCTTCTGTGGTTCACTGCTGTACTGCAAACCTCCCACTGACTGTGAGCTGGTATTGGGGAAGCTCTTGGGAGACTCAGTTATGGACAACATCATAAAAAGTCACAACAAAGCGATTATCCCTGCCTCACAGATCCTGCACAATCTGTTATTACAATTAAATTTCATGTTTCTTTTCCCTGCAGTTAGGTTGATCACCTGCATCCACTGCAGTTACTTAATGGACTTAAGATCTGCACAGCACTTTGTCACTGAGCCCAGTCACTCCTTTCAGCTATACCTTCTTTTTGGATAATACCTTTAAAAAATCAAACCCCTAACTTTGCTCTGTGAATAAAAGCAGAGTGAGTCTTGCTCAGCTAAATGCACCTTGGATTACAGCTCCCATCTGACTGTATTCATGAGAGACACTGGAGGCAGACAGCTGGTGAGGCAGCCTCTCACTGTGTGAAATTTATGCTACTCTATTTGTAGGCGATTATAAAAACAACTTTAAAAGGTTAGTGTCCAGGCTTGCTGCTGCTTAGCACAGAAACAGGAGTCCAAAGACTTTTTTCTGGTTGACTACCTTCATTATTAGTTTTTCTGTTTTTTGGTGATTTTCTCTCCCTTAGAAGCATCAGGGTTTATGAAATCTGATGGTTCATAATTTTGCTGAAGGATGTTCAAAGAGTCTCACAAAACCACACCAAGGTGATGGAGACAGTGAGCTTTGAATGTGTAGAACAATAACCCAGAGCTAATTAGTGGTTTGTAGTTTTAAGGGATAATCAAATGCTGGGTTCTTGTAGGAGACTAAGTGTGTACCATACTGCTCACTCTGAGGCTTTTTACATGCCTTACACAAACATACAGACAAAATAATTGTGGTAATGAGAAAGAGCCCACTTGCTGCAGACAGAGCAGCAAAGACATACTTGTAGCTGGGTTTTGTTTTAAATGTGGTGCATGAACTACCTGGAATTTCCTGGCCTGTTGTCTGGCTTGACCCTGCTTTGTTGGAAGCAGTCACACAGATGTGGTAAGTGGTGTATGGTAGCAGGTTATACAGAGTGTATTCCCTGGCCGTGGGATAAATGTTGTTCATGACAAACTGCCTGTCCTCATTGTCTTGGGCATGAAGCATCAGCTCATAGGTGTGAACAACTGAATATGGGGCACACCAGCGTATCTGTGCAGAGCTGTCTGTGATTTCAATCACCTCTCTGAGCCTGGGCGGGTCTGGAATCTCATCTTCTCCCGATGTGCCAGGACAGGAACATCGGGTTATATTCTGGAGTTCACTGCATGGCTTCTGCAGGTGCCTGCAAGGATTGTAGTCACAGGCCATGTGGGCCTGTTGCACTGGGGTCTCCTTCGGTGGCTGCTCATCGTAATCGTAGTCATCGACATAATGTGGTGATGCTGTGGTGGGTGCAGGCTCTGAGTGAGCACTGCTCCTTGTGGAGTTCAGCTGGGGGGGGCTTGTCTGGGGGGCACCTTCCCTGGCATGGGTGGCAAAGGAGTGAATGTGATGGGCAGTGGCATTGGGGACTCCTGTTGCTCCAGGGGAATAATCACTGGTGGTCTGGTTGAATGGCCCTTCCTGGGGAAATGTTGCGTCAGTTGTTCTGAGTCCTCTCTGTAGCCGTTCTGTTCCAGTTTGACTCGTGGAGCTGTGATCTGAGGACTGAGCAAAGAGCTCTTTGAGAAAAACCGGGAAGGAGGTTATGGATGCAAAGGAAGGGGAATTGCTTGTTGGTTCAGAAATTGCCTCCTGCTCATGGGACAAACTCTTGGCCTTTGTTACCATTGGTTCCGTTTGGGTGGAGGCTGCCATGCTCATTACATTTCTGTGGATTGGGGAGCTGGTGTAAGTGTCTTTGGTAAGTGTTGGGTTGGATGCTGCCATGCTCACTACATACCTCTGGATTAGGGAGCTGGTATAGGTGTCTTTGGTTAGTGTTGGGTTGGATGCTGCTGTGCTCATTGAATCCCTCTGGATTAGGGAGCTGGTATAGGTGTCTTTGGTTAGTGCTGAGTTGGAGGCTGCTGTGCTCACTGCATCCCTCTGGATTAGGGAGCTGGTGTGAGTGTCTTTGGTTAGCAGAGCTGAGTCTGTTGTTACTGCAGCAGTGGCATCATAGCTGGTCAAGTTGAAAGCATCGAGATCAGGAGAGGCTGTGTTTGAATCGGGCAGTGTAATGTTGCTCTCAGACTGGCATTTAACGTAGAGCTCCACCAGTGAAAAAGATGTTGAAGGTCTGCCTGAATCTTCCTGGGATGTGCAAAAGGTGTCCCGAGCCCTGCAGAGGGAAAACAGAATATTTAAGATCCACAAGAACGTTACAGGTCTCTGTAGGCTACTTAGATTGGAATTGGCAACCTGCTGTCAAAAAACAGTCTTAATATTAGTGAGAATGTGAAATCCAAACCAAAGCTAGGTTGTCTTAGCAATAGTCCAGGCAGCTTTCCACAGCACTGACTGTGCAATTTAGCTGGAACTGGCTTCTTGGTTTTGAAAGGTGCAGGGATATCTTTTGCCCGAGGGGAAGCATCCTTTGGTACAATGGCTGTGAACCTTAGGGAAGGGCATTTGGATTCAAGGCAACTTGTCTTAAAGGGTCAGACTTTAATGCCACAGTAACAGGATTCTCAGGATCCTTAATCCAGCTGATTTAGGCAGCTGGAGGTGGGTTGATATGGGACTTTTAAATGACTAATCTTGAATTCTTTATTTACTCAGACGTTGAAGTTTTGGTAAAGAATGCAACTGCTAAGCCCATCCCGATGACAAACTATCTAATTTCAACAGTCTACTTCCCTGCTCTCTGAGAGATTTGATGACAAATCTTCTTGGTGGCCTTTCAAAAGGAAGAGAGACCATTTACATGCAAATATTTCTTTTAACTACAACTTACTGTAATTAGTCTGTAAAACTGTAGGAGAGCATGAAAACAATAGGTGAGAAATGGTGCCATTTACAAGGGGTTTTGTTGACTACCGGTGCTGACTTAAGCTTTGGGGATGGCAGGGTAAGCAGAAAATAATTTGTTACAGATCTTCCAAAGTTTTCCAGAAACTGCCCCACCAAGATCACTCATTTTCGATCTTCAGCTAATAATGAAATATGGTCCAATACAGAAAAAAAAAAATCTCACCTAAAACTAGAATCCACAGCTAATAACACATTATTCTTTGTCCCTGAAAGGGTCATTATTTTGCATTTCTACCTCTTATGGAAGGGAAGAACACACAAGAAATTTGAATCATTTAGATGGTGATGAATGTCTGGTCCCTAAACAACTTACACATTGAAGCTGGTCTGAAGAGCATTACATTATCTCCTTGAGCTCACTTACTTTTGCAGAACAACTTTCGTGGGCTTGGACAGCAGCCAGGAGAGCTGGCAGTTGCACAGCAGAGGATTCCCGTACAAGTTGATGGTGATGCCATCCGATGAATTGGTGTTCCAAGGATGAAAGGAACTCAGGTTACAGCTACAGGATGACAAATGCAATAATTAGAAAACACTGAGCATTCCAAGCACCAGAGTGTACTTCGTACCCCAATGTGTAAGGCACAAAGCAATATTCCCAGTTCCCTTGGCAGTAGCCAGTTATTAAACCTACCACCCTGCACTGTGTGCTCAGAAGATGCTCTCTTTTGTCTAGGACTTTAACTGCTATTCCTTTAACTTTGGGCATGATTTTTAGCTCTTTGAACTGGTATTCCTGCAAGTGTTGGAAAGTACTGTGTAAATTCAGTAGGGCAATCAAGCGGGGATGGAATGCATAGAGTTTTTTTGCTTTAAATAAGTTTATTTTCCTGAAACTGGTTTCTAGGCACAGCCAGTGCTCCAGTGTTTGTTTTCTGATATGCTTATAATCTGGGTTGGTATTATAAAAATCTTTTAAAGTGCTCTCCAGTTCTTTTCCTTTATGCTGACTGCTCTGCGTGCATTTCATCTGCTCTTATTTTGACAAATCACTTCCTGGCTTTTTGTTTCTCTCGGTATTTCAGGTGTGTGACATACCAAGATCTAAACAGTGCTGGGTGAATTCATCCTTTGGACAGGGAGATAAGGCAGAGGAATGGGAGCACAATGGATACAGCCTCAAGCAAACAATTATTTGTGCTATGAATCCCATGCTGCCTCTTTGGGCTGTATCAGCTCTATCAGGCCAGATCACAGGTTTTACATAGCATATGCAAGAGTGTGAAACAGCAAGCCCACACCTTCTTAAATCTGATAACAGGCAAGCTGTTCAGGCCAGCTCCCAGGCACCACAGTGATGTGAGACAAAGGCAATGTTACTTGGGGAAGAGCAAAAAAGAAAACAACTCACTTCTCAAATGAGAGATGGCTCAGATGAGGAGCACTGTCAAATATCTCCATCTGCACGAAACTCAGGGAATGGGAGTCCTGACAGTGCAGCTCTCGGAGACCAGGCAGAAACTTGAAGTCACTATCGAGGCTTCTTAATCGTGGCATCTTTGTCAGGTAAAGTGATCTGAGGTTGGGCAAGTCTCTGGCCCACTCTGGTTGAACTGAAACAGAAAAATATTTACACCTGTTGCCTAAAGAAAGCATTCCTGTGGACTTCTGCCTAGAAAAAGGAATTGAATTAATAGATATCTGTCACCTTCTGCAGCTATTCTCTTTGGGAAAGGAACAGAACAAAAATCAATACCCCAGTGTGTAAACACTCATGCAGCTGCATTTTTGTAATATTCCCTGCAGATCAGGCTGTCATAGGGCAGAGGAAGAGAAGGGGAAAAAAAGGACAATATAGATGATAAAAGATATGGAATAGCTTTCTTCTTGGATGAGATTAAATGAACAAGGATTTCTCTGCTCAGAAAAGTGGTGGAAATTAGAGAAGTCTACAAAGTTCTGACTGGCACAAGAAAGGAAAATCACTTATTTCTCCTAGCACAGGAAAAATAGCCATGAGGCATGAAACTGAAAGAATAGGTCTTGTACAAAAGGGCCTTTCCATCCCGTGACTCAACAGGGCAACTCACTATCACAAGAGGGATTAGGCAAATTAATGGAGGAAATTTGGTGGTGCATTTGTTAAATGTGAGTTGAAGTGAAACCTCTAGCTTGGGGAGCCCCTAAGGCCCTGGCTCTGCCCCAGGCTGAGAACAGCTGGACAAGGCACCTCATATCTGTGTGCCTCAGCATCTCAGTTATAAACTGGGGCTGGCAGGGGAGACAGGCAAATGAAAAAAAACCTCCTGTGAATTGCTCAGGGCAGGGATTGTCTCCTGCCTCTGTGGAAGTATTTGGCTGGTTGTGGATGGCACAAAAAGCCTCTTTCTGTGCTGCTTCAGTGCAGTGCTACAAAGCCGTAGCTGTGGGGACAAAGAAAGATTTCAACAGCTTGTCTGGAAAGAGAAACTAATTTCCTCCTGCGTGTCCCAAAACTAATCCCAGGGCTGACAGGGGGATGACTGTCAGTAGCAGACAGTGGAATTAGGACTGAGGTGGGTGACTACACTGGGAGAAACAGTCCTGTCTTGTGGTGTTTGGTCTCTGCCCTTCCTTTGGGAGGCTGGTTTTTGTGAGAGTGCCTTGTACGCTTGGGCCAGCTGTTTGCAGCTTTCAGTGTGAGGTGCTCCCCCTGCCCTCCAGGCTCAGCCACGATGGGAATCATTGTCCCTGCAAGGCTTCTGCTCCCCCAGCCCTCCCAAGCTCCGTGTTTACAGTGGGAAACCCAGAGACTTACTTTTTTCAAGAAAGGTCCCGCTTAGATCAAGCACATTGATGGAGTTTCCAGGCCTGTCCACAGCCTCAGTGGGATCTGTGCTGATTGCAAAAGCAGACTCCCTAATTCCTCTGCTGTCATCCTGCCCGAGCAGCGTTGCAGAGAGGTTCAAGACCTGCAGCTGAGGGTAGCAGGAAAAAGCCAGTGGCTGGATTTCAATCAGTGGATTTCCAGCCAAGGACAACCACCTCAGGTTAGGCAGGGCAGAGCTATGACAGGATGGCACAGATGACAGCTTATTAAAGCTCAAGTCCAGCTTGAGGAGACTGCTGAGGACTTCAGCTCCCCACCTCACTGACCAGAGGTGGTTGTGCCTCAGTGAGAGGATGTGCAGCCGTGGAAGGTTTGCTATCTCTGTGCCATTCACTTCTTCCAGGAGGTTGTTGCTGAGATCCAAGGTCTCCAGGGCCTCTGGAAGGCAGACAGGGAAAGCTGTCAGGCTGCTGTTGGTCAGCTGCAGGGTGATCCAGGTCTTGTTCTTCCGATCCTCACAGGACATGGCGGTGAGATTAACATTTTCCCAAGTGTCTTCCTGAGCCAGCTGGAAAAATGAGGTGACATCCCTGGATGCTGCTCTGCCCACTGGGCCATATGCTATGGTTCCCACCAGCAGAGAGAGCATGAGCAAGGATGAAAACATCGTTTTCTTAGGTGCTTGCAGCTTTCAAGATCTGTTTCAGTTCTGTTTCAGGGAGGGGAAAATAAAACATCAACATTTAGAGCTAAATTAAAATCCCTCTAAGCCTCTACAAACGATTTAAAAGTAAAACATTTTGTAAGCCCTTTCCTATTCTATCCAGACAGTCATAGGTCGTAATTAGTATCTCTTTTGTAATTAAGCCTTAGTAAACATGAATCCTAGGGGTCAGAAGTATAATGCAGTCTTGGTTTAAGTGTGCCTACAGTTTTTCATGCAGGAAGGATGAACCAAGTTGCATTCTGCACCAGGACCCTCAGTGCCAGCAGGTTGTCCTGCTGCATAGTGTCCAGTTTGGCCAGCCCAGCGGGAAGAGTTTTCCAATGGGGTGATGCCCAAACAACAGGGTCAAGAGTGCCTGTGGCAAGGGACTGTCTTCTGTGAGGTTGTGCGGAGCATATTAATGGATCCAAGGACAGAGGAGGGTTGCCCAAACTGGGCTGAGCTGCAAAGGAATGGGCAGGTAGAAGTGCCTTTCCTGTGTTAGGAAGGACTTTCCTTCCCTTAGCATAAATTGGAACAGCAAAAGCCCGGGACTCATGTGGGGTCTGCCAGGGCAGTTCTGCCCCGTTCTAAGGACAGTCACAGGGGGACCCTGCAGGCGCTTTGGGGCTCCTGAGCAGCTGGCAGTGCCCCACAGCCTGCCTGCCAGGCAGTGACAGGGCTGGGCCCCGCTGCATATGAGAGTCACAGACAGGCTGCACAGCCCAGCTGCTGGGAAAGGATACACTGAAAATGCAGCTCCCGAGCCACATCTGTGGTCAGAAACTGAGTACGATCCTGGATCAGGGCCCCGAAGGCTTGTGCGCCAAGAAACACGTTATTTAGTGTTACAGCTCTCTCTGAGCTCCTTCCTTCTCCCACCCCAGCTTTGGTCTTTGTCAAAAAAAAAGTCCTAAATTACTTGTACAAAGTCCCCACAGGTAATCTGTGTCAGAGGAAGGAATTAACCCCAGACCCGAACTAGTGCTTTTCTTATTGAGCTATCTTTTGTGCTGCCCGGCACCAAAATAATGATTCCTCGTCCAAAAATATATTACAGCGTAGGGCGGTGACTGAAGCTCCATGTATTCTGAAGTATCTCAGACTTGCTCCAAAGTTTAGTTGCTACTTGCTGTTCCTTGAATGATGCCAGGTCTTGCTCAGACTGTTATCTTTCGCTGCCAGCCCAGGTTTGAAGAAAGGGCCAGCGAAATAGCATACACCGGACCACCAAAATAATGTGTTTTGGTTGTCAGCGTCCCTTTTGGCAGATGGAACCGTGCGAGAGCCAAGCAGCCTCAGGGCTTCCCAGTCACTGGAGCCGCTGGATCCCCTGCTCCGCAGCACATGGCAGGGAGAGGATGGGAGGAATTGGACTGCTGTATTCCAAGTTTAGATTTAATCTTAATCCTTGCCTCTAAACCGCATCCGCTTGCACGTACCTGTCCAAAAGTCCTGATGCCTCGTGCCTCCGCTCGGAGTGGCTCCGGTTGCCGAGCCTTGATTTTATACACTTGGGGTGACTCAGCCGACAGCGCGAAATGCTTCTTTTCTGTTCCCAGGTTTCCTTGCTCCCGGCTCTGCCCACAAGCTCAGGCGAGGTTTGTTCCAGGCTCGCTCCCCCGCAACCAGCTTTGAGGGGGGGGGGCGCGGCTCCAGGCAGCTTTCCCTGCTGCCTTGGCCCTAGCAGGAGGTGGGTGGGAGGGCTCTCATTTCCCAACACTCCGGCAGGGCTGCTCCTGTCTGTCTTTGTGTGAGCAGAGGGGGGTAAAGGGAAAAGATCAGTGTCAATAGTCCTAGCTCTCACGTCTTCTACTGACGGGGGGAGGGAGAGTAATTGTTGTGTTCCTTTGTTGGCAGGTCAGGATGATGTAAAGCTGAGGCTCTGCCTGCTGACACGAGCTTTGGTCTCTCTTTAGGCGCCAATGAGGGGCTTCAAGTGTTTAAATTTCTCTCTAAGACTCTTGCTCTTGGGAGTAAATCCTGGAAAAGTTCACGCAGGACAAATTACTTTTCTAAGGAGGCCCTTAGAGTATGTCAAAAGTGAAACCCTCACCTGCTCCTCCCGCAGAGAGGAATTCTCTCTGCCTATGGAGAGGGCGTGGGGCAGCTCACTCCCCGTGTGACAGCGTTGGGAGGCCTCGTGGTCCCGCTGTGCGTGGGTTGTGCTCTCTGTCCTGCATCTGTGTACCACATGGCTTCGGAGAATTCCCCTCCTGCTACTTTTCTCATCTTTTGCTGGATAAGTAAAACTGACAACACAAACCATCTCCCACTGAGGGACCTGCCCTGAGCTGGGCCTTGCAGCATTCCCACAATTCAAATAATAATTAGGTCGAGAGCAGAGAATAAAGTCAGGGAAACCATCCCAGAAAGGGATGAGTTTGATGGAGATTGTTGCAAAGCAAAGCAAAAGGGTGGTTGTTCTGATGCTTCTGTAAGACAACTAATTGTTAAAATTTCCAAGGAGAACAGTAGTCAGTGCTTTTCCTTTATCGGGACAACAAAACAGATCCCTGACATGAAGGCAGCACAGACCCATAAACTTCTGTGCTAAAGTGCAGATAAAGGTCTTGCTTGCCCAAAAACCTTCAGTCTGCATGTACACATTACACAGACCTTATCTATTGACCGTGTGGGTCATTATATGCGTGGGGAGAGAGCCTTGAAAAACACCAGAACATCCACAGAACGAGATAGGGGCTTCCAGTAGGACTCTCTGGAGCCATTGCGGTTACCTTGGAGGCTGGGTGAGGTGCACAAGTTGTTCCCCTGAGGAATGGCTCTAGGGCAAGACAAATGGTTTCCTAAATGAGGGGCTAATCCCAGCATTAACCCTGCTGGGGCAGAGTGAGCAGGGCAGCCTGGCCCGGCACGTGCTCACCCGCAGGTACCTGCAGAGCTCTGCACTCTCTGCGGTTCAAAGGGCAAAGTGGAGCAGGTAAAAAAATATCTGAGGAATTTGGTGTTAGAGGAAGAAAGTCCAGCTCCAGCCGGGCCGGTGGAAACCCTGCCTTGCCTCCGGCTTCTCAGACCTGCTGGCTGCAGCGCTCCCCTTTGGGAAGCCGAGGAGCAGGGAGGTGGCCTGGCTTTGCCCTAGGCTATGAAATACTTGTCTTGTGTTTGTTGCCCTTAGCTCAGTATTTACAGAGTGAATGTTCCTTGCTTATTTTAGGATTATCGGTTATTTTATTGCTTTAATATCTTTTAAAAAACCCACTCCAGG